>NW_012267217.1:38652509-38752675 GCF_000151885.1 Dipodomys ordii | reverse complement strand
CCTGGGTTCGATTCCTCAGTACCACATAAGCAAAAAGAAAAAAGCCGGAAGTGGTGCTGTGGCTCAAGTGGTAGAGCGCTAGCCTTGAGTTGAAGAGCTGAGGGACAGCACCCAGGCCCAGAGTTCAGGCCCCACGACCGGACCCCCCCCAAAAAAATGCAGAGTAAATGCAATAACTGTCTAAAGAGCAAGGCACTTAGCACATTGTAATGAATGGTGGCTATTAGTGTGGAAGCCCTTGAGTCTCTAACTCTTTGGGGAAGGGATTAGAGATGTATGTTATTATACTATGCCTCACATACAGTAAAATGGTCAATAAAATGTATGATGAAGTTATTGTATTTGGTTTTATTTCATTGGAAATAGATACTCTAACTGGATTAAAGTAGGGATGGGTAGACTGTATCCTGTAATCTCAATACAGCCTACTGTTTTTTGGTTGTGCATAATCTAAGAACTGTTTTTTTTGTTTTTGTTTTTTGCCAGTCCTAGGCTTGAACTCAGGACTAGGGAGCTGTCTCTGACCTTTTTTGCTCAAGGCTAGCATACTACCCCTTGAGCTACTGCTACACTTCTGGCTTTCTGGTGGGTAATTGGAGATAAGAATCTCACAGACTTTCCTGCTCTGGCTGGCTTTGAACCATGATCCTCAGATCTCAGCTTCCTGAGCAGCTAGGATTCCAGGTATGTGCCATTGGTGCCTAGTCAGTTTTTACATTTTTAATTATTTGGGGAAAAAATCAAAAAAGAATACCTTAAGAAATAAAATTAAAAATTCAATGTCTGTGAATACAGTTTTACTGGGCCATCCTTGTTCATCTATTTATGGGGTATGGTAGGTGTTGGCAAACTTTTTCAGTAAAAGCCAGATAGCAAATATTTCAGGGCTAATGGACTCTATGTCCCCTATGGCAGCTACTCAACTCTCCCATGGTAGCATGAAAAGCAGTCCTAGGCAATTAGCTCTAGGAGAGAATATCTAAGGACAGAAAACAGTCTTCTAGGGCGCCTAGACAGGGAGCCAGGTCTTTTGGAGATATGACTTTAACCTACCAATATTAGGATTTTGGTTAAGTCGCTTCATTTCTGTAGGCCTGTCTGGGAAACAGAGAACTGACTAGATTTTGGAGACTTAAAAAAATTTTTTTTAAAGGTGTGGTGGCTCAAAGTGGTATAGTACTAGCTTTGAGCAAAAGAGCTCAGGAACAGCACCCAGGCCATGAATTCAAGCCCTACAACCTATACATACACAAAAAAAGAGTAATGGGGTAAATTTGCTCAAAGGCCGTTAAATCCATGTATAGAAGTACCACAATGAAATCCTTTGTTAAAACGAAAAACTAAACTCTCACTCTACCTTGCTCCAAACTCCAAGACTTTGCTATTATATCCCTGGTTCACCTCAAACCCACAATCCTGCTTCAGCCTCCCAAGATTTACAGGTGTGTGCTATTACCCTGCTTGGAGACTTCTTTTAGCTCTAAAATTTCTACTTTTTAAAAATTTCTTTCAGTTTAATAACCTTCAGAAGGTATTCTGAAGGTATATGTGGGTGGCAGTTAGAATATTTCAATTGCAAACAATAGAAGTCAACTCTAATTCATTTAAGCAAAAAGGTATTTACTCTAAAGATCTACATGTAGGTCACAGAAATAAAGGAAAAGCAGAAAAATACAGGAATCATAAGCCAATGAAGAATCTCTTCAGGATGCTATATAGTCTAGGTTGACCTCTGCCCACACTTAAGAGTGAAATACCAATGTTGTTTCTAGTGCAGAATACACACACACATACATACACACATATACATTATACACACATACACAGACACACGTTTATATGTATATATGTCCACATTCATGATTGTTTCACAGGGAGTGATGGTTACCCAAAGCCAGGAGTTTTGACTAGAAAAAAGGGAAAGGAGGCTGAGTAGTCAAAAAAAATAACAGATGCCCAGGACAGTGAAGAACACAGTTCTTTTTTCTTTCCTCAGTAATATTTAATAAGAATGCCATGTATAAAATTACTCTGCACAGATCTTTCTAAAGTGCCAAACATTGTAGTAGGAGAGCCAGTGTTTCTTTCTTTTTTTTCTTTTTCCTGGTCCTGCCCTTAAACTCAGGGCCTGGACACTGTCCCTGAGTCTCTCTGTTCTCAAAGCTAGCACTCTACCACTTGAGCCACAGCTCCACTTCCAGACTTTCTGTTTATGTGGTACTGAGGAATTGAACCCAGGGCTTCATGCTGTTAAGCAAGCACTCTACCACTAAGCCACCTTCCCAGCCCTGAGCCAGTGTTTCTTGAGTCACTTGCTCATTCTCTCAGGAAATACTGAACTTGTGAATGACATTTTGGAGGTCACAAAAGAAGTATACCTAGCGACCTGTAAGACTTTTGGGAAATGAAAGGGTACTCAAGAAGACTTGGGAATAGAATTGTGTTCCTTTTTCAGTTTGAACCATTAAACTGTAGCCTGGCATATGCCACTGCAACTCATTACAGAAGAGATGTTAAGCAATTCTCTAATTATATGTATTACATTGTGGGCAGAGGATCCTGAGACAAGTGACTTTTCTCACATGTCAAGGGGCAGAGCTAAAAGCAGGACTTGACTTCCTGACTTGAGTAACTGTTCTGAACCAGCTGCCTAGCAACCATGGCCCAGGTTCAGGAGCCACCCTGTAAGCCAGCCTTGGCTCCTGGCTCCCCTACTAACTGTGAACTTCTCAAGGACACAATTTCCCCAGGGGCCTCAGAAGATACTGGACACACTGCAGACATACTTAGTGAGAAATCCACTGGATAGCTTCTGTGGAGAAAGCCCAGGCCATCTCTGCTTTAGAGGAAGGGTGGTACTTAAGAGCATGGAAACTATCCTCAGCCATTGTCAGCAAAATCTGGTCTCTGGTATAGAAAGGACCAGAATTCAGAGACTTTTTCTAATAGGAGATTGAGCTCCAGGCTCCCTGGTGTTCATATTGGAAGATTTAACTGGCTCAGTGTGTACGTTATTACTTCTGGCACATAATGAAACATGATGACCTCACAAAGCAAACCAGTGAGTGTAATTGTCTCCATTCATCTCTCCCCCTCTCTATGGGAAAAAGCTATCTTAAAGTCTGCACGTTTGCTCAGGAGGAAATGTTTACAGAAATTTGTCTTCAATCAAGTACTCGTGCATGTGTGCACTCTTTGTTTAGGAAAACACAGCAGTTTGCTTAACTTACCTTTGAAGGCTTGTGCCCAGGCCGTGACTCAGCTGTCTGCCATTCCACAGAGACCGGGGCTCAGGCAGGCCCAGCTTTCCAGGGCTAGAGCAAGCTATGTCAGCCTCACAGCTGGTCCCTGGGAGGGTGGACCTCAGAGGGCATGAGAGCAAGCATTTGTTAAGTAAAAGGGCCTCTGCTCTTCTTGTTATTTATCCTTACTTATCTGAAAGGGGTGAGGGGGTCCTCATTACTGCCTTCTTTTTTTCCCTCAGGCAGTGAGCCTGTTCTCCAAGGCCTGGGTTTATGGGAACACAGGGATTTCTAGCTTCCATTTCCCAATCTAGAGTGTCTCCATTTGTCTGAAGGCATGTGGGGAGATCCTCAAAATTAAATTAACCTTAGTTTACTTTGGTTGAATGAATCCACATCGTTTTGCCCTGTAAGGAGTGAAGGGAGAAATGTTGAGAAATCAAAGACTTTAGAGATTGGCATACCTCTAAAAATGGCTCCTTTGCTCCTTTGGATATTATGTGTGGCTGATTCATTTAAAGTTTTTAATTTTTTCCTCTATCGTGTGTGTGTGTGTGTGTGTGTGTGTGTGTGTGTGTGTGTTGGTACTGGTGTGTAGCTTTACCTCAGGGCCTCCTTTAGGGTCTCCCTTTTGGTTTCTTAGCTCAGGGCCGGTGCTTTACCACTTGAGCCACACCTTCACGTTTTTTTTTTGCTGGTTAATTGGAGATAAGAGTCTCAGGGACTTTTTTTCTGCCGGGGCAGGCAGATCCTCAGATCTTAGCTTCCTGAGTGGCTAGGAGTAAAGGCTTGAGCCACAGGAGCTGAGCAATCCCCAACTTTTTTTCCTCCACTTTCGCTTAAAAAATGTTTCCCAGCCTCTTTTTTTTCTTTCTTTCAAATTCATTTAGAGAATGATTTAAATGCTAGGAACATCCAAAGAATGTTTCAAGTTTCCATTCCATCAAGTGGCTCTGAGGAAAGAGCAGTTTAGGCAGCCACACCCAATGGCTGTGGGTGGAATCTGCAGCCCAAGGTGGGGTTCCTCAGCGCTCCAGCCCAGTGTTTTGTGGGAGGTTTGCGGCACCAGGCTGTGATTCCGCAGGGGGAAGGATGCTTGAAGGAGCCTTAGGAGAAATGAAGAGTGTTGGAGAGGATTCCCACGTGGCCCGTCGTAGCAGAATTTGATGACATTCCCTTGCCTGATATTAATATTCTGTTCAGGGGGAGATTTTGACTAAGGCTTTTTCCTCTCCCAAAAAGGGGAAGGTTGGAGAAAAGGAAAGTTTTTAGCAAGGAGGAACGTACTAAAAGAGAGCTTCAGAAGGCAGGGCAATTCTTTGTGCAGTGTTTTGTTCACCAAATAAAAACCTTTTCCAGAACCTGATTCCAATTTATCTGTGTGATGTCATAAGACAGTTAGCTCCTAGGTTAAGAGAAAAATGTGGCGGTGATGATGGGGGACGATCCAAGATACCAAACCCAAAAACGTGTCCCAAATTATATTAACATCTATGATTCTTTGGGTTCATTTGTTCCACCGGAATTGGTAGCCATCAAATGCCCCTTGAAATGTTTTAGTGTCCGGCGCCATGCTTGAAGGACTGCAGATAATTAAAATAATAATGTGCAGCTTTGCAAATTGGCATGAGTAACTTGTGTAATACCAGAAAAGAAAGGAAGATTCTGAGCCTTTTCAGTAAATCAGCTTTCGGTTTTCTGCCATCCTTTCTAGTTCTAAAAGAAAGCTACCAAGATCTGTTGATGTAATCCCTATAGCCCGGCTGTCCCGGGGCAGGATGGCCCTCTGTCTAAAGTCTAAAGTTCCTATCTTGTCACCTTTGTTTCTCTTGATCTGAAAAGGTCAGCTTAACAGAGGGATTGCATGTAAACCTTTGCAATTTCCATTTGATCCTATCAAGGAGAGAAAAAAGGATTACATCTGAATTGTCTGAAGGTTCAATGGCTTGCTTCACAATTTGCTCCAGACTCTCTTGTAGAGTCAGATTGTGTAAATGTCTCATTCGGAGCTTGAATCAAACAAGTCTTGAAGGCTTGAGGAGGTGGGGTAGCTGCCGTTTATTGCAAAGTATTGAAATCTTAAAGGAGAGCATAAAAAGATGTTCTTTAACAGGGTTAGTTCCTGAAAGGTAGCACAAGGGAGTAAACCAACTGAGTTAGAAACAGGTGGGTTTGCTTTGCTTGAAAGACTCCTTTGTTAAAATAGTTATCAGTAAATGTTTGGTGTGATGCAATTCAGCCTGTATCCAGCTAACGTTTGACATTATGGCTCATAACTGCACAATCTATAATAGTATACATGTTATGGATAAAAGTCCTCCCCTGGTTAATGTAGCCCAGTAATCAGCACATAAAGAAAATCTTTGCACTCGTCATTTTAGCCATACCTCCAGTCCTTTTAGCTGTTGATTGTTTTTCAGATAGGCTCTCTCATTTTTACTGCGCCATTCTTGAACTACTGACCTTACTACCTCTTTTTCCCATATAGCTGAAATCACAGACATGCCCCACCATGCCCAGTTTGTTTGTTAAAATAGAGTTTCGCTACCTCTTTGCCTAGATTGGCCTCAAATCTCTATCTTCCTTATCTCTATCTGCTGATTTCCACCTCTTGAGTAATTGGGATTACATCAGTGGGTTATCATTCCCAGTGTGTGTGTGTGTGTGTGTGTGTGTGTGTGTAGGCTTGAATTCAGGCCTGGGCTCTCACTGATATTATTTATTATTATTATTTTTAGCTGTCTACCACTTGAGCCATAGCTCCACTTCTGACAGTCCGGTGGTTAATTGGAGATAAAAGGGTCATACACTTTCCTGCCCAGGCTGGCTTTAAACTGTGATCTTCAGATTTCAGTCTCCTGAGTATCTAGGATTACAGGCATGAACCATGGGTATCTGGCTTTATCGCTCTGTTGTTAAATCACTAGTTTGTTCTAAAAACTATCATTGTCATCACCACCAACAAAAAATGTCCTGTCTTATTTCCCCATTAAAATTGATATAATCTGATTTGCTTCTAGTTCCTAATAACTAAAGATTCATTAAACTATTAGACAAGAAAAGGACATGCCAAGATTGATCAACATAAGCTGGCTCATGCCTGTGACCATTCAAAGCCAACCCCGGATAGGAGAGTTTGTGAGACTCTTATTTCCATAAAAACTGAATGAGCCAGAAGTAGAGCTGTGGCTCAAGGTGGTAGAGTACTAACCTTGAGCAAAGGAAGCTCAAGGACAGAGCCCAGGCCCTGAGTTCAAGCCCCTGGACTGGCACACAAACACAAAAGATGGTCAACTCTATAGAAATATGACTCATTCTCAAGTTCTATGTATATGTGCAGATATATTTAATCTTGTTCTCATCTCTCCAAAATACTTGCTAAGTAGTATGGAATTTTTCCCAAGATTTTTTTGTTAGTTGTGGGGATTGAACTCTGGCCCTGGGCGCTGTCCCTCTGCTCTTCAGCTCAAGGCTAGCACTCTATCACTTGAGCCACAGCGCCACTTACCGCTTTATCTACTTATGTGGTGCTGAGCAATTGAACCCAGGGCTTTATGCAAGCAAGGCAAGCACTCTACCATTGAGCCACCTTCCCAGCCCCCACTTGCAGTTTTCTGTTGGTTAATTGGAGATAAGAGTCTCTAGGCCAGCCAGACGTGCTTGTAATCCTAACTACTCAGGAGGCTGAGATCTGAGGATTGAGGTTCAAAGCCAGTCTGGGCAGGAAAGTCCATGAGACTCTTATCTCTAATAAACCACTCAGAAAACCAGAAGTAGTGCTGTGGCTCAAGTGATAGAATGCTCTCCTTGAACTGAAGAGCGGAAGGACAGCACCCAGGCCCAGAGTTCAGGCCCCATGACTGACAAACAAACAAAAAAGAGTCTTATGGCCTTTCTTGCCTGGGCTGGCTTTGAACCGCAATTCTCAGATCTCAGCCCCCCCCCCCCCAACAGCTAGGATTACAGGCGTGAGCCACTGGTGCCCGGCAGAACAGCTATACTTGAAAGTCTTATTTTTTTCCCTCTTTCTTTTTGGTGGAGAGCCAAGTGCACACAGTTGAATATGTATCATGTAATACCTTATGAAGTAAATATTTATTGAATTAATAATGTTTGAGATATTATTTAGTTCAGTGGTTCTATTGATTCTAGCTTGAATATAAACTATTTTTCTCTACTGGGAGGAAGACATCAGCAGTCTAAATGTCTTGAAGTAATAGCAAATCATGTGGGAAAAAAAGGATTAAAAAAAGAAATTACCAATCATTTTAAGAAGTGGAAAAATAAGACAAAACTTAGACTACTTAGAGAATTTCTCGTCATGAATATTCTAAATTTCTTAGACCAGCAATAAGGTCATTTTAATACCATCACTAATCATTTGGAACACTCTGACATCTTTTCACTTCAGTATTTGTATATTTAGTAGAAACTCTTTAAAAAGTCATGCCACTAGCCAACAAAAGTCACTTCATGGTTATGATGTAATTGTAAGGTCATATTTCAGGGCTGTCAAGATCAAAGACTTGAAATATGACTTACAAAAACATTCAGGAAAGACCCCTCCAAACAACCTTTTGGAGGTCTTAACCAATAGCAGTTTGTCTTTTGTTTTCCTTAGATTTTTAGAAACAGAATTATACAAATTATATAATCTCCAGAGACACATGAATTAAAATTAAGCAGTAAAATAAATAATCCTGGAAAAAATTACTTCTTTTGATTTAAACAGTGGGAAATAACTGTATTAAATGTATTGAGAATAACAAATAGAAAACACAAATTGTGAATTGAAGGACTAGGGATATAGCTCAGTAATAGAGAATTTACCTAGAATGTACAAAGCCCTGGGTTCAATCCACAGTACTTACTTTTCTCATATATATATATATATATATATATATACACACACACATATGTATATATACATATATATGTATGCATATATACACATACATATATACATATATATGTGTGTATATATACATACACACACACACACACACACACACACACATATGTGAGTTGGGTCCAAGAACAAAATATGGGTTGGGAAAACTAACTTATGCTGATTGTGTTGAATGAAGGAAAAAAAAAATGCATCAAGAATATCTTCCCAGATCTTTCAATCTGTAAAGACTAAAATTCTTTCTGTACATAAAAGCAACTTGACATCAAGTTTTCTTTTCTTTTCCTTCCTTCCTTCCTTCCTTCTTCTCTCCCTCCCTCTTTCCCTCCCTCCCTCCCTCCCTTCCTTCTTTCCTCTCTCTCTCCCTTTCTCTCTCTCTCTTTGTTTGTTTGTTTGTTTGTTTGTTTGTTTCTTTCTTTCTTTCCTTCTTCCTTTGTCGGCCTGGGTCCTGTCCCTGAGGTTAGCACTCTACCACATTGAGCCACAGTTCAATTTCTGGTTTTCTGGTGATTAATTGGATATAAGAGTCTCATAGACTTTCCTGCTAAGGATAGCTTTCAACTGCAATCCTCAGATCTCAGCCTCCTGAGTAGCTATGATTATAGGCATGAGCCCCCAGTGCCTAGCTAATTTTTCTATATTTTTGAGCATTGTAAGCTCAGCTCTGAACTTGATCTGAATGAGCCAATTGCAGGGTGAATTCACAATGTTACTCATTTTCTTCTGCTTCTCTAAGGTGATAAAGAGAGAAGACATCTGACTTCCTTAAGCTACAACAAGAAAACAAAACAAACGAAACAGAAAAACGTATAAGGCAATTTTGGCTGCTGCTGCTATTTTTTTCCATCATGAGCTGTCAAGCTTTAAAAAAAAAAAAGGAAAAAGACGTGTTTGTGATGCGTCTTCTCTGTGGAAGGAAGTAGGACTCCAGCCCATCATCTTTCATTTTCTGACAGATTTGGCAGGAAGAGGACACGTTCCCAGAGGTGGAAGAACCAACTGAAGAACACATATAAGGAAAAAACAAAACAAATCTGCATTATGTCTTTCCTTCAGAAAGATAGAACTTTTGCTTTTGCTACTAAAAAAAAAAAAAGAACCTTCAGTAAAATATTCCAGTTGGTATAATATGATTGATATGTCCCCCTGTATGAGACTTAGCTGATTCTTAGGACAGATTTTCCCATAAAGGTCTTCTTCATATTTCTTCTCACTAAAAGACTACTTCTTACTGGTGTCCATGGCTCACACATGAAATCCTAGCTACTCAGGAGGCTGACATCTGAGGATTGTGGTTCAAAGCTAGCCTCAGCGGGAAAGTCTGTGAGACTCTTATCTCCAATTAATCAACCCCCCAAAAAAAACCCTAGAAGAGGAATTGTGGCTCAAGTGATAGAATGCCAGACTTGAGTAATAAAGCTAAGGGGCAGTGCCCAGGCTCTGAGTTCAAGCCCCAAGACAGGCACAAAAGAAAAATAAAAAAGCTACCTCTCTCACAAAACAACAGTGATGATAATAATAATAGCTGTTACAATAATAGTAATAACATAGACTCTGCAATAGATAGCAAGTACCACTGCAGAAGTGGACTACTATGGGTAAGGCTCCCAAGTGGGCTATTTGCCTATATTATTAGCTGCTGCTTCTTTCCTCCTCCTCCTCCTCTCCTTCCTCCTCTTCCTCCTCCTCCTTCTCCTCCTCCCTCCCTCCTTTCCTTTCTCTCCTTCTTCCTCCCTCCTCTTCCTCCTCCTCCCTCCTCCTCTTCCTTGTTCTTTGCTGGTCATGAGGCTTGAACTCTGGACTTAGGTGCTGTCCCTGAGCTATTGTGTTCAAGGCTAGCATTTTACCACTTGAGCCACAGCTCAATTTCCAGCACTTTTTTTTTTTCCTTTTGTAGTTCAGTGGAGATAAGAGTCTCATGGATTTTCCTGCCCAGGCTGGCTTTGAACTGTGATTCTCAGATCTCGACCACATGAGTAGCTAGGTGATAGGCACGGGCCACTGTGGTGCCTGGCTGTTGTTAGCTTATTAACCCTCCTGTGCTCCTTTATTAAGGGCTTAGTTTACATAATCATTTTACAAATGAGGAAAACATGCTAAGATCTCATAACAAATAAGTAGCAATACTCTTTTGTCCTCCTCTTGGCTAATACACTGGCTATTTCTTTAAGGAAGCTAGGTAAACGGAAAAAAGGCAGGACTAGGAGTGTGGCTTAGTGGTAGAGTGCTTGCCTAGCATGCATGAAGCCCTCGGTTCAGTTTCAGTACCACATAAACAGAAACAGGCGGAAGTGGTTCCTGTGGCTTAAGTGGTAGAGCACTAGCCTTGAGCAAAAAGAAGCTCAGGGACAGTGCCCAGGCCTTGAGTTCAAGCCCTAGGACTGGCACTAACTAAGTAAATAAATGGAGGAAGGGCATATGGGAGTTTTCTTTCTCAGAGACATTGGAGACTAAATGATACCACCACTGGCTTGGGCATTCCTTCTGTGACTGTTGATGGTTTAGTATTCTCTGTTTGATTCCCAGTGTCTGTCACATAGGAAATAGACAAATGAGAAGTGAATAGATGAATATATGCCCATAAAATTTGTTCTGAAATGAACTGGATTTTAAAACCACTGCCACACCAGCAGTCAGGGGGCCATGGTTTCTCTACAGAAGAACTTTAAGCAATGATAATCTGCTGAAAGAGGACCTGAGTAGGTGATCGTGGAGCCCATGGAGGGACGGGTGTCTTTGGTAACCAGTGCTAGTGGTGGTAACCCAGGGCTTACTGAAGTCCTCCCCAGACTCAGTGGTGGGTCATGAAGTTTCATGGCCATGAAGAACCTACTAACGATCACAGATAGCACAGGGAGCCCAAGAAACACACACTCTGGGTTGAGTGGAGCCTTCCCTACAGTGTGGCCAGTGTGTTCCTGCTGGCCGAGCCGCAGCTGGCTGCTCAGGCGTGGTCTGCTTCGCGATGACAGTGTGATGGAAGAGGCTTTGCCTCACGACTGCGCAGTCCTGCCAAGCACCAGAACACGCACATCCACATTTACTCAGCTGCTCCCCTGAGTACCCACCAGCTTGGTGAGGTCCACAGAAGTGGGAGGTGAGGCAGAGAGAGAGAGAGAGAGAGAGAGAAAATATCTCTAATGTGCTCTTAGCCCCTTCATTAAAAGCAAAGTATCAGCAAATCTCAAGCATATCTTAAGCATAAACTCAATGACATGCCTGTTTTTAAAGCAGGGAGGTGGCAGTCCAGCTGGACCCAATGGTCACGTGTCCATGCAGTGAACCAATAGGGTGATTGAGGATGTGAGAGATAAAGTTTCTCTGACAGGGAAGAGATTTTTGAAACAGGCTTTAAAGACAAGAGAGGAGTGTCATTGCCAGGCATGGGTCTCATAGGGAGACTTAATTCTAGCTGAACACTTAATCAAAGGCTCAGACTGGAAACTCTAGACTCTTTGGTCAGGAGCACCTGGAGGCCCAGGGCTTCCTGGTCTCTCTTTGTCTGGGCAGCAATCCTTTTGGTATGTCTTTCATGGGTTAGCCCTGGATTAAGCAGGGGTTTCTTTCATTCTCTGGAGTTTTCTCCTCTGCAATCCAACCTCCCTCACCAGTCCCCAAACATTTTAAATCCAGAGGCAATTTTCCTTCTTCTCTTGGCATCAAACTGAGTTCTTGTGGGCCAACACATGTTGTAAGAGGAATGTACAGCACACGTGTTGGTTCTCGTGAAGGAAGACTCCCACATTCTTCCCAGAGCCTAAGATTGTGCTGGCTTGAAGCAGAAACTCACTTAGACTATATAAAACAATGGACTAGGGTGGCTTTCTTGATGTTTTCTGGGAAGACTGAAATCCTCATAAGCAACATCCTTCATGCTGTTTTAGTTTATTCCTGCCTTCCTGCCTGCCTTCTCTTCCTTCCTTCCTTCCTTCTTTCCTTCCTTCCTTTGTATACCAGGGTTTAAACTCAGGGCCTTGTTCTCTCTCTTAGCTTTTTCATTTAAGACTGGTGCTCTACCGCTTGAACCACAGCTCTACTTCTGGCTTTTTGATAGTTAATTGGAATCTTGGATTTGTCTGCTCAGGCTGGCTTTGAACTAGATTCCTCAGAACTCAGCCTCTTGAGTAGCTAGATTTACAGGCGTGAGCCATAGGCTCCTGGGCTGGCCTCATTTCTTACAAGCAAGAAAAGGTGTGGAGACTCATCCACAAAGACAGGATGATAAATGCAATCTTTCCCCAAGAAGGACAGAGGCAAGATTTCTACCTTCTTCTTCTCTCCTGGGTTCTCTGGGTTACCATGTTTCTAGGGAATATAAAAAAAGAGATTTCCCAGAATAGCCCAGAGAAGATAGTTAAATAAAAATCTGGGCCTCTGGGTGCTTTTGACTAGCATCTATTGGCCTTTTGACCTTTTGAATACTATCCCAAAACATTTTTGTACTTTCTCACTGGTGAAGTATACTGAAGTGGGATAAACATAAAATAAAATTAAGGTCATAAATTTAACAATCACACTTGTTTGTTCTTTGAAGCCACGACGAACTTATGCCCAAATTTCTATTTTATCTGTAACTATAACTTTGTTTTCACTAGAAGGGGAAGTTCTTCCAGCGGAGGGTAATTTAATTTTGTCAGTAACCAGACACATTCTGTTTAGATTTAGAATCCTTTTAAAATGGGAGTTTCTATCAATCACTCTCCCCAGGCATGTTTGGATTATGGGCTCTGTTAAAAAGAGGCTGTCTGCTTATTGATGACTTGAGGACCAGAAAGGGAAGGATGCCTTATCTGTAGCAGTTTACTAGAAGGAAATATTATCAATATCCATGGCCTAATTGGCAGGAAATGGCTTGGCCACAGCTCTCCTGCCACGTGGCCTCCCCTGTCCCCTATGGGACCGGACACAGCCTTCTCTGTGAATGGCCGTTGTTGGACACCGCCGAAGGGAGAGAATTCCAGCAAGAGTGAAAACATCACTTTCCACTTCATCACTAGAAGCCAAACACAGGAACCATATTCAAAGAATTCTTTGTCTAGGAGATAACATGGAATTGGAAACTTGTTTAGCCAGATTCTCTTGTTACAATTTACTGCTTCATCAAGTGGGGGGCAGGGAGAGACACAAGCCATCAATAATAGGATAATTCCCACAGGAAGCTTGACATCTCCAAATGTGTATTTCAAAAGAAATCCTTCCTCTACCCACACCTCATCTCCCAGTGGGGGAAAAATAGGCCTGGGACTGCTTAAGGGTAGGAGGAACTCAGGCACAAGTCACCACAGACAAGAGTGGGTGACTAGGGTATCGGACATGAGAAGGTACCAAGGGCAGTCTTTATTCAGAATGCCTTATCTCCCAGGTATGAAAGACCAACAGAGACAGCAAGGATGGAGGGGGGGGTGAAGGGAAGGGAGAAGGGGAAGGGAAGAGAGGGAAGGGAAGAGAAAGAGAGGAGAGAGGAGAAAGAGAGAGGAGAGAGGAAAGGGGAGGGGGAGGAGGGAAGAGAGAGAGAGAGAGACAGAGACAGAGACAGAGAGTGAGAGAGAGAGAGAGGGAGAGGGAGGGAGGATGGACAGACTTCTTCCTGCCATGCATTCCTGGGAGAACAATCGCCTTTGTTCCCAGACTGGTAAGAGCTGCTTGGAGAGCAGGCTCAGGGCAGGTTGCAGCCTGTGTGTGCTCATGAGGTCTCCTAGTGACCCAGGACCCAGGTGGGTGGGCCTGGAATGCTGATAGTAGAGTAGGACTTGAGGGGGTGTTAGAGCCCATTATCTGCTTGCCAGCACCCAGAGTTATCCTTGTGAGTGAGTTCCTGAAGCCCCTTCGCCTTTTCCTCCAGCCCAGGGCAGCATGTGGCCTAGATGGGCTATTAGGGATAGACTGATAATTCTGGCTGGCTGCTTTGCCGGTGAGGGGAGCTGGTTCTGCTCTAAGTTAAGCCACAATTCAACAAGAAATTCCGTTCCTGACTTGTTACCCTGAAACAAGAAGGCCTAAAAAAAATATGTAATTTGTCTAGAGAAATATATTGTTAAACTTGAAGGCAATAAGGAAAAGTATGAATGGGATGCATGTAAACAAAAGAGGGGATTGGAGGGAAAAGTCAGAATGCAAAGGAGGCTAGAGAGGTTGTGTTTACAGCTTGGAATCTGCCCGGGGCTTCTGCCTTCTGTGGCCAATATAAGACTGCTTACTTTGGGCTTCATGACTCCCCTCCCTGTTCTGGCTGCCTGCAGCCTCTCCAATGTCTTGTCCTACTCTTCATTCCTTCCCTCTCTCCCTGCTAAATGTCCTCAGATATGTCAAGCAGTTCCTGTGCTGAGATTCCCCCCTTCCTCCCTCCCTCCTTCCTTCCTTTCTTCCTTCCTTCCCTCCTTCCTTCTTTCCTTCCTTCTTCCTTCCTTCCTTCCTTCCTTCCTTCCTACTTCCTCCATCATGGAGATCAAACCCAGGGTCTTGGGCATGCTAGGCAAGTACTTTACCTTTGAGCTACCCTCCCACATCAGAAGCTTTGGACTGTTATTCAATACAGTGTCTCCTCAAAGCTTAGAATATTGTCATGTGCATAGTAGATACAAAGCAAATAGTTGTAGGATTAATGACTTTATTATAAGACATATTTTGAAATAAGGATTTAAAAATCTATCAATGTACTAAGTTGACATTGAATGTTTAATGTGGATCAGAAAAAAGAACTTTCTTAAAAATATATTTATATGGAGAAAAGGATGCAAAAGTCTATGAACACTTTGTGGAATTGGAGTTTTAACTCAGGGCCTTGTACTTGCTAGGTAGGTGCTCTACTACTTGAGTCACATTCCCAGATCTCCCCTACCCCTTCTCGGCAAAGCCCCCCCACAGAGTCTTAAAGAGCTGTATAAAGTCCCAGACCTAGTCAGGCCAGTGATGTTATTTAATAACTTAAGTGGTGGTTGAGCATGTCTGCACATTGGTTAGACTTAACCCCAGGAAAAGGCTGCTCAGGCCAGTTGATTACAACCCTGCTGTGTCTTAGGTCATAGGTTCCTGCCCTATCTGAACCTGTCAGTTTTTGTTCTATCCAAAACCCAGATCTGTGGCTCTTATCCTTGATTTCTTCCCCTGGCTAAATATGATGGTAGCTGGTAGACTCCCAAGGATATCACTCAAAAAGATACAAATAGCTGGGTGCCAGTAAGTCCTAGCTACTCAGGAGGCTGAGATCTGAGGATCATGGGTCAAAGCTAGCCTGGGCAAGAAAGTCCAGGAGACCCTTATCCCAATAACCTATTCAGAAGAAGCAAGAAGTGGCACTGTGACTCAAGTGGTAGAGTGCTAGCCTTGAGCAAAAAAAGCTCAGGGACAGTACCCTGGCCCTGAGTTCAAGCCCCTTGACCACCAAAGAGAGAGAGAGAGAGAGAGAAGCTTTATGCACATCCATGGCTGGAAAGGCCCTCCCACTAGCTCTTATAACACAGAGCCCACACTTGGTGAAACCAGGGGAACAGCACTACTGTGGGATGAGGGTGAAAACCTCAGAGCTTGTCTATAAATTCTCTTGGACCCCGGGTTTGGTCTGTTAGGTCTCCTGAATTCACCTTTTCCAGGAGGCATCTGGAAACGAAAACTACCAGCTGACCTCTACAAAAGCTATGTAAAGGACTGTAAAAACCAAAACAAAACATATAATATTCTTTCCCAGTTGGCAAATGAAAGGAGCTTTCAAATATGCCTGAAGCCTTCAGTGAGCGTCTATGCCCAAAGCCCTGCCCTGGTATTTCCCAGGCTTCCTTACCATCTTGAAGAGCTAAGGAGGCACAGGCAGAGGGAAAAAGAGAAAAACAGACATACCATGTGACTCAAGGCCACCCGTGCCCACCCTGCAGACCACATTCCATCACTCTCATCCTGGCTGAGGTGCTTTTTCAGAGGCGCAGTGCCTGTGGGTCCTGGGATTCAGCCTGGGGATAAGACTTCTAGCCTTGGGTTAATGAAGAAGCTATGGATTCTCCAAAATAAGGAAGAAGTTGTGTTTGGGAGGAATATAAACAAAACAGAAAATTCCAGGTCCTCTTTGTCCTTATCTTCAGAGAGAAGATTTTTAGATCATGTATAAGAAGGGGAATGCTGAGAAGCGCTACTTGCTGGGAGCTGATTGGTGGCTGGGTTGTCAGTGAAGACCTGGCATTTCCCTGACATTTTATGACAGGCCTCCTAGGAGGCTGCCAGGAACCAAGATTTCACATGTGCTTCATTTGTTGTCTGTGTCAAGGAAACTGGTTGTTCTCTGAGTTTTGGGTGTGTTTGTTTTAGTTTTTGTTTTTTTCCTCAATATCTCTGGATGAGGCCAGGTAAAATGGTCAGGACGAAGTCCCTTGTTCTGAATCTCTGGGGCTCAGGCCAGGGAATAGGCTATAGGATCAATATCAGGCAAGTGAAGACACACAGCAAAGCTTTTCTTGTTTCTCTTTTCATTAAAAAACTTTTGCTTTATTGTTCTTATAGAGGTGAGATACAGAAGGGTTACACTGATATGCATCAGGTAATAAGTACATTTCTGTTCATACAGTGTCATGTGTTCCCTCATTCTCTCCCATCTCTGCCCATGAATAGAATTGTTCACTTTCTCAATGCCCAGTGTACTTTTCCACTTGTTTCCCTTGGATTCTGTGCCCCCCCAACCAGATGTGCACAGGAATGTAGAATCACCAGAAAAAGAAAAAAAATTAAAAAGGCTTTTATGTCCTTATCTTTGGAGTTTGTCTCAATATGTATATTCTTTTATGTAAATATGAAGAGGTATTCAGACATTGCACCTTTGTGAACTTCTCCTAATAAAAAAGCTGTTCATCCTATAGACAGTCAGGTCTGAGCAACCCAGAGTTATAACATTGTGGTTGTAAGGGGTTGAAGTCTCCAAGACTTCCAAGTACCTGGTTACAACTTTTTCACCTTAAGGGAAACTGAGGCAAGGAGCCGTTGAGGCCTCCCTCAAAGGTTATGCCAGGAGTGTCAGTTGGTGGCCAAGTCCGTTCCCCCTAACTGAAGCATGACTCTCCCTTCTGGTATGTTTATGACAGCTCAGAAAGTAATCTCACATGTCAGCATGAGCTTTCCGGAATACGTGCATCTCATATTCTGGGAAAAGCAGGCAGCGGGGGTGAAGGTAAGACAGGAAATCTTTTTGGAGGCTCTGAAAGCCATTCCGGTTTTGGAGCATCCCCAGCAACTCCCACAGAGTCAAGCTTTTTAAATTGCCTTTCGCAGAATGTTGGACAGAGCAAGCTTGCATGGGTCTGCTCTTGCCCAGGTTCCTTTCTGCAGACCCTGTGAGAGGAACAGAGCAGCGCCCCAGGGAAGAGGAGAGCAGAATGAGCTGATTGAAGGCTGTGGGCATAGACTGGCCGACTGCCACCATGTTGCTTGTCAGCAGGCTGCAGGGTGGCTTTGCTTCCTGGTTCCCTCACAGAGCCAGAGAGGCTGGGAGCCAGGGAGAACATTTCCGCCATTTGGGAAAAGCTAAGTCTGTCTGGCCTCCTCTACAGCTTGTAGCCTTTCACTGAAAGAACTATCCTGCTACTGGACCTGGTTGAGCCTCTGTTGTTATAGACAGGAGATGCTGGCCCTGCACTGGGCCTCCTGTGAGGGACCTACTTGGGAGAATCCCTGCAGCTGACTGCCCAGCTAGTATCAGCTTGTTCACCTTACAGACATTGATCCAGAACTCTCTCACTGCTCTACAAACATTGGTGTGTTACAGTGTCACATAGAACTTTCGGGAGTGCTGATCCACTATTCTCAGGAAAGGGAGGCTTGGCGAGGTGACATACCTTACCCAGGTTTGCTCAAGAAAGCTAGGTTTAAGGGTAGGCTCCACGACTACCTTGTCAAATGACCTTGAGCTTGTTACTTGACCTTGCTGGGCTCCTTTCGTAACCTCTCCCAGGGAATGAAAAGGTACCTAGTCCACAAAGCTGGTGTGAGAAGTGAATAGGGAAATCCAAAAGTTCATCTTGGCTTTCTGCTCACAGAGGAGCTCACAGTAGGCCTGTCCCCTTCTTAGAGTCTCGCAATGATGATGTATCTATCACTCTGTGCCATCGACAACAACCTCTGCAATTGTGTGAAGACCTCAAGGTCTTCACACACTGCGCTTCACTGCCCACAAAGTGCTTCCAAAAATCACTGCTGCCTTCTACCCTCCCTGTCTTCCCCTTTGGCAGTCAAGAGAACTCTCCTTGATTGCATTTTACCAAAACAGATGAGAGAAGACCTCAGTTAAAGATGGACTTCAAGCTAGGCACCAGTGCCTCACACCTGTAATCCTAGTTACTCAGGAGGCTTAGATTTTCATGAAGATCATGGTTCAATGCCAATCTGGGTGGGAAAAGTCCTTGAGACTTTTTTTTTTTTGTCTCTGGGCCTGGGCACTGTCCCTCAGCTCTACAGCTCAAGGTGAGCGTTCTACAACTTGAGCCACAGTGCCACTTCTGGCTTTTTCTGCTTATGTGGTACTGAGAAATTGAACCCAGGGCCTTATGCATGCAAGACAAGCACTCTACCACTGAGCCACCTTCCCTGCCCCAAGTCCTAGATCTCTTATCTCCAATTAACCCCCAGGAAACTGGAGGTGCTGCTGTGGCTCAAAGAGGTTGAGCACTAATCTTGAGCCAAAAAGCTCAGGGACAGCGCCACATCGCCCAGACCCTGAGTTCAAGCCCCTTGATGGACCAAAAAGAGAAAAGAAAACAACAACAACAAAAGACAAGACATAGGCCTCAAAACCTAGTTCTCTACATCCATCTCCCTATCCATTCTGTCTCTACCTGCTGACAATCAGAATATTCCAGCTGGTAGAATATTCCAGTTCTATTGGGATTGACTCTGGGAAAGGAGAAACTTCCACCTTCCCCAGTGAATGGAAATCACCTCAGCTTCTTACCCTTCGGTCTGAGGGTTGATTTAAAGAAATAGACACAGATATTTCCCAGCTCCAGGGCTGGTGCTACTGGCAACTTCAACAGCACAGACACCATCAATTGTATTGTGGTGGCTGAAGGGATTTATGGACATTTTCAGCGACTCCTGGTTCTAACTGAACAGAGCCTGGAGGAAACACAGTGGCCCTTGTTAACTGGGAAGAATGAGTTTAATGTATACTGGGTGAGGCTGAGGGGTATTGGGGGGGAGGAGGGGAGAAGACAGAGGAAAAGGGGTTCACCCTGTTAAATATTTACAATTTGAGCCTTGGTCTTGTGATTCCAAAGGTGGTGACAAGAGGGTAATTTCTGTAATATATTCCTCCCTCCAGACCCACCTTGCATGAAAACTGCAGTAGATACAAAACACTACTCATGAATATTCATCAGGGAACTTCCCCCTGCTCTTTGGAAACTGAGGCTAGTGCTAAAACTCTTCCTCCCCAACCCTCAAAAGCAAATACCAACCCCCTGCCCCTATTCCACCCCAGGAAAACCCTGAAGCCCAGAGAACAGTCTGCATCAGAGCAGGGTCAAAGGGCATGGCCAGGGGAGGGGTCAGCTTTGTTTCCACTCTGTTGGTGAAAGCCCAACCTTTATGGAACTTTTCTAGCTGCATTTTGGGCTATTTAGCTTCAAAAACAAAAGATTTATTTCCCCTTCTTCTCCTTTTGGGTTTTGTCCTCCACTGACAGGGGTGACATATGCAAGTCTGGAGGCTGTGCAAGCCAGGCCGGGCTCTCTTCTATCCTGAAGAAAAAGATAGGCTTGTGATTAAAAGAGTGACAATGTGTGTAAAGCCAGCACAAATGTTCCCAGCATCCACTGTTGCGCCTCTCCTTTTTTTCAATACAGAAAGGAAAGATGGGGGATGTGACGATGCACTCTAGCTGTGTGACCTGTGTCATAAGGCGTTGCCACCTGTGGCCTTATCCTGCATCATTCTGTGAGATGAAGCTTATAAAGTTCTTCTTTTTTGTCAGTTGAGGGGCTTGAACTCTGGGCCTGGGCACTGTCCTTGAGCTCTTCAACTCAAGGCTAGTGCTCTACCACTTGAGCCACAATGCTACTTCCTGTTTTCTGGTGGTTTATTGGAGATAAGAGTCTTACAGACTTTTCTGCCAGGGCTGGCTTTGAACCGTGATCCTCGGATATCAGCCTCCTGAGTAGCTAGGTGTGAGTCACCAATACCCAGCTAAAGTTCCGTTCCTTTCCCTCCCTCCCTTCTTCCCTCCCTCCCTCCCTCCTTCCTTCCTTCCCTCCCTTTCTTTCTTTCCTTCTTTCCCTCCTCCTCCTCTTCTTCCTTCTCTTCCTCCTCTTCCTCCTCCTCCCTCTCTTTCTCCTTCTGTTTTTGTGCTGGTCCTGGGGTTTGAACTCAGGGCCTCATACTCTTACTTGACTTTTTCACTCAAGGCTGTTCTACCTCTTGAGCAACATTTCCACTTCTGGCTTTTTGCTGGTTGGTTGAAGATAAGAGTTTCATGTACTTGTCTGTCTGGGCTGGCTTCAAAAGGCAGTTTTCAGATCTCAGCCTCCTGAGATGCTAGGATCATAGGCGAGGACTACTGGTACCCAGTTAAAGGTTCTTTTTTTTTTTAACAGATGGAAAAACTGAAGTTTATGATTAACTTCACCAAGGCAGAACCATCGTTCAAACTCAAGGTTCTGTCTCCAATCCAAGGACTTTCTCAATAGATAGACTTAATAATGTGATTTACATTTCTTGGAGTCACATATTCCAAATCTGTGGAAGAAGGGCATTCTCATTCAGATCTTTCAAAGCATTGTCTCACATTGGCCCTTTATGAGAAGCAGCCAATCAGAAGGGTGTCAGGGCATGGCTGTACTGTGGGACAAAGTCTCAATGGTTAGGCTCTAATTGGTGGCCATGTAAGTAGGAAGTAACCTGACTAGCGTGTGTATGCAATCTGTGCATCCGGGATATAGTCAAGGCAGGTATTTGGACAGGGATTTGTGATTAGGTCCTTTGCAATTAGTGACAGGTGACTTAAGACAAAGTACTGTCTGTCTCAACTCATCTTATTTTTTAATGTTTGGATTGAAAACTGTATTTAAATTTCTCCAATGAAGATGGAAATGTTCTGGTGGCTTTTTGGTGGCCACCATGATGCAACTAGTCTTTTTTAAAGATTTATTTATTTATTTTTGTTGATCATGAGGCTCCTGAGCACTGTCCCTAAGCTTTCTTTGCTCAAGGCTAGTGCTCTATCACTTTGAGCCACAGAGCCTCTTCCAGTTTTCAGGTGCTTAATTGGAAATAAGAGTCTCAAGGACTTTCCTACCAGTGATGGCTTTGAACCATGATCCTCAGAACTCAGCCTCCTGAGTAGCTAGGATTACAGGCGTGAGCCCCTGGCACCTGGCTTATTTTACTTATAGATAGGGTTATTCTCTATAGCCCAGACTGGCCTCGAACTCCAGTCTCAGCGTCTTGAGTTCTGAGATTAGAGGTGTGTACCACCATTCCCAGCCTGTGTTTTTAGCCTTAATTCTGGTTAGTGTTGATATGGCTAAGGGACTGGTGGTCTGCGGGCATCATAACTTACTATTTCAATGCGTGGGTCTGGTGAGGAAATCCATGGGTGAGGTGCCTTGGTTGGAGTCTGAAAAGCACAGATGCTCTGGTTTGGTGGTGGGAGCCTTTAGTCCTAGGCTCACCATCTGTCCTTCTCCTATGCCTTTTGTTTGTGGACAGGAGGGAGCAGAGGGCATGGGGATCCAGTCCTGCTCAGTGCTGGCTTCGTTTCCAGAGTTGTTACATCACCAGAGCTGTTGCCAGAGGTGAGCACTGTGGGAAAGTTGCTTCCTTTCTGTTCTCTGCTTGCTGTTCCTGCCACAACATCAGAGGCAGACTGGCTCAGAGGTGGGCTGGGGAAGAGGTCAGCAGGTGAAGTTGTGGGATGAGACTCTCTTGAGGAGCATTTTTTCCCCACCAATTTTGTGGCTTGAACATAGGACCTCACCTTCACTTAGCTTGCTTGGCTGGTACTCTACTACTTGGGCCATACCTCCATCCTTGTGGTGAGACTCTCTAGCTCTTCCATACTGGGATCTTGAGGAGTTGGTTTATCTCAGTGGTGGTTTCTTTATGTACAAAGTGGGCACCATGATATTCCTATCACATTCAAGTGAGCCCATAATTAGGTGATCAGGGCTCACAGCACAGAATGAGTACCCAATTTACGTCCATTGGTATCTCCAAGCCTCCTTTAGCTTTGCTGAGGCCAGAATGTCCCTTTTCCCTGATTCTTGATCCAGGCCACATAGTCTCCCACGCTAGAATATTGGGGAAATGCCCATGCTTTGGTTTTTCCCCCACCTCCCCTCTGAAGCTTGGGAGTTCAGAGAATGTGAAAATTGCACAAAGAAAGGTAAACTTTTACAGCAATCTGTTGCTGGGAAAAGAGAGATACTCCCCACCCCCATCCTAGCCTCAGCCTGACCCTCTGTGGGTTCATTTAGAACACGAAGCTCTAAGCAAAGCCACGTGCTGTACACAGATTGCTTTAGAACATGCTCTGCTCAGGCCACCAGGTGGATGAACTCGCTGATCCTCAGGGAAACCAAAGACCAATGAACTTGGCAGGGTACAGTCAAGTCAGGAGGCAGACTCTGAAGTCCTCACATCACCTAAATCAGCGGTGATAGGGGGCCTCCCCCTGGAAGGCAGCCATGGTTATGAAAGAGTCCAAGAGTCCAAGTTTTCACCTGATTCTCAAAGACTTCCATCCAGGACATCAGAATTGAAAAGGGTCATGTCAGTGGGGAAAATAACCTAAAACAAGCGTGGCAAGGACAGAGAAGCTGGGTCAATGTCCCACCCAACATGGGACAGGCACAAGTGAGTGATCAGGATCCTCCCAGGGCTCTGCAGGCTGTGTGTGTGTGTGTGTGTGTGTGTGTGTAATGACAGGGACAGGGAGCTGGTACTTACCCCAAGCGTGACCACATTACTTCTTGCGGCCAGGCCTTTGGGACAATCAAGGATTTTTTCTTTTAAATAAATGATTTAGGTTGACAATCCGACTCTAATTAAGGCCCAAGTTGCAGATTGTGACAAATACAGATGTCTGGGGGGGGGGTGCTAGGCATACTTAGAAATTTAAGAGGAAACAGGCCTCCCCACCCCCTGCCGGGCCAGGACATTTCCTTCACTTAGTGGCTTACACTGATTCTCTGTGTCACCACTCTGGCCTTTTGCCTGCCATAGTCTTAGCAATAGTAAGAATCTGAGAGTGACAACTAATTGTTACAGTATGTGGTCGGTGGCTGCACACTAGGCCTTGTGCTGTCTTCTCACTGAGGGGACTCTCAACACCTTCAGCATGGGTTCCTAGCTATATCCACCTGGATTTGTCCAGTCCTTCTAATTGTGTCTGTGGACTATCCTTCCATCTGCCTTCTCCTTCCTCTCTAGCCTATACCGCAGACTACAGCTGAGAGCTACCCTGTTTTTACTCTAGAGAAAAATGGGAAGAGGGTATAGATGGGCCAGGTTAGCTTTGCTGGTGGACTGTGAATACATGTGTATGTTGGAGTGTTGTAGTTGTATGATACTGGGTGCATGTATGTGTTATGGTGCTATGTAGTGTTGGTGTGTGTTGTGATGGCTGTATTGTGTTGGGAGGTATATCCTACTGGGATGTTGGGTAGTGTTGGGATAAGGAAAAGACTTGTGGGTGATATGTGACAGAAGGAAAGCAAGATTCTATCTCATGCTTGGCTGGTCATTTCTTGGCGAGGGACTTCACTTTCCCTGCCAAAGTCCCAACCCTTGCTGTTCCCCGCCTGCCACAGCCTTCTCAGGCAGAAGGAGATGACACAGCTGGCCCTGCATCTCTTTCCTCTCTGACCTTGATCGGGAGCTGGGAGAGTCTGCCAGGCTCAATGCCAGGAAGCAAGGGCTGGCAGCGAGGACTCAGGGTGCAAGCATCTTGGCATGAGCAGATGGATTTCTAACGGCTCTGCAATAAGCAACCCCTGTGATATAAATATGCAAAGAAATGGAGGATTTCCCCAAATTTTACTTTGTAAAACCCATTGGCATGGCACATAATATATATCTTTATTCAAAATACCATATGTTACTATAGTGATAACATGAGGTAGTCAATGCTTATTAATATCAGGCACTGTTTTAATAATTTTCCATGTGTTACTTAATTTAATATGCAGAACAATTCTATAATTATTTGTCTGCTCCTCCACTCCTGGAGGTCTTGAGAACAGGGAGGTGGGTGAGGCTTCTCAGGGAAGGTAATGAAGACTTCAGCTGAGTTTTATTTAGATCAGAGTTTCCATGGTTGTTTTCAACAGTCCAGGACTCAGCCTGTTGGCTGGCTGGCTGGTGTTTATAGCAAGAAACTTTCCTATTGAGGCCAAGAGAAGATAGTCCAGGGGAGGCAGGCCTGAAGAGAAGACAGGCAGGCAAAAGGCAATGTCTTTCTGGCTTGGAAAAGAAGTCATCTTTCTTTCCAGAAACCAATTTCTTTGCAACCTGAATGTTTAAAGAAAAGAATCTTTCATTAAAAACTAAAGGAGTTTCGGGTGGCTCAGTGGTAGAGCGCTTGCCTGGCATGCATGAGGCCCTGGGTTCGATTTCTCAGCACCACATAAGCAGAAAAAGCCAAAATGGTGCTATGGCTCAAGTGGTAGAGCGCTAGCCTTGAGCTGAAGAGCTGAGGGACAGAGTCCAGGCCTAGAGTTCAGGCCCCACGATGGACCAAAAAATTAAAAAAAATTAAATAAAGGAGTTTTAAAGGAAAACCAAAAGCTACCTTTGACTCTTTGTGTCCAGCACCCCCCTTATATGAGCTTTCAGAAAACAAACCCTAGTTAAGTAAGTAAGCTGAATGAGCCACATTCTTAAAATGTTAAGAAACGAATGAAAAACAAAGTGGAAATGCTACTTGATTACTTGGCCCTCTGTCTGTGGGAGGTAAGTTAGGGCAACTCAGTGAAGATCTCAGAGATGCAAAAAAAAAAAAAAGGAGGATGTCAGGAGGCAAAAGGGGTTGGAGGCAAACCTTGCCTGTAGGATATGTGAATCTCTGTGCTTCATCCCCACCCTCCAAAAGTTAAAGAGATTCATCACTGGGGGTTCCCAGATGAGTGAGGAAAAATGTCTAATTGTACCAGCTAGTGAAAACCAGGAGAAAATAAACCAACATTTCTAGCCACTGAGGCATTCTCGCTGAGCTCAGACAAGACAATGCCTTTATTTACAGGTGGCCCGTGGGGTATGAATTGGGAGGGGCAGGGAGCACTCGGCTCCAAGAATTTTTCTTGATTGGAAAGTGGATTCTTGGCAGAACTGGAATCTGGTTAGCTCCAGATTTCTTAAGGACAGAAAAAAAAATTTTTTTTTTTCCCCAGCGTTCACATACAAGAGTCTGCTTCTGTGGGATATCAAGAACTGTCTCTGTATTGTCCCGAGTGGTTCCATGAAGGACGTCTCACATTTATGTGTGCTTGTGTCCTTCCCCCAGCTTCAGTTTTCCCAGGGATCCAGGAGACTAGAGGAACCTGAGGGAGAAAAGTGGCCTCTGCCAGAGCCCACACCCAGTTGGGGACCATTACTGATCATTCAGAATAAAAGAACTCTCATGCCTGTGATCCTAGCTACTCAGGAGCCTGAGTGAGATCTAGGGGTTGAGGTTTGAGGCCAGTTTAGGCATGAAAGTCCATGAGACTCTTATCTCCAATTAAGCACCAAAAAGCCAGAAGTGGAGCTGTGGGTTCAAGTGATAGGACACTAGCCTTGAATGAAAGCAAAAAGTTCAGTGACAGAGCCCTGAGTCCTGAGTTTAAGCCTCAGGAATGGCCAACAAAGCAAACAAAAACCATAAGAGGAGGACCTCAGAACCAGTTTCAAAAGCAGATGAAAACAAACAGATCCCCCAACAAACCCCAGAAAGCCTGTCAATAGAATCAACTAGATTCATAATAGAGGGAGGTGGGAGAAGAAGGGATTGGGAAATGTATGCCTGTTCTAGAGACAGTTTCCTGCTTTCCTCCACTTTTCTCAACCAGACCTAAATGGGAAGGGACTCCAGTATCCTTCTCCTGCAGCCTGGAGTCTAGTCTGTGTCTCAGAGTTGTTCCTATCACCCTGCATGGGGCCAGAACTCAGTGAGTTTGCAAAATACAAGTATGTGCGGCAATGGGCTTGTGTAGCAAGGGCAAAAGCCAAGACCCACATGGATCCTAGCATTATAAAACGGGTGCTTCCTTGTATGATTCCTAAATATAACATCTTTCTACGGTTGCTCATTCTCCCATGGCCAGGGAACTCCTTTAGTCCTGATGATACTCTTTGTCACAAAAACACTGGATTAATAAGAAGTCTGAGGGACCCTAGACATGGAATCGAGATGCTTGAGCTTTGAGAGAGTAAATTGCAGAGAAAAATTCAAGTCTTTAAAGCATCCTACCAAGGTCTACAGGAGCTCTGCGACTCCCTTCCCTGTCACCTGCGTATCACCTCCCCACAGGCCCCATCTCTCATTTGCAGCAGGCAGGTTGACTGAACACATTGAGCATTCTTCCAGCATCAGAGCCTGTTCACTGGCTCTTCTGTTTTCCAGGAACTCATTTCCAAAATAGCCACAAAGCTAATGTCAACCTTTTGAGTCAGTTGTAATGGAGCATTCTCAGTAACGTTTACCCTGGCATCAGCTAAAATTCCTTCCACTCTGTGGGGGTAGAGTTTGTTGTTTTGTTCACTGTCTCAAGATCTGGAATATGCTTGGCACATAGTAGGCCCTTAATACATCCACTTTAATGCACAAATGTCACTAGGTAGGTTTCTTATTACTGTACAGGGACTCTGAAATGATGTCATGTCCAAGTTTCCTTAGTCAATGAAGGCCAGGGGCAGGATTTGAACCCAGAGCAGCTTGAATACTAACTCTCTGCCACCTCTTGGCTCTGTGGCCTTAGGCTACTTTTCTAAAACTAGATTTTTTTTCACTTGTCAAATTTGAATCTGATCATTTCTCCTCCCATGTACTAGTAAGAATGAAAGATCTTAAATGCCTCCGAGAATCTTTTCTGGCTACCTAATCTAAGTAATCCTTTAGATGGTGCCTGGCACTCAGTAGGCAATTAGTATTGGCTTAACAAATGAGGCCCCCTCTGAAAACTCATAAAAGACACACAGGATCAAATCCAAATTTAGTTCCAGGACTTATGGGGCTCTGTCTAGACTCACCTCCTTTCTACTGTGTCCTGGCCTGTGTCAACTGGAAAAACCCAGTCATCACTTCCACTAATGTCCTTTATCCAGACTAGGAGTGAACAGACCACTGTCATGGGCCAAATCGGACCCAAGAACAAAGAATGATTTTTAATGATTTTTACCACTTTAAAATGGTAGACCAAAAAAACCCCAAACAAACAAGAATGTTTTTTTTTTTTTGTCAGTCGGGGGGCTTGAACTCTGGGCCTGGGCGCTGTCCCTCAGCTCTTCAGCTCAAGGCGAGCGCTCTACCACTTGAACTACAGCGCCACTTGTGGTTTTCTGGTGGTTTATTGGAGATAGGAGTCTCAAGGTCTCTCCTGCCCAGGCTGGCTTTGAACCGCGATCCTCAGATCTCAGCCTCCTGAGTAGCTAGGATTACAGGCGTGAGCCACCAGCGCCCGGCTAACAAGAATGTTTTATAATACCCGGATATTAAACAAGTCCAAATTTCTGCATCCATAAATAAAGTTTCATTGGAATACAGCTATGCTTATCTATTCCCATATTGCCTATCGTAGCTTCTATTCTGGAAAGGCAGAGTTGAATAGCTAAGACACAGACACAAAGCCTACAAGGCCCAAAATAGTTTCTGTGTGGTGAACAGCTTCAAATTATTGTAACAAAAATAGCTGAGATAAATCAGGTATTTTGGATAATAATAAGGAAAGGTTTATTTTGGTTCATATTTTTGGAGGTTTCAGTCCATAAGAGGTTAACCTGTCATTTGGGGACCTGTGGCCAGACAGAACATAATGGTGGGAGTGGGTGGGTGGAGGAAGCTTCTACTTCATGCAGCAGAGAAGCAAAGAGAAGAGAAAGAAGAGCAGCCTGGACCCCACTGTTACCTTGAAGTATGTTCCCCGTATGACCTAAACTCTCACACTAGGTCCCAAGAAAATCCCACCTTTTAAAAGTGTGGGATTTGGGGCTGGGAATGTGGCTTAGTGGTAGAGTACTCCTCTAGCATGCATGAAGCCCTGGGTTCGATTATTCAGTACCGTATAAACAGAAAAAGCCAGAAGTGGTGCTATGGCTCAAGTGGTAGAGTGCTGGCCTTGAGCAAAAGAAGCTCAGGGACAGTGTCTAAGCCCTGCGTTCAAGCTCCAGGACTGGCAAAAATAAACAAATAAATCAAAGCATGGGATTAAAAATGTGGGATCTTTTAAAAGTGCCAAACCAAAGCTCAAGCCTTTATTAACACATGGCAGACAGTCCAGAGCCCAGCTACAGCATTTACGATCCAGCTATTGTAGTACTGTTTGGAACTGTAGGAAAGGAATTTTCCAGACAAAGTCTGCCAACCTCTGATCTAGATATTTCCTAATTACCCTCAGGTTACTTCCTGAATCAGAGAAGACTTTGTTAATGAAGTGCACATGTCTGGGGTAGGGAATCCTCTCCAAGGTGCCCCAAATTTTCTTTCTCCAGGAGGGCAGCAAGAAAGCCTTGTACTTTGTTACATCTCCAATGTCTAGAACCATGTATGAGAACATAACAGTTGATCAATAAATATTTATTGCTGCAATGAATAGTATTTAAGTCTCCTACTTAGTTGAAGAGATAAGGGTGGGTTGGGGCTATAGCTTGTACTAGTGGAAGAAAACTTGCCTAACAATAGTATGACCCTGGGTTGGATCCCCACCATTGAGAGAAAGAGAAGGAGAGGGAGAGAAAGAGAGGGAGAGACAGAGACCCACAGAGAAACACACAAAGAGAAAGACAGAGAAGAAAGATAGAGAGAGGCAGAGAAGAGAGATAGGCAAGAGAAAGACAGACAGACAGGGAAGGACTCTAAGGAAAGCTGGAATAGGTTCAAGCAGAAGGCTTTTCAGAGTCTGGATGTCAGGACAAACTGCAAATGGGGGATCTGAGCCAGGCCTGACTCGGGTCCCAGGGTTTAGGATCTGTGGGGGTCTTCGGGAGCACATGCTAGGTAAACACTCTACCACTGGGCTACAGCCCTAGCTTCCTCCAAATGTTTATAAGGGATGGTATTTAGAGGCAATTTTTCACATTCTTAATTATGTAATGCTCAAATATAAAGCAACTTCCCTGGGTAGGCGGCTGTTTAGGTCACCAGTTTTACTCACAAGGCATTTCACCATGAAAATTAGCTCCCAGTTAGCCTTATAGGATTCTTGTCCTTTTGCATCTGTAAAATCAGCAGAGACTCTTAACTGTCACTCTAGGAAGCATCCACAAAAGTGCTCTGTGTACTAAAAGGAAGTCTGGCTGTGGGCAGAGCTGTCTGTAAGGAAAGAAAGATCTTGCCACCAGGACTCAGGATTATTATCTTAGCTACTCAGGCCTCTGAGATCTGAGGATCTCTGTTTAAAATTAACCCCAGGCTAATAAAGTCTTGAAACTATCTCTGATTAACTAGCAAAATACTGGATGAGAGGTGTGTATAGCTTAAGTGTGTAGCTTAAGCCTCAGCTGTGAGCAAAAAAGCCGAACCAATTCACAGCCCAGTAATGCTCTATCCTTAAGTTCTTGTCTCTACCTTCATTTCAAAAGTAGCCATTAGTTTAGAGCCAACATGACAGGTCTTTCTTTATGAAAATTCCCCACCACACACATACACATATAGGTTGATCCAGTTGAAGTAAACAGAAACTTTTTTTCTTCTTTCCTTCCTTCCTTCCTTCCTTCCTTCTTTCCTTCCTTCCTTTCTTTTCTCAACAAATATGTAGCTCAGTTGGTACTAGTGGCTCACACCTGTAGCTACTCAGGAGGCTGAGTGCAAAGCCAGCCTGGACAGGAAAGTCTGTGAGACTCTTATCTCCAATTTACTACTCAGAGGTGGTGCTGTGGCTCATGTCATGAGACACCAGACTTGAGCAAAAAGAAGCTCATGTACAGGACCTAGGTCCTGAGTTCAAGACCCAGGATTAGCATAAGAAATGTTAAAAATGCAGTTTTTCTTGTATTCGATCAACCAGTTAGCTCGTTTCTGTCTTTTTCTATCTATCTATCTATCTATCTGAGATAAGTTTTGATTTGTTGCTCAGACTGGTGTTTTTAACTCTTGGTTTCAGTGATCCTCTTATATCAGTCCCTCAAGTATCTGGGACTATAGGTATATATCATAGTGTTGTTCTATATATTTTTTTTCTTTTTTGTAGGGCATAGGGCTTGAACTCTGGGCCCACGTACTGTCCCTGAGCCCTTCAGCGAGTGCTCTATCACTTGAGCCATAGCACCACTTCTGGTTTTTAGGTGCTTAATTGCTCCTTTAGAGATAAGAATCTCATGGACTTTCCTGCCCAAGCTGGCTTTGAACTGCAATCCTCAGATCTCAGCCTTCTGAACAGTTAGGATTACAGGCATGAGCTACCTACACTTGGCTGTGTAATTTTAAAAAAAACAAAACTATTTCTTTTTGGTTTGCAATACTTGTGCAGAAGGCATGATTCTGTGCTTTCACTCATGTGAGCGTCAGGAAAGTCCTGATAGCCCCTTCCCCTCCAACATGTAGAATGCATTCGTCAGGTCCTTTTACTGTTGATGAAAGAGAAGCTTAGAAGGCAGCCCTTCTCCAGGTGGTAGACTATGCCCAGAGATAAAGGAAGGATAAAAGAAGGACAAAGACTGCCCTGCTGTGGAGAGGTAAGCAAGAGTCTAGGAACTGTGGCTCAGTGGTAGAGCATTTGCCTAGCGTGTTGGGCCCCAGCCCCTCACAAACAAGAAAATAGAAGCAGGCTACTAAGCTGAGATTTTGGCCTGATTTTTCAGTCTGTCCCAGATGTTCCTAGATCTCCACATCTCTTTCTCAGAGATGTTTAACAAAAGGACTGCAAAGGAGTTGAGATTTCCAGCCTTTTACATGGAATAAATACTCCCGCAGAAGCCCCTTGCAAGCTTCCAAGGTAACATCTCACAAAATTCCTGAAAATATTATCCTGGGTTCCAGTGAGCCACTTTGGGGTACTCTGTGTGGGGTTAAGATTTGTGATCCCAAAGCATGTGTTTCTCTGAGGGACCCCCGCCCCCCTCAAAGCTGAACCCTATAAGCTGAACCATCCTATAAGACCATGATGTCAAGGAACTGTGGCAGCCTCCCCAAGGGCCCCAGGGCACGGGTCTCTCAGGTCCTGCATGAGCCAAGAATTTGCAGAGGCCCTGGTGGGGGTGCACGGAGGGTCCCTGCTCAAGTCCGGTAGAAACCTCAGAGTGGCCTGCTTTGTGCCTGATCTTTAGCTCCATGTGCATGAGAATAGGCCAGTGGCAGGTGGCCTCAGGGTGGGTATGAATAGCAGTAATTGTCCCTGTGTCAAAAGGATGAGCCAGAAAGCAGGACTCGATGGGAGGAGGCCTGGGGCTGGGAGGCAGCTCGCTGTGAATTAGGCCTTTTCTATAGATTCCATAAGGCTACATAATGAGCTGCTTTTTCTCAGCTACCTCTGGCCTCTTGGGGCCAGAGAAGGGGATCTCTCCTCCCCTGTTTCATATGCTCTGCCTTTGTTGACCTATTCTTGCTCTGGGAGAAAAGAGCAGATTTGGGAGCGTACTGCTCTGTGTCTACCGGAAGGAGAAAGAAGAGTACATGGAGCAATAACCCCTGACACTTTGGACGAGGAGCTAGCTGCACCTCTCTAGGCTCAATTTTCCCAACTGCAAAATGGGGAGAGGCTGGTGGAAGGCATGGCTGCCTGGCATTGGCTCGCTAACGCATGCAATGGAGGGCAACCATTAGCTTTCTCCTGATTTCTGGCTAAGGCTACGGTACAGACTACCTTAAACCCTGTGGCTAAGTGTGTGATCCTGGGCCAGCCTCTTTTCTTTTCCTGTCTTCCTCTCTCCTCCCTCAGTGAACTGTAGGTAATCATCCCGGGTCCTCCCTGCCCCCCAGGGACGTGAGGATTAATGAGATAATGCCTGAGCAGGCTGCTCTGGGGGAAGAAAGGTGTTATGTACATGCAAGGTGTAATTATTATCCTGTAACTACATGAATGTTTACATTGTGCCTACCCTGGTAATTCCAAGGGGCTTTGACAAGCACCTTGTCTCCAGCTAGAAGCTAGTCCAAGGAGTGGGGACAATTGAAAGATTTGCTGGGGCCCCCTCCCCCCACCCCAGCAAAGTGGTATCTATGCTCCCTGGTGTCAGGGGCTTTGTACGCACCAAAGGAACGGGGGTCACTGACGCCTCCACACCTAGGATCTTACGGCTACACATAGCATCTGAGTTGGAATGGAAATTCAGGCATGAGCATAGCAATTTTGTAGCTGGCAAAGATGTTGGTGTAGGTTTTAGCAAATTACAGTCTTGCTCAGTTTATCCTGCTCTGTCCCTAACATGTCCGTCTCTCACTCTCTGGACTGTCAACATCACCAACACTATCTTTATTATCTCTTAGAAAGTACTGCCAAAGGAAAGGACCAAGTGCTGGTTGTTGGCTTTGGCTGCTTCAGAGTTGAGGACTGAAAACAGCACTCTGCTCTTCTTTCTTGAATCCTTCTAGAAATAGTGTGCTAGTGTATTAGAGGGGGAGAGACACAAAGAAATGGTTGTGTTAACCCCCTTCTCAAAGTCTTATGGAGAGAGATTAAGGTGGGTAAAGGATATGGCATGGAAAAATGGGGTCTCAGAATAATCTGTGTGTAGTCAGAAATGTGGATGGGAGACGGGAGTCAGATCTGGGTTTGCATCCCAGTCTACCGTTCATCAGCCTCTTTGGCCCCGAGAAGTGACTTATTCTCTCTGTAGCATGGATTTCTTTCTCATCTTGTGAAGACGTGATGTGACCATTATATGAAATAACCCCAGGTGGCACCAGGTCTGGAATGTCATGTGCCCCAGACATATCCCAATGAATTGAAGTAGACTCCCCTTCCTAGCCTGTCACAACCAGGAGTTGGAGACCTGTGCACACCCATGGGGGAACTACCAGGAGTGAACTTCCAGAAGACACAGACACTCTTGACCTTGGGCTGCTATAATGAAATACCTTAGACTGTGCAATTTGCAAACAATAGACATTTATTCTCACCATTCTGGAGACTGAGGATCTAGATCTAAAATCCAAGATGAAGGCATCAATAAATTGGGTGTCTGAAAAGGGAAAATGAGAAAAATCTGTCTCTTAGAAAAGATACGGAACAAAGTGATACAATAATGGGCTATGAAATCCAGACTTCCAAATCCTGGTGATGATGACAGTAACGAAGTTGATGATGACAACAATAATAGTTCTATAGAACCTTTAATTTTCTTTTTGGATCCAGTACTGGGTTTGAACTCATGGCCTCACTCTTGATCAGCTTACTTGGCTGGCATTCTACCATTTCAGCCACACCTCTAGCCCAGCTTTTGGCTAGTTATTTTAGAAATGAAGTCTCATGGATTTTTCTGCCCATGCTGGCTTTGAACTGTGATCCTTTGGATCTTAGCCTTCTGAGTAGCTAAGACTTTAGGAGTAAACCACCAGCACTTGATTAGAACTTTAACTTTTCAAACTTTTTTTTTTGGTCAGTCATGGGGCTTGAACCCCGGGCCTAGACACTGTCCCTGTGCTTTTTTGTTCAAGGATGTGGCTCTTGAGTGCCTGTTCTGAGAGTGTTTTGACAAGGTGGGAAGAAAGAAATAAAAAATTGGGGTTATTGTGGAGCTATGAGGTGGAAGAAGCTGTACATATGAAATATTTATTTTAAAACACTCAGTGGGAAACTCTCAGGCCACTGAACAAGAATATTTGGGTGTTAGGAAAATATGAGTCATCAGGCTTCCATGATTTTATGGAAACATCCCCTCAACTGGAATTCTTTCTCCTACAGTTCTGTGCTCACCAGACAGGCTGTGGCTTCATGTTGGGAAAGAGGGGTTCTGACGTATATGTGCTTAGTCTGCTCAGCTCTGGGATTAGTAACCTGACATTTCAGTGAGTGTAAGTTTTGCAGGAACCAATCACTTCTGGATGACTGGGCTAGGGTCCATTCATAGTCACAGGGATAAGGAATAAGATCCTTAATGGAGATTGACATCCTCACTGTAGGCCCTGTCTCCTCAGCCATTGGTAGATGTCTGTGCCTATGGCTATGTGTTTGGAGACAGTGACCAAGGAGTCCAGCCATACACCTTTGATCCTTTACAGGAGACATGGGATGTGGCAGAGAAGGATTTCAGAAGGGCAGGATCAATTTTTTTTTGGGGGGGGGAGGTGTTGTGTGCCAGACCTGGGGCTTGAACTGAGGGCCTTGGCATTGTCCCTAAACTTTAAAAAAAATTTTTTTTTTTTTGGCTTAAAGATAGGACAGTATCATTTGAGCCACAGCTCCACTTCTGGCTTTTTGCTTGTTAATTGGAGATAAGAGTCTCAGCCCTATCTGGGCTAGCTTTGAACTGAATTCTCAGATCTCAGCCTCCCCAAATGTCCAAGTCTAAATCCAGAACAAGGGAACAGATCAGGTTACATGGTACAGGGAAATTTAAGTTGCTCCTAGGATGACTTCCTATAAAGAGATAATTCAGTTGGGTGCTGGTGGCTCAGACCTGTAACCCTCAGTATTCAGAAGGCTGAAGTATGAGGATTGCAGTTCGAAGCCAGCCCAGACAGGAAAGTCCATGAGACTCTTATCTCTAAAGGAGCAGAGATGGGGGTAGGGGAAGAGATAATTCTACTAGCAGAGTGTCCAATGGGGCCAAAATACACCTCAGTAGGCAGAAGAATAGCAAGTTCCACAGCAGCCTGGGCCGTACTGGGAGATTCTGTCTCAAAAATAGAGCAAAACAAACAAAAAAAATCAAACCCCAAAACACACCCAAAGAAGATAATGTAGACTGACATGAAAAACACCAGACCATTGATGGCTTGGGAGGTGAAGAAAGGGCTACTAACCTAGCTGCAGCGGGCAGCTGGACCATCTCCTCAGAAAGACACACAATCTAGACACACATGTCACATTTCTGACCTGCAAAATAGAGAATAAAATGTATATGGTTCTAAGCCACCAAACTGAGTGGTAATTTGTTACAGCAACAATAGGAAACAGCAATATGAAGAGCCTGGGACAGGGTCATACAGTGAAAGGAGGAGAACATCTTGACATTGTGGTCCATGCTGTCCTTGGATCTGAGAAGAGACCAAGGCTGGCTCCTTCCCAGGATGCCTTGTGTCACTGAGTTCATAGGCTCAGGCCTGGAAGTGAGGAAGGGGAGTCCTAAAGGAGGTGGCTAATGAGGCAGCACAGGGCCACACAGGCAGCTTGGAAGTCCGTAGGGAGCATAGCTGGATCACCGCAGTCCAGGACTTCCCATGTCTGCTCTGCATGGGGGGCTGTTGATCTCTGCACAGGTTACACTGCTTGCTCCCAAGTGGCTGTAGGCATTTGTAGTCTTGTTGGCAATAAGGAAACAGGGTGCCTTTGTCATTAAGAGAAGATTCTTTCAAGGTAAGTCTTGGCTTCTCCATATCCTACTTTAGACAAGCTGGTTAGCCTCTACGAAGCTCACTTTCTTCCTACATACAATAGACTGAATAATATTCAACTCAAATAATTTGTGTGAAGAGTCAATGAAATGTGGATGTAACTGCTTGGCACAGAACCTGGCACACAGCAAGTGCCCAATGCATAGGAACTCGATTGCTATTCCTGGACACGCAGAGTGCCTGAGCACTCTGGAAGTGATGTACAGAAAGAGCAGCCACTTGAGACTTACACACATTCACCCTCCCTCTGCACTCTAGAAAATCAGGAGAATTGCAAGTGCCACACTAGCCTGGGCTACACTGCGAGACCTGGTCCTGTCTCCAAACAATCAGACACACAAAAGACACCAATAACATAATCCAGATTGATACAACATGGATAAAAGGTGGAGGAAGGGCCACCAGCCAAGGCATGTGGGGAGACTTACTTTACGTGAATCCATCACAACAAAGATGAATCATTTCGTAGTGAGGAAGAACTTTATGGGGTAGGCCGGGAGGGTGTCTGTAACCTCTCACAGATGTAGCAACATAGCTTCAGCAGGGCCTCGCGTCAGAGTCAGGACAGGCTTTGGTGCTCTGACGCCAAGGGCAGCGCACATTCCATTGGGCCATCCTTGAGCCTGCAAGTGTGTCTCACCAGCAGCAATTCCACTTCTTCATGAATGGGAAGATCAAGGTCAAAGGTAAGCTTTGGCCTTATGGGTAAAGTGTGTAGGAGGACTGCTAGGGGAATTGAGGGAGGGAGGCTGGGTCTGGGTTCAGACTCCTGATGTGGCAGTCACAAGGCCTGCTCCCAGCTCCTTCGCTCAGGGGGGAGAGGGCAGGTAGCAGTGGTGGCGGCAAGGAAGTTCCTCAGCCTTGGCCATCCGTCCCTTTCACATTTTCCTCCACACGCTCCTTTTGGATTTTTATTAAGACCAGAAATTGTTTGGAAAGCCCACACCCAGAATGAGCGTTTGTCTCCTTTCCAAAAAGCCTGTGCCAGGCCTCTGGCCAAGATTGATCCTTTGGTCCACAGACTTTTTAGTCCCTGGATGTGTAACGCAGGTCCTGGTATTTGTTTTTGGAAACCAGACATGGAGTGAGCAGATATTTGGAGACCACATCAGGCATTCTAAAGGTATGGGGGGGGGGGAGAGGTGTTACACAGGGGAAGGGGCTGAAAAACAAGCAGGAAAGAGGATAATGGCAGAGTGGGAGGCTTTAATTCCACTGTGGGGTAACCAGGGGATGTGGCAAAGGCCAGGGCCTTTGGCTTTGTGCAGGCGCTGCCTGAGCTCTTTTGCCACAATCGCTTTCAGCCCTGTGAAAACAAATGATTGTGATTAGGAGGGAGACGTGGAGAGGAACAGCGTGAGCTCCCACCCACCACCCACGGGAAGCAGCAGAGAAACAGAAACAGATGCTTGGGGCTGGCACTCGGCATCAATGGGCAGGCTGCTGTCATGCTCGACTGGTTTGGCTAGTTAGCCGGAGGCCCCAGGAAAAGAAAGGGCCTCTACTCACTTGGCTTGTGGACTGCTCAGGGGGTTCCCTCTGCCCTGGTGGAGCCAGCTTGTGGCAAAGGGGCAAGTGCCTAGGAGCAGTTGGCTGTCTTGGATGGGGGTGTTGGGAGGGAGGGTGTTGGGCTGGTGCTTAGCAGAAGGGCCTGGGCAAATGGTTCAGGACAGGAGTCCAGTCCCCATCCTGCTCCTGAGGACTCTACAGCCCTCAGATTCTGGCCTCCATTCCACACTGGTCCAGTTGAGGCACCAAGCTCATTAGATCACCTTTGCTCTCTCACTGATGTGCTCACACAAGATGGTAGAAAAGACCAAAGGAAAGCAAGGATTTTCGTGTACTGGAAAAGAACTCAGTAAGGACAGAGTCTCAAGTACTCTTCTGTTTGACAACATGAATCAGAGCATCCCAGGCCCAATGTACAGTGAAAGAAGCCAGGCAGTCCCCACACCGTGACTCAATGTACCTGGAGCCACAGAACAGACAGAGCTAACCTGCAGTGACAGAAGCCCACAGACTTGTATGGGGTTAGGCAGGAAAGGGGCAAGTGACTTCCCGGCTGCTGGCAGGTACTGTTCTATAACTTGATCTATATGGTGGGGGCATAAATGTATGCACTTCTATGAATTTGCCAAGCTGTCTGCTTTAGTTTGGAGTATGTACATACATACATACATACATACATACATACATGTGCTCCTGGGATTTGAACTCTGCTTTTAAGCTTCCTAGGCTAGGTGCTCTACCACTTGAGCCACACTGAACCCTTTTTGCTTTAGTTATGTGTCAGATAGGGACTTGTGCATTTGCATGAAACTGACCTCAGACTGAGATCTTCCTACTTAGGCCTCCCATGTAGCTGAATTGACAAGCACACCTCACTATATCAGATTTTTGGGTCTCTAACTTTTTGTCCAGGCTGGTGTCTAACATCAGGTCTCCCAAACTCCGTCTCTTGAGTATCTGGGATTGCAGGTATAAGCTACCACCCCTTGAGGCAAATGTAAAAAAAAAAAAAAGTAAGAAGTATAAAACAAGCCAAAAATCCACCCTCTTAATCTTACCCTCTTCCACCATCTTAAATCATTCTTTGTGAAGTCCTCTGTGCTCCTCTTGACTTCCAGGAAATATAGTAGTCCCACTTTATCCAGAGGGGACACAAGCTACGCTCCTCAGGGGTTTCTTGACACTACAGGTAATATCAAACCCCAGATGTACCACGTTTGTTTGTTTAAATATGCTACATAGTAGTAAATCTGTGCTTTTGTGCCTTCTTCGCATCATTGCTCTTGGGATAGGGCCATTACTAAATAAAATAAGGATTAGTTGAACACAAGCCCATAACCCCAGGGGTAGTCATTCTGATAACTAGACAACTACTAAGTGACTAACAGGCAGGCAGCATATATAATGTGAATACAGTGGACAGTGGATGATTTATGTCCCATGCATGATGGAGATGAGCAGCATAGATTTCAGCATGCCCTCAGAATGGTGCACAATTTAAAACTTACAAATGGTTCATCTCTTGAAATTTCCACTTGGTATTTTCAAACCATAATTAGAACCATGGGAAACTAAACTATCCATAAGGGAGTGACTATTGGATTAGAAAGGTTATCTTTATTGAAAGTCCGTTTAAATTCATTTCTCTTATGACTTTTGATTTTCCAAAGCATCATTCTGGAGAGTGTGGGGCTTCATATCCTGCAGAGAAGTCTCTTCTGGAGTTTTAAGGTGTGCCTATAGAAGTGAATCCAAATGTGGGACATAAACCCACTTCCTTCTCCGGATAGGAAACTGGTATGAGGAATAGCGTCAAAGTTGTCTCTACTCTCTGAGTCTTTCTTAAGAGAAGAGCAGTTGTGGTTGTTTGGTTATAAGAACAACAACTTAGCGGTTGGGCATCTTCAAATGCCTGGTCCTTGATAGTTCACAGATTGCTTTTCCTCCTGACTGAGCAGGTATAAGCCATGATAATTCATGGGGTCTACACTTTGCTCCCCTGACCTCCCTGCCCAACCTTTGGTGCGACCAACAAGAGTGAAATGGGCAGGAGGCTGTGGGGTATGAATGACTGTGGATGACAGTTTTTTGTTTCTGGATATTAATTTCTCCCACGTAACTGGGAGCCCTGGTGAATTCTCTCCTCAGTTTCTGTTTCTCAATGACTGATTCTCTCAGGTGACTCCAGGGGCATGGAGAAGCAGCTGGGTTGCAGGCCAGTTTGTGCCATTTCCTTGGCTGATCTTGTAGGGCAGAAGAAGAGAGTAACAGGCTTTTCTTCAAAGCTTGGAGTCAACTAACTCTGCTTCAGAAAAGTGCTGACACATAGCCTGAATGCGATCAGACACTTTTCTCCCATTTTCTGCTGCTCTTGGTGAAAGCTACTGGTGTTTGATGAACGGAAACAAGCCGCCCTGCTGAGATTTCCTGCCAGTGCCAAGTGTTTCTGCCAAGAGTGCTGAGCGTCCGCCATGTTGAAGAGGCACCTTTGTGTAGTCTGGCTCAATGAGCTGCCAACCTACACATCAGGGGCTCTTCTTCACCATTCCTGGCTGGAGCAGAGGCCTTTCATTTTCCAGGCAGTGGCCATGTTCAAGGCTGTGTGCATGTATGTGTGTGTGTGTGTGTGTGTGTGTGCGCGCGCACGCACGCACGCATGCGCTTGCGCACGCACACACATATACACATATATCATGAGACTATAGGCTTTTGAGAAGGGTGGGAGAGTTATTATTATTATTATTGTGACAGTACTGGGGTTTGAATCAGGGCCTGGGTTTCCTTGTTTAAGGCTAGCATTCTACCACTTGAGCCACAGCTCCATTTCTGGATTTTTTTCTTTAGTGGTTAATTGGAGATAAGAGTCTCATGGACTTTCCTTCCTGGGCTGGCTTTGAACCATAATCCTCAGATCTCTGCCTCCTAAGTAGCTAGTATTACAGAGGTGAGCCACCATTGCCCAGCTGGAGTGGAGAGTCTTAAACTTTCTATGCTTCCCTCAAGCTTTGCTCGGAAATGCTTAATTTTAATACAGTTTTCAGGGAAAGAATAACTCCCTTTTGAGCTATATACTTCCTCCACTTCCCGGGTTTATTTTATTTTATTCCTGGTCAAAAAGGAATCCAACCCTCTGGAAGCTTAAACTTCTTTCCCACTGGTATTTCTCCCATGTGTAATTCTGTGCATGTGTCTGTGGGAGTCAAGAGATGCTATGAGTGATTTTTATAATTTTCCGTGGCTCACTAAGCGACCTCATGTGCTGAGAGCAAATGAAAACCTGTGGCTCAGGAGCCCAGGGGAGCTGGGCACGCCCGCCCCTCCCACATTTGGTGGTGTATTAATAACTAGGATAATTGCTCCCATAATGATCCTAGCAACAGTAATTTCTTGGGCGCACCCCGAGCAAAGCCTGGGACTGCACAGACAAGATGATATACAATCAGAGCTTTTTCTGGGACTTTCAGGCCAAGTCTTTGCAATAGATTTTTTTTTTTTTTTTTTTTAGAGCTTCTGCCTTTCTCAGATGTGGGCCTGCCCAGGCGCAAACTGTTCTGACCTCATGGACTTTTCCACTATTTCCTTTGATCCATTTCTCCTCAACAGCTGGAAGCTTCTGTATGTCCACCAGCCAGTGGGAAGGGAAACAGTCCCCCCATATCATTTCTCCCCACTCTGTCAATACAGCATAATTTTGTAATGTCCCAGGATGGCAGAGAGGAGCCATTGTCTTGAAATCACACAGACTTTCCCCAGATTGCACTGTGGAACTTGGTTTTCCCTTCCCTTGAAGCCCAAATGTAGACCAGAGGACAAAGGCCAAGCCATGCTGCAGAAGTTACCATGGATAAAAACTGGAATCCCCATTGGTTTTTTTTTTCTTTTCAAAATACAACTTTTACTAAATACCATGAGTTGGTCACTGTTAATAGACCTGTCTAAGCATCTTGTTTAGAAATCAAGGGGAGAAAGACATTATGGGGCCTAAGAACAGATGAATTGCTCCCAAGAATGGAAAACAAATGAGCTGGGGTATAAATGGATGGAAAAACAAAAGGAAGAGATTTCCTGAACAATGCGGACAGAGGCCCAGATCCTGGGACCAGCTAAGGAGTGGCGGAACAGGGTAGTTTCACTGTCAGTACACAACAGAGTCTAAGTGTCTTTTCCCACTGTCTTTGTGGGTATTTTTTGAGGGGGAGGGGTTGTTTGTTTAATGTGCCGGTGCTGGGGCTTGAACTTAGGGCCTTGCAATCTTTGCTTGATGTTTTCAATCAAGGTAGATGCTCTACCACTTGAGCCACACCTCCACTTCTGGCTTTTTGATAGTTAATTGGAAATAAGAATCTCATTGGGTTAGTTTTGAACCAGGATCCTTTGATCTCAGCCTCCTGAGTAGCTAGGATTACAGGCATGAGCTACCAGAACCTGGTTTTCCTTGGTCTGTATCTCATGTAAATATAGTGCCTTGCTTATTTTCTTTGCCACAGCTGCAATCACCTTTGCAGGAGTAAGTTTTTTTTTGTTTGTTTGTTTGTTTTTTGTTTTTTGTTGTTGGTTGGTCGTGGAGCTTGAACTCTGGGCCTGGGCGCTGTCCCTCAGCTCTTCAGCTCAAGGCTAGTGCTCTACCACTTGAGCCACAGTGCCATTTCTGGTTTTCTGAGTGGTTTATTGGAGATAAAGAGTCTCTTGGACTTTCCTGCTCAGGCTGGCTTTGAACCGCGATCCTCAGATCTCAGCCTCCTGAGTAGCTAGGATTATAGGCATGAGCCACTGGCACCAGCTTGCAGGAGTAGTTTTGTGGCTCTGAAAGGGTAGGGGATGCCAGGATTGCTTCCTGCCTCACTTGCTCCCACTCCCAACCTGGTTTGCACTAATGTGTATAATGGACACCAGCTATTACTGTCATACAGGAGGCCTATAGCTAATTTCAGGCTACCATATGGACCCTCATGTAATTTGATCTCCTTGTCCCTATTGATAATGGTGCCAGCAGGAACACATCCTTGCTGGCCCCTCCCTCCAGAAGGTGTGATTGAGGCATTTCAACTTCTCTAGACTAGAGATCACCTTGCTCCTTGGGGCACATCCACAAAAGTCAAATCTTTAGACAACGAGGAACTATCCAAAGGAAAATTGTCCCTCTGTAGCTACCAAGACTCATTTTTCTTGTGGAGCAAAGATGCACCTTACTAATGATAGAGCCCCATCCAGATAAACTCATAACCTGAAACTACTGTAAGTTAAAAATGCATTGAATACACCAACCTATTGAATACTATAAAGTTTACTAAGGCAGTACCATAAAGTATTCCTTTCATGGCTGAGAACTGCAGCTCTCTGTCCAGCACTATAGCAGAGGGCATTCTGCCGTGTATAACAAGAATCAAATTCAGGGGTGGGGTGTGTGTGTGTGGGAAGATGGGAAGGGCTGGTAAGGGGAAAAAAAGGAGGAGCCAACAATGCTTGATAAGAAATGTACTCATGGGCTGGGAAGGTGGCTCAGTGGTAAAGCGCTTGCCTTGCATGCCAGAGGCCCGCCCTGGGTTCGATTCCTCAGCACCACATAAGCAAAAAGAAAAAAAAGCCGGAAGTGGCGCTGTGGCTCAAGTGGTAGAGCGCTAGCCTTGAGCTGAAGAGCTGAGGGACAGCGCCCAGGCCCAGAATTCAGGCCCCACGACTGGACCCCCCCCCAAAAAAAGAAATGTACTCATTGCCTTACTCATGTTATAATCCCTCTGTACAGTATTTTCACAATAAAAAATACATAGAAAAAAAGAATCAAATTCAAATTTTCTATGGTTTCTACTGAACACATAGAAGTTTTGCACTATTGTAACATTAAAAAAAATCACAAGACTGCTGGGCGCAGGGGGCTCATACCTGTAATCTTAACTACTCAGGAGGCTGAGATCTGAGGATCATGGTTCAGAGCCAGCCCAGGCAGGAAAATCCGTGAGACTCTTATCTCCAATGAACCACTAGAAAACCAGAAGTGGTACTGTGGCTCAAGCGGTAGAGCGCTTGCCTTCAGTTGAAGAGCTCAGTGACAGTGCCCAGGCCCAGAGCTCAAGCCCCACGACTGACCAAAAATAAAAATAAATAAAAATCATGGCGACTAACCACGGTGAACCAAGAGCCAACTTGGGTGGAAGTGGAGGATTCCCCACCTTCCGCCACCTCCAGAGCCTACCTATCAGCAGAGGTCCCAGAAAGATAGCCCAGCCAGTCTACCTCTTGTGCTGACAGTGGCCCCAAGGCTATCATTCTTCACAATCAGAAGTCAATTCTCAGACTCTTTGGGAGGTGTGGGAGACAGACTTCAGCATCAGGAGACAGGGCCAGACTCACTGGACCTTCAACATGGAAACCATAGATAATTTCAAATCCTCACATCTCACTCTGCATGAACAAACAAGGCCCTGAGAGGAAGCAAATGGCATAGGTATTATCAGAATCTGGCTTATGGCCAAGGTCTCCCAGTACCATATAGCTCCTTAGTCACATAAAGGCAGTTGTAGGAGACACTGGCAACTATGTGAGTGGTGTTTGTAAGATATTGTCAGAGACAAATGGTTCACTCCTGTTGCATCTGTGGCCCATGTTTGTAAATCTAGCAACTAAGGAAACAGATCTAGAGGATTGTGGTTCAAAAGTCATCCTAGACAAAAAAGTCTTTAAGACTCCATCTCCAAAATAACCAGCAAAAAGTTGAGCTGGTGGTAGGACTCAAATGATGAGTACCACTTAGTAAGCAAACCAACAAGTTCAAGGCCCTGAGTTCAAACCTCGGTACTACCTCCTCCCAACTGTTCACTCTTTCTTATGTGCCTACCAAGTTACAAAGACTCCATAAGCTTCCCATTAAAAAAAAAAAGACTGAACCTCCAATAGCTAAGACTAAAACTTACCAAATTGGAGTTTAGAATTGTTAGAAGACAGTATTATGTCACCCAGCTAATTATTATCTTTAGGGAAATAGCTAAAACCCATTAAGGTAGAGTTTCTTTAAAAAAAAATTTTTTTTTTTTTGGTGCTGGTCCTGGGGCTTGAAATCAGGGCCTAGGTATTGTCTCTAGGTATTTACTCAAGGCTAATGTTTTACCACTTAATCCACACCTTCATTTTTTGCTTTTTTTTTGGTATTTAATTGGAGATAAGAGTTTCACAGACTTTCCCGCCTGGGCTGGCTTGGAACTATGATTCTTAGCTCTAACCCCCCTGAATAGCTAGGATTACAGGTGTGAGTGACTAGCACCCAGCTCTATGTCCACTTTTTAATTAGATTCCTTTTGTTGTTGCTGTTGTTTTTGCTGTTGAGTTGCTCAAGGCTGGATAGTAATGTCACATCAGATGAATAGTTTGTAAATATTCTCTCCATTCTACTGGTTGTCTCTTTACTCTAATGATTATTTCCTTTGTTGTATAGAAACTACTTAGTTGGATAGAATCCCATTTGTGTATTTTTACTTTTGTTATCTATATTTGAAGGGTTTACCTGAAAGGTATTTTTCTACATCAACATATTGAACAGTTTTCCTTATAATTATTTCTAGTAATTTCATAGTTTCAGGTCTTACATTTAGACCTTTGATCTATTTTCAGCCATTGTGTGTTCAGTTGGTTGGGGTGTGTGTTCAGTTGGTGTGTGTGAGTGTGTGTGTGTGTGTGTGTGTGTGTGTGTGTGTTGAGTTAGAGCTCTAGTTTCATTCTTCTTTTGCCTGACTTGACAAAAATGTTGTGGCGTCCATGCTCCCTGGCAACGGGTGGGAAAGCTAGTCTCCCCACATCCTCTCTGGCTTCCAGCTTGGTTTTCATTATTCTCTGCTACCACCCTTTGGGGAAGCATTTTCTGACTGCCAAGCAGATGTGCTTATAGTGGCCTGATGAGTTAGTATTAATTGCCTTCAGAGATTTGGCTCCTAGAAGACATCTGTTCTTAAATGACAAATGAAGCTAGCCTGTGAGTCTCAAGTTTTGCTAAAGCTGTGACTGCAACAATATCAGGAATGTGAGTGAGTTTTGATCCATGATCTGCAGCCTAGAAGCTTCCTTCCTTTCATTTTATTGATGCACACACTAGGACATGTCTTGGTCTGAGGCTATGTATGAACTGGTGCTAAGCCTCTTCTTAGAATAGTACCCATTCTTCTAACATTCTCCATATTTCTTTTTTTTAAATTTTCTATTGTTATTATAAAGGTGATGTACTGAAGGATTATATAAGTCAAGTATGGAGTACATTTCTTTTTGGACAGTGTTACCCCTTCCTTTGCTCTATCCCAGTCCATATTTCTTTAGTGCATGTGTGTGTGTGTGTGTGTGTGCGTGTGTGTGTGTGTGTGTGTGTGTGTGTTTGTGTGTGTGTGTGTATTAGACTGTGAGTGACACAGGGTCAGAAAGCAAGAGGACCCAATGAGGACAGAGACCTGGCTCTGGAGGGCGAGGGAGTGGCATGTTGGCAGGTTAGGAGATTGAGGTTGAACAGATTTCGCCTCTGGCTCCAGATCTCAGAAGGGAAGCATAACCATGAAATGTGGTCCAGCTGTGGTTGCAATAGCACGGACCAAAGGTCACCAATGTGAAACAGGGCACAGAAGGGAGCAGTCAGGGCACTGGTCAGGTCATTGACACGAAGACTGAGGTCAGCAAGGATGATCAGTGGGGGAAGAAGAAAAAATGTGAACTAGGAAGCAGCCGGGCCTTGGAGGGGATGGCATGACCAACTGGCATGGACTCCACACACTCTTCTCCTGACTTTATGGTAAGGGCCCTAGAGAAAGTGGCATCTGTGGAGGAGGGCAGTAGCAGGTGGGATGGGTTAGGGGAGGAGAGCACTAGGGCTTTGGGGACAATGAAGTCAGTACCGTGGAAAGGTGACAAGTCAGAGGCACTCTAAGAAAGTGAGAGTGGGATTTGGGGCTGGGCGAGGATGTGTGGCACGGGAAGGGCTCACCCATGTGCATCCAGGAAAGAGGAGCTGAGAGCTAGGAAAGGAAGCTGTGGTTAACAAAATCTCCCCGTGGAGAGTCTGCAGATCTGCTAGAGCAAAGAAGGGGAAAGGACTCTATCTGATGGTTATGCAAAGAGGAGGGGGCAAAGAGGAGGGAGATGCTAGCTCCCTGGTGGTCCTAGCAGCACGCCAGCCTCTCCCTCCCAGCATGCTGTCATGGCCCTCTGGCTGGCCATCAGGTGAGTGCTCTGGCTCTCGGAGCCTGGGCTCCTGTGCATGGGGCATTGGCCTCCTGCCCTCCCCAGACACGCAACCAAGACTCACCTGCCGCAGATTACTTTGTGCTCCTATTAAAACGGAAGGTTGCCTGCTGGCTGGCAAAGTCATTCTTGGCACCTCTGGGGATCAAGGACTTATTGTTTCCTGGAAAGAAGAAAAGGAAACAGGAAAAGGGGAGCTGCTCAGGAGTTGGACAAGCTGGCCTCTGTGGTTCTCACGTATTTTTCAAGAGACATCAAGGCAGTGGGCAGTTCCTTAAACTCAGGGCCTTCTTTGCATTCTCACTTGTCTCTTTTGCTCAAGGAGGGTGCTCTACCACATCTATCACATTTCTACTTCTGGCTTTCTGTTGGTTAATTGAGGGTATCTTTTCTGCCCAGGCTAGCTTCTAATTAGGATCCTCAGATCTCAGCCACCTGGGAAGCTAGGATTACAGACCTGAGTCACTGGTACTTACTTAGCTTCTGGTAGCTTTTCCATGTCCACTGCCAGGCTTCTTGTGGCCTTCCAGAGCTGCAGAGTAGCCTTTGTTTCCCACACACCTGTGGGCACTACTCAGGTAGTACTTGCATTTTCAAACTCCTGATGACATCTGAGAGCCATTTGTCCAAGATAAAAATCCTTCTCCTGTTCTCAGATTTGCATACTTTTTTTTCATTTCTAGTTCTTTTTTTTTCTTTTCTACTTAACTGTTGCTCTTAAAAGATCTAGCCAAGCCAGAGTATCCTCAGAAAAAGTTTTGCTTTGTCTCACCTCTAAGTCATCTTCTGTCTCTTTCCACCTGCCTGGATGGCCACTTCCTCTGAAGGAATGCTGGAAAAGACATCAGTTGCTAAAGCATGTGAAGGCACCCCATTCTCTTGACTCCCTTTTGCCACAGTCTCTCCAGAGCCTTCCTTTCCTGCCTTTATTTGTTTGTTTGTTTGTTTTTGCAACCTCCAGGGCTTTGAGGTTTCTCACTTTTACTGCCTGCCAGTAGGGGCAATTATTGTACCCACTCAGATTACTTTCTTCATGAGACATTTGACTCGCTGAATAAATCAAGCCATTTAAATTTTCATCCACCCCATCCTTGACATTTTATGTCCTCTTGTCTTGCTTTATTTTTCTTTCCTAGCCTTGTCTTCTAAATTAGTTAGTGCACAGTAGGGTATTTTAATAGCACACCCCACAAAAAACTTGAGCAAAAAACATTTGGTGATTGATGCATGTCCTTAGCAGTAGAAGAAATCCAACATTCTGCCAAGTCACAAGGATCCATACAGTTCAGCACAATGCCAGTGACTCACACCTGTCACCCTAACTACTTGGGGTAGAGAGATTGGGAGGAAGAGTTGCAGTTTGAGGCCAACTTAGGCAAGAATGGTTTTGGACTTAGACAAAGCTAGGTGTGGCGGCATTTGCCTGTCATTGGTTGGGCAAAAAGCTAGATGCTACATTGACAGTAGTTGGATCAGAAAGGCAACAGGGGTGGCTGTACTGTTATAGATTTTGGACTGTACTTTTGGGTTCTATTGATCTTATTTTCTCTGTATTTTCACTTTTCATTTGTTTATTGCCTGTCTCTCCTTGTTAGGATGCAACCTCCTGGAGGGCAAGACTTTTGTCCACTTGGCTTTCCGTAGTACCCCAGTGTCTAGGACCTCTCAGGCTCTCAGAGAGCATTTCGTGGATGGATAGATGGTTGACTGCACCCACTCTTCCATGCTTGAACCCTCACACCAGGGTCTTTGTCAATAGGGCCTCAGTCCTGGGTTAAAAGTGTTAGTAAATTTAGGTATTAAGGGGTTGGGGACTTAGCTCAATAGAAAAGCACTTGCCTGGCAAATGATAAAGCCCTAAGTTTGGTTTTCAGCTCTGAAAAAAAAAAAAAGGTATTGAGAAGTGTACAAGTCTAAAGAGAGACCCCTTTGATAAATGAGGAAATCAGTCCAGCATGAGTTCTGGGCAGCAGCTGCTCTGAGAAACAAACCCATTGCAGCGAAGGTAAAGCTGTGTACTAGGGCAGGTTTTGCCATCTAGGGAGCAGTACCAGACCAGCCTGGATAGGCCACTTGGATCATGAACCTTCATGGGTTGATTTTAAGAACCCGTGGGCTTCGGATCTCGCTCAGAGGAAAGAAGATGAAGATTAGATTTCAGATCCTTCGGGTCTCTCCGGGTCTTACTGGAAGGTGCAGTGAAGCAGTGGATGGGGTGTGGTTTTGCAGAAAGCCCAGATGGCTTGGCTGGACCAGAGGTGGGAAGGCCCGAAACCCTATGCATTACAGGCTCAGCCCAAGGTGGGGGTGGGGTGGCAAAGAGGGCCGGAAATGAGAGCCAGGTGACACTCATTATTCTAGCCAGGAATCAGATGGAACAAGCAATTGAGAGAGAACCAGACAAGGGCCTGGCCCAGTCCTTTGTGTGAACTCGAAAAAGGTGCTGCTTTGGGCAGCAACATGAGGGTAGGAGAGGATGCTTCCTCACAGCTGTTGGTTGGCAGGGTCCAGGTGGGGACAGGAGACACTGAATCAAGTTCTAGAGTGTCTAGTCTCTGGTGTGACAGAAACTGTGGATGATGAGAATCCTGATTCTTAGGAAATAGGATCCCAGGCAAGGAGCCCAGAAAGTGAGAACAAAGGCTGAGCTGCAGGTAGTGGGCAACAAGCAAGAAAAATGTGTTTAGTGGGTCAGCATCAAAAGTAACTCTAGGTGATCTGGAGATTGCTACCTTTGCTTGTACACAGATGGCTCCAGCTTGAGGCTTGCTGGAACCACAGACCTACACAGCGCAGGCTTTAGATTTGTCCAGAAAGATCCATCATTGTTGTTTATGAAGGTTGAGTGGCTGAGTGTGGGCAGTGTGCTAGAATTTTTGTCATCTGGGAACTTGTTAGAAATGTGAATTCTTGGGGCTAGTCTCATGCTTATGAATTGGAAATTCTGGGGGTGAACCCCTACCCCAGGTGATTCTGATTCCTTGTGCAGTTTGAGAACATTCTGGTAGCTGAAATGTTACCAGAGAGGCTGCCTTGGTGCTGGGCGATGGAATACCCATGTCTGTGTAAGATGAAAAAGTGATGTTTATGAGCTATGTCATCCTGCAAAACAGAGGCCAAGGTTTTGGAATGGAAGCTTGGGGAGGGGCTAGTGTTCAGTCCATCCTCACCCAGGATAGGTTTTCCTTGGCCTCAACCTTGAGGTCTCATTTTTTATATTCTTATATCAGTAAATTGTTGACTACTCCAGTCCATTAGGCACGACAATAATATTAGTGTTTGGTTGTATAAAAATGTACATTTTTAGATGAATATTGAAGTAATTCAGAGTGAAATATATTTGTTGCAATTGCATTCAATAATGCCTTTCAACAAAGATAGAACAAGGAAGAGTAGGAACCGAACAAATATGACAAAAATCCTGGTAATTGTTGAATGTGGCTAAGGTGCATATGGTATTAATTGTATTATTTCCTCTATTTTTTTTGTGGGTTTATTTACTTATTTTTGCCAGTCCTGGAGCTTGAACTCAGGGCCGGGGCACTGTTCTTGAGCTGCTTTCTGCTCAAGGCTAGCTCTACCACTTGACTCACAGTGCCACTTCTGGCTTTTTCTGTTTATGTGGTACTGAGGAATTGAACCCAGGGCTTCATGCATGCTAGGCAAGCACTCTCCAACTAAGTTACATTCCCAGCCCTATTTGTTTATTTATTTTGAAAAAGCTAATATGAAATAAGTTGAGACATAACTGCTAAATGTTCAGCTAAAACTAACCTTATTTTGTACATTTGGCTAATGCCTTGGGGTGAGAGTAAGGTGCAGTGGGGACAGATACCCTCCAAGTCAGCCCTCCTGAATCTCCAGGAAGACTTCATAGTAGCCAGAGTGGCTCAAACCAGCACACACCTGTGGGAACCTGAAAGGAATGGCTAGGCTTTAGGAGCAAAGGCAGTTCTACATCATTAATTACCATGGGCCCTGGGGAAGGGCTCAAATGTCAACCAGGACGGAAGGAGAAGTCTCCCTGCTCCACACCTGCCTCCTCCCAGCTCAGCCTCTGCTTTCTTTTGGATTCCTTTGAGGATAGCGTGGTTGCTCACTTTGAGTTCCAGTGGTACTTTTAAGATGCAAAGCGTTTCCTGCTTTTTAGTTGTAGAAAATGACATGTCATTTTCCTCATTCTCTAATTTCTCTGTGGTGTGTGTTTGTGTGTGTGCGTGCGTGTGTGTGTGTGTGTGTGTGTGTGTGTGTACAATTCAGAGGCCTGCAGGGGCTCCACACTGGCCCTTCATATTTCTTATGCTGACCAAAAGAAATGTCCATTTTTAAAAGTCTTTGTTAAGAGAATTCATTTCCTTTTATTCCTTGCCTTTGTGGTAGGTACGTTGTTCATCACCCTTATTGTAAATTATTTTAAGTCAGAGTCTTACTATGTACTCCAAGTTGGTCTAGAAGTTGCGGTGTAACTGGCCTGGTCCTGCATATATGTGAGAACCACTGTCCCTGCTCAAACTGCCATGGTGGAAGTGGAGGTCTGTTCAAGTGGTAAAGTGCCAGCCTTGAGAGAAAAAGCCAAGTGAGAGTGAGAGGCCTTGAGTTCAAGTCCCAGTACCAGCACAAAAACAAAACAAAGGAAAAAAGAAAGAGAGAGAGAGAGAGAGAGAGAGGAAGAAAGAAAGAAAGAAAGAAAGAAAAAATTACACACACACATACAAGCCACAAAACAGAAACCTTTTGGTGGTGGAAGTCTGTCTTGTCCTGTTTCTCAGTAAGAGGGTGATGGCTACAGGATAGGAGACATAGGGAGATGAAAGGTAAAGTGCCTGTCCATAATCTTTAGACACTCACTAGCCACCACTTGCTGGCTTGTGATGTGTGTACAAAGCCCTGCTAGGTGATAAGCTCTGTAAGGACCACCAGGCCATTCAGCTACACCAGCCTCCTAAACTGCTTCTGGCTTCCAGGCATCTCTCATAGGCCTCTTGAATATGCTTATGACAATTAAAGCTTGAGTACCTCCCGAAGACCAGGAACCTTTCTAAGCACTTTCACATATTTTACCCTCTTTCCATCTGTATGTATGAAAGTCTTAAATTCCCAACATTTACCTAACCTGGCTTCCACAGATCTGGGCCTGGGGAAAGTACCCAAGACTCAAGGGAAGTCTGAGGGAGGACTCCCCACCCCCCCATTACTGAACCTGCTCAATTATGCTCCTTTATCCATCTGAAAGGTGGTTAATACTGGAAAGAATTCAGCCACTGAGGTCACTTGCCCCCAGGCGACTCAGATAAGAGATTATAATTGTTATGCAGTCTGCTCAGGTCCCAAGATGGCAACAGAGATAATTCTTGGCTATTTAACACGAAGCTGGAGTTCTCTGCAGACAAATTAGAAGAAGAGGAGGGGTGGCAGTAGGGGAGAGGGGAGACCTGTTTAAATCTCTTTATTTTCAGGAAAACAATCATTTTAATGATTCCCCCCTTTAATTTATAAAACAAACACAGCTGTGGCTTGCTGCCCTTAATCTGATTTCAAAAGTGGTAACCTAGTGTGGCTCCAGCAGGGCCGCCCAGCACCAAGACTAGTGTGGGGGAAGAAGGCCTTGTCCTAGACTCTGACTTGCCCCAGGAGTTGGGGGGCAGGGGCTGGGAAACCTAACTGCCCAATGCTAAGTTCTCCCCTGCTTTCTGCACACTTACTTGTGGATAGTTTGGGACCCAAAGATGTAGTTCTTGATAATAGATTCTCAGATCCTCCTCGCACACGCAAAACTTCCTACACTCTCACTGTAAGGTCTGAACAGGGACACCTCCCTCCCTCTTGGCTGAGTTTCCACCCAGTATCTGTTACCTAGGTAACTGGCGGACCTGGAAGCAGTCACCTTCCCCCTCCTGCTATGTCACCTCCTGGGCCACCCCTGGTCACAGGCCTCCCATCTGAATTTAGGAGGGTTCCAGACCCTGAGGTCACATCCAGATCCAGTGTGGCCACACCTTTCCCCCACCTGGCCACACCTCTTCCTGTCCCTGGCCTAGATAAGTCCTAGCCCAGAGGTGGTCTCCCCCCACCCCCTTCCTTTTCAGCCATGCTTCTCTGTCATGCATGGCTGGAGCAGCAGTGGCAGCAGTTCGGTAAATAAACTTCTTATCCTGCCTGAATAGCTCGTGGTGTTCTCTACATCGGCTACCTAATGAAACCTACCTATTTAATATACCTTACACTTACCCCATGTTAAAGGCCAAGTGGAATCTTAGGTTGCATTCAGGAGCAGTGAAAAGTCTTTGGTGGAAAAACTGATCTAGACATTGGTTAATAGTAATAGCCAGTGCTCATTTTTTTTTTTTAAATCAGTTTTGACAAAGGTGCTGAGATTATGCAAGGTGTTAACAGTGGAAAGGAGTGCAGAGGAATGGAGGGATGTTTGGGAACGCTGCTCTAGATCTGCAACATTCTTGGAATGTTGTAAAAGAAAAAGATTGTCATTAAGAAAATTTTGAGGTCAGAAAAAAGTTATGAAGGCATATGAAGAAATATAATGTGACGTCACCAAGCTAGACCCAGAAATATAATGTGTTGTCAGCAAGCTAGGCCCAGAAATGTAATGTGATGTCAGCAAGCTAGGCCCAGGGAGACAAAGGGCATGTGTTTTCTTTCACACTTGGAAGTTACGTTCTTTTTCTTTAGATAAGGTTTTGTTCAAGATAGTCTAAAACTGAACCGGCACTGGTGGCTCTGGTGGCTCACATCTGTAATCATAGCTACTCTGGAGGCTGAGAGCTGAGGATTGTGGTTCAAAGGCAGCCCTGGGGGAGGAAAGTCTTTGAGACTCTTATCTCCAATTAATCACCAGAAAATCAGAAGTGATGTTGTGGCTTCAAGTGGTGGAGTGCTAGCCTTGAGCAAAATTGCTTAGAGACAGCACCCAGGTCTTGAGTTCAAGCCCCACAACTGATCAAAACAAACAAACAAACAAACAAATAAATGAAAATCTCCAACTCCTGATTCCTCTGCCTTCCAAGTGTTGAAATTACAGGCATGGGCCACCTTGTGAGAAGGGACTGTCTGTTGGGGAACGTGAATGGAGCTAGGTTAGAAGTAGAGAAAGGACCAGCCCTTTGGAATTGGGACATGGCCCCAATACAAGGCCATACCAATTGGGTCTTCTAGTATAGATACAGGCAAGATTTCTTTCTTTGCCCTTGCCAGGTTCATGCTACCTCAAATATGGGGCTGAGCCCCTGTAGCAAAAGGAAGGTTAACAAGAGGAAAAAATACAAATGTATTTAATTTAAGCTTTGGTTGACAAGATGTGTGCTTCAGATAATTTTTGTGTTTTGCCAAGGGCCATCCTCAGACTATGTAGCAGACTATGGGCTTACAGGTGTGCACCATTACACCTGTCAGAAACTTGTGTATTTCTCCAGGTAAATGTGTTGGAGACTGGTCAATTGTGGATAAATGATTGGAAAACAAAAGGGTGTGACCTAATGGAAACAAGCCAGAAGGGACCGGGCAAGGCCCGTTTGTCAGATTCTTCTCTGTGCCCCAGCTTTTCAGACATAGGGCTGCTGGTAGGTCTAAGAATGACACCTCCCCAGAGAGATTCTTAGAACTGTTGCAGGGAGTCACCTCCCTTCCTAGGCTTTATCACCTGCTTTTAATAATTTCTTAAATGTCAAGATGCTGTACTTAGGGCTAATATGTCTTCATTGGGAAGCAGATGCTAAAATGGAATCAAGTTTGGGCCTGGTGGATTATGCCTATAATCTCAGCCACTTAGGAGGTAGAGATAGGTGTATTGTGGTTTGAAGGCAGCTTGGGGGTGGTTGGGGGGGGGTAAGCAACAAAAAGGGCTAGGGAGTGTAGCTCAAATGCAAGGTCCTGAGTTCAAATTCCAGTGCTGCCAAAAAACCCCCAAATCCATAAAGTTAAACAAAGGGCCAGAGGGAGAAAATTGGGTAGGAAAAGCTTTGGAACACAAAGCTAATCTGGCTGTCAGCTAACTCCAGCCATGGGTTCTGGACACTGTCCTTCGAGGAACTCTGTGCTGGCAGGGTGGCCATGCCCCAGGGTGCCACCACATTCAGTCCAGGCTGGGACCCCCTAGGAGGAGCTGGCTGGGTTCTAAGTGCTCTAATGGCTGTAGGCTGTCAGCTCACTGAAGCCCTAGTAAGCAGAATGGTCCATTGTTTCTCTAGCAGAGGCCTAAGCAGCTGCTTTCACAGCTGCCCCAAGGCAGTGCGGAAGCAGCCAGATTCCTACATCTGGAGCCGTTATTGTCTAGCTTTCCGTGTGAGCCCCAGGCCCCCTGGTCTCCAGGCTCACACATTTCTGAATGTGATGCTTTAGGTACTTAACTGACAACTCCTGGAGGGGCTAGAGCCCTCCACCTTCAATCACTAACCAGACATGTGAATAGAGAAGAAAGAGAAACTTCCAAATTGTATGTGAGCATTCTTTGAAAGGTAGCCCAGCTCTTGCCTCTAAGCGGATCTGATTCTGAGCCTTAGTCTCTGGTATGTTTAGAAATAGTTCTTTTTACTGATAAGGTCTTGTCTCTTCATCATTTAAGCTTACTTTCTCTACCCACTTGCTACCCCTTTAGAGATAGCAGAGCTAGACTACTTCTCCCCAACTTTCCAGTGCTGGAAGTCATCCAATCCTCAATGTTCTTAAAGCAAGGAAGAAGGGAGTCTTGTGTCCCTACATGTGGGAGACCCTCCTTTTAGCCCTCCCCCTTCCCACCCTTCCTTTTCTCTCTCCCTGAACCCAGACTGGTGAGAAACAACATCCACAAATAAGTACGAGGTCACATTTAGTTCAGCACCATTGGCTGCTTAATTGGCTGAGTCTATTGCTGTTCCCTCATCGACCAACACTGCCTCTAACGAGCTGCTCAGGACAATTAGTTCTCAGGTTTTGAGACTATGGAAGCAAAGATCCGCTCCCCTCCTTATCTGTGAACCTGTTGATTCAGGGAGGAGATTCTTCTCTAAACATCCTGGGTGAAACTTGTATGGCTCAGAGAACTCGCAAAAAGGCTTTGGGAACCAGAAAGGAAGCTCTAGATTTTTGTCCAGGGCCTGGAAATTGTGGCCTATCTTCATGGGTTTTAGATCTCAGTGGTTAGAGAATGCAGAGTCAGGCAGGTCATGGCTATTTTGAAACCTGGCTCTGCCCTATTTTAGCTAAATGACTTTGGGAAAGTTATAGTTACTGATGTTTTCTGGGCTTCAGTTTCTTTCCACATAAAAACCAGTTAAGGTAGGTGCTAACCGTTTACATCTATAATTCTAGCTACTTGGGAAGCTAAGATCTGAAGTTCACAGTTTGAAGTTAGCCTCGGCAGAAAAATTCAAGTGTCTTTTATCTCTAATCAACCAGCAGAAAGCTAGAGTAGAATGTGGCTCAAGTGGTAGTATGCCAGTCTTGAGTAGAAAAAGCAAAGGGAGAGCATGAGACCCTGAGTTCTGACTCCAGTGTTCACACACACACACTCACACACACACACACACACACACACAAGGAGCTGGGCGCCAGTGGCTCACACCTGTAATCCTAGCTGAGAGGGTGAGATCTGAGGACTGTGGTTCAAAGCCAGCCCGGTCAGGAACGTCTGTAAGACTCTTATCTCCAGAGGTGGGAAGGTGTCTCAGAGGCAGAGTGCTTGCCTCACATGCATGTGGCCCTGGGTTCGATTCCTCAGCACCACATAAACAGAAATCGCTGGAAGTGGCACTGTGGCCCAAATGGTAGTATGCTAGTTTTGAACTGAAGAGCTGAGGGACAGTGCCTAGGCCCAGAGTTCAAGCCCCATGACTGACCAAAAAAAAAAAAGATCTCCAATTAACCACCAGAAAACTGAAAGTGGCGCTAGCTTAAGTGGTAGAATGCTAGCCTTAGGCTGAAGAGCTCAGGGACAGGGCCCAGGCCCAGAGTTCAAGCCCCACAACTGACCCCCCCCCACACCCAAAATAGAGGAGACCAATGACAATTACTATTCTAGGATTATATAATATTATATATGTAGAGTACTTAGTGCCATGCCTGGTGCCTATTATTAGGGCAATAATGACATTGGAGAAGCAAGTAAAACCACACAGTCCAAAGCAGATGTTTTTAATCCCAAACTGGCAGAAGGGTTTGAAAATGACAATGGCAGTGTCCTCTGCAGGGAACAGGAGACAGCTGTGAAGGTAACTAAGCATAGGCAATGTTGAAACTTAAACTTTCATGGAGCCATCTTCTCTCAAGAGGAAAGACACTTGGGAGGCCCAAGGGCAGGAAATGCCTTGGAGCTATTTGAGAGGTGCTGGTACCTTAGGAGGTGGAGCCTAGTGAGAGGTCTTTAGGTCACAGAGAGTAGTCCTCAATGGGAGCCCCAGGCTCTTCTTCTTGTCCTTTCCTGCTGGACCAAGAGGTGAGTGGTTTTGTTCCACTGCATGTTCAAGTTCCATACCAGCAAGGAAGGAGGAGGAGGAGGAGTGGGGGAGGAGGAACGAGCGATAAAGAAATAGGAGATATCTTGAAATACGTGTCAAATGGAGCCATCTGAAATGTCCTTTCTGGAATCCTTAGAACCCCTTAAAGCTACCTCTTCGAGATTCAGCTATTTTCAGTGTCTGTATGAAGGATAGGGTGGAGTAGGCTTGGGGAAGGAGGGAATAAAGTTATCACAGATAATGGAACTTTAACTCAATCCCAGCGTGTATCATTTCCTTTCACTTATTCCTCAACAATTTTACTGAGGCTGATAAAGGGGCTAAACTGCTGATTGGGAGTTCTTTGCTTTGCTTTTTTTTCTCTTTTTTCTTTCTTCCTTTTTTCCTTTCTCCTAGTCTTTTCCTCAGGCAGGATTGTTAATGAGCAGGGTGATAGCTAAAGGGCAGGCAGTAGTAGGAAGAAAAAGGAGTTGCTGTGATAATCCACAAAGTAGATAATTGGCCTGTGGTTAATCAAGGGCAATATGTGGCTGTCCGTTCATGGAAGCACAGCCAGGGAACACATGGAAGAGCTGGCATCTCAAACTCCTCAAGCCCTAATGAAGAATTCTAAGCTCCCAATTAAGAAAGCCCTTGCAAGATTATTCACTCCTAGGAAGTGTGAAGAAGAGAAGAAAATTTGTTCATTAAAGATCAAAACAGCTGGGCATAGTGGTACCTACCTGTAATCCCAGCACTCAGAAGACAGTGGCAAGAGGATCATGAATTTGAAGTCATCCTGGGGCTACATAGTGAGTTCTAGGTGAGCTTAAGCTAAGTAGCAAGGCCTTGTCTCAAAATAAATAAATAATAATAAATAAATCGAAACAACGATGACAAATTTGTCAGCTTTGACAGCTTTTATTGGTCAGCTCCCTAGTACTTATTCATATCCATCTCCCCTTCCTTGTCTTAACAACACTCCTAATTTTATGTGGGAAATCATCCTTTCTCTCATTCTCAGTTTGTGTGCTTCCAAGCTGAGTGTTATTGAAAGGGTAGACTAGTTGGAACCCAGTGCCCCAGACAGCATCTTGGCCTAAGGAGCCAAAACCAGATGCAAAAGAGACATTGTTTCTTGCCTCTGCTCTCCCAAGTTCCTCCTGGTTTCTATTACTTTTCTATCACCCTGGGGAGAGGATTTGCTGAAGGGACCTGGTTAGAAATGAACAGAAATTTAGCAATAAAATGCCACCTTCCAAAAACACCTAATTATAACAAGGGCAGCCAATCAGCACACAGCCCACAGAATAACAACCTCTACACTCAGAGCCACCTACACACGAAGCAGACTTCCACAGGCCTAGATAGAGATATAAGGTTCTTTGCATTCACCCTCCCTGTTGTGGACTTTTCCCCTCCAATTCCTAGGACAAGAAACAGAGAAGGCTACTATGGTAGCAGTGGAGCTGCAGTAATGGTAGGCATTGCCTGCCACTGAATTGAAACCCTGGTAGGCACTATCTGCTGCTGAACTGAAACACGAAGCAGGCATTGTCTGATACAAGGCTGCAACCCTAGTCATCTCTGCTAGCTTCAGAGGCAAGGTTGTAATGAGCCAGAGGGCTGAGTGGTCTCTGTCCACTGATAACATCCATTTTATTGTGCTAAAGTCAAGATGTCAACCCATTTCTTCACCTTTAGAGGCTGCTTGCACTCCTTGGCTTGTGGCCTCTTCCTTCATTTTAAAAATACATCATCCCATGCTCTGCGTTAGGTCTTTTATCACTACCCCTTCTGTAGCCAAAGCTCCCTTTGTTCTTCTCTGATGAGGATACTTGTGATTATGTGTAGGAGCCACCAAAATAAATCCATGAATAATCACGCCATCTCAAGATCCTTAACATAATCATGTCTGCCAAGTTCCTTTTGTCATATGAAGTAACATGCCAGGTTCCAGGAATTAGGGCTGAGTATCTTTAGGGACTATGACACACCTACCACAGCAACCAAGACTGGTCCAGGTTATAGTCAGAGGCCTGTTTCTCTTGGCTTTGGTGGTAGCCGTGTCATCAGAAGAGGAAAAAAAAAAAAAACAAAAAAAACCCTTTTCCTCAAAGGACACCTTTGCTTTACTTTGAGTTGTATTTTCTTTGCTGGTGATCTCATTTTGTGGCCCATTCTGTCACTTGCAAAAGGCAATGGAAGGCCTGATCGTATTCATCCTGCCATCCCTTTCTGCCTCCAGGATAGAGGTTCATGAATGCTTCTGCTGCTGGTGCTAGCATTCTTGGCAGCCCTACATGGGTGAACTGTTGTTCCCAGAAGGTAGGGGTGAGCTCTCTCCAGGTCGTCAGAAACCTTGCCCTTCTTACTGGGTGTGGCCAGTGTTAGGCCGCCTGTGTAGGCATCCCCACTCCAGAAAAGTCTTTCTCACACAGACCTGTGCTGGCCGCCCCAGGTGATGGGCATTACGTCCATGAAAACAGCAAAACTACAGGGCCCTGATAGGTGGGGCTCTATTCTGCCAAATCCTGCAGGCTACAGAGCCCCGCCTGCCTCCCCTCTTTGCTGTGACTCTGAGGGATGGCTTCAGAGCACAGAGGAGAAGGAAAGGCAGAGAAGAATCTCTATAAACCATAAAGTAGGAGATAGTTCTTGTTTGAATCAAGATTAAATTTAAATGTGGTTCTGGTTGTTGTTTTTGATCATGGAGCTTGAACTCAGGTCCTGGGTGCTGTCCCTGAGCTCTTTTGCTCAAGCAATGCTATCACTTTGAACCGCAGTTCCACTACTGGTTTTTGAATGGTTTATTAGAGATAAGATTTTTCTGCCCAGGCTGGCTTCAAACCATGATCCCCAGATTTCAGCCTCCTGAGTAGCTAGAATTATAGACATGAGCCACTTGTGCCAGGCTCTGGTTGTTATCTTTTGAGTGACTATATAGGCTAATATATTGAGTTTTTTGTGTGTGTGCCAGTCCTGGGACTTGAATTTAGGGCCTAGGCACAGGTTTTTTTTTTGGGGGGGGGGTCCGGTTGTGGGGCCTGAACTCTGGACCTGGGTGCTGTCCCTCAGCTCTTCAGCTCAAGGCTAGCACTCTACCACTTGAGCCACAGTGCCACTTCCAGCTTTTTTCTTTTTGCTTATGTGGTGCTGAGGAATTGAACCCAGGTAGGCACAGTTCTTGAGCTTTTTTTTTGCTCAAGGCTTGCACTCTACCACTTGAGCCACAGCTCTACTTCTGGCTTTTTTGGTGATTAATTGGAGATAAGTGTCTTAGGGTTGGTGGTGTGGCTCATATGGTAGAGAACTAGCCAATGAGCGAAAGTGTCAGGTACTTAGTTCAAGTGCTGGTCTCAGACCACAAAAAGAAGAGTTTCACAGACTTTCCTGCCTGGGCTGGATTTTAACCACAATCCTCAGATCCGGCCTGCTGAGTAGCTAGGTATAGGCATGAGCCATTGGCATCTGGCAACATATTAAGAAGGATGTACATGTTATAACTAACTAAAAAATAGAGCTAGGAAAATATAGTCCCAATGGAATTTTTAAATGGGCAAATGTGAAATCTGCATGCAGTTATCCAAGTCCTCAAATGAGCACGAATGAACACAGTTTTTTTTTTAAATTTTATTTTATTTTATTTGTGAATATACTGTACAGAGGGCTTACAATTACATGGGCAGGATAATGCGTACATTTCTTACCAAGCATTGCAGCCTCCTCCTTTGGTTTCCCAGCCTCCCAATCCCAATCCTTCTCCTTCCCCCCCCTTCCCCCCCCCCCGCCCCCGCACCGACGTTGTAAAGCTCGTTTTGGACATGACAACTTGTACTTCTCATTGTTGCAACAGGTCCACCTGTATCCTTAAACAACTGGTTTTTCCCCATCTCCTCCACAAGTTATACTGACATCAAATATAGTGAAACAGGGGTTATACTGTGGGGGAGGGACATACAAAGCAACAAAGAGATAATCTTATAAATGCGTTAGAAACACATGCATGAAAGAAAAAGACATTAAAATACACATCTAACGGTTCATTTTCCTGACATCACATTATCTGACCTTTTCCGCTTGACTCATACATATACTAGATATTGCATATAAGGGAAACCATGGGACCTATGTTTCTTTGGGCCTGGCTTACTTCACTTAATATAATTTTTTCCAAGTTTTTCCATTTCCTAACAAATGGGGCAATGTCATTCTTTCTGATGGAGGCATAGAATTCCATTCTGTATATATACCACATTTTCTTGATCCATTCATCTACTGAGGGGCATCTGGGTTGGTTCCATATCTTAGCTATGGTAAATAAAGCTGCAATAAACATTGTTGTGCTGGTAGCTTTAGTGTGGTCTTGTTTGTAAACATTTGGGTAAATGCCCAAAAGTGGGATTGCTGGGTCATAGGGGAGTTATGAACACAGTTTTATAATCCAAACTAACCAAGGAGGAGGTCTCAGTGAGATGTCTAAATTAATATTTATTAAAAAGAAATGGTGTTTTTATAGTTTTCAAGAACTTTGAGTAATGAAGCTAACAAGATGTTACCTAGGAAACATATTTGTGGGTTTGTTTTTGGAGTTAGTAATGGCTTTAATTTAGAATTCAGCTATTGGAGGAGTAAAATTAGTGAATTGAAGGTGGGTTCTTCCTGCAGGTGCGGACATGTTGGAGTGTTTGATTCACAGAAAACACTGACGGACTTGTTTTGTTAATTGTTAATTGTTTTGTTAATTGTTGTAAACGTCTGGGTCAGAGTTTAGTTACTAACTAACCTGGCTGTCTGTTCCTGTGTGCACATAATAACAATAGTTCATTAGAACAGGAAGCAAGGTCTGGGGTCATCTGGTCAACCATGATCTCTCAACCCATGAGGAGCTTGAGGCAGAGTAGTGAGGTGACTTCTTCAGCAGGCCTTTATAGAGTAGAGAAGGAATAATTTCTGACTCTTAAGTCAATTCTTTTTTATTCTGTTCTTGCTACCTGTTTGACACTCATAGTCACATTAGGGACGGAGGAAGAGGAAAGAGTGAGCAGGGACAACTGAAGAGATGAAGGTTTTGAGAAAGTCCTGGATTAGCTGACTCAGATTTCTAACAGGGCTTGGAGTAGGATACTATTTTACTTGTTCTTCACTGCTTTCCCTGGAGCTAATGCAGTTGTGACAGCAGTGCTTGTCATTTACCCAGTACCCTCTCCGTGCCAGACGCTCCTCTGAGTACATGACACAGGGTAACTCATTTCATCCCCAGAATGGACTCTTGGAGTAAGTACTATTATTTGCCTCATTACATCTGTGAGAAACTGAGGTAAGGAATGATTACTCACTCAAGGCCATAATTGAATAAGCCAGGAACTCAAATCCAAGTTCACTCATCTCAGAGACCTTCCCACCCAGCACTATTCTGTCCCAACCATTCTGTTCTGTGCCTATAGCCTCCAATAGGTAGCACAAAATATTGGTCCTTCAAACCATTGGGTATCCAGGTAAGGAATGGATGGCAAAAGCCACCTGGTTGATTACAGTAAGTTCCATCTGTTTACCCTAGGGAGTTTGTCACGTGGCATTATCATTTTCTCAGTGAGCCGTAATGTGAAAAAAGCCATGCTCTATTCTGTGACATAGTCTTGATAAATGATTCAATCAGTTTCTATATTATTTGTCTCACCAGCTAGGGATAAACTAGCTGCAGGCTGGTGATTTAGCCTCCCAGACTCTGCTCCTTCAATCTCATAAACACAAGGGAGAAAAGGCAAGAGCATGCTTAGAGTCACATAAACCTATCATCTACCAGAAAGGCAAGTGGCCTGTGAGAACAAGTTAACAGCCTCTTGTATAGAAAGGTCACTACTATCCAATCCATGATGGATGGCCAGAGGTGGTGGTATGTGCCTGTATCTTCAGCTACATGGGAGGCTGCAGCAGGAGAATTGTGAGTTTTCGTTCAGCCTGGGTAATATAAGCAACATAGCAAAATTCTGTTTCCAAATAATAATAAAGCCAACTTTCAAGGAGAAAGCATCAAGGTTCAGAGTTACAGAACCTGAACTGGGTGTCAATTCTTTGCGAAACCTCTCAACCTATTGTATAGAGCCACGTGAATTTCATGCTGGGATTGTAATGGCGTGTTCCTTGTTTGAGAGCTACCTGTTCCAAAGATGTCAGGAAGACTCAGCAATTATGAGCTTATGAGATAATGACATGTGTGTTTTGTGTGAGGGCAAATTATACCATAGAAAGAATTTTTTTTTAAGATTCAGAATGAACTATTTTCCCATATAAACTTACTGCCTCAGGAAAACTGTGGTTAAAATGATAAATTACCAGGAAACATCAAATTTCCCCTAGAGAGCCAAAATAGAAATACAAGAAGCATTGTTGAAATCATCCCAAATTGGAAGTAATGATTATTCAATTAAAAATAAGTGTAGTTACACTTCGTGCTTATATGGTGTCATCTAGCAGCTTTTAGCTAGAGGCTCAAAGGGCAATTTAGTAATCCTAGATGTCAATCTCACCTCCATGATGGATCATGCTTTCCTATGCAGCAACTAGGCCGTTTCCTTCAAATCTCCAAAGATATAGCTTTCTCTCCTCTCCCACTTTGTGGTTTTCTTCATGGTTTTCATAGCCAAAAGGTTCCTTCTAATGTCCATTCTGATCTTCCTTCTATGGTTTTCATCCGTAATCTCCTTGCTTTGTCCTAGGAAAAATGGCAGCCACAGTTTCCTTTTAGAGAGGATAACTAGTTCGACCCTTATCTCTCCTTTTCCTTGCCTATAAAGATAGAACTCATATCACATAACTTCAATTTGGGAAGGGAGTTGCCCCTAGGATCTCTTCAAATCCACATCAGAGTGGACTTCCGAAGTGCCCTGTGGTCTCTCTGGCTTCTATCAGTTGTCATGATGCATGGGCTCCATGTGTAGTGTGTTGACTAGTGTCTGGCCTCCTGAAAGGAGAAACTTGTGGTCCTTCACTTACCACCCTGGAAGTTCAGGGTCTATAGGAAGAAGAGGCTCTGGTGACAAAAGATTAGATCCATGCTGCACTATTGCATGTTGGCCTGACATCTTGGTCAACTTAGTAGAACCTTCTGAGTCCCTCAGTTTCCTTTGCTGTGTAAGGGAAAACAGTACCTGCCTCACACAGCCTCCCAAGCTGATATCAAGATCAAACAAGATATAGGGCTAGAGGTAGCTCAGTGGTAGAGTGCTTTCCTAGCACATTGCAAGCTGTGGGTTTGATCCTCAGTATGTCAAAAACAAAACTAGTCAGGCACCAGTGGCTCACGCCTATAATCCTAGCTACTCAGGAGGCTGAGATCTGAAGAATGGCCATTCAAAGCCAGCCCTGGCAGGAAAGTCTGTGAGATTCTTGTCTCCAAAGAGTCATCAGAAAACTGAAAGTGGAGCTGTGGCTTAAAGTGGTAGAGTACTAGCCTTGAGCAAAAGAGCTCAGGGACAGCTAAGTTCAGGCCCCACAACCGACCCAAAACAAAACAAAACAACAAAACAAAATAACCCAAACCCAAACCAAACCAAACTTCAGAACTTACCACGCCTCTGCCCAATCCAGTGAGGTTAAGTTGAACCCAGTATCTGAGTCTGGCTGAGGGTGGAGAAGGGTTAAAGATTGCTTTGCAATTTCATAATGTCTTCTTTTTACTTCAGAGACCATAGATTCAAAGCAGGTGACAAATCTTATACATTGAAGGGAAAGGTGATTTCCCACTCGGTTAATGTAATTCGCAGCACTTGTCTTGAAAGTACTACTAAATAAAAACTGCAAAAGGTCACTGCTTTGGATTAAGCTCCTGCATTAAGCATAAGAAACAGGTGAAAATCAAAAATAGGATCACTCAGGCTAAAGTTCCATGTCACCAAGCTAAAACTTAGGTGTTTATTTTACCTTCAGAAAAGTCAGGATTAAAGAGATAATACCCAAATTTCCCAAATGGGGCTGTTTCAACTGGCATGATAATGAGTTTCCTTTGCTTAATCTTTACCCACAAAAAAAGGTAACCTGCAGTAACCTGTTAACTAAGCAACTGTTTTTCCATTGTCCTGTCATCCTGCCCTGCCTTACAAGAAAAGTAACTTTGAAATGACCAATCTGCTTGCTGGTTTTAGTTTCTGCTTTGCTTAGCCCTTCTCAGCTACCTTTGCTCAGTTCATACTTAGCCCATTTTCTTTTTCTGTTTATTTATTTTTGGCCAGTCCTGGGGCTTGAACTCAGGGCCTAGTCATTGTCCCTGAGCTTCTTTGGTTCAAGGCTAGAACTCCTCCATTTGAGCCACAGTGCCACTGGCCTTTTCTGTGTAAGGGGAACTAAGGAATGAACCCAGGGCTTCATGCATGCTAGGCAAGTACTCTACCACTAGGCCACATTCCCAGTGCACTTAGTCCATTTTATAAAAGAAAGTGTTGCCTAAATCTAGAATAAGTAAATCTTTAAGTTATCACAGTTAGTTGCTTGATAATACCCTCACACTGAGTCATTTAGATGAAGGTCATCAAAATACAAATGTTATCTGGAGCTGGTGGTTCATGCCTGAAATTCTAGCTACTTAGGAGGCTGAGAACAGAGAATCCCAGTTCAAAGCCAGCTGGGGCAGACAAATTCTAGAGACTCTTATTTCCACTTAACCAGCAAAAAAACCTGGAAGGGGATGTGTGCTCAAGTGGTATAGTACCAGCCCTGAGCAAAAAAGCCAAGAAAGAGTACAAGGCCCTGAGTTCAAGCCTCAGTTCTAGTGTGTGTGTGCGTGCGTGTGTGTACGCGCACGTGCACACACACAGTATTTTACCTGGCATGAGTAACCCTTTGATAGCAATTTCTATGTTATTACAGTTGAATCAATAGGTAACTGGGCCCTGGGGTAGTGCAATGATTAAGTGTTTGGAGAATGAAGTTGTATGTACAGGGTACTGGGCAATGAGGGCTTTGTTATAGGAGAGAGAACATTATACTTCAGTCCTAGATCTGTTGTTTGTGAATGATTTGCCTTTGGGTACCACCTCTGTCTAGAGGTGTCTGCCACCTCTAGTGCTTAGGTTTCTCTTCTAGGGAAAGAAGAGGCCCAAGAATACACATAGGTAGGTCTCAGAATTAAACAACAGTATGTGTGTGCTGTAAGAACCAGGAAGGGAAATGGGAATGTTGGTTATGGCTGTTACTTTCATCTCTGCCACATTCTCAGGACTCAGGGCCACTGGGGAGAGGTGTAAATCATCAGTGAAGATCACTGGGTATTGGGATGTATGTGGACAGTTCAGGAAGGCTGTCAAATACTGTAAAAACAGCTTTCATTCTAGAGCACCTGCTGGGGTCTGGCACTGTTTTAATGACCTGGCTGCCTCACCTTGAACATCGTTAATAATCTGATAATAGTGATATTATCAATATACCCTCCAATGAGGAGAGTTTAGAAGAGCAAATAATGGTGTAAAGTCATATGGCTGTAGGAGGTAAGGGGTGGAGTTAAGAGTCAGACTCAGGATGCAAGACTCCAGGGCCCAAGTGTTTGGTATTTGTTTTTCTAGTCTCTTTTTAGGTTCCATACTCCAAAACACTCATCAGAAACACTATGGTTTAAACAGGAGATGGCAGATCCCAGCAATGCTCCAACTCAGTTTACAGAAACAGCAAGCAAAGTAGAGATCCCCAGCTCTGTCTTAGGAGAAATAAGAAGTGACTGTCCTGTATTTGATGTTTGCCCTAAAGCTCCTGTTCCTCATTTGGGGCGTTAGTGGTTGTAACAGAAGTAGCAATATTTCAACAACAGTGGCGATGAGTTGCAGAAGGAATCACGCAGCAGCTCATCTTCACATAAAAGGACCTATGGGCCTCCCAGGCACCCTGGCCTGTTCCCTCTCATTCTTGTCCAGTTCCTACTCTGCCTGGCACCCAGCTGCTAGTACGGAACCACAAATCTCTTCCACAAATCCCTTCCAAGTCAAACAGCTTTCAGTCAGCCTGCAAGGTGGGGAAAGGGCAGGGTGGGGGGGAGGGGCAGGGCAGCAGACCCAGGAATGTAAGCACAGCCAGTGAGGGTGGTAGGAAGGAACCCTTCTGCACAGAGGTTGGAATAAGCAAGAGGAGTTGGCAGAGGAAGGGGACAGGCATGCTAGATGTCCAAACCCCGGGGTGTCAGCCTAGCCTTGATGTCATATGCTCATTGAGCTCTCAGCCACTAGGTAGGTGTGAGTGGAGAAGAGAAATGAGGGGTGATTTGTTTCAAACACATCATCCTTCACCCACAGGAAGAAGAGAGACTGTTGGTTTCCTCCTGAGGCCTCTGGGACCAGAAGGCCAACACTGTAGGTGTGCAGTTTCACACGCTGGGTTTCTACCATAAGGGGACCAGTGGAGCAGACGGGAAGGAAAACATCCCCTGAGAGGCTGGTTCAGCCTCCTGCTCTGTGGGAGGGCTGGGAATCAGCCTAGGAGGAGGCCAGAGGCAGGATGGACGATGGACGGGTGTTAGTGTGTGGCTTGAGCCAAGAACAAATGTGGGTGAAGTAGAGAAAGTCTAATTTAGTAAGGCTTGTGTCATAACTGTCTCTTCAACAACCACAAGCTACAAACTGAGCAAGATGACTGGGCATCCTTATTTAAAGATCCATATATACCCACAAGTATTAAAGATCCATATAGACCCAGGAGTATTAATAATGCAAGGAGGACTCTCTCTTTCTCTCTTCACCTCCCTCTTTTCTCTCTCCCTCCCTTCCTCGTTAAGATTCTTGTTCTATAAATCAGTGGCCATGTTAAATAAAAAAAATAAAGCTAATGAGTTAAACACAAGATTAAAAAGAGTAACAATACTCTTGCCTTTATTTTCTTCATTTCTGAGTCCCCTTCTTTTTATGTAAATCTTGGATCATGCCCAAGTAGTAGTTTCTGTACATCTGCCCTGGGAAAAAAGATGCAATGAACAGTCTTCATTGATCTTATAGACACTTCCATAGCTATTATACGTCAAAGCAGAAGGTACCTGCAACTGAAAGTAGGCTATCTCTGTTTGTCTGAGTTCAAAGAGAGAAAGCACAGAAGGTACACATTGAGGTCAGGGGATCCAAAAGTTTGTGAAGGTCTCAGTTTCCTTCTCTGACCCTAAGGAACTTTCTCAATGCCATCCTCAGTGGCTTTCCACATTTAACTTTAGTTATGTTCTTACATTTTATATCATTATAACATTAGATGCTCACATGTTTCGAGCGCTTACCCTATGCCTGGCACTGGGTTAAGCCGACTACTTATATTTTCTCTGTGTCTTCATCTTAGCCTGGTGTTACTCTCCCATTTTTCAGATGAGGAAATTGAGATGTTGGCTGACTGACAGGAGGTCACAAACTTATGACGAGGTTTGTGCTGAAGGCTACCTAACACCTTTGTCTCTGTCTCTGAATTCCATGTACATTTTACTGTATGAATGCCGCACTACAGCAGGACAATGGAATAGATATTATGCATCCTATAAGAGGGACACCGAAGTTGAAGAAATAAATGTACAGTTTCACCATTAGGAAAAAGCAAAAGTAGAACTGGCACTTGGGGCCATTAGACTTCAAATTCAGTGTTCTTTCTCTTATACTTGCAATTACTAGCCACAACGATAGGCAGGCAACTTTAGAGTCATACTCCTATATTAACATACCTTCAGAGTATCCTTTGTTTTTTGTAGCTAAAACTTTTAGGAAGAACCTGCATGCCCCAAAGTGTGCCTGTTTGTCATTTTAACCTTATAAACATGAGCTCTGTGACCTTGAGCTGAGCATACCCCAAAAATGGGTCTACTATTTTTTCCTCCTTCAACTTTGACCTTAAACTGAGCATGCATGGGAATGTGGTAGCCCCTACCATGCTCTGAATAAAATCTCCAGGCTTCCTTTGTTGAAGACAGTGCTGATTTGAAAATACCTCCACTGTTCTCCTTGCTTGCTGCAGGTGCTAAATCTCTGCTCTTCTTGGCCATGCTCTTGTTGGCTTTGTACACACCAAGATGGGAGCTCATGGTGTCTGCTTACACATTGGTCCTCAGTCACTGGCAAATGAATTCTTCCAGGGCCTCTTGCCTGGGTCTTTCATTACCCAAGTCCCAAACTCAGGTGTTTAGTCCTTGGGCTGAGGAAAATAAGTCACAAGACCCTCAGCAGTTATTACCAAGGAACACTTTCCAGTGCATTTTAACCACAATTGTTCTCTCCTTGGTTTGGCTACATGATTAATTTCTCAGGGTCCTTGTAGGCTTTTTTTATTCACTGATTCCTTTTTGGCATCCCATTTGATAAGCAAGCCTTCCTTCTCATTGGTGTTGGTTTCCCTTCACTCTTCTGCCATGGGCCATTCATGATAGTCTATGCTCCATCCCAGATATGGTCTCCCTGGAATCTCAAACTCCTAATGTTCCCTGGAAGGACTCATACATTTAGGGTGGGTAGATAACCCAAAGGGAGCTTTCCCAGCTTTTGAATCCCAGCCCTCATCCCCATTGCTCCCATCTTGGCTTCTTCATCCTCCCGGAAAATGTTTGAGGTGGACATAGGATGAACACAACCCAGCTCCAGCCTGTGAGGGAGAGCTTGGCATCAGTTCTAAACTTCCTCACTGCCAGGAGGCCTGGTCATCATCGTCTGCTCCCTTTCTCCAAATAAAATGACCCATTTAAGCCAGATTTTTCTGATTAAGGAGCTTCCTACTAAATGGCTTCAGCTGTACTTGTTGATTCATGAGCTTAGAAAAGAGCGCTGTTCAGTTGTGGTCCTCCCGCTTGGTCAAGGGCCTGAGTGAATCATACTGCTCTGGTGTCACCATGGCAGAGCACACGCCACCCTCCAAGAGGCAGCTGCTGTGGGGGCGACTTTTTAATATTTTAAGTATGGAAATGTCCAAACATACAACATTAGAGCAAATGGTACAATGCGTTGAACCATCATCTGTCAGTTTTGTTTGATCCATGGCTTCCTGCTTCCCCCACCCACAGCCGGCTTGCTTAAAATGAAACCCAAAACATTAGCTCATTTGATCCAAGAGTATTTTTGTATATTTTCTAAGATATAAAGACTATCTCTGCTTTGTTCATTTATTTATTTTCTTGTGACACAGTCTCCCTATTAGCTCGGGCTGATCTTGAACTTAGGATCCTCCTGCTTCATGTTCCTAAGGGCTAGAAGTACAGCCATGAACCACTATCCCAGCTTTGAACAATCATTCCTTAAAGTTATTTGATATCCATTCAGTGTTCAAATTTTCTTTAAGGTCCCAGTGGGAGGTATTGGAGACTGAATCCAGAGCCTTTGAGCTCAAGCCACAGTACCTAGCCCTTTTCTTTCATTTCTTGCCACCATGCCTGGCTTTCCATAAATATCTTTTTATATTTGATTCATTTAAATGAAGATGCAATCAGTTCCTACTGCATTTGAATAATGTGATCACTTGTGTTTTTTTAAAATCTATGTTTCCCTTTTCTTTTTTCATCTTTCTCTGAGAGAGAGAGAAAGAGAGAGAGAGAGAGAGAGAGAGAGAGAGAGAGAGGACTTGTACTGAGGTTTGAACTCAGGGCCTAGACACTATTCCTTAGCTTTGTTGCTCAAGGCTGGTAATCTACCACTTGAGCCACAGCTACACTCTGGTTCTTTGCTGGCTAATTGGAGAATGGACTTTCCTGCTTGTACTGCCTTTGAACTGAAATCCTTAGATCTCAGCTTCCCGAGCAGCTAGGATTATATCCTACCCACCAACATCTAGATATAAACATTTTCTCAGAATATATGTTCACTGTATCCTTCGCAACAAAGAAATCCTCAAAGTGCCTTACCAACAGAGACCTTCCTGACCCTGTTGAGTTCATTCTTTCCTGTGGGTGTGACATGAAGCCATGTGCCTTTTCCTGCTGGCCCTCAGGAGGCTGTAAGAAGGTGAAGTCTCATCTCATCTTTGCTCTCAATAATGGAATTCTAGAGTGCTGAACAAATCCATTCACCCCATAACTCACAGTAATTAGCACCCAAAAGGTGTGTCTCACAACCCAGCAGGCTCTTTACAACCTTCATTTTACAGATGTGGAGCTGGTGGGAAGGAAGAGTCCATTCTTTGCATCCTCAGTGGATTTGGGCTTTGGAATCAGGTTGTCTGATAGATCACCCCAGACTTAACCTTAACTTTGTTTTACCATACAAGGCCTGGTTTCTTTTGTGGAGTTCTTTGTCCTTGCTGGCTGTGCCCAACCCTGAGGGAGTCAGGAAACAGGCCTCCTACCCTTTCTCTCTTTCACAAGTCTACACAAACCAGTATATCACACATTTTCAGCCCCCACAGATACTTTGTGCATTCCTTTACAGGCACACCATGCACTCAGCCCAGCTACATGGCCCATAGGCCAGCAACATAGGGTGTACTTCTACAAGCACTGCCAAGGAGGGTGCGTGTGTGTGTGTGTGTGTGCGTGCGCACACACACACACACACACACGTACACACACACTTCTGTTTGTTTTTCCCTGGTTGTATCCAGAGGAAAGCCTACCTGACTTCAGGTAGAAAGGTTGTCTATCTACATATCTATTAAGCTATCCTTTTTTAAATTTATTTTTAAATGATGGTACTAAGGTTTGAACACAGAGCCTTAAGCTTGCTGGGCAAGTGCTCTACCACTTGAGCTACATAGTCCCACATCCATCCATCCATCCATCTATCCATCCTTCCTTCCTTCCTTCCTTAACAGGCTTTCTTACGGCCTAGAAAAGCTCAAGGCTTTGGGGCTCCTGGGTGCTATAGGCAACTGTGGAGTCTGCAGGATTAATGAGGCCAGTGTTAGGAGGCCCATGCACAGTGAGGAGCAGGTTGGTTAAATAGAGCTAAATTGAAATTCCCCCCATCTGAAGGAGGGGAGCTCTCATCTGTGGTTCTAAGCCATAGAAAAAACACCAACTGCTAGCAAGATAATCCAATTTCCTTTCTCCATGGTGGGAAGGGGACTGCCCGGGTCCTCCTGCTCCAACTTCATGCTGGGTCTCAGTCTGGCTAGAACTCTTTACCCCTCCAGCAGAATTCATATCAAAGCCTCCGCCCCCCAGGGTTCATTAGAAGGCATTTATTTCTGCATATTCGTGAAGGGTAGGAGGGAGGATAACTTGATTCGCAATGCAAATAGCTTGGCTGTAATTTCTACTCTCCCTCCCTTCTCACAGGGAGATTTTGCAGGTCATTAAAAATATATGATTGTCTCCAAAATAGCAGTGACAGCCGCTGTGCTGGGCAGGGCCAGGTGCTGGTGTTTGAAGGCTACAGGATGATTCGGAATGGATTCCCCAGGCAATGAAGCCATGCCCTCGCTCGCTTGTTTGCCAGCATCTGGGCTCCAGATCACAGGGATGGATAGTAACTTGGTTCTGAGGCCAGTCAGGGCTGCAGCCCTCATCTGTCTTTTGCTCAGTTTTGCCTTCTGCTGCTGAGGGGCACTGGCAGGATTTTCCATCTCTGAGCTCTTGTTTTCATCCTCTATAAAGATGGGGTTAAATAAGGAGCTGGATGGAGAGCAGCTGGTGCACAGTAGGCGGGTACCAGCTCTGCTTGCCAGGTTCTCTCCCACTGCAAGCTTGTTGCCTGTCCTGTTTCACCCTTCTTTATCCCTCTCCCCTCTCCAGTTGTTGATGATGATCTGGTCTTTCCCATGATGCTTCAGGAAGAATCCCCAGAACTATATAGGCCTTTACCCTTAATCTTATAGACATCATTGAATAGAGAGGTGGAAGCAGAATGAGAGCACTGATCTAAACCAATAGCAAGAAGAGAGTTTAGACCAGATAGGAGGGAAACTTCCTCCAGGATTCTCTTGGGAAGATGGATGGAAGCCCCTCTACCCTTAGGCTAGCCAGAATCCACAGATGCTCTGAGTTGTAAGGATGTTATGATGTACTGTCTAGACAATAAACTGTGAGGAGCACAGATGATCACCTACCACTATGACAGGAAAGCTATATATTTTTAAGGTTCAAAAATACATGTCAGGGCTGGGAATGTGGCTTAGTGGTAGAGCACTTGCCTAGCATGCATGCAGCCCTGGGTTTGATTCCTCAGTACAGAGGAAGCCCGAAGTGGCGCTGTGGCTCAAGTCGTAGAGTGCTAGCCTTGAGCAAAAGGAACTCAGGGACAGTGTCCAGGCCCTGAGTTCAAGCCCCAGGACTGGCAATAAAATAAAACGAGAGGAAAGTGATGGTATATAGTTGGTAGAAATTTACACCACCCTTGTCTTTCAAGAGATGGTGTGTTCTGAAAATATGCCAGTGATGTTCAGGAAAGGTTTAAGCAAGTCTGGCTGACAGTGGCAGTCCTCACCTTTGAGGCTGATGTCATGAGCTTGTCAAATTAAACAAATGATACCTATGTGACGTGAGATCTAAAGGAACAGTTATACAAGAATTCCAATTTTTAACAAATTTATTCAGCATGAACTCCAACTCTCTCTTTTTCTCTCTCTCTCTACACACACACACACACACACACACACACACACACACACACACACAGAGGTTAACATTCACAGTTTGGTTTCACAGTTTCATGAAGAAATTCAGGCATCTGCTCTATAGAAGGGATGTGGAGACAGATTTAGTCCAGGTGTCTGGGAAGAGAGATCTCCTCTCCTCAGCTTGACCTCCTGCTGCTCTTCAATACCCCACCCCTCCACCCTCCATATCTGTCTTATGTTCCAGATGTTCAACTCTTTGCTGCTGAAACCTTTCAGGCCTATGCTCATTTTGACCATGAAATGCTTTTCTCCTGCTTCTCTCCCCAGAGACCACCTGTTTGTCTTCTAATAGTGTCTTCTCTGGGCTTTCCCCGGAGGCAGCTGATCTGTCAGCTATCAACTGTGGGAGAGCTGTGGCTGTCCCTGGGTCAGAAGCAGGCACAGGAAAGCTGGACTAGGAGCATCCCAGGGACTTACAATAGAGCCTGGATGATGATGGGAAGGAAAAGAAAAGAAAAGAAAATATAGGCAGAGGGATAGAAGGAAAAAGAAAATTTTTGTGTTTTTTTCATTTTTTTATTGTTATTATAAAGCTGATGTTTAGAGGGGCTACAAGTACCTCAATCAGGTAATGAGTACATTTCTTTTTGGATAATGTCACCCCTTCCTTTGCTCTCTCCCAGTTTTTCCCCTCATCCCCAACCCACAGTTGTATAGTTCATTTTTAATGTGTGTTGTTCCTTACATAATTTTTTTCACCAAGAAATTATAACAATTTTAAATTTGTATACAATACACCTAATTACACATCCAAAACACATAAAACTGAAGTGGAAAGTATTAAAGGATAAACATATAGTAGTTATGATTTTTTTTTCCTTTTGGATCAGTTGTGAGGCTTGAACTCTGTGCCTGGGCACTGTCCCTGAGCTCTTCAGCTCAAGGCTAGTACTCTACCACATTGAGCCACAGTGCCACGTGCAGTTTTCTGGTGGTTAATTGGAGATAAGAGGATCAGGGACTTTCCTGCCCAGGCTAGCTTTGAACTATGATCCTCAGATCTCAGCCTCCTGAGTAGCTAGGATTACAGGCATGAGCCACTGGTGCCCTGCAGTAGTTCTGCTCTTGTTTTGTGTTGGTCGCGGGGCTTGAACTCTGGGCTTGGGTGCTGTCCCTCAGCTCTTCAGCTCAAGGAGAGCACTCTAACACTTGAGCCATAGTGCCACTTCTGTTTTTTTGGTGGTTTATTGGAGATCAGAGTCTCACAGACTTTCCTACCAGGGCTGGCTTTGAACCATGAACGATTATCAAATCTTAGCCTCCTGAGTAGCTAGGATTACAGGTGTCAGCCAACAGTGCCCACCTTTAGTTCTGATTTTTTTTTGTTTTTGTCGGTCGTGGGGCTTGAACTCTGGGCCTAGGCGCTGACCCTCAGCTCTTCAGCTCAAGGCGAGCGCTCTACCACTTGAGCTACAGCGCCACTTGCGGTTTTCTGGTGGTTTATTGGAGATAGGAGTCTCACGGTCTCTCCTGCCCAGGCTGGCTTTGAACCGCGATCCTCAGATCTCAGCCTCCTGAGTAGCTAGGATTACAGGCGTGAGCCACCAGCGCCTGGCTTTGGTTCTGATTTTTATACCTAGTATTTGAAAAGGCATTAGTTATAAGAAGTCTCAGGTCTATGACTTTTTGTTGGCATGTTTTATTTATTAATAAAGTAGGAAAAGAAAAACGTATATTATACATGTTAATGAAATTCAAATAGCTGTAAGGGCTTGATGGCATGCATCTTCATTCCCAGCTATAGGCTGGGACAGGAGGATAACGAATTTGAAGCCAGTTTGAGCAACCTAGCAAGATCTCTCTCTGTATCTCTTTCTGTCTCTGTCTCTCTGTCTCTGTCTCTTGCTCGCTCTCTCCCCTTCCTTCCTTCTCTCCCTCCTTCCCTCCCCCCCCTCTCCCAGAATTGAGGACAGAACTCAGGGCCTTGTACTTTCCAGGCAAATGCTCTTCCACTGAGTTAAATCCCCAACCCCAAGGTTTCTCTTCTCCAAAAAAAGTTAGCTACTGCTGGCACTGGTGGCTCATGCCTGTAATCCTCCCTACTCAGGAGGCTGAGATCTGAGGATCATAGTTCAAAGCCGGCTCCAGCAGTAAGGTACGAGATACTCTTATCTCCAATTAACCACCAGAAAACCGGAAGTGGCTCTGTGGCTTAAGTGGTAGAGTACTCATCTTGAGCTGAAGAGCTTAAGGACAGCCCTCAGGCCCAGAGTTCAAGCCCCAGGACTGACCAAAAAAAAAAAAAAGGTTATCTACTGAGATAAAACACATACCATTTAAGTCACTTTAGCATTTAAATCACTTTCCATGTACAATTCAATGGTATTAAATAAATTCATAATGTTAGCAACCATCTAAAGAATGGCAATTACAGCCAAAACTTATTTTTCCAATACAGAAAAGTCTCCCCCCGCCCCACTTCCTGAATGAATTTGGTTTTTAGTATTGCTGGAAAAATGGAGTTTGACCACTCTAAATTCTGACCATGAAGCTCACTTTCTTTGTCTAAGAAAACACACACACAGAGTCCTTCTCTTTCAGAGCAGAATGGCTAAACTTTTTGTTCCAAATTCTTCCCACACAAGCCTCATTAAGGCTGTGGACTCCAGGGGGAATCCCACATGAGTGCTGGAGATCGGGGTGCAGCAGGTGGGAATGGTCCCTCTTTATTACTTAGCATTTACTGAGCCTTTTAATCATTAACTAGTTGCCCTGGTGGAGTTAATCCCATAGGCATCAATAAGAATTGTCAAAACCTAGCAGAAACTGACCTGACTGGGTAGTCCTGTTCTATTCCCAAACAGGTCTGAGGCATCAGCTGGGGCTATATGATGCTGAGGCAAAAACAGTGAGTGATTCTTGTTTCATCTGCATCATTTACCAGCTGTGTGACCTTGGATGCTTCCTCACCTGTTTTCTTGGTGGTTCTATGGCTGGCTTCAATCAGGGAGTGCAAATAGGTAGCAGATGCTCCACCACTTCTGTGTACCCATCAGCAGGCAGACATTACTAATCAATCACAGTCCTCCCTCTGCTCCTGGACAGAGCTCCATCATCCTGAGCACCTCCAACTGAGTGGATGCTCTGTGGGCTGCTGCTCATGCCTAGACTCCATGGTCTTTAGGATTCCTTCCAGGGCTAACTCAGATAATTTTAAGAATTGGAGCTATTGATTGTGTTATGGCAATCTCTAGCAACAGACATCATAAAACTGTGTTCTTGTATTCCAAGGATTCCCAAAGAATCTCAATCCTAAAAACACTCCTATGAAATAGGAAAATAAGCATGACATTCTATGGTCCCAAAGGTCAAGCTTGCCTGAAACAAAGAGGGTGGCCTATTACTCTAAAACAAATTCCAAGCAAAGAACACCTGATTGGTGTTGGTGGCTCATGCCTGTAATCCTAGCTACTCAGGAGGCTGAGAAATGAGAATTGTGGCTTAAAGCCAGCCAGGGCAGGAAAGTCTGTGAGGCTCTTATCTCCAATTAACCACCAGAAAACAGAAAATGGAGCTGTGGCTTACAGTGGTAGAGTGCTAGTCTTGAGCAAAATTGCTCAGGGATAGTACCCAGGCTTTGAGTTCACGCCCAATGACTGACAGAAAATTTTTAAAAAAGTAACAGCCACCACTGTAACCATTACCCAGGCATTAGGAGTGAGGACCAGGACCTGGTCCTCCTGAGCAGAGGAGCAATTCCTATAAGAATTTAGGATTAAAATTTAGGATTAAATTTTGATAGGAAACTTGGGGAAACAGTCTGGCAGTTCCTCAATATGTTAAATGTATGAATACCATGTGATCTAGTGAGTTACTCCCTGGTATGTTATATCTAGGAGAAATAAAAATATACATCCACACAAAAACGTGTACCATGTTCATAAAAGCATTATTCATGATAACTCCCAAGGTACAAATAACCCAAATGTACATCAATTGATGAATAAATATATACAAATGGTAACTGTGTGTCTGTAATCCAAGTTCTTGGGAGGATAAGGCAGAGGGATTGAGAGTCTGAGGCCAACCTAGGCTACCTAGCAAGATCCTGTCTCACAAATAAAATAAAACAGGATAAAATAAATAGGTACAGGGGCTGGGAAGGTGGCTCAGTGGTAGAGTGCTTGTCTTGCATGCATGAGGTCCTTGGTTCGATTCCTCAGCACCACATAAGCAGAAAAAGCTGGAAGTGGGTGGTAGAGCACTAGTCTCTCTCTCTCTCTCTCTCTCTCTCTCTCTCTCTCTATATATATATATATATATATATATATATATATATATATATTTTTTTTAAGGCAGGTTCTCAGTATGTAGTCCAGGCTGGCCTCAAAAGCATGATTCTCCTAACTTAACCTTCTAAGTTCTGGGACTTGAAGGGCTATCATACCTGGCTCTATTCAAGTCTTACCTTGCTCCTGTGTAACTTACTAGGTGCCCTCCAACCCTTTCCTGACACACTGCTATGGTTCACGTTTGTCTGCATGCCTTCACTGGTGAGATGCCTCCTGTCCCCTTGCCCCATGTCTTGCTTTTGTTCATCTTCTTATCAGGCAAAAATTGCCTACTTCCTTGGGAAGCTGGAGCCTGCTGGAAACCTCCAGACCCCAGGCAGCACTTGTCACTGTAATTCTATGCAGGTTTCACAGCTTGATACACTGTGATTCTCTGTTCACACACCTCCCTACCTCCCTCTACTGTAAGTGCCTCAGGCTGGGATGATGCTTTCAACAGGTGGGGTTCCAGGGCCTATCAAAGGGCCTGACACATGGTTGGCCCTCAAAACACAAGTGAGACACTTGGTGTCCCTGAACTCATGGCAGGAAACTGCATTATTTTAGTAAGTGGGCTAGATGTTTGCCTTTTAGAATGGCGAAGTGATCATGGTTCATGTTTAGGCAGAGCCCTTGCGAGTTTAATTTGATCCTAGGACCAGCTTTTTCTATAGAAATCCAATTGTTGTGTGGAATGAAGACATGTTGCCCCCTTAATTATGGAAATCTCCTTCGGACACAGGATCAATTTCTTCTCTACTGAGGGAAATTCCTGAACATCTCAGTTTTAAACAAAAGAGAAAACAACATCCTGGTGTTTATTTCTTTGTCAAGAGGACAAAGTGGTTAGAAACATGAAGCATGATGAAAACCCACCATGTGCCCATTGGTTCCCCACCATGGATACAGAACAATCCAGAGTGATGATCTTAGTTGGTTCTCCAAGCTCATCCCAGTGTATGTGTGGTTTGTGATGTGTGCATAACTGTATAAATTGTACACAATTAAAAGCATACATGGCTTTTACATACACAGCTGTCCCTCAGAATCCTTGGGGAATTGGTTTTAAGATCCCTACAGATTCCAAAATCTGCAGATGCTTCGGTCCCTTACCTAAAATAACCTAGTGTTTGTTCCTATAGACATTTGGTTATTTCTAGATTTCTTAGAATACCTGCCATAATGGAAATGCTGTGTAAATAGCTGTTATACTGTATGGTTGAGGATATAAATAAATATATGTATATATATTTATTTTTATTTTTTGCCAGTCCTAGGGCTTGAACTCAGGGCCTGGGCACTGTCGCCGAGCTTCATTTTTGCTCAAGGCTAGCATTCAACCACCTGAGCCACAGTGCCACTTCTGACTCCCCCCCCCCCAACCCCCACCGTTGATATGGTACTAAGGAATCAAACCAGGGCACTAAGCCAAATTCTCACCTCAGAGGAAATATTTTTTTTTTTTAAAAGATTTTTCAGCCAGGTGCTGGTAGCTCATGCCTGTAAATCCTAGCTACTCAGGAGGCTGAGATATGAGGATTGTGGTTCAAGGCCAGCCTGGGCATGAAAGTCCATGAGCCTCTTATCTCCAATAAAACTACCCGAAAACAGGAAGTGGCTATGGCTCAAGTGGTAGAGAGCTTGCCTTGAGCAAAAAAGCTCAGAGATAGTGCCCATGCCCAGAGACAGCACCCAGGCCCAGAGTTCAAGTTCCATGACTAACCAAAAAAATCCAAAATTTTGAGCTGAGATTGCAAGAATCCACAGATGTGGAAAACTGCCTACGTAAAGGACTAAATTCACACACAACTACATAGGTATATATGACATATAAAACCTTTGCATGATTTTAGATTTTCATCTTTAACAAAATGTCATCTGTTACCATAAAATAGCATGTAAATACAATACTATTTGTATCTATACTCCAAACTTTATTCAAGCATTTCAATTAATTAATTAATTTTTTTTCCAGTTCTGTGGCTTGAACTCAGGGCTTGAGCACTGTCCCTGAGCTTCTTTTTTCTCAAAACTAGCACTCTACCACTTGAGCCACAGTAGCACTTGCGACTTTTTCTGTTTATGTGGCATGGAGGAATTGAACCCAGGGCTTCATGCATGCTAGGCAAGCACTCTACCACTAAGCCACATTCCCAAGCACTCTTTTTTATTTTTAGTTTTTAAATTGAGACAAGTTCTTACTGTGTATCCCAATCTGGCCTCCAACTCACCATCCGACTCTTGATCCTCCTACCTCAGCCTCCTGAGTGCTGGGATTACAGGTATGTATCACTGCTCCTTAATGGATCTTACTTGGTACTACCACTCTTTTTCCTCTGAAGCTACCTATTTCCATCATCACTAATTCCAAGAAGCAGAGCTCATTGTCTGTCATGTAAGGCTGAGAAAAACAAGGCTGTGAGTTAAAGGAAGCACCAGACTTGACAGAGTCAAGTTCCAAACCTTCCCAGGTAAAGTCTCATACTCCTCCCACAGGCCCCAATTGCAGAGGAGAGCACTTCTGCGCATGCACATTGGAGGAGCCTGAGAACTAGAAAGGGTAGCTACAAGTTGGACACAACCCAATTTGATCCTCATCCCCTCTTGCAAGTATCACAACAAGCAAGAGTCAGTGTTTTAGTAGGACATCACTGTTTCGTACAATTCCTGGGCTTGAAACCTCACATGCAGCAAGCTGTGGGATGATAGCAAACCAGTCCTCTGTGTATATCCAAAATAAGTGATGGCCCCATAAAAACGTGGATTTCTTTAATCTACCGAGGGAGCACCACTGACAAGACACCACAAGGGCACAGCTGTGTTTACTCCAGGGTCACCTAGTGTTATTTATAATAAATGCTGGCGCTTTTACACTTTGAATATGAAGTATGTTACTCCAGGACCAGACGCCGTTAATGGGCCCCCAAGGCTATGAACACACCAGCCAGACTGAGATTTTATAGCATCTATCATGGGACATCAGGATCCTTATTAAAGAAGAAAATTTTCTTTTCTTTTTTTTTCTTTTCTCTTTCTTTCTTTCTTTTTTTTTTCTTTCAAACAGCATTTTCCAGAGCACCATATTTTCTGGGCCCAGCCCACAGGGAGAGCACTGCAGTGAACGATATTGCATTGTAGGCCGTTAGACAGGGTCCGAAGCCATAAATGCGAGGAAAGAAAATCATCAAATAGTATTTATTATGTGCTGTCCCAGGCTGATGCAGTGTGAGTGAGCCACACGAAGCAGGTTAGAATGTCTTGACACTTTTCCCCGAGGAGCTTCTATTCAGAAAGAGAATGCTGAAGCATAAGTAAAAATTATGGCCTAATTCTCCATGTGCAATAAAGAATAAAAATGTAATTAACTTTGATTTACAGTGTGCAGTACAAACCTTGATCTACTCAACCCTCTGGAGCCCACAGAAGGTCTTTTTCATTTCAACCTTTGTTTTATAGCTTATCAACTGGTTTGGAGGCTCTTTTCCTATTTAGGAAGCCAAATTTACCCAATATAATCTTATCTCTCTTTGAGGTCCAAGAATCTCCCAGTGTTAGATTGATGTTTGTAGATGTTAGTTGTTGGATCATGTAGGCTGGCTTTGATGTCCAAACCCAGCTCTGCCACTTCACTAGGTGGGTGGCCTGACACAATTTGTTCTAGCAGTAGGGGATTCTGAGCCTTAGTGTCCTCATCTACAAAATGGAACTAGAAATAGTAACTATGCATTAAACTGATTGATAATACAGTTCGTATTATCTGTCATTTCAAGACAAGATGGGTTATACAGTAGCTTGATCCCAGAACGTATCGTAGAAATGTAATTTGCCTGCAGTAAATGTGCTGCTCCCACCCACTCATCCCCCAGCAACTAGGAAAGTCAGAAGTGAGTCGCTCAGTCATGTCCCTTACCTAGCAGAGCACAGCTCTCAGCGACATGGCCTCACCCAAGGTTACATCGCACCTTCCCCAAAATGGAGAATGTGGAGAGATACAAAGCTTTACCCTTTTTCTCAGTTTAGGACAAGTTGGAGGAGCCATCCCAGCTCCAGAGTTGCCTGCGGGGCCAGCTATGACTTCAGATGCAACTGTCTTACAGGCAGGTGTCCCTCTAATGGGTCCAGCTTTCTCCACCCGAGAGCTCTCTCCAGTAAACCTGTCTCCCTCTCCCTCCCTGCACTGCCATCCAAGTCAGAGTCCCCTTCATTGGAAACCAATCTAAGATCTGGCTTAAAAGTAAATTACTGGCTTAAATTTTTCTTGGCATCTGAATATCACTCGAGCAAGGGCTATGAAGAAAAAAAATGTCCACCGATTTGTTTACCGGTTGTTAAGGTTTTAGCTATCTAGATTTGTTTCTACTTTCTGATACCACAAAATGCCATAAAAATGTAGTGGCTTAAAACAATATGCATTAGTTCTCTTATGATTCTGAAGTTCCTAAGTGTAAAGTTGGTCTCACTAGGCTAAAATCAAGTCTATTCATCTTATTTGGATATTCCAGGGAAGAATCTGCTTTCTTGTCCTTTCCAGCTTCTACAGGCTGCCTATATTCCTTGGCTCTTGGCCTCCATCCTTCATCTTCACAACAGCAATATAGCAGGGCCAGTTTCTATCACATTACCCAGCCTTCCTGTTTTGCCTCCCTCTGACTCTCCTTCAGGGCCCTGTAATAACACTGGGCCTACCAAACTACTCTCCCTATTTTAAGGTCAGCTGATCAGCAACTGTAATTCCATCTGCAACAGAATTAATTCCTTCTTGTCATGTGATATAATGTAAGTTTGTGGGTATCTTCATCCTGCCTACCACATAAATCAACCTAAGCCACTAAACCAACAAGACAAATGGGAACCAGACCAAAGCAAGGAAAGATGGACTTACTCAGACAATTACAATATGTGTATATTTTGTCATAAGGGACAGTTCAGGAATGTGAACAGCTGGGAAGCCCGTTATGATAAGGAGGTGTTTGGGAGGAAGTAAGCACCGGTGGACAAAACCAATCCTGCACAAAGTAGAAAGGCTGTGCTTTGAATAAATTATCAAGGGTCCTCTGTAGTAAGTAAGCTGCCCTGGCTGAATCATGGAGTGTTAGGGTTTGAGAAAGTGTAGGGAATGGTGGTTCCCTGTCTCTGACATTATTGATCATCAAATGTCAGGCTACATAAACTACTTGGACAACTTTTGTCAAAAGTTACCTGGGACAGGGCAGGGGAGTGGAGGCTGGGAAGGTGGCTTAGTGGTAGAGTGCTTGCCTAGCATGCATGAAGCCCTGGGTTCGATTACTCAGTATCACATAAACAGAAAAAGCCAGAAGTGGTGCTGTGGCTCAAGTGGTAGAGTGCTAGCCTTGAGCAAAAGAAACTCAGGGACAGGGGCTGGGAAGGTGGCTCAGTGGTAGAGCGCTTGCCTTGCATAACTGAGGCCCTGGGTTTGATTCCTCAGCACCACATAAGCAAAAAGAGAAAAGCCGGAAGTGGCACTGTGGCTCAAGTGGTAGAGCACTAGCCTTGAGCTGAAGAGCTGAGGGACAATGCCCAGACCCAGAGTTCAGGCCTCACGACCGGACCCCAAAAAAACCCCAAAAAACAAAAAAACAAACTCAGGGACAGTGCCCAGGCCCAGAGTTCAAGCCCCAGGACTGGCAAAAAAAGAAAGAAAAATGTTACCTGGCACTGTGTGGGCTCAGCTGACATGCCGGGTTTTCTGGGAAGCAGAAGGCATTTAATACAGCTCAGGGCAGTTATACACAGGGGCAATAGCTGACTTCTTAAGAACGAGGCTGCACGCCATTCTCAAATTTGCCTTTTTAGAGTCCCGAAACTTTTTTGGGGGGTGGGGTGGGGTGGGTCATGGGGCTTGAACTTTGGGCCTAGGCACTATTCCTGAGCTCTTCAGCTCAAGGCGAGGGCCCTAACACTTGAGTCACAGTGCCACTTTCGGTTTTCTGGTGGTTTATTGGAGATAAGAGTGTCCAGAGTTAGTTTCCTGCCCAGGCAGGCCTTGAACTATGATCCTCAGATCTCAGCCTATTGAGTAGCTAGGATTACAGGTGTGAGCCACCAGTGCCCTGCCGAGTCCCCAAACTCTTGAACTAAGAAATGCTACCTTTGGCTGAGGACCCAGCATTGCAAAAAAGAAATGGGCCAATGTGTTTGTGGGGTGTCTCTGAATAGGTGGAACCCTTCCCTCAGTGATGCAGGCCTTTTGTTCAGTGTATAACTCACTCAGTGGCAGTTTAAAAGGTCAAAGACAGTTCCAAAGGACCTTGTCCATTTCCCTTGGCTCAGTGGAATGGAGTCCCTTGTGAATCTGTGGAAGGACATTGAAGTTAAGTTTTAAATAAACATACCAGAGAGTCGCCCCTTCAAAGCAGTTTCCTTGGAAGACGAATCACTTAGCCCAAAGATGCTGTTTAAACCCTCTAGGTGGTTTCTTTTTAGACACTGCAGTGAATTCTTGAGAGGATTTTGATGAGGGCATATATTTATCCTTTCAAGATGGGCTTTGTTTTTAATAATAGCCAAAATTCATTCAGATCAAAGTCTGGGGACTGAGGTGCATAATCGAGGGAATGCCAGTTTAGAGTAAAAGACGAGGATGATAATATGGAGTGAGACCAGTTTTCTTGGAAGGCTCTGTGTGCTCCTGAGGGTCAAAACCCCAGCATTGCTGGGGTAATTTGGCAGTTTATGAAGTGACTTCTGTAAACAGAACATACATTTGAAGGTAGCAAAATTTAGATTTTCTTTTTGGCTGGACTGGGACTTGAACTTAGGGCCTCATATTTGCTAAGGCACAGCTCTACCGCTTGAGCTAAGGCCCCAGTCCTATAACTTGCTCCTTTTTCTTTCTTTCTTTCCTTTCTTTCTTTCCTTCCCTTCCCTTCCTTTCCCTTCCCTCCTTCCCTCCCTCCCTCCCTCCCTTCCTTCTTTCCTTCCTTCCTTCCATCCTTCCTTCCTTTTGTCTTTCCTTCCCTCCCTTCTCCCTTCCCTCCTTTTTTGGTGCTGGCAATGAGGCTTGAAATCAGGAGTGGACATTGTCCCTTAGCTTTTCCACCAAGACTGGCACTCTACCAATTGAACCACAGCTTCACTTCTAGCTTTTTTTGCTGGTTAATTAGGGGTAAGAGTCTCTCTCACGGCCTTTCCTTCAAACCTCAGTTGTCCAATCTCAGCTTCCAGAGTGGCTAGGACTACAGGTATGAGCCACTGGTGTCTGGTAACTTATTTATTTTTTAAAGTCTATTACTTTACTTCAGGGAAGCCTGTATCATAGTATTTAGAAGTAAGGACTCTGGTGTCAGTATTAGAAGTTTAGCTCCTTATTTGCTAGCTGTGTAACTACACAGAGTCACTTAACAAAGCTTGTTTTTTTATCTGAGAAGGGAGGTTATAATACTACCACACAGGCTAGCTATGAGGAATACATTAGGTCACAGATGTAAAGTACATGGTAAAATATGGAGTCTACTACATGGCATGGTATAAATGTTCAAAAAATAATGGTTATCATTTTCTTTCATGGTCATAACATGTACACATACACACAACCATACATATTGGTTGCAATTGTGATCTACTTGATTATCCTAGTAACTATTATTTATTAAACACTACTGGTTGGTCAGAGGCTTGAAGCCTCACTTACTATATAGTCTCTTAGAAGTAGGTCTTTATCATTGACCCATTTTTACAGATGAGGAAATTGAAGTCTAATGAGGCTGAGTAAGTTGCCCAAAGGCATTCAGCCAGGAAGCTGTAGGCTAGGATTTGAGCCCAGCATTCTGACACACAGGCTGGTGCCTTGATCCCTTCCACAGAGCCTGAAATCTTGTCAGTTCTCATCTGTAGGACTGGAGTCCAGTGTGGTCAGTAGACCACATAGGTGGGATTTGAGAGTAAATCCCTGCTTACCAAAGTGGTTGAGAACAAGGAGCCACAGGGGCATCATCTTGTACAGAGCTGGCCTAGAAGCAGAAGCTGCAACCTAAAAGGAATGAAAACTTCAAACAAAGAACATACACGTTTTGTGGCTTTGGTCACCTCCTCCTACCCCAGGGGTACATACAACCTGCAGCACAGTGACCAGAGCAATGTTCTGAAAGCCTTTGGCGGTAACCTAAGTATAAAAACTGCCCTGCTGACACCAAGGATCTCCTGAAAGCAAGGGAAGTGCTTCCATCAGATAACCCAAATTCCAGTGGGGAGTGGAGGAGGTGACAGACACAACCACTTAGTGCTCCTCTTTGGCCCACAAGTTGACACTGTGATCATGCACTTTTCCTGACACACGTTCCTGAAGTGGGTCTTGTTATCTGGGGCTGGCGGGTGGGGCTGGGCATGCCTCTTGACCTCTACACTGGCCTGGGACTCCCCCCATCCGATAGTGCTTTCTCATGTTGTCACATTAAGTCACAATGGTCAGGGGACACATCTAATGGTGTTCATAGTTTTGTCTCTGGCTGGTCTGGAATATTTATTCATTCCCTTTTTAAAATTCTGTACTTCTGTTGTCTTTCTTCTGTACCTGAGCAATTCCACACTGGGCTGCCCTGCCTGTAGCGTTCAGACCTCCTGGGAGTGATTCAGTAGATCATGCCTACTGGGGTAACAGATCTTTGTCAAAGGCACTTTTTTATATGGTTCCATCTGCTACATATTTTTATCTGCTCTTAGTTGTTGCTGGAGTAACACCTGTTAAACAATCCACATTGTGTATGCTGCTTGGCTTGGGAAGGGACAGAGCCATGTAAATTTAAATAGATGCTGGGTAGAAAGTGTTTTGTTTTTCATGAGAGGAACTATGTATCTGAAATTGGCAAGGCCTCCAGTGATTTTGCCTAAAATGACTTTCAATCTCCCGGTTTTTCTCCACAATGAAAACCCCGGTGTTTTCTAGTTCAGTATCAACCCTACCCCCATCCCAGTAAGTCACTTTTAGGGCAAGAAATGCTATAATTCTCCATCCATCCATCCATTTATCCATCCTTCCTTCCTTCCATGCAGGCTAGGTCTCACTATAGAGTAAAGGCTGGCCCTGAACTCATTATTCTCCTGTTTCATCCTCCTTGTGCTAGGGACTTCTTTACTAAATTTATTATGTTGAAACTTAAATATTTGCTTGAAGCTGGGTTCCAGTGGCTCAAACCTGTAATCCCAGGTACTTAGAAGCATGACATCACATGGCTCATGGTATGAGAACAATCCAGGCAACAAAGTCTGTGAGACTCCATCTCAACAGAAGAAGCTGGGCATGTTTTGGAGGAAAGCCTAAAACAGGTGGGTCTTTGTCCAGGTGCATGTGTGGGCAGGAATTGAGACCCTATCTCAAAAATACCTGGCAAAAGACTGGAGGCTGATTTGTGCCAGTATGAGTAGGAAAGCTGAGCAAGTGTATGAGGCCCTGAGTTACAATCCCTGGTACCAACCAAAATAAAATAAAAACAAAATCAGCATTATTTTTTTAAAAACAAGAATTTAGACTGGTATGACCAGTCTAGCATGCTCCAAGACTCCTCCATAGCCAAGCATATGATTCTCTATTTTGAGTGGTAGACATATGTGTGAGTCTCTGTGTCCTAAACAGCCAGTTACCATTCTCACCCAAACATCCACTTCATTCAGTAACTTAATAAATGCTGGCTGAATGAACAACTGAATTAATTAATGAATGCATACTGTGTTCTCACTCCAGGGAACACACATAAATAGAACAGTTTCCCTGCTTTGAGGAGTTTATACTCTGAAAGGGGTGACAAATATATAAATGGAAGTGTTGTTCATTTAGCTTTCTTTTTAATTTTACTTATTATCATAATACAATATCATAATACAAATTTTAATTTACCTAATGCTTTGTGTGTGTCAGTCATGTTGTTGGTATGTAATACATTTTCATACAGTGACTCTTCTTTTGTTCTAAAAAATAATTATTTTGGATCCTGTTTTAAAAGTTAGAAAGAGAAGGTGAGCAGTGAAAGAGCCTAAATGTTGTTGGCTCCTAGGCATGTTCGATTCCTCAATCACCTTGTGCATGTGAGCTGTGTGAGCCCTACTGACTCTGGAAAGAAAAGCAAGATGACTCCATGATTTGACCTCAGAGAAAGGAAGCTAGTGGTATTGATATATCTTCATTTCTTTCACTTAAGTAATCAGGACCTCAAATTTACCTGAATTCAAAATAGGCAGGAGCTGACGACTATATATAGTTAAAGAGTACCCATTTTCTGAAAACATGTTTAATCACTAAAAGACTATGATGTCTTTTTAGCCACTGTAAAAACATACGTAATAACACATACATAGATTTATTTATATACATAAATAAATACATGCATTTGTATATATATATATATATACACACACACACACACACACACACACACACACAGGCATACATATACCATTAAACATCATTGAGTATGCTTAGATCAAAATATTTAAACTGCATCCACCACATTTTTCTACTTACCTTTACATATAAATTTTAAAAGAAAATAAACCTTTATTCCCTCACTATAGTGACAGTTTTTTTTTCTTACCTGTAAGCAGAGCCTAAGGGCAACTCTCTGAGCCTCAGTTTCCCCATGGTAAAACAAGGGGTTAGGTTTAGTGACTGGCAAGGAGCTGCCAACTCCAGCATTCCAAGCATTTGCCTTTGATTCTGTGTTGAGATCTCCAGAAGCTGCTAACACTGGGAAAGTTTTTGCCCATTTCAATTTAACTTTTTTTAGAGTACATTTCTATCACAACACAGTTAGGTCCCCTTGTCAGAGCTGTGTCTAACGCTATTTCCAAACTTGTTTCTTATTCTCACTTGACAAGTGCTGTCATAGGGCTCCATCACTCCTAGGCTAACAGCTACCAATAAACACAAAATTATTTCCAACCGGCTAACATGCTGTTTACTTTCCAGAAAAATTGCACTTTCCAATCTGACAGTTGATCAAGGGGTACCCCGTTGCTGTCAGCAGGGAGAAATGTTTAAACACAGAGATGGGAGTTTAAACATTTTCTCATTATCACAGAATAAGGGGGAAAAACACAAATAAATAAATAAGTAAAAATGGCATCCAGACTCTCTAACCCCCCACTGGGAGTGTAATGAAGCTGTGTCATGTGACCAGAAGGAGTGGGCTTTTATCTCTGGGCCCCGCTATCTTATTCAAGTGACACCTGTCACATGACCCAACTTTGGTCTTTTATCTGCCTTCCCCAGCCACCTTTTTGGGCAATTGTCTTTCTAGAAATGTGCAGCCCATTGCAGCCCTTGTCCTGGGCTCAGGGAGTATCAGTACCTTAACCCCTTAGATCTTTCTCCATGTGTTGTTTGAAACAACAAATTATAAAATTAAAACCAGAAATGGGAAAGGTCTCAAGGAAGAAACAAAAATCTATGGCATTATTGTATTTCATGTAAAATCTCAGGAATTGGGCACTTGTCTGCAGAGAACACTTATCTGTATTTTAACAAGTCCAATTCTCAATTTGGGATCTGTTCTCTAGAGCAGGAGGTGAATGCCACTCAAGTACACTTCACTATAGACCTGCTGCAATGGTAACTAGCCAGCCTCACCGAGTGACCTGCAGTCACCACTGAAGCCCAACCAGGTGCCTGCAGCAACCCCAAGGCCACCTCCAAGTCCAGCATTACTCTGGAACCTGACTTGGTTTCTTGATTTCCTTTCTTTTAACATTGCCATTGGCTTGAACTCAGGGCCTCAAGCTCTTGCTGGGTCTTCGTTGTTCATTGCTGATGCTCTACCATTGGAGCCACAGTTCTACTTCTAGCTTTTGCTGGGTAATGGAAGACAAACATTTCTTGGCTTTGTCTGCCTGGGCTGGCTTAAAACCTCACTTTTCAGACCTCAGACTCCTGAGTAGCTAGGATGATAAGTTTGAGCCTGATTTAGTTTCTTATCATTGTCCAGTCTCCCCTTGCCAGGAAGATCCTGTGATCTTGGGCATATTGAATTCCCCTGTGCCTTTTTCTTCCACTTTATTCCACTCCCTCACCACTTATGCAGCTGCTGCAGTTGTTGCTACAACTAATAGTACTACTACAATTACTACTAATACTACTATTAGTAATTCTGGCTAATTTTTATAGTGCTTACTATAGCACTATTTAGAATACTTCCCCCTCCCCGCCCCCAGTCCTGGGGCTTGAATTCAGGGTCTGGGCACTGTTCCTGAGCTTCTTTTGTTCATGGATAGCACTCTACAACTTGAGCCACAGTGCCTCTGCCTTTTCCTGTTTATATGATACTGAGGAATCGAACCCAGAGCTTCATGCATGCTAGATAAGCACTCTACCACTAAACCATATTTCCAGCCCTATTTAGAATATTTTAAAAGTATTAACTCATTTAATACTCATTGACTGCTCTCTGAGATAGATAATATTATATCTGTGTCTTATAGTAGAGAGAAATAGGGCATTTATGCAGAGAAATAAAGCACTGTGCCCAAGGCGATGGTTAGTAAGTGGCAGAGTCAGATCTGCACAAAAGCAGTCTGGCTCCTGACTCTGTACACCTTCTTGGCAGCTTTTAAGGAGTTTTTCTCTGTTCTCTTCTTAGAAGACACATCTCTTACCCTCTCCCAGGCCAACTGGCTCTTCAACTTGCTTCCATCTACTTCTGAATCTTTACCCACTCCCTCATTCATTTATTTTGTAAGCATGCCTATACATCATACACTGGCATTACTAGTGATTACAACATACCAAAATCCTTATTCTTGTGGAGCTTACTTTCTACTAGGGTGTAAAAAAAAACATCCAATAAACATAAAACATTGGTATATCATATACAAAAATAGATCAAGAACCAGCAACATAAGGGGGGTGAAAAGGAGTGCTGGGTTGCAGTCAAAAAAATGTGATAGGGTGTTCATTTAAAACACATTCTGAAGCCAGCCTGGGCAGAAAAGATAGTCATGTTCTTCCTTTTTTTCTTTTTCTTTTTTGGTCCGTCTTGGTGCTTGAACTCTGGGCCTGGGTGCTGTCCCTCAGCATTTCAGCTCAAGGTGAGCGGTCTACCACTTGAGCCACAGAGCCATTTCTGGTTTGTTTTGGTGGTTTATTGGAGATAAGAGTCTTTCTTGCTTGGGTTGGCTTTGAACTGTGATTCTCAGGTCTCAGACTCCTGAGTAGCTAGGATTATAGGTGTGAGCCACTTGCGCCTGGCATTTTTTTTTTTTTCCATTCCTAGGGTACAGTGACACTCTTATTTCCAATTAACTACTAAAAAACTGGAAATGGCACTATGGCTCAAAGTGGTAGAATACTATCCTTGAAAACAAAAGCTCAGAGACAGCCTCCAAGCCTTGAGTTCAATCCCTAGGACAAAACAAATCTTCTGTATACTGGGTAAGGCCTGAACCTGCCATCCCAGCTATGGTAAATAATGCAAATAGGAGTCTCATGGTCTAGGCAAAAAGTGAGACTCTATCTCAAAATAACCAGAGCAACGGGCCGGAGGCATGGCGTAAATGGTAGAACATCTGTGAAGCCCTGAGTTCCAATTTCCACACCTTAAAAATTAAAAAAAGCAGTAAAGTAATAAACAGAAAAGGGTATCATCTTCTTACTTTGGACAGTGATGTATCTGCTTTCTGGAAATATGGCAGCATCTCATGACAATGAGAGAAACTGGACTGAGGACTAAGGCAAAGGACATCGACGCTGCAGTGAAGAAAGATGGAAAGGCCTTGTATGGTCAACCCAGTCGCTTAATGATAGAGATGTGTGAAATTATGTCCTATGGATCAAGCCATTGGATGTGGGTTTTCAGTTCTGACAGCACAAAGCATCAACTCTATTCTGATTTCCCTTGTATGGAATTCTCTTCTTTCTTCTTCAATTACCTGCCGGGCAAATTCCCCCTTGAAGGAAAAGCTTGCCATCATGTCCTCTGAGATGGGCAAATGGGTATGTTGTCACTGGTTGGCTTTACTTCCACCTAACATTCTAACACACTATAAGGTCCCTAAGGGAAATGTTAATCCAGTGCCTAGACATATGTCAAGTGAACTAACAAATGTATTAGAAAGATGATTTTATATTTTGATTTATTTTGATTTATTTTGTGCAATTGCAATGTCCCATGATAGTGCTCAGAATGGTGCTAATAAACTTTGATGAATTCATTACTAAGCGCATCAGGTCTTCTGTTAGTGCACATTAATCTGCTTAGGGATATAGGAGAGTTAGAAATACAAAAATGTGAAGCTCAGCGGCTTCACCTGGACTAAGTAACACAATCCTGGAAATTCCTTTATGGAAAGTGTCAAGAACAATAAAAAGAGATCAAATCTTCTTTGTTGATGTAATCATCAGGAAAAGACCTCTGAGCTTTTCCGTTCTAAGAACTGTAATTTCCCAAGATAATATTCTAGAAGTTAACCTCTATTGGATTCTTTCAAAAACTTCATTTTAAAAGATGAACTTCTTCAAGATTAACTTTAAGGTGGTATTAGAAGTACTCACTTAAAATATCAAGACATGTTAGGTGTCATAACAAACTTCCATAAAAATCCTAAATTTATCCTTCCTTTTTTCCTTCCTTCCTTCCTTCCTTCCTTCCTTTCTTCTTTCTTTCCTTCCTTCTTTCCTTCCTTCCTTCCTTTGTCTTGCCCCTCTCCTCCCTTCTTCTTTATTTTTTTCTATCTTGTGATATTGAGAATGGAGCCTAAGCACATGTTCCAACACTGTCCTACAGGACTTTTTGTAACAATGGAAAAGTTCTTTGTATTATACAACATGATCATCTCATGAACATTTGAAAACTGGTCAGTGTGATGACTGAGGAATTGATTGTTTAAAAGTTAACTTAAAGCCGGGTGCTGGTGGCTCACGCCTGTAATCCTAGCCTCTCAGGAGGCTGAGATCTGAGGATTGCAGTTCAAAGCCAGCCCAGGCTAGAAAGTCTGTGAGACTCTAATCTCCAATAAACCATCAGAAAAACCAGAAGTGGCTCCGTGGCTTAAGTTGTAGAGAGCTAGCCTTGAGCTGAAGAGTTCAGGGACAGTGCCCAGGTCCATAATTCAAGCCCCACGACTAACAACAACAACAACAAAAGTTAATTTAATAGATAATCAAACAGAATATAAATAGTTTCTCATGTGGCATTGCGTGGTAGACAGTGTATGTCTGTTTTATGTGACCTAATATTGGGCAGACAACTGTTATACTGTAGTAACAAATAACTGCCCCCAAATATTAGTGGGTTAAAATATAACAGTTTTATTTCTCTTTCCCACTAATATTCATCACATATCATCTGGGAACTCTTCCATATCGTCTTGTCCTAGGATCATCTGAAATGCTGCTGGTTACAGTAACAGGCCTGAAGGGCCTTTGACTAGCAATCCAATGACACCGAGTCATTGACTAGACTAGATCATGTTGCTCTGTCCACCTACTAAAAACCCAGGAAGGGCTAAACAGTCACAGATGCCTGGGAGACAGAAGTATTAGCTGAGTAGCACTGAGGAGTAAGAAAGCACCACTAATCAAATCGGACCCCTCTAAATCAGTTTTTAAAAATTTAACTGTGTTTCTATCAGTCAACAAAATCATGGGAGGAATAAAACCATACACAAATACCAGGAATACTTACATAATTTTATTAAGCTTTTGAACAGGTAACTCTATTACTTAAAGGAGAAAGAAAATGAAGCACAAGCACAATTTATCTTTTATTGTAATTAGAGAGAGTAATTGTATCGATGTAGATTTTAAAATAGCCTTTCTTAGAAAATAAAACAAGTCTACTTATTCTTGCTATGACACAGTCTTACCAAAATTCCAAACATGGTCTATTCACAGTTGTTGAAGAGTTATTATCAGAGAATGTTGTTGGTGGACAGCAGTTCTAACCTCTGCTATGGAAATCCCTTCTACTGGTCTTCATGTCTTGGGGGTGAGTGCAGCGGAAGTTCACCCCTTTTTTATTTGTGGGAACATGTGAACAGGCACAACTCTACAGACTCTTCCTGCTACATCACTTGAGTAGCATGCTTGAGCTTTTGATCTGTCCTAATCGTGGCCACCCTTTTGAGCACACCAGACACTTGCTTTGAATCCCCTAGATGGAATTTCTCTAACCCTGAGTTGTCTTTTTTGTAGTTAACCTTCCCTATAGCTTGGCACCATGCGTCTCTTTTCCCCTATAACCTTCCCTGGAGCATGCCCAGAGTTGGAGGTGGGCTGGGGAAAGCACAGGCTTTGGGAATAGAGTTTGTACATCAAATCCTAGCTACTTATATTTGATTCTTAATCTTCTTTGTAAAATGGCAACCAACTGCACTGAAATCTTAGCATTATAAAGAGGATTACTCAGGATTAGGTCTGCAAACTAATAGGTGCACAATAAATATTTCAATATGACATTTAAAATGGAATGCGTGGAGTTGAACATAATAACTTAAATATGGTCCGATCCATAGAGAGGAGGCTATTTCCTTTTCTTAGGACAACATCTTAGCCCTTCATTTATGTGGCCTAAAAGCATTAGCACTATCTGTTGGAGGCAGCCAGATTATACCATTAATTCACATTGTACTTCAAAGTGCCATTTTCCACTAAGTCATAGCCTTACTTAAGTTGTAGGCATTTAAAAACCAACATAGAATAGAAATTAAAATCAGATAAAATTTGATAGGAATAAATATTGCTTTGGATTGTTACTCATTAGCTCTTAGTCCTCTGAATCATGTGCTACAGAGAAGCTAAAAGTGTTGCATATTCTACAGATCTGATAAGCCTGTGGATAATAGAAAAATCAGAGATACTGAGACAGCTGGGCCTGAGGTCTGCATCTGAACTCTGGCATCCTACGGACTATGGAGGAGTTAACATCACTGAGCCTCAGTTTCGTCTTTCATAAAATGAAAATAATAAATAAACCATGATAATAGTATTATTTCAATGAGTTGTGTTCTAAGTTGTAAGTGCATTCTCTGATTTTATTCAAGTAATTCATAAATATTTGACTAGGGCAAGACTCAAGTATGAGCCCTTTACCACATCACTACTGGCCTTCCGCTAGGTTGAATGAATAACCATTGTTCTCTGAGTCCAGCACCTGTCTGTCCCATCATCCAGCCCATACCACTTCACATTTCAGGTACATCTGGGCAAGCTTTGTCCAATGTCTTACTTAATGCTCATGAAGGCAGATTTCTTTGGTCTATCTATGCATGTTTCCTCTCCCACCTCAGATACTGGGAGACAGTTACCATTTTTTAATTCTCTCTTAATTGGTTTTCCCTTGCTCTTCAAAAGGAGACATAGAGGTCTCTGGTTTCAAGGCTCCGATATTTCCTGAGATGATACCCCGGTGAAGTAATTTGAGTTTCCCTGGCTTGTTTTAGAAGGAGTCATTGTAGGAAACGGTGTATTGGCACAGGCAGATCTCCTCTTACTTGAGGGGTTTATGTGTGTGTGCATGCATGTCTGACGGCTCTACAAGGCCTGAATCGCATCTTTGTAGATACTCTTTTATCGCACCATCAGCTAGCTTATTACTTTTGACATCACCCTGAACCACAAGGGTAAAATAGGAGGAGATAACCTGAAATTCAGTTCTAACCAGCAGCTCAATTCAAACTCCTAAAATCTGAGTGGGGTGGGGGTGGTAACATTCCCATAGTCCAGAAGAAGCCGCACACTCTCCCAGGAAATGATAACAAGTAGTCTTTAACAAGTCCTTGTGTTGACAATGTTATCTAAGAGATTATCTTCCCTGGAGACGTCTAAACTTTAATCCTCTCCTTGCCACACTGTTTTGTTGTTGTTGTTGTTGTTGAGGGTAAATTGTAAATAAATACAAAAGTGACAGGCTTCTGTAAGCACCCGCTCCATTTCCAAGTTCTCTCAATTGTCCGTCTCCTGCCTCTTATCTTGGAAAATCAACCTTGTGACCTAAGGATGGATCAAAATGATTGGAGCTGTTTTGAAGTCTTCTTAGACTCTTAGTCTATGTTCACTTTTGAATCCAATCAGCATCAAATTCTAGACAATGAGAATAGCAATTCCACTGCTTTATTTTTAGGTATTATGTGCTTGAGCATCATATCTAAAACTTTCCAGGACATAGGTGATGATGTTAAACCCCTGGTCCAGTATAGAATTAGATTTGAGGCTTCTTAGTAAGCAAATAAAACAGAAATAATCTGAATGTAGCCCTGAAAGAAAATGAGGAATAAACAAAATAAAAATAATGAACAGCAGAGTATAGAGTTGTAAGAAAAACCTAATGGATTGAGGGTTAAATAAAGGAAAAAGTGACAATAAAGTATAGAAGATATAATATCGTAGACCTGTTAATAAGAACAAAGAAGTTTTAAAAATGACCAAAACCAAAGCCAGGTGCTGGTGGCTCATGCCTGTAATACTAGCTACTCAGGAGGCTGAGATCTGAGGATCATGGTTCAAAGCCAGCCCAGGCAGGAAAGTGAGACCCTTATCTCCAATAAACCACTTGAAAACTGGAAGTGGTGCTGTGGTTCAAGTGGTAGAGGCTCGCCTTGAGCTGAAGAGCACAGGGACAGTGCCCAGGTCCAGAGTTCAAGCCCCACGGCCGACTAAAAAAAAAAAAAAAAAAAGACCAAAACCAGCTGGACACTGGGGACTCAGGCCTGTATTCCTAGCTACTCAGGAGGCTGAGATCCGAAGACCAAGGTTCAAAGCCAGCTTGGGCAGGAAAATCCATGAGACTTTTCTCTCTAGAAAACTGGAAAACCAGAAGTAGAACTGTGGCTCAAAGTGGTAGAGCGCTAGCCTTGAGCAAAAAAAGAGCTCAGGGACCATTCCCACACCCTGAGTTCAAGCTCTACAATTGACAAAAAAAAAAAAAGATCAAAACCTATCTCAGGGGTCACAACTGAAATTCTAACTCACCACAACCCATTGTTTGAAATACACCAAGCTTTGAAATAACCTGGGGAAAACACCAAGTATAGTACCCAACATGTGGCAGCACCCAGTAAACTTTAGTTCCTCTTCATTTCTCTGTTGTAGACATCAGCATACATTTTTTTTCTTCGTGCCTAACACTGACATTTTGAAGATGTATCAAGAGTCTTAATTTTGAGGAATTGCTGCCAGTTACCAAGTCCTAATGCCCCAATTTACATTCTGACTCTCCTAAAAAGTGAATATTTTAACATAAATTCAATTCAGTGCAAAAGATTTACAGGCCCCCAGTGTCCATGTGATTACAGCTTTTAGTCTCTTCAACTTCAGCACTGTCAGAGTTTGTGGATCCTAAGCCATTTATTAAACAGTTTAATTGCTCTAACTTCTCCCTCTGTGGTTCATCTCCTACAGGTTTTATCTCCTTACGTTAGTTCTGAGGCCTTAGGGACATCACAAGATTACTCCAATAGAGGCTAAATCTGCCTCCTCCCTTCTTCAATTGCTGGCACAGGCACCAGGCTTGACTAGCTGCATTTAATTGATTTTCTACTGTGACCAATTTATGTCTACAGGTAATAGTTCTTTGTGAAAGAAACTGTATGTACATCAGAAAAGCAGCATTATCTCTTTCTCTCCCTTCTGGCTGTGTATATAGGACAAAATCCATAATAACAACAATAGAAATAACGATAATGCTTAAAAGGCGCCCATATCCGAGACCAATTTCATTAGTGTCTTTGATAATTTTATGAAGGGTAAACCCTCCACATTTGGAGACTGCAGGTAAAATTCATCCTGTAAGGAAACAGCAAAAACTACTCTAGAATATATTTGACCTGAAGACTATCATGTAATTGTACTGCCAGTTAGTAATTCCAATTATTTATTGTCAAAATACAAACATGTATTTCATAAAAATGCTCTAGGGAACAGCAATGTCTCAACTTCCCTGTTCTTTGAAGACAAGATCGTTGTTGAAGAGCCAGAAGGCAGACATCCTTGATATGTATTTGCTTTTAAACGGTGACAGAGATCCAAGAGAAAATGGCAAAGAGCTGAGTCTTACCCTGTGAGTGACATGGGACTGCACACATAGCATGTGCCAATGGTTACCATTTAGGCCTCAGAATTCCGTTAGGGAGCATGGACAATGTGTGTTTGTCAAAAACGTAGTAAATATCATGCTTGTGGTTTGAGATATGGCAAGTGTCACTAGAAAAGCTGGTTGGCCCTGAACAGGAGCACCACTGTGATTCCTCTATACAGAGTATTGTCCTCCTATTCTTCTAGAGGCTTCTGTACTGTGGTGTTTTTTTGGCATTGTCCTACCTGGCTTTCTGTGCCTGTTAGCAGAACTTCTTTTAGTGTGTGGTAGCTTTGGGGAGACCCTCCACAGCACCCCTTCCTCTCAAGATTACCTTAGAGGATAATTTATACCACGAAGGTGACCAAATATCTCAGTTTACTGGGGATTGTGGCAATTTTTGAATGGAAGGACTGACATCAGTCTTAGGCAACTGGGATGTGGGTCACCTCTGATTTACTCTTGTCAGCTGACACAGAGATCTATCTGGCTAAGAGAAAGCAGCATCCATTCATCAATGGAAGGTCTCATCGTGTAGAGGGGTAAACAGCAATACACAGCTTAGGAATGAAGGTCTAAGTAGTCAGACTAGGCTTCCTACAGTTGGGGATAAAGAGCTAGATCCAGAGCAGAGGTGCTCTGAATTGGTAAACAATGACCTGTCCACCTGGTAGTGATTGACTTTCAGTTCTGTCCATCAAGAGCTGGACTGGTGGGATCGCTTACCTGGAAAGACCTTGGTGGCCTCGCGCTTTCTTCTTACCAGCATTTGCTAAGCCGGGTTGGGAGGTGACCCTTCCTGTAGGAGGCCAAAAGGTCACACATTTCTGGCTTTAGCCTCACTCCTGAAACTGTGAACAAAGACTCTTCTGTAGGAAGGGAAAGAAAAAAAACCAACGTATTATTCCCTGGGTTCTTTCCCAATATACCTTTTATATCTAATGTAGCATTTGTTATCCCAAGAGACATCAACAGGGGCAGACTTATTTACTGTTTATACTGACTCATCTTGCTGACTCTGCTAATAGTTGTCAAGTGTTTCCTATTTAATTCAGTTCAATCCATATTTACCAAGTGGAGACTGGAGGCTAATGTTGGAAAGGTTTGGGAGGCACATTGAAGGAAGTGAATGTCATACCAGCAAGACTGGACTCTAGTCCCAACAAGAAGACACAGCAAGCATCAGGCTGGCTATGTATTTTAGAAAGTTTTAAGTTCTGTTTCATGTATTAGGCAATCTATTTAACTATATACACTCTAGGTAAATTTTGTAAATTAAGAAATACACACTGTAGGTGAATTTTATAAACTAAAAACATTATTTAGAACATACACATCTGTGCACACACACACACAACTTTCACCCTTACACATGTACAGATAGTCCTCAACTTACTGATAAATCTATTATGGCAAATCCCTGAATTCAATTTCAGCATTAAAAAATGCACTTAACACACTTAACCTAACTTATTGAACATAATAACTTGGCAACATAGTACATGGTAGACTATTGGATGCTTCCTAGTGATTGAGTAATTTGGAGGTGTGGCTCTCTGCCCCTGCCCAGAATGGAGTAAGAATGCCACCATCCCCTAAAAAGATAAAATTTCAAAATTTAAAGTCCAGTTATTCTCTGATCCCTGCTGCAGATACTCACACCTAAGGATGCTCTTGTCCCTCATTTAAAATGGCACAGTATTTGCCTCTAACCTACACATATCCCCCTCTAGACTTTAAATCAGTTCTAGATGATTATACCTGACACAATGTACATGCTAGATAAGTAGTTGTTACAGTACATTGCTTCAGAAATAATGTTGAGATAAAAGTCTGTTCATGTTCAGTACAGATACAATTTTTTTCTGACTGGTTGGTAAATATGACATTGGTAGAAGTCAGGGGCACAGAACCCTCAGGAATGAAGGGTCCACACTAGGATTTCTGTTGAATGTATATGGCTTTCTCACTCTCATAATGTAAAGAAAAAAATCTTAAATTCAGGAAGTCTGTATTTAGTTAATTGAGCACCCCTGCAGTTTGCATTTCCATAAATGACTAGGGGAATCATTAGGGGTCTGCTGTTTCTAAGTGCTCACTAAGCTACAGCTATGAGTCAGGTTCTTTAGAGGTTAAAATGGAGTTCAATGGTGAAGTGGGGAGAACGTGAGGTGGAGGGATAAATTTCCTGGCAGACCACTGTAAGTTTAAAGAGCTAAATGTATGTGTATTTTCCTTAAATGCAGTATGTTTTCAACAAAGAGTAGCCACTGTCATAAGATATCATCTGGAAAAAACCTGCTAAGGATAGGAACCATGTGGGTCACCAAAGTACACACATGTGCACGCACGCACACATACACATACATGTATACACATACCCCCCCCACAC
>NW_012267217.1:38601570-38651334 GCF_000151885.1 Dipodomys ordii | reverse complement strand
TATTTTAGATATGAGACCCTTGTCCGTTGTATGGCTAGTAAAGATCTTCTCCCAATCTGTGGGCTTTCTATTGATCTTGCTAGCTATGTCATTTGTTGGGCACTTCTTTTGCAAGATTTACAGGCCACATGAATTTGAGTTGCTCAAAAATATCCCCTGTTTTACAAAGAGAGAAATTTCCATGTTTACCACACCAAAATCATAAAACTCCTTAATGTTATTGTTTGCTGGAAGCTGCTCACACCCAAAGAAAGAAATAAACGTGCAATGCTGGGCCTCCCTCACTTGGACTGCACTCTGCTTTGATACTGTAAATAATCTGTGGCTTTCACGTCTTTGGCTTGGAATTATAAAAGCTAGAAAGGGGAGACCTCAATCTTGTTGATATGCATACGACATTTTCACAGGGACATTATAATATGCACTTTTGCTTTCTACTTTCTTTTAGCTCACATCATAGCATAAACAGTTCAACAGCTAAAATAAACAGTGTATATACTTTACAGATGACTAAAACCAAACTGTCTTAGGAGCTCCTCTCAGGGAGAAACCTCCTCTGACCCTGGGGACAGTGGCAGGAAAAGCCAGAATTTCCCTCAGGCCTTTTTGCCCCTCAAAAGCAGGGGGAAGGAAGGAAGGGAAAGGAGGTGAAAGAAGGAAGAAGGAAAGGAGGAGAAATAGAGAGGGTGAGAGAGAGAGAGAGAAAGCCAGTTAGTCAAAAGAATTTCAGTTTAGCTGTGGACTGTAAAATTCTCTTTCCCAGCTCACAGAAAAACAAGAAGAAAAAGAGGGAGGGGGAGAAAGAAAGAAAAAGAGAGAAAGAGAAAGAGGAAGGAAGGAAAGAAGGAAGGAAGGAAGGAAAGAAGGAAGGAAGGAAGGGAAAGAAGGAAAGAAAGAGGAAGGAAAGAAAAAAAGAAAGAAAAAAGAAGGGAGGGAGAGAGAGAAGGCAGGCAGGCAGCAGGCAAAAGCTATAGAACTGCTTTCCAGCAATCTCACAAATGCAAGCCTTTCCACTCTGGTGACTCCTCATTAGCTTACTGAATCTGACAGCATAATTATCACAGCTGCTTTGCGCTTAGAATAAATAAATACGAAAGTGGGTGTTTAAAAATTTTTTGAGATGGAAAATTCAGTCATCTAGACAGTCAGTAGGACAAATTTATTTAAAACTTTTAGATTCTTATGTATTTAGATCATTTCTGAACAAGATAATGAGATAGTTGTCTTTCAGTTTAATTGAGTCCCTAAGTTCCTGGCTGCTGGCTGTCACCCCTTTCAAACTTTGCTTTAACTTTCCTCTCTTTAGAAATCTGATCCTGGTGTCTCCATTTACTCTTCCTGGGCTGATAACCTGGGGAAGGTTGGTGCACTGGAGTGCAGAAAGTGACTTAATGGGATTGAAGGGCTAAATAACCTTTCACAGGAAACAAGATAATCAAATCTCCTTTGCTTGTCTGCCACAGCTAAAAGAGAAAGCATTCTTACAAAGAGCTTGGAAATCAAACTGTCCTTTCAAAATGTCCTGTCAGGTGGTATTTGCACTATTCTTACACATCATCAACCCATCAGCTTGAGTCACTGAGTATGTATAATTATTCAACGTGTACACGCCTTCATGCTGAGGTAGCAATTTTAGCTCATGTGTATGTATGGAAGCCTCCTATCTTCAAAGCCCAAAGGATCACATAGTACCTTAAATTGAAGTTGCTAACTAACACAGAGTGCACTTACGACTCTGACTAGGGGCACAGAACATATGAATTTCCCATTAGAGCAGATGACTTTCCTTTCAAATTAATTAGTACCTATTTATCTTTTCCTCTCCCTCCTGCCTTTCATTCTCCAGGGCCAAACTTCTATGAACCCTTGTAGTCAATGAGTTAAAAGCTTTATAAAGACAAACATACTGCTCACTCTGGGGTAAGGGATACTAGTTAAGCTCACTCTGTAGATCAAGAAACTGAAGCTTGGAGGGGAAAATAAACACTAAAGAAGAAAACACAGTTCTTTAATTTAAAGTGTAGAGCTCAAATTGCCTGCACCATTTTGAGTGTGTGTGTGTGTGTGTGTGTGCATGTGCACACGAGTATGCATGTATGTGCACGCCAGTCCTGGGCTTGAACTCAGGGCCTGGATACTGTCCTTGCGCTTTTTTGCTCAAGGCTAATACTTTATTACTTGAGCCAGAGCTCCACTTTCTACTGGTTAATTGGAGGTAAGGGTCTTATAGACATCCTGCCTGGGCTGGCTTTGAACCTTGATCTTCAAAACTCAGCTTCTTTGAGTAGCTAGCAGTACAAGTGTGAACCACTGGCTACCTTTTGATTTTAACTCATTCTTTCAAATAATAAAAATAATATAGTACCAATATTAAACAAAACATTGAAGAAGAGAAAAATAATCTACAATTCCTCTAACTAGAACATTTTTTGCATGCTATCAGCTTTGCTCATATGCAGTGTAGTTTTCACAAGTACATTCCACCATGCGATTTTGCATTCTAGTTTCTTGTAGCAAATGTCCCAGCAAACACTTCCATAATACCATGCACTCCTGTTGATGACTTTAAATGGTTTTATATGCTCAGCTAGTGTGCCAACATAAGTTCAATCAGTTCTCTAGAGTTTAATATTTAAGTTGTTTTAATTTTTATTGAATAATTTTAAAGCATAATAGACACCATGGTAATGAATATTCTCATTAATCTAGGTTTTATTTTTTTCTGTTCTTTGGATAATTTTCAGGAGAATAAGACAAAGTACAGTGATGAAGGGAGTGAGCTTTCATTTGCATGTTTCCTGATGCGTGTGTCATCATGCTCTGCAGAGATCACCCCAATTTACACTCCCATCAGTGAAGAATCACTGTACCCCAACCTTCATAGCACTGAAAGTCATCTGGCCAAAGGAAAAAATAACCAATTTAACAGTTATTTGTATTTGTTTAACCTCTTGCAAAGCTGTCTATTCCATGTGCTGGTATGCTATTGCCTCTTATGTAAACGGCTACTTCACGTATTTGTTCCATTTTCCACTTGATTCTTAATGCTTTTCTTATAAAACTATATAATTAATATAGCAAACAAAAACAATAATCACCATTAAGTAAGGAATATTACAACTCAAGGGTGATGAAATATGGCACAAAGAATAGAATATAAGATCCACGAAGGATGTGAATCGCTAGTAAATGTAAAATTGAGCCCTCCATGGTGAGATAATTAAACACATTACTTAAAGACATGTGGAATCTTTCCCTGGAAGGATTTAAAATAAATGGAACAGTAGAAAGTGCACAGACTGAGAATCAAACTCTTGGTTGTAATTCTGAGTTCGCTATGAAGTTCCTATAGCCTTCACAGGAGCAAAGAGTTAGTGGGAAGGAAATGACTTGGAAGTCTGATGTGAAGTCAGATCTTTGCTCTACCACTTACTAGCTGTGTGACTTCAAGCAACTGACCTCTTTCAGTCCTCATTTCATTTCCCCCTCCTTCCTCCTCCCCTCCTTCCTCCTTCCCTCCTTCCCTCCCTCCCTCCTTCCTTCCTTCCTTCCTACCTTCCTTCCTTCCTTCCTTCCTTCCTACCTCCCTTCTTTTCTTCCTCCTCCTTCCCTTCTTCCTTCCTTTTCTCCTCTTTTCCTTCCTGTTTTCTTTGACCTTCCGGACAGGGTTTAGCCACGCAGCCAAGGCTGCTCTCAAGCTCATGATCCTCTTGCCTCACCTTCCTAAGTGCTGGCTTTACAGGCATGTGCCATTATGCCTGGGCAGCCTCAATTTTCTAATCTATAACATAATGAATGATAATAATCCCAGCCTCACAATTAGCATATAGTTTGAATGAAATTATGTAAAGTGCGCAGATGCCCAACAAAAGGCAGTTACTAGGATTCTTCCGTGACACTGCTACATAATGAAGGTATTGGGGTAGGTAGGGTCTATGATCCTTACTCTCCGTCTCTAACTCAGAGTCTCTTAACTCTTTTCTGAATAGTTCATCTTGGAGATTCAGCCTATGGGGCTAACATATTTAATCAACTTAAGGGATTGGCAGGGCTAAGGGACTTGGTTTACCTAGACGTCTCCTAATAACAAAAATCTACGCAACTATATTGCAATTTCAGATCCCTTTAATGTAAAGGAATGAGGTAATGACAATTTTGAGTATAGAAGGTGAATAAATATGCAATGGTAGATACTTCCTAATTTGCATCTTAATATATCACTTTTTAAATATTGATTAATGGACAATTTAAAAGATGGGAAGAATTGTCTAACTTACATTATGAAGTCTTAGAAGCAGCATAGAATCAAGAGACCTGGCTCAGAATCACTCTTCCATAACTATCCCCAGCTTCTGAATCTTCAAAAATATTATGATTAAACTTCGAGTAAAGTAGTCAACAAAAACAACAAATAGCTGGGCACCTGTCAGGCCTGTAATCCTAGCTACTCAGGAGGCTGAGATTTAAGGATCATGGTGAAAGCCAGCCTTGGCAGGAAAGTCTGTGAGATTCTTATCTCCAATTAACCTCCAGAAAACCAGAAGTGGTGCTGTGGCTCAAGTGGTAGAGCTCTAGCCTTGAGATGAAGAGCTCAGGGACAGTGCCCAGGCCCAGAGTTCAAGCCTCATGACCAACAAAAAAGCAAAAGCAAAAACAAAAAACCCCAAACAGATGAAGTCTAAAATCCTATAGAAGTATACTAAGAGTTAACTAAGCCTCATTCCTATGTGTTTAAAAATGTTTAAATGGTTGCAAGAACAGACACTAGGCTTGAGAGTAAAAATTGTGATGGAATGAGTTAGGAATGCATCGCTATTATTAAAAAGAAGACAACTCTAGAATAATATTCAATAGAATTAAGAGGAATATGGTATTCCTCCCCCGAGTGCCCTTCCAGCCCAGCCATCTAGACTCATCATCTTTCAATGCCTACTCAGAGCCACCCTGGGTCCCCACAGGCATTAATCTGGCCTTCTCTGGACATGTGGAATACTTTGCATCTGTTACTTGATCTGTACTTGTTCATATACCTGTCTCATTTCCTTAAGGATTGTAAGCTTTTTGAGGACAGAGTCCATGACTAATTCATTTTTTGTGTCCTTCTACATCACACCTACTAGACTCTCAATTAGTCTTTGATGAATGAACTATCCCATTATGTTAGAAACCTGAGTCTAAGATGGATCCAGAGTCTTAGAGATAAGAAAAATAACTGGAACAGACTAAGAATAGGACACAATGAATGAAACACAATGATTTAAAAAGTGTGAGATACAGAATCTGTATTTGAAAACAACAGAGGCAAAAGCTAAAGAAATTCATCCTAGAGAAGTGAACTTTGGGAAGTGATTTTGTCATAGGGATCTACAAATGTACTAAAGATATAATTGCTCTGTATATCATCTTTATAATAACAATAAATTTTTTTTGGGGGGGTCCAGTTGTGGGGCCTGAACTCTGGGCCTGAACACTGTCCCTCAGCTCTTCAGCTCAAGGATAGCGCTCTACCACTTGAGCCACAGCGCCACTTCCGGCTTTTTTCTTTTTGCTTATGTGGTGCTGAGGAATCGAACCCAGGGCCTCAGGCATGCAAGGCAAGCACTCTACCACTGAGCCAACTTCCCAGCCCTAAAAAAATTTTAAAGATATAATTGTTACACTATCTAAAAGAAAGTTTGGAGGTGTGTGTGTGTGTATGTGTGTGTGTGTGTGTGTGTGTGTGTGTGTGCGCTAGAACTCAAGACCAGGGCATGATACTCCCTTAGCTTTTTTGCTCAAGGTTGGTGCTCTACTACTTGAATTACAAGTCTATTTCTGGCTTTTTGATGGTTAAGTGGAGATAAGAGTCTCCTGGGCTTTCCTGCCTGGCTAGCTTTGAACCTTGATCCTTAGATCTCAGCCTCCAGAATAGCTAGGATTATGCACAGGGCTCACCAGTGGCCGGCCTGAAGTTCCCTTAATGGAGGGAAACAAAATATAGCTCAGATTTTAACAGGACACCAAGAATGGGGCCTCCTGGAGGACTTTCAGTGCAGAGATATTAGGATGATATGAGAAAAGATAGATTAGAATGCCAGAGTTTCTATGAATCTATCTATCTATCTATCTATCTATCTATCTATCTATAGACAATACACCAGGTGACACACAGCTTTTGTAAAATTACTTGTAAAACAACTGCCAGCTTTTAAGTGTTAGGATTTTATTTTTTCCTAAAATGCTAAGACCTGTTTTAAAGGCGATGGGGGATTTAGCTCAGGAAGGAACAGTAGAGACTCAAGCCTGGGATTTGGAAAGAAAATAGGACCAACCCAGGGAGAGAAAGACAGCCTTTGATGTCTTGACGATCAAGGACCGTGGCTTAAGGACCAGACTCTTAAATCACGTGGCATTTACTGCCCTAGATAAAAAGTATTTTTCTGGATCAGTGTGTGTGCTTCAAAATGGCTAGGTTCCAAGATCAGTCTTAACTTTCCAAGGGCAAGATTTGGAAGGTTTCCTGTAAGGACGGAGTGGAGCCAGTTTCTAGAAGGGGCAGCCTAATGATTTTCTACTCCCCCACCCCCAAATCATTAAACAGTGTTCCTTTCCCAGAGCCTAAGTTCATAGTGAGGGCAAAGGGAATTAAGTGAAGAGGATGAACCTGTGGCTAAGATTAGAGAGCTGCCATGGGCCTAATTTTAGGTCCGCACTGCCCCAGCTGACATCCTGCACTGTTGGCTTGGCTATGAGGACCAGGATCCCTGGCCATCTGCAGAAGCAATTAACTTGCTGTTGGGTATGTTTTGAGAGGGACTACCAATAATTTCTCCTTCAACAAATGTTTCTTCAGGTGTTCAAGAGTCAAGGAGGGAGAATGTGAGAGCTTTGCAGACAGTCCCACATGCCTGCCATTCTCATATTCACGCTTTTCTACTTAAGAGTGAGCTCCAAAAGGGAACTAATCCTGGAATTCCTGGTTTTTCATGGCAAATAACCCCCTGATAAATTTCTTCTGGCTCCGAGCTTATGGCTACAACCTAGAGAAAACACAATTCAGGACTTGGTTTGATGAAAATCGACAAAGATGGGTAGGGGCCGTTCTTTCATTTTGTGGAAGAATTTCTACAGCACACTTTCCTTGGGATTTTAAGCTGTCCTTCGCTCCACACATATATTTCCCACTTGCAGGTTTCATGCTTTAATTGTCTTCTTCAGAGGGTAGACAATAAGAGCTGGCTTCTTACAGATCAAAGGGGAAACAGAATATATTTTAAAATGACAACTCTGTTATCTTGCAACCAGACTTAAAAAAAAACCTAGAATAATAAACTGATATAAACATAAGCATCCTAAATGATTCTATACTGAAGTGCTCCCAGAGAAAACCATTTCTTGCCTAATTATGGCAGAGAAATTCTCTTTGCACATCACTCCCAAGAGCAAGTCTTATTTTTACACAATTCTCATGCCTGGGGCAGCCCACCTCAAGGATGGGGGTTTTATATGCCTGTAGGTTGGGATCTTGGATACTCATGGGTCCTCTCCATGTGCAAAGAAGACTCTTAACAAAGGGTTTTTTTTTTGTTTTGGTTTTTATTTGCCAGGGGCAATGAAAGAGCAGGCTGGCACTGCCAGGCCAAGAGAATGCAACCCTCAGTGGTTGGATAATGTGCCCTTGGCCAGGACCACTGTTAGAAAGAGGTAAACCCCAGTCCCATCCGCTTCTTCCCTGGCCTCTTATTTTCCTTTCCAATTTTCCTGGTAGCTGGCCTTTTTGGGGGTCCTCATGTCGCTCTATCTCTATGTGCATTTCCACCCCTTCCCCAAACACACATGCATAAGCACATGCGTGCACACACATACACACACAATGCCCCCTCCCTGCTTCCCTGTCTCTTGGCACCGACTCTTTCATCTTCTCCCTCAGGGATTCGAGATGTCGCTGCAGGAAGTGCTTGTCCGCCGAGGCGGCAGCAGCAGAGCCCCGTGGCTTTGACAAACCTCATTTAATTGGGAGGAAGCCAGGAGAATTTGAAAGAACTGAAACATCCACGAAACTCCTTTTATCAGGCATAATTTAAACTCTGCATGGAAAAACCCCTATATGTATAAAGAAAAGTCAACTTCCCTCCTGCTGTGAGCACTCCTCGTCTCCCCCCACCCCCCAGCACAGGCAGGCTCCTGCAAGATTCCATCTTTTCATTTTTCTAAAAGTGTCAAAGTAGATTTGGGTTCTGTGGCGGGGTGAACAGAGGAGGAATACAGATTGTTCTGTCTCTCTCATCTGTGTGTATGTGAACGCATACACACACACACACACACACACACACACACACACCTCTAGATGTACATTCACTAGAGCCCCTCTGTTGGTGACTTTGCTGTGGGTTGCCCGGGAAGAATCAAAACCCAAGCTCCTACCAACACATCAGTTTGGACAGTGATTGTTTCATCCTAATTAGCCTTCATCAGGCAAAAAGCTGGTACCCAGAAAACTTTGAAAAGCGCAGCAGTTTTCCTGTACAATAATAGACACTGAAGGAGGACCACTGGGGAAGTAGAAGTGGAGAGCAGTGTGTGTGTGTGTGTGTGTACATCCAGGCATGTACACTTGTACAATATGGTAGAGTTGGAAATCCCAGTGCCCAAAGAAGAAAGCTGAGAAGGAAGGATCTAGGGGCTCAGACTGAGAAGAAGGGAAGGGGATGGGAGAGTAGAAGGGGTCCTGCTGGAGTAGGGCAGAGGGATGGGGAAGAATTGCAGGTTGGTAGCCATGTCTTTGATCCCACCCACATGCCAAACCCTGACCCTCCCCCCTTCCACATCCTCTTCAGATTCACCTCCAGCCAATCCATCTCCCTTGAATTATTCTCATTTCTCCAAAGAATTGCCTTTAACACATGCAGTCTCTGAACATCTGCAGTTGATTACACACAGATTTTAGCTGTTTAAATATGATTTGTGCTAATATGTAGACGAGGGTGCCCTGTTTCCTCTTCTTTACCCTCTTTTCCTCCCACTCCACAAGATCCTTAAGGCCAAAGACCAGTCCCTTGTTTTCCTTCACTTTTTATAGCATTTCCTATGTTCTTGACACTTCATGGCAACTAAAGAAATTCCAATGACTGACCTTACAGGTTTAAGTAAGACATTAACCTCCGTTGTATCATAAGGGTGATTTGGGGAGGTCTTAAATAACTCACTTTACTAATAAAAATTGAAGTCACGCCGGGCGCTGGTGGCTCACGCCTGTAATCCTAGCTACTCAGGAGGCTGAGATCTGAGGATCACGGTTCAAAGCCAGCCCGGGCAGGAGAGACCGTGAGACTCCTATCTCCAATAAACCACCAGAAAACCGCAAGTGGCGCTGTAGCTCAAGTGGTAGAGCTCTCGCCTTGAGCTGAAGAGCTGAGGGACAGCACCCAGGCCCAGAGTTCAAGCTCCACGGCCGACAAAAAAAAAAAAAATTGAAGTCACAAACTAAGAATTTGGGGCTGTAGCAGGACAATGTCCTAGACATGCAACTTGTGCCAGTATGCTTCTTGGGTATATGTCTATGCCTCTGGGGCAGTATTTCCTCACCCCATCATACTCCTTCCTTACCTCAATGTACCCCCGCCCTTCGTACCCCATCCTTACCCACTGTACCCCAGCTCCATTTTCCCCTTACTCTCATCCCTGACCCTTTCTCCCAGTCTGAGCCCCTCGACCCTCCTCCTTAACTTTCCTTTCTCTGGTTGACTTCAAAAAACTGTTTTCTGTTGAATGAGGAATATTTTCAAAGAGATCTCAGCTAAGGATAGTCTCCCCCTCTTCCTCCAGAGGGCCCAGCCCTTGACTGCCCACATCCTCCACCCAGCCCTTCCTGGCCACATTCTCAGAAACACGAGGAGAGCTCCAGCCACATGACCCCATGGCAGATCTCAGATTTGGAGGATGACTTCAGGCAGAGCAGCAAAGGCTGATTTCAGGGTAACTTGGGTTTCCAGTGGGAGGCCAGCCCGGGAGGACACTTCCCCTCCCCCAGCACCCCACCTCGGCACTTCCTTCGGCAGCATCGTATTACCAATCAAGAAAGGCCCGGCTCTCCTCTCTGACATATCCATGTCACCTATCATCTTACTCTCTTACTCTCGGTGGAAAAAAGAGCAGGGGCTTGTTAGAAACTTTGGTTTTGCTTCTCCTGGCAGATGCTAGCTAAAGCAAACAACTCAGACGCAACTTTCATCTCAGCCAATTTCTAACTGTAAGTGTACGTATGTGAAATGTTTGCATCATCCCAAGGAGGGTCTTGTCACCTCTCCTCCCTGTAGCTTTCGAGTTTTAGAGAATTTCATTGGAAACTCAGGCAAGATTGAGTCCTCTCTTGCTTCTCTCAGGCAAATCAATCTCTGACTTCCCTGCTGGGTACAAATTCTATGGTTCTCCTATGTTGAGAGAACACTTAAGACATGCACTGAGACTTAGCACATATGAACATGGATGTATGTAAGGTCACATATACACATGCACACACATGCACCCCCCTCACCCACCATCAGGAAGCTGGTACAGCTGGGAAGGCAGAGCACTGAAATAATGGTGAACCAGTGCTTCCTGGGCGGACACTCGGTCTCTGGGGAAACCTTTCAACATCTGGGAGGCCAGGTCTTCAGCTTCAGGAACTCCACCCAGCCTGGAAAGAAAAAAATGGGAGAGAAAAATAGTTTCTCCAGAGGCCTCCATTCTGAAAACATAAAGGGAGAAAACAAAAACTGAAGAAAAGAGTTGGTGGAATTTAGAATGGTCTCTGCAATAGAACCTTCCCGAGATTACTAACGTTGGTGGCAACTGGAAAAATAACTCCCATGCTAAAGCTCTTAACTAGCCCATTACTAAGATGAAGGGAGAAAACCTCAACATTCTCTCCTTTAGTTCCCCACCCTCTGCCGTGTCTCTGGGTACCATGTGCACACAAAAGACAGAGAACTTGTAATTATAGAAGCAGAAATATGTAATTAAGATTCTTCTTGGAGGGCTACAGTAGTCCCAGCCAAGCAAAAAAGCCTGGTTGAAAATATCTTCCAGGCTCTGGTCTCCAAAGACACCAGGTATTGAATCTTTGAATCCTAAAGAGGTCAAAGGAAGAGAGACAATTCTGGAAGGTGTAGTTTGGTTGGAAAAAATGGCCCCAATAAACTTTAGATCTTATTCCATCCCCAGGATGGAGCTTGGTTACTCTGATAAGGTGCAGAGTAAGAGAGATCATTAAGCAGTCAAATCACAGTAAGGACTAGTCCTCGTGTTGAATTTGATATTTGGAGATGAGCAAACACATCTATTGAGCAACAATTGTGTGCTAGTAGGTGGTTAGGTTTGGGAGGTACAGGAAAAAAATTTTAGCATCTCAGTCTAATAGAGAAGTCAGATACTCACCAAATTATCATATAAGTACTTAAATGGAACTTGAGGAAAAGGCTTTGCTCTGGTCTGAATGTTTGTATCCTTCTAAAATTCACATCCTGAAACCTGATGACCAAGGTTGTGCTATTAAAAGGAAGGGCCAAAGCTGAGAATGTAATGTTAGAAAGTTCAAGGCTCTGAGTTTGATCCCCAGCACTACATATAATTTGTGTATATATACACATATGTCATATGTGTGTATATATATGTACACACATATGCACACGTGTATATTTGTATGTACATATATACATATATACACACATATACAGCAGGTGAGGCCTTTGGGAGGTTACTAGGTTATGAGAGAGGAATTATTATGGGATAGAGGAAGCCCTGAATTTCAGGCATCATTTAGGAAGCACAGAGACCTTACTAAACACCGAATCTGCTGATACCTTTGATCTTAGACTTTCTAGTCTGCAGAACTATGAGCAATAAACTTACATTGATTAGAAACTATCTATTTTGTTATAGCAGCCTGAACCTAGTCAGCCTGGACTTAGAGCAGGAGGAGATGGTCAGAGCAGGCTTTCTTGAGGATTGATGTTTGAGCTAAGATCTGGAGAACTGGGGACAGGCAAGGAATAGCCACTGCTGGCATGTTTCTATGGTCCTTGTGCAGTCTGGGGTAGTTTAAGGAAATGGATCACTGAGCTGGGGTTCTAGCCAAGAGGTAGAATGTGTGCTTAGCATGCATGAGGCCATGCATAAAAGTTGGGTAGAATCAAGGCTTATTGGCTGGTTTGGGACAAAGACAGGAAGAGAGCCCTGATAGAAAGGTGAAGAAGGTGGTAGGGGCCAACCCTGCAAGCCTTGCAGGTTTCATAGTGCCTATTTACTTACAATACTAGAAGGTCTTCCACAATTTAATGCCAATCATTTCGGTGCAACCATCCCTACAACCTACAAATAAGTTTACAAACAGAAAGCCATAAGAGGGAAAACTGCAGATTCCTGAAGATCTGAAAAGTCATAGGACTGATAGCTAACATTTAGTTGAGTTTCATGGCTCTAAACTAATAAAGCAAAAAAACAGAAGTGCTTGCTGAGTGTCAAATTTGCATACCAACTTAAAGCACCTTCTTAGGTGCAGGATGCAGGGGTCCTGACCCCAGGTTGTAATTGGACTAATTTTTGCATCATATTTGTGGAAGAAACTTTCAAGTATCTGATTGCCATGAGGTAAAACTATTTCTGCAAATTGGTTACTACTCTCCAATTCCAGAATAACTGATTCATAGACAAAATAAAAAAGTTTAGGGGGCTGAGAAGGTGGCTCAGTGGTAGAGCGCGTGCCTTGCATGCATGAGGCCCTCCCTGGGTTCGATTCTTCAGCACTACATAAGCAGAAAAAAAAAAAAGCCAGAAGTGGCGCTGTGGCTCAAGTGTAAAGCACTAGCCTTGAGCTGGAGAGCTGAAGGACAGCACCCAGGCCTAGAGTTCAGGCCCACGACTGGACTCCCCCCCCGCCCCCCCAAAAATGTTTAGAAATTCCTAGTCCTTGCAAATCTCCAGGCCAATTAGCACAGAAAGGAACCTAATGGTGAAGAGCTATATATGAGCCATGACCTAATGGAGGCTGGCAGGGAACCTCCATCCAGAGTGCCTTTTCCAGGCTCTGTAATAACATAACACAGTATTTGCCAATCCAGCAAAATGAGTGTGTACTTAGTAGACTCATGTTAAAGAGGTTTTCCATCAAACCCTAATGAAAGTGCTGTGTCCATTAATAGGCCTTGCACAGTTCCACTGCACCTCTGTAAGAATCATGGAGAAAGGCCACCACATTGACAACCTGATTCCACTGACAATGTGTATAGACCTGTGTACCAGATATAACTTGTTTACTCCACTTACTTAGCAGCAATTACTTGGTCAGTTTCTTTGAGCCTCACTTCCCTCCTCTTTAACCTGGGAACACATTTTATAAGGATTGAATATACTAATATATGCAGTATCCTGCTGAGCATCTAGTGAACAAAGTGAATAAAGTTAGACCTCTTAGCAGAGCCCTTCACAGAACCAAGAATTTTCTCATGTGATAATCTGTTGGGCAGGTAATCTAACCTGTCCAATAGAATGTCCCATGCTGAAGGAAATGCTGTATTTCTGCTCTGCCCAATACGACAGCCACTTCCCCTATGTGGCTATGTCTCCCGAGGAATGTGGCTAGTGTGATTGAACACCTGTCTTACACATGGCCACTGTTTTAGGACAGCTCCCGACATTGCTTCTTGCTTGAAGATTTGAGCAGAGAGAAGGTAGAAAATTGAGTGAAGGTCAGATATTACCAGGAGCAAGAGAAGAGGCAGATGTGGTAGGTGCTATTTGGTCAGAAAAGCTCAGCACTAGAAGGAAGGGCTGAGGGGGGACAGGGAGAGACAGCCAGAATCTGGTAGCACTGTGCACAGCCAGCAGCAGCATGAGTATTAAGGTGCTTTGCAGGTTTGAAGTTAGATTTACTTTGGAAGTCAGCAGTGAAATAAAGCAAACACTTAGCAGGTAGCACAAGAATTCTAATGTCTCAAGCCAGGTACCAGTGGCTAACACCTATAATCCTAGCTACTCAGGAGAATGAGATCTGAGGATCAGAGTTTAAAGCCAGCCTTGGCAGGAAAGACTGTGAGACTCTTATCCCCAATTAACTAGCAAACAGCCAGAAGTGGAGCTGTGATTTAACTAGTAATATGCAAATTGAGCAAAAAAGCTGAAGGATAGTACTTAGGCCCTGAGTTTAAGCCCCAGTAGTGGCACCAAAAAAATAAAATAAAATAAATTTCTCGAGATATGGGTTAGGGAGCGATTGTACATCTCCAATAAAATAAATGACAGACAACAGTTTCCTGGAACATGTCTCCAAGACAATGGGGAATATCAGGTTCTATGGTGCTTTTGAAAATAAGCATTTGGGTTCTATAGGGCAGTATAGGGAATGCTTTTCCTCTAAATAAAAGAAGCTTTAGTAGTATCAATTCTACATTCCTAACTTGTTTCATTCTTTCTACCATGCTATTCATTCTGTGACTTTAAAGCATGTGAACAGTATGTACAGAGCAATCACACATTTGGTTAGATTAAAGAATTCCACATTTTCAGAGAGCAACATTGAAACGTTCGCTTAGGATCTTGGTGGGTGTACCTCTTCCACGTTTCCCCACCTGCGAGACTGTGTTTTTCTTTGACATTTGAGCTCCCTTCCTCTGTCTCTGATGTTTTCCTCGCTGCCCTTTTTGCCTCCTCACTGAAGCAAAAAGAACAGAGCCTCGGCTAATTACTCTCAGATCAAATAATGCTGGTTATTGTAATTGGTCATTGTCCGAAAACACTGAAGTTCTTCTTAGCCCTGAGGTTGCCTGGCACAGCTTAGTTAGCTAACTATTCCCGGAATGTCTCTATTATCTGTTTTACTTTGCAAAAGAAACTAGGGATTTGTTGAAAGCTGGTAATAAAAGTCTGCCCTGGTCTGAGCCGAGACTGAGTTGAGAGGGCCTGGGAAAGCATGACCTCCATGAATCAAGTTCCCCCTCCAATGGCCACTCAATGATGTTATTTGGTTTCTCTGTGTCAGAGAATAATAAACCCACTAGGTTTTCTTGCAGGCCAACACTCCCACAGTTCTCAGGGCCTGGGGCATGGTTGAGGGGCACAAAACAACTTTAATGACCAAGCTCACTGAAAGTAAAATGGTTCATAGAGAAAAACTAACACACTCCCAGGGGGCTGGCGGGTTGTCTCTCTCGCAGAGTGGGGTTCAGGGCCCCCAGATGGAGGCACTGGGGGTTGTTGCTCAGTGGATTGAGGTCTGGGGGAATTTCTCTTTGCCTAAAGAGAGCTTCTTGATGTGACACTCACCTGTTCCAGACAATCTGAAGGCTTTGAGGCTTAGGCAGCAGGAACCATTCTGGAAAGAACACAGAGAAACATTTAAACACACACACACACACACACACACACACACACACAGACCAAACAAACCAAAAACCCCCAAAACACAGCCCTCCAATCGGTTGCTAAAAAAAAAATACTATTAAAATTCTAAATGCTCTTCTTGTCCAGGATAAATGAGGATTCCAATTTTAAGCTAACTAATGATGTTTTTTTCTTTCCCATTGTGGGGTTTGAGTTTAGGGCCTGGGCACTCTCCTTGAACCTCTTTGTACTCAAGGCTAGCACGCTACCACTTGAGCCACAGCTCCACTTCTGGTTTTTGAGAGGTTAACTAGAGTTTCACAGGGATTTTTCTGCTCAGGCTGGCTTTGAACTATGATCTTCAAATCTCAGCCTCCTGGGTAGCTAGGATTACAGGTGTGAGTCACTGGTGCCTAGTGATTTTTTTTTTTAATGGCAATATTAACTTGTGATTTTTAAAGTAGACTCTCACTCTGAACTTTTGTGATTCAGTGAAAGGTCACTATTATAGGGTGAATTGTGCGCCCCCGCCCCCCCCAATCCATATGTTAAAGTTCGAACTGTGAGTACCTAAGAATATGACCTTATGTGGAAATAGGGTCAAGGCAGATATAGTTAGTTAAGATCAAGTCAGAAGGGTGGGCCCTGATAAAACCCAACTGGCATCCTCATAACAAGGGAAAACTTGAAGACAGACTTCTATCAGAGAAGATGGTGTGAAGACAAACAAGGAGAAAAGAACCATCTGTAAGTCAAAGAGAAAGGCCTGAAACAAATTCTCCCTCACAGCCCTTAGGACCAACTTCATTTGCAGACCCTCTAGAACTGTGAGACTGTAAATTTCTGCTTCTTGAGCCACTCTGTTTATAGTCCTTTGCTGTGGTAGTCATAGCAAATTAACACAGTCAAAATACCCAGTAAAGTCAACAAGCATTTATTTAACATATACTGTGTGCATAGAGTTGTGTCAAGTGCTAGGGGGATGCAGAGAAATCAAAAGAAAACTTCACCCTTGCAGGGCTTTCAATATTCATCACATGAAAGTCATGAGATGACTGATAGTACAGAGTCCCAAGGACTCAGTAGTGATAGAAACAAGGAAAGCTCATTTTATATGCCACTATGGTAAAACAGAAGTTAAACCTGGCTTGTATAATCCAAAATAGATGACCATACAAATTGTAATTTTATTTAGAGCCTTCAATAATGTTTATTCACATATATGTGTTTCTATTACTTCTGATATTAGTATCAACCCAAACTAAAATGATGAAAAGGGTAATTTTTTTTTTTTTTGGTCCAGTTGTGGGGCCTGAACTCTGGGCCTGGACACTGTCCCTCAGCTCTTCAGCTCAAGGCTAGCGCTCTACCACTTGAGCCACAGCACCACTTCCGGCTTTTTTTTTCTGCTTATATGGTGCTGAGGAATCGAACCCAGGGCCTCAGGCATGCAAGGCAAGCGCTCTACCACTGAGCCACCTTCCCAGCCCGAAAAGGGTAATTTTTCATTCAACAAAATTTCAATGACTGTCAGGTATAGCTGTATATGCCTGTAATCTCAGCAGAAGAGGATCTTCAGTTCTAGGCTAATCTGGCCGATATAGCAAGGCCCTTTCTCAAAAAGAAACCAACCAATCATGTTTCCCTGCCCAAGAAACAAGAGTAACTAAATGTCTACTGTCTGTGAGGACCCTAAGAGAAGCTGTAGCAGACTTTAGCTGATGCAGCTTGTAAATATCTTCTTCTGCCGGGCGCTGGTGGCTCACGCCTGTCATCCTAGCTCTTCAGGAGGCTGAGATCTGAGAATCGCAGTTCAAAGCCAGCCCGGGCAGGGCTGTAGCTCAATATGGTAGTGTGCTAGCCTTGAGCAAAAGAGCTCAGGGACAGCACCTAGACCCTGAGTTCAAGCCCTATGATCGCCACCAACAAAAAAAATCCCCTCCTCTTTCTTTTGAGATAGGGTCTTGCTACTTCACCCACGCTGGCCTCCCACTCTCCTTTTGCCTCAGCTTCTTCCTGGCTTAAGTTTCCTGCTTTAATTATCCAAATTGACCAAAGTATATATTGATGCTTGTTTAAAATATTTCCGCTTTTTGTTTTTCTTAGGCTTGAAATATAATTGTTCTGGTTCTGAAAATCTTCTTATTTCTATATGAAAGGAATGAAGTAAGACTGTTTATCACAACTAAGAATTTAATCATAGAGTCACAAAATCGTTTTAAGAACACTGACATATTTATATTGGTATGTGTATAGAAAAAACTAGAAGACTATTGACTAGATAATGATTGTGGTTAAAAGGGCTTACCTTTTATACTTGTATGTTTATTTTCCTAAAATGAATTTTCGTTTTCAGTACTGAGGTTTGAACTCAGAGCCTCACACTTGCTAGTTACACTTAAGCCATGCCTGCAGTCCCGAACACAACTCTTCATAAATTGCATATGCAGCTGGCCCTCTGTATCTACAAGTTCTGTATCCATGGATTCCTATCCAAAATTTCCTATCCAAAAACTCAACCAAGCATTGTTTTTAAACAATCATAATGAACCTGTACAGATTTTTTCTCTCTCACTATTGCCTAAACAACATATTATAACATCTGTGCACATGAATTAGTCATAATAAGTAATGTAGAGATGACTTAAAGTACATGGGAGAGTGTGTTGTTGGTTATACACAAATATTGCATCATTTTATATAAAGGCTTCGACTACCTGCACGTTTTGGTATTTGAGGTGTACTAGAACAAATCTCTGTGGTGCTGAGAGATGCCATTAATATTTTTCAATTTCAAAAATAACTCCAGACAGGGTCAGTATGATCAAAGTACATTATATGGAAATAGCATGGTGAAAAATCTACTATGTTTTATTTAATACATCAGAATATTTTTTAATTAAGTTTAACTAAAAATTGAAGTTCAGACAGGCACCAGTGGCTCATGCCTGTAATCCAAGCCACTCTAAGGGCTGAGACCTGAGCATTGTGGTTCAGAGCTAACACAGGCAGGAAAGTCTGTGAGATTCTTATCTCCAATTAACCACAGAAAGGCTGAAGCAGTAGAGCTTCAGCTCAAGTGATAAAGTGCCAGCCTTGAGCAAACAAAGCTCAGGGACAACACCCAAGCCCTGAGTTCAAGCCTCAGTGCCAGTACTAAACAAACAAATAAATATATAAACAAATACTTAAATGTATGTTGGATTTCTAGTGCTAGAGTTGTGGATAGAGAAGTGTGATATCAAAATAGCCTAAAAGCTGAAATTCCAGGTACAATCAAATATGACCACAAGGCTGGTGATTTCCAGTTCCAGGTAGATACAAAAGGAAGCAGTAGATTAGAATATCTGCCTTTGTTTTTTAAGTATGTTTATTTTCAAACTACTTTCTGCTGCCTATTTCCAGTTCTTCCCTGGGCAAAGAAATTAACATTTCTTCACTTGGTTTACATCCCAATCACTAATCTACGTAGTAATGAAATCCATTTCAATCTCCCATTTTTCATCTTCCCTTTTTAAGAGTTCTGAAGTGTTTTTGGGGGGGCTTTAACATTGGTCTACGATTTCCAGCTTTAGTGTTATTCATATTGGAAGTTAGATTCATTGGAGTACTGACTGAAGCAAGATAACTCTATAGCCTTGGTGACCCTGTTTCCTCAACCCAAGCTGTTTCCAAATCTGGGAAATGGGAGCCATTTTCCAGTTGTGGGAAAGAGAACATATAATTAAGCATTTGGCTCAAAAATATTAGTCTCATTCCTTTGCTTCCTATTGTCCTTCCTCCCTGTTTCTGCAGAGGTAGCAAGGTCTAAATAGGAGGCTCTGGAAGAGAGCTGGTTATTAGCTTCACCTGCAGAGCTTTTAAAAGCAAGCAGCCCTGGCTCCACCCCCCAGAGAGTCTGATTTAACTAGTCTGGTAGGGTCCAGGCATTGGTTAGTTGTTGTGCTGTTATTATGTCTTTAATGGTCTCCAGATGTCTCTGGTGAGGCTGAGACGGAGGATTGCTGGTCTTGCCAAGAAGGCAGGGTCTAGCACTCACCAGCAACTCGACATGCTCCCCTGAACTTCAGTTCCTCATTTGCAATCATTCAAGTGAGGCTGCTGAGAGAATTCCATTAATCAACATATACAAAAATGGCATTGCTGAACCTCGTATCTGACGCATACTTGATATGTTGTTCCAGGATATGAAAGAGGAAATGTGACAAGGGAGAAATCAGCTCTCATAAACGCTACCAAATAAAACAAAAGGATGACCTGTAAGACTTGTTCTAGGATCCCAGGAGTAACAACTTTTGAACTTGAGGTCCATGTCCTGTGTAGATGGATAGTAAAATTCACCCCACATCTGTTTTGTAGCTGTATTAGCTGAGATAGAGCAACTGATGTGGCCCAGGTCAGTTAGGGAGATGCTAAGGAGCTCAGCCAAAACTGATCTGTGGTCTGCCCTCAAACTCAGGCAGATAACCAATTGCTGAATGACCTTGTATCTCTCCCATCGATTTTTCCCAGTAGTTAAGATGCAGGCAATCAATGTGAGAATAATCCACAAGCAGATAGGCATTTCACACAACACCCTTTCAAGAGGAGACTGTTTCTCTGGCTTCAATAGCCTCTAAAAATAATAGGCCTTGAGGTAGCTTGTTTTCCTGCTCTTTCCAAAGACAGTAGTAAATCATTTTTCCTCTATCTCTTCCCTCTACAGTTCTCTTTAGAAGATGTCTCATTTAAGTTCAATTGGGATTTGGGAAAGGAAAAGCAAAGCAAACTTGCAAAAGAAACTAATAAAAGCAGCATATTTAAATTTCTAAACTAAATGGAGTAAAGTTAAAATGAGAACTGCTGTTGCTATAGCAAATGATAATCCATTTTTTCATACATGTTTAATAGAACTCATTTCACAATTCACTCCAGTTTAAGAATCTTAGTCAACAGAGAATTGTTGGCTGACTGATTAAACATCACTGGGGCATTCTGAGTCTCAGCTCAGGGTAAAACATTTTCCAGTTACTATAGTCTTGCCACAGCTGCCCTAAGGTTATCTTATAGTGTGGTCTACTGAACTATACCTCTGGAATTTCCTGAATACAATACATTCTTGAGATACCATATATTTATATAGTTGATAATGTTGTTAGCCTTGTTTCACTATCTCAAGCAGTAACTTTAAAAGTGTACCACACACATTTGTAGTTTCTTTTCTCCTTCCTGTGCCTCACCCTACCCAAATGCTAGCCCCCTTATGTCTCCAAACGGCTGCCTTTCCCCTTCCTCACTGAGAGCTTGATCAGAAGCTTCCTTAGACTTTGGTTCCAAGGGTCTTGACAAGACTTTATGTTTCTCGGTGCGCATCATCAGCACTTTGGAACGTAGTGTTCTCAGGGACTAGTCTCCTTGGCATTTGAAGCTGGCCTTCCAACTCAGATTTGTGGCCTGTCACTTTTGTAACCCTGCATCACCCAAAACTTTCTGTTGTTCTGAGACTTTATCCTTGGAAACCTGTTTCTAAGGCTCAGAAGAGGAAGGAGAGACTAGACATCACTCCTGGAGAATGGAGAGTGAAGAGAGAGGACCTAGCCTCTTATAGTAGCACCATGGTTAATGTCTGTCTACCAAAGGGTGTCTGAGTTTAGGCAGGCTTTTTAGTGTTAATCATATTTAATGATACATCATTTAACATTTGTCACTTTCTTGTAGGCTCTGTAAGTATTCTAGGGCCACCACAGGTGGGCCCTTAAGAATAACACTAAGAATACACACAACTGGCACAAAATAGTATTCTGTGATATTGTTGTTATGATTGTTTTTCTGCAGTCTATCTGGCTGTTCCTTCTTAGCTTCTGAAGATTCATTTGGGAGGATGATTATTTTTTTGGAGTGGAGGGAGGGGATGGGTGTTAATACTGATCCTGCAGGATTCAGTACTGTCTTTTCTTCTTTCTCTATACCCTTCCTTGGGGGATTAAATTCATAGCTGGGGCTTTGGTGCTAACTTTAAACAAATTACTCCCAATTCTGTATTTCTAGATTAGAACCTTATAATCACAAGCTGTACTTCAAAATTGCTTTTCTTATATTTCCATCTGACTCCAAATGAAAGACCTTATAGTAATGACTATACTATTACCTTCCCCATAAATTGATTCCTTTCCTTTTTTATTTATTGAAGTAAATGGTGCTACCTTACCCAGGAAAACCTAATCAGTTATAACTTCGCATGGACTTTTCCTTGTAGATGCTTTAGATTTGCCTTCTCCTCTCCTTCCTCATTAGTACTGCTCTAGTGGAGACATCCTAATTAGGTTGTCTCCAATATAAAGTGTTGCTTCCAGCCTCACCTACCACCAATTCAATTCTGCATATAGTCTTCTAGACAATTTTTTCTAAAAGTTAAATCATTTCCTTATTTATTTACTTATTGTTTTTTTGGGGGGGGTCCGGTCGTGGGGCCTGAACTCTGGGCCTGGGCGCTGTCCCTCAGCTCTTCAGCTCAAGGCTAGTGCTCTACCACTTGAGTCACAGCGCCACTTCCGGCTTTTTTCTTTTTTGCTTATGTGGTGCTGAGGAATCGAACCCAGAGCCTCAAGCATGTAAGGCAAATGCTTTACCACTGAGCCACCTTCCCAGCTCTCATTTCCCTATTTAAAAACCATCTGATGTCTTCTCTTGGCTAGTAAGATAATGTCCAAACCCTTAGGAAGATGACCTGGCACTTGTCAATGTGGTCCTTGTTCACAATTCCAGTATTTTCTCCAGAGATGGCTCTCCGTCAAGTCAATATTCTAAATGCCCTGTACAATCAATGTGATTGATTGATTAGCAGATACTTCGTTTTTCTACTCTTCTGCATGTAATTCCTTTATTTGGGACCTCCTTTTCCTCTTGCTCACCTGGAGAAAGCCATCTTCCTCCAGTTGATCTTTCTCTGAGTCATTGTGGAGATTCCGTTTATGTCTTGTTCTCTCAAAACCATCCCCAAGTTTCCTAAGTCAAGGGCAACTTTTACTAAGGTCCCTAAAGGTCTTCTGGGATGCTGTTATAATATATTTTTCAGATTGTGTGACTGAATTATTTTTCCATCTAAACTATATTGGTTGAGAGCAGGAATCCATGCTAGATTTCTCTTTTAATTCACTAGTTCTAGAACTTAACATTTAATGAATGTTTGTTGAATGAGTGAGAAAAGTTGATGTTTGAATAAAAATAACACAAATTTACTACATACACCTTACTCTTAAAATGTTAGGTAACTCAAGAGATCCCACTGTGTGTCCATCTCTTTTACAGAGCTGGCATAAGACGCTGGTCCTAATGGTGGAACACAGCCCTGCCTCTGCTTTGAGCCGTTCCCTGGCATGTGGTACCTCCGGGGACTGGGAAAGTCCATTGAAGGATTTTCCTTTGTTTTTAATTTTTTTAAACACTTAAAGAGCATTTATTTAATTTTAATTGACAAATAGGCAGAGTTTCCTATTAGAAAGCAATATTTTAGCTACTTCCCTCACACTTTTTCCTCATCTTAATTACTTTAAGATCATCTACTCCCCCTCTATAAAAACGAATAATTGCCACCAAATAAATTAAAGATGAGCAAACTAAAAATAAATATGGAAACTAGAAGAAACTATTAATGAAGATCAAAGTGGGCTGTGTATCTAAATTAATTTCACTGACTGATGCAGGGGATGGGTTAATAAAGATGTTAATAGGACCTCCCCAGGAGCTTTCGGCAGTGCTGCCCAATGACACAGTAATGAGCCCCGTCGCAGTTTATACATTCTGTGATTGCTGGTGGCTTCATTAGCTGTAGCAAGGGAGGAATGCTGGGGTCCCAGGGCAGCGCTGATGTCACAATCCACAAACACATTTCCAAGTGCATAGTCTGGAAAATAAAGTCTGTGAAAAGACAAAGTAATTTGGAATTGGACCTGGAAAAATATCATTCTCTTGTCTCCAATGTATGGCATTGGTTAAATGACCAAATCACTGTATTTGCTGCTTGATTAGTTAAGGTGATGTGGAATTTTGTTATGAGCACTACTTTGAAGCCCAACAGGTTTAGATAGTCTGAGTCACTCCCTTACTGGCTGGGTGACTCGAGAAAACACACACAGACACACACACACATCTGCACAAATGTGTGTGTATATATATCTTTTTCTCTATAGATATTTCTAGAGGCAGAGCTACATGTCTCAACCTTAGTTTCAACTCTCCTGAGTAAAGAGTAGATATTCATATTGTTCCTACTAGATGAGCTAGATGTGACTTCAAGTAAACTGCTGTAGGCAAAGTGACTCTAACAGTTAGTGCTCAAGGAATTGTAATTATTACCTGGAGGCATAGTGATTAGACATCTAGAGCAGTTTAGGTGTGGGAAACAGTAGGGATCCCTGGAAACCACTTAGGTATTTGAAAACAGAGTCATTTCTTACAATGTGGGAATCTAAGGAATATTTAGGCCCAAACAAGCAAAATGATAAGTAAATTCTGGTGCCATAAGGCATGTCTGATGTCTAGGAGGCCAAGATTTCTAAGGAGCTAAATATAAAAACAGAGGCAGAATCAGTATTCCCACACCTGTCATTGGGCCTGCACCACAGTGAGCCACTGAGCAGCTGAACTACTACACTACATTTAAAAAAAAAAAGAAAAAGAAAAGAAAAGAAAGAAGGAAGAAAGAAAGAAAAGGAAGAAGGAAGGAAGGAAGAACGAAAGGAAGAAAGAAAAGAAAAGGTAGGAAGGCTAACTTTGAGCATCTACTAAAAGCTAGGCAACCATAGCTGGGTGCCAGTGGCTCATACCTGTAATCCTAGCTACTCAGGAAGTTGAGATGAAGATCACAGTTAGAAACTTGTCTTGGACAAAAAAGTTCATGAGACTCTTATCTCTAGTTAATCACCAAAAAGCTGGAAGTAGAACCCTAGTCTTAAGCAAAAAAGTTCAAGGACAGTGTGCAGGCCCAGTGTTCAAGCCCCATGACTGACAAAGCAGTGGATGCCCTTAATTAATGCCTCTCTTACCATTTTTTCCCAAAGTGTAATCCACCAAATAACTCCTTCAGCTAATGTAATCAAGTTGATAGTGAAGTAGGCACTATCTATGATTATGTTCACAGAAGACACAGAGATTTGCTCAGAATCCTTTGAGCCAAAGCATAATAGTTCCTTAACATCCCAATGGGGAAAAGACTGATTTTAGATTTCATTCTTCCCCTGTTCCTTAGTGGTAGAAGGCCTTCACACTGGATGTAAAGTCAAAACAAAACATTCCAAGAGTGAGACTTCACATTGATCCATTGCTCTGGAGTCACTATTCCAGCCTTGTTATTTCTTGCTTCCACCTGGTGGCCAAAAGTTGAAAAAGCAAGCATGCCAAAAATCAACTGGGCATGGGCAGGACCTGTGGGCCCTCTGTGGGCCCCTGAGCCCCTCTGGTGGGGCTTTTTGTACTGTTTTCCCGCCTTTTGATTCCCTCCAGCTTTCTCTAGTGGAAAAGTCATGTGAGATGCTCTTTCCTGGGACAGAAAGAACTGGGATAATCCCAGATGCTTCCCTGCAGCTGAACTCATGTCACCAATCAGGCATGATTTTCAGCAGATATTTCTTAAAAAGTTGGAAGTCCTCTGTGGACTCTATTCCTTCTCTATGGGAACAGGCATCAAAGAGACAGGAGTAAAATGCTTTGCACGCACATCAGGAACTAATTGCCAATTTGGCAAATGCATTGACTAATGTCATGCACTGTTATTTCTAAATCCTCTCCTGTCCTTGACCCCCAGTATCTTGATGTAAACTTGGAACCATTAGTGGAGTAGGATAAACTCTTCTGGTGCCTCAAATGGAATTGAGAGGGATTTAAACTCAGCGCTTTTGAGCGGTGGAATGAACTCAGCAGTACATTAATGCTAGGATTTGAGCTCACGCAGCGTGAGCGCTTTCAAAAACCGTGTTTAAGGAAGCAAACAGAGCCACGACAGACCCTTTCAGGAGAGCAAAAGAAGTTTGAAGAAACAATCAATGACGCGTTAAACTCCACAACTGGGCTGCAATCATGTGGGCAAAAAAAAAAAAAAAAAAAAGGTTCTCTTTATCACAGGATCTTTGCATCTAATGAGATGGTGACTGGACACCTCCAGTGGAGTAAGGCCCCGTTTACTTTAGCTGAGACATGTCCAAATATTTAGCTGATTCTCTGAAAAGCCCTCCATGATTCTGTAGCAAATGAGTTTTTAAGGTATGATCTTATCAGCTCTCCGTTGCCTTTGGGAAACCTATTTAAAGGGGATTTAGAAAAAGAAAAATCAGAAAGCACACATGTTTAACTTTTTGTTCCCTCCAGAACTTTTCGTTTTGTTGTTTGTGCCAGTCTTGGAGGTCGAACTCAGGGCCTGGGCACTGTCCCTGAGCTCTTTTTGCTCAAGGCTAGCATTCTACCATTTGAGTCACAGCTCCACTTCTGGCTTTCTGGTAGTTGATTGGAGGTAAGAGTCTCAGGCATTTTACTGACTGGGCTGGCTTTGAACCTCAATCTTCAGAGCTCAGCCTCTTAAGAAGCTAGGATTATAGGCATGAGCCACTGACACTGGCTTCAGCTTAACTATTTTAATGGTCTTCAGATACCAAGTTTAGGACCAATACCTTGCCAGTTGATAGTTTATCCTCCTTGGATCTAGCTACTGCATTTACAATTGTCTTTCCTCAGAGTTCCAATGGTGAACCCCACATGGTGGTTAGACATGTCCTCTGCTTAGTTGGTCCCTAAATGTCTGAGGCTCAGATGGTAGTTGCCCTAAATGTATTTTCTTGGGAACAGACAGTGAAGATAAAAAGCCTGAAGGAAGTATTTCTATAGTAATCCTCTATTTGAATTCACACAACTTCCTGTCTAAGCAAATCTCAGCCAAGGTGAACGTCAGTTTGCTTGAAGCTTCTAGGATCTTCTGTGCTATGAACCCACTCCATCCTAGTTGGCCATGAAATGGAACTTTAACCTTTCCAAGCTTTCGGAATAGTCGAACCTCCTCCAAGGTTTTTCGGCTTGCTTCCTAGGGTAGTTTACCAAGGCTCACCAAAATTTCCCCCTCCCTCACCTCAGGAGGTCACACACAGCCCCCGTCCCTAGCCAGTTTGATTAATGCGTCTTGGTTAATTGTGTGAAAAATGGCAGCCCTTTTGCAAGTGTGACCAGTTTATTGTTCAGCCAATCACAGGCATCTCAGTTAGCATGTAAAAAGGTGGAGTGATTCGGAGTGGGGAAAGGGAGTGTTCTGGCAACTAAGTCAAAGGAGCATTTTGGGGGGTCACAGAGCAACACCCACTTCTTTGAGGGGATGTTACTATGCTCTGCTAAACCTGTAAACCGCATGCTCAAAGCACTTTTTTTTCTCTTCCCTCTGTTTTCAAGCTTTTTTCCTCCCCCCCCCCATAGTGCAAGCAAGCAAGACACTGGCTACTCTATGGATGGAGTTCACGTCCCAGGGTTTTTAATATTTCACTTTTATATTTCGGTTAGAGAATGATCCTGCTGAGAGTCTGGGAATCTGGGCTCGTCAGAACCCCTCACTGACACTTGGATATATTGCTCTGAAAGCTATCCCAGGAGAAAAGATTAAACAAAAAAAAAGCCTACTTTTCAAAGCCTACTTCTCAATCTGCCCACATCAAAATAAGACAACTGGCCCTTTGAAGTAGAGGACACAGTTCTCAGACAGTTTGCTTCAAGTGGGGAGTGAAGGGGAAGGTAAGAAAGGAGGGAAGGAAGGAAGGAAGGAAGGAAGGAAGGAAGGAAGGAAGGAAGGTAGGAAGGAAGGAAGGAAGAAAGAAAGAAAAGAAGGAAGGGAGACAGACTTTAAAATGATACACTACTGTCACCATCCTAGGTTTAATCAGACACAAAAGTCTGCACTGATGGCTAGAAAGCCTGCAACCTGCTCATCAGAACACCAAGAAAACTGCTAACACGTGGGAGAAACCTGACAGTAGAGTTAGCACTGGGTGATTTCTTTTTTTTCTTTTTTTGGGGGGGTGGGGTGGGGTGGGATGGGGTGGGGTGGTCCTGGGGTGTGAACTCAGGGTCTAGGTACTGTCTCTGCTGAGCTTTTTTTTTTTTTTGCTGGTCTTGGGCTTGAACTTAGGGCTTGGTACTCCCTGAGCTTCTTTTTCTTGTTCTTTTTCTTTTCTTTCTTTCTTTTTTTTTTGGGGGGGGGTCAGTTGTGGGGCTTGAACTCTGGGCTTGGGCGCTGTCCCTGAGCTCTTCAGCTCAAAGTGAGCACTCTACCGCTTAAGCCACAGTGCCACTTCTAGTTTTCTGGTGGTTTATTGGAGATAAGAGTCTCATGGACTTTTCTGCCCAGGCTGGCTTTGAACTGTGATCCTCAGATCTCAGCCTTCTGAGTAGCTAGGATTACAGGTGTGAGCCATCTGTGCCTGGCTTCTGAGCTTCTTTTGATCAAGGCTAGCACTCTATCACCCCATTGCCAGCGTTCTCTAAGTACTGAATTGGAGATAAGAATCTCTTGGACTTTCCTGCCCAGGCTTCAACCTGTGATCCTCAGATCTCAGCCTCCTGAGTAGCTAGGATTACAGGTGTGAGCCACCAGCACCAGCTGTCTATGAGCTTTTGTGCTCAAGACTAGTGCTCTCCCACTTGAGCTCTACTTCTAGATATTTTTTTGTGGTTTATTGGAGATAAAAGTCTCATGGACTTTCCTGCCTAGGATGGCTTTAAAAAGTTATCCTCAGATCTCAGCCTCCTGAGTAACTAGTATTACATGTGTGAGCCTCTGGTGCCCAGCTAGCACTGGGTGATTTTTAATACCTGTAGGAACAGAGCCTGTATTGTTTTTGCAGACATAGTCTAGACAAAGCCTAGAAATGGTGGAGTGGATGTTAATGGGCTTTGATAGTTTTCCCATGCCCAGAGCAATGGGGCTTCCTCAAAGTGGTTGGATAAAGATATGTAAGGAACTAAACAGCACAGAACAATCCAATTTTTAAGATGGGCAAATGAATAGACATTTCTCCAAAAGCATACATATGGCCACTAAGTACATGAAAAATGTTCAGTATCACTAATCATCAAAAAATGCAAATCAAAACCATAATTAGCTGTCACCTAGCTAGTTAGAATGGATTTTATTTTAAAAAAGACAAAAATGATAAATGCTCGCAAGAATGAGGAAAGGGGGGAAGTCTCATATACTACTGGTGAGGATGTAAATTAGCACAGGCATTAAAGAAAACAGTTAGGTGGTTCTTCAAAAATGCTAGGATTAATCCTGGAGTAAGTGGTTTATGCCTGTAATCCTAGCTACTCAGGAAAGTGAGATCTGAGGATTATAGTTCAAAGCCAGGTTAGGCAAGAAAGTCCATGATATTTTTTCCTCTAATTAACTACCAAAACAAAAAGTTAGAGGTGGACCTGTGGTTCAAGTGGTAATGTACTAACTCTGAGCAAAAGAGCTCAGGGACAGTGTCAAGGTTCAAGCCCCAGGACCTGAACAGAACGAAACCCAAACCAACAACAAAAGAAATCCCAAATACTAAAACTAGAATTACGCTATGATCCCCCAATCCCACTACTGCATATGTAGCCAAAGAAACAAAACCAGCATACCATATAGACATCTGCACTTACATGTCTACAGTAGTAACACAATAACTAAGACATGGAATCCATCTAGATATCCATTAACAGAAGAAGATGAAGAAATGTGATACAGCCAGGCATCAGTGGCTCATGCCTATACTCCTAGCTACTCATGAAGCTCCAAAGTCAATCCAACCAGGAAAGTCCATAAAACTTTTATCTCCAATCAACTACCAAAAAAGCGCAAAGTGGAGCTGTAGCTCAAATGATAGTTCAGGGGCAGCACTCAGGCCCTGAGTTCAAGCCCCAGGACTGGCATACATATGCACACACACACACACACACACACACACACACACACACACACAAAAGAAGAAAAGAAAATATGATACACACAGAAATACTATTCAGTCATAGAAAAATGAAATTCTATCATTTGTAGTAATGTGGATGGAACTGGGATAAGTCAGTGGAGTGAATCAGTCAGAAATACACACAAATTTTGATGTGTGAAAGCCAAAAACTTTGTCTCCTAGAAGTAGAGGAGAGAGTTGTGGTTATCAGCATCTGGAAAGTGTGTGGAGGAGATCGGGTCAAAGAAGATGGTTAATGGGTACAGAGGAAGTTAGAAGGAATAATTCATATCTGGGCTGAGGTGTAGAGTGGTAGAGTGCATTCTTAGGACATTCAAGATGCTGGATTCAGTTTCAGCATTGCAAAAAAGGTATAAAGAGGAATAATTTCTCATGTTCTATAGCTCAGCAGGATAACGTCAATTGATAACAACTAACTGAACATTTCAGAATAACTATTAGATCACTGGGATATAGTTGAGTGGATGAGCACTTGCCTAGCACATGTGAGGCCCTGGGTTCAATCCTCAACATCCCCAAAACAAAAACAACAAAATGGCAAATGGAGAGGATTTCTAATGCTCCCAGCACAGAGGAATAATATGCTAACTGATTTGATTATTACACATTACATATATGGACTGAAATATGACACTGTACTCTATAAATATGTACAACTATATGTTAGTTTTTAAATGTACAATTACATTACATTAATGTCCAATGTCCAATGTTAATTGTGCTGGCTGAATGTGAAGTTGGGAGCTTTATTACTACTTGGAATGAGAAGGACAGGAATGGAAGTCTTGTCCAGAATGGTGAAAGCATAGTTCTCCTCTATGACAATTTTCTGGCTCCCATCACCTCTTCTGTTCCCCTTAAATGATTAAAGTTCAAGTGTGTAGCAGCAGCAGCAGCAGCAACTCTGTAATGGGGGTTGGGGAAGCTCAAAAGGGACTTACTGATTCATATAAAGGAGGCTCCTGGAACAGATCTTGATGACCCATTAAGACAGTGCTTAGGATTGAGTTATTAATATAGTTTGATATTGAGCCCAAGATATGCCAGACTGAAGATTTGCAGCAGCAGGGTTAGACATCTTGGCTGTGGCTAAAGTTACAACTCCCTTAGCCTCACCCATAGTCTCGAGCTTCCCAAGCCAATGGAAGCCGCACTCACAAATGAGTACCCAGGTACCAAGGAGAGTGGGTACAAGAGTAGAGAGTCCAAACCCAAGTTCTAGAGACCCACGAATGTAGCACATCTTTCTGTGTTGCGCCACACCCTGTGTAGCACCTAGCAGGTAAGTGCTCAAAACAGTTGACTTCTCTGAATTAAACACTTACTAGAAAAATAACACAAAATGTGAGCCTTCTTGGTGCTAAGCCTGGAGAATTTCTTTGTAAATAAAAATGGCATATTGCTTGGGCTTGGCAGAACAATGAAAAACATAGCAATTTTCTATTTTATTGGAGCCTTGTTACCCTATTTCAACACAGAAATTACAGGGAAACATTTCAGCTAAGTTTCTGTTATTTTCATCAAGATGTTCTATGATTGCCAGGACCCACTTAAAATCCAAATGGGTGAAGTTTGGGAAAACAGCATATGATAATCATGGAAGCTTCATATTTACAGCATCTAAAATGTTTCCTGTGACCCTAAATTTTTGTTCCCATAGGTGGTAGGAAAGTGAGGAAAGTAAGAGGACCAGTGTTTACCTGGATGGAGAATTGGGTGGAGGGGAAAAAGCATAGGCAGGATAGAAAGATGAGAGCCAGGTTCTGGAAACCATGGTAACTGGAGATGGACTATTGCATTTTGAACCACAGTCTCCACAAAAGGCTTTTCCTTTTTCTCTCAATTTCACAGCAAACAGAAAAGGTACTGTTCTAAGCTCTCTGGCTGGGATAACATTTTCCTTATTGTGTTAAATTCAAGCAAAATAGTAAGAAATGGTAACCCATTGTAAGTGAACAAAAAATATAATCATTCATAAAACAGTTGAAAGGATTTTAGTCTGCTGTTAGTTTGTTTGTGTTCTTTTTGTCAGTCGTGGGGCTTGAACTCTGAGCCTGGGCACTGTCCCTCAGCACTTCAGCCCAAGGCTAGTGCTCTACCACTTGAGCCACAGTGTTACTTCTGGCTTTTTCTGTTTATTCCTCATGTGCTGAGGAATTGAACCCAGGGCCTCATGCCTTCAAGGCAAGCACTCTACCACTGAGCCAACTTCCCAGCCCAGTCTGTTGTTAGTTTTATGTAGGATTTAAAAGTAGTAGATGTTATATTAAAAAAAAATGAAAATGTCCCCTGCCTCTTATATCTGTTGTTTCTCCTTCTTCCTTCCTTTCTTTTTATTTATTTATTATTGTGAAAATACTGTACAGAGGGGTTACAATTACATGGACAAGATAATGAGTACATTTCTTATCAAGCATTGTAGCCTCCTCCTTTGTTTCCCCTTCCCATTCTCTCCCCATCCCTTCCCATCCTCTCCTGTCCCCCTCAAATCCTCCCAGCTCCCCGCCCCGTCCTTTCCTTTCTTTAACTAATGGTCTTGGGGCTTGAACTCAGGGCTTGGACACTGTCTCTGAGCTGTTTTTACTCAAGGCTAATGCTGTACCACTTGAGCTACAACTCTACTTCCAACGTGTGTGTGTGTATGTGTGTGCTTAATTAGAGATAAGAGTGTCACAGATTTTACTTCCTAAGCTGGCTTCAAACCAAGATCCTCAGATCTCAGCCTCCTGAGTAGCTAGGATTACAGGCCTGAGCCTTAGTGCCTGGACCATTTCTCCTTCTTTGACAATCGTACTATGTAACCTATAATCTCTATATATAAGCCTCAGCCTACTATGTAAATAAGTGACATGAGCCACTATGCCTGGTCTTTTGTTTTCTTCTTTTTTTTTCTTTTTGTTAGTTGTGGGGCTTGAACTCAGGGCCTGGGTACTGTCCCTGAACCTTTTTGCCCAAGGCTAATGCTCTACCACTTTGAGCCACAGAGCCATTTCCAGTTTTCTGGTGATTAATTGGAGATAAGAGGCTCATTGACTTCGCTGTTTGGCCTGGCTTCGATCTCAGCCTCCTGAGTAGCTAAGATTACAGGTGTGAGCCACTGGCACTTCCTGGGATCTTTTCTTCTTTAATCACTTTTTACTTTCCCTCTAATATTTTGCTCTCAGGAAACCAGGTTACTCAGCTCAAGGCTAGCGCTCTACCACTTGAGCCACAGCGTCACTTCCGGCTTTTTTTCTCTTTTTTTTTTTTTGCTTATGTGGTGCTGAGGAATCGAACCCAGGGCCTCATGCATTGCAAGGCAAACGCTCTAACACTGAGCCACTTTCCCAGCCCATGTAGTCAGTTTTGTAGGACAAAATGAACAAGTGTTGGGTCTAGAACTCCTCTCTGTTGCTTTAGCTTCCCTCCCTGCCCCTCCATTACTTTGTAAGTTCAATAACCTAGCAAGTCAAATCAATGATAGTCAAGGGGCACACAAAGTGAGATCATGCCAGGCACTGGTGGCTCATGCCTATAATCCTAGCTACTCAGGAGGCTGAGATGTGAGACTCGCAGTTCAAAGTCAGCTCAGGCAGGAAAGTCCATGAGATTTATTTCCAATTAACCACCAGAAAACCAGAAGTGGAGCTGTTTCTCAAAGTGGTAGACTGTTAGCCTTAAGCAAAAGAACTCAGAGACAATGCCTAGGCTCTGAGTTCAAGCCCCACAAACCAACAACAACAACAACAAACAGCTATACCATATCCTCACTCAAGGATTTAAAATCATATTGTTCCTTTGAACTACTGGGTATTAGAAATGGCTGTGAAACTCATGGTAACAATAATTCCAAATGACTTTTTAGCTTGCTACTTGTGTTTCACAGTCTCAACTACTATTTTAATATCTTTCTCATAAAAGGGTGAGTCAGGAAATACAGGAATCTAGAAATCTCATTTTTGCTGTTATGTTCACAATACAAGATAGACACTCTATGTAACCAATGCTCTCTTGTCATTGCTGATCTTCACCATATTCAAGACTTTGGATCAATATTACCTGGATTGTAGTTAGGTAGCTTGGAGACTCCAGGCCAAGTATCCTCTGTAGGGACACCCAACACCTGTATAAAATCACAGAAAAATGAAGGAAGATGAGGAAGGGAAAGAAAACTAGGTATGGAGCAGAAACAAAGATTAAAAAGGGCAGATGAAGGAAGGAGGCGGACAGAGGAAGGTGTCACCAGACCCCAGCTGATATACATGAGAAAGAAATTTTAGTGTCTCTGATCTTGTTTAGTTTATTGGACAATCTCGAACATATCCCTATGAGCCTGTGTGCTCACTGACTGGCTTATTATCTTGAGGCAGATTACACAGCCTGGCTGAAAGGCTTTCTCATCTGCAAATTGTCATGCGTGAGGATCCATGAGGATCAGCGTTGGCAGCTAGGGATATAGAGAAGCAGCAGTGGCTGTCCCTTCGGCCTTACATCCTGTCACCACGAGCATATTGACCGTAGAGACACTTGACAGCTTAAATCATGCCTCAGGATGACTATTCAGCTGTTCCTCCGTGTGCTCAAATTAAAAAGGATTCAGATTACTGACCTCTGGGCAGTGAAATGCTAGCAAAAAAAAAAAAAAATCATTCCAAATTTATCTCGAGTCCCTTCTACAAATTCCATCTCTTCTCTTTGTTTTCTCTGTGCTTAGCACCTTAGAATATGGTATTTGATGTTTCACTGGTGGATTGTAATGGCAACCCCCATTGACCCATGCTTTTGGTGACCAAATTGAAACTTAGTTTTCATGAAGAAGTTATATGGAAAGAAAAAGTCTTTGAAAATAGGAAGCCAAAGCAGAGTTTGGATGGAGCTGTCACTGGGGCATTATTCTTTTAAGATAATCAGAAAAGCCGGGCGCTGGTGGCTCACGCCTGTAATCCTAGCTACTCAGGAGGCTGAGATCTGAGGATCACGGTTCAAAGCCAGCCCGGGCAGGAGAGACTGTGAGACTCCTATCTCCAATAAACCACCAGAAAACCGGAAGTGGCGCTGTAGCTCAAGTGGTAGAGCGCTCGCCTTGAGCTGAAGAGCTGAGGGACAGCGCCCAGGCCCAGAGTTCAAGCCCCATGACCAAAAAAAAAAAAAAAAAGATAATCATAAAAGCCCGGAACCAATTACACAGGGAGTCTGTTTTGTGAAATAAAGCACAAGTAGCTTTCACTTTATGACTACCATATAGTGCTTCTGCATGGTGCTGAACATAGATGTTTCAAGTTTTATGGTAGGAAATTAATTGCCTAAAAATGGCTAAATATATAATCAGTGAGGAATCTAGGATTTTAAATCGATCCGTTTGCTGCCTAGGACTCTGACTGAGAAATAGGCTTCTGGAGGCCCATGAAGCTTGTCCACAAACAAAAGACATTAAAGTGCTATTTTTGTCACATATAATAATAAAATCATACCACCCAGTAAAATCTTCTTGCTTTGATCCATTCTCTAAACAAACTGGAAAGTCACTGAGAGGATTATAGGCTTTTCCTATTGACCACCCTGAGCCAGAGGGAACTCTGACAAACTAGGAATCCACTTTGAAAAACCAACGGGACTAATTCTTCTTTTGTAGGAGAGCACAGCTCATTCTGCTTTCTCAAGCTACCACCTTATGTATTTGCACAGATGCACTTGTGAATGGGTGAGTGTGAGGCATGGTTACCCATTCATTTGTTGGCTGGCAAATCCCAATGGAAAGAAAAACAAAATAATGAAAAAATACAGGAAATAAGTATATTTTCTCTAAGGTGAAAGTTATCAAACTTGTTGGTTACTTTGTATTATGTTTAACTAATGCCAACAAAAATGGATACGAAACTTTTGGGACAGTCTTATGCTCAAAGCCTCAAGGTTAAGATTTTAGAAATTAAACAAAATTTTAATGTATTTTTAATGGAAATTTGATGATCAGTTTCCATTTGGAAGTTATAGAATTCTTTTTCACTTCAGACAATTACTACTAAAGCTTCCCTTCCCTTTCTAAGAAACTGAAGACCAGCCATTGTTGATTTAATCCCATGAGGACTCTTTCAGGACAGCTAGTGAGTTCTGTGTCTTAGACCATAGTGGCTATAGAAGCTGTCCACTGCCTTTGCTGAAATGGAAACTAATGGCATTTGGACTGATAGATTTAAAATTGGAATAGTTTATTCTCAGTTTTGAACTGAGTCCAAAATTATTTGACCAAAAAACCCCACTTAACTGCAAATTTACATTTTAAAAATTAGCCACAAATCTATTATCTATTACATAGATACCTATTACATAGATATAAATACATGTATGAGTGCACACAGATGAGAAAGATGATCAAATACTCCAGGGGAAGTGGCTCAAGTGGTAGAACATCTGCCTAGCAAACATGAGTCTCAAAGTGCAAACCTCACTAACTGTGGTTAGATGTTGGAAAATTTAGAATAGACTTATTTATTTCAAAGAAGCAATCCCTGCATTAAGTGCCATGAGACCTCAAAATAAATTTCATATTTTTATCTGTGTAGACCACATTTAGTAAAACTCAAACTCAGGAATGATTTGTAATCTGCTTAATTTTCTAGTTTAGTTCACAGGCAACAAAAGTGAACATAGACAAACGGGACTGCATAAAACTAAAAAGATTTTATACAGAAAAAAAATAGTAGAGTATGGAGACAACCTATGGAATATTTCCAAACTATGAATCTGATAAGGAATTCATATCCAAAATTTGTAAGAAACTCTAAAGAACTGTATAGGAAGAAAATAAATCACATGGACTTCAATACAAATTTCTCAAAAGAAGATATGCAAATAAAAAAATGTTTAAAATCAATACTATCAGAGAATTGTAGGTTAGAACAACAATTAGTTATGATTAACAGCACAGAAATATCAACTCTTTCCCATTGGAATGATCACCATAAAAAAGATGAAATGTAATTTTGTACTGTTGGTGAAAATGTATGTTAGAAAAGCCATTAAAAGAAAAAGTCTGAGTGCCAGTGGCTCATGCCTGTAATCTTAGCTACTCAGGAGGCTGAGATCCAAGGATCACAGTTTAAAGCCAGCTAGAGTAGGAAAGTCTATAAGACTCTTATTTCCAAATAAGCATCCAAAAACCAGAAATGAAGCTGTGGCTCAAGTGAGGCATTAACTTTGTGCAAAAAAGCCCAGGGACAGCACCTAGCTTTGAGTTCAGGCCCAGGCCCAGCCCACACAAAAATAATGAACTAATTCACTAAGTAATAAACAAAAGAGAAAGAAAAAAAGAGAAACCAACCTGTGGGGTTAGAGGCATGGCTCAGGTGGTGGAGTGCCAGCCAATAAGCCAAAGTGTCAGATAACAAGTTTGAGTCCTGGTCTCAGATAAACAAACAAACAAACAAATAGTGATTAAGGAAGTACATAAGTTCTTTCAAAATGAAACTATCCTATAACCTAGAAATCCACTACTGCGTATGCACCCAAAAACATGAAGTGAAGACATAGAGGGGACATTTATAATCTTGCATTTATTGCAGCATTAGTCACAAGATACGGAACTAACAAGTATCCATCAACAAATGAATAGATAAAAATAATGTGGCACATTATCCATAATGGTATAGCATCCAGGCTTAAAAGGGAATCTTGTCATTTGTGGCAATATAGAGAACACCGTTAAGACATTATGTAAAATAAAATAAGCCAGACACAGAAGCAATGAATACTTTATGACCTCACAGGTACAGCCTAAAGAAGCTGAACTCACTGAAGTATAATAGTGGTTACCCCAGACTAAAGGAAAGGGGAGCTGGGGAAATGTTGGTTGAAGGATACGAAATTTCAGGGAGATAGGAGAAATAAGTTCAAGAGACCTGTTGAACAACAAGGTGATGATTATGTATTGCATTATTGAAAATTGCTGAGTAGATTTTAAAATGTCTTATGGGTAAGGGCAGATAAGTATGTGAAGTGATGTATATATTAATTGGCTTGGCTTGGCCAAATCCACAATGTTTATTTAAAACATTTGTTGGTGCTAGAAAATAGCTCAGTGGAATAGCAGTACATGAGGCATATATGAGGCCAGAGGGTCCAACCCCAGTACTACAAAAATGAATGAATAGGTAATTTAAATTTAGAAACCCACGTCATGATAAATATGTATACATTTGTCAATTGCTAAATAAAGAAATCAGTCCATATGGATATACTTCCTAAAGAAATGTCAAGGTAATCTAATGTCAGTAGTTTGTTGGTCACTGCTAGAATTCTATTACTTGAACCACACCTTCAGCCCAATGTTAATGCTTTTGTAAATCATCACGTGAAATGTTTTTTCCTATGGCATTTTTGCTATAACCTTATTTATATGTGTTTGGCTGGGTTAAAACATTATTTCCTATGAAGATTATACATTGAGCTGGGCACTGATTGCTTACGCCTGTAATTTTAGCTACTCAAGAGGCTGAGATCTGAGAACCACTATTTAAAACCAGACCAGAAAATAAGGTTTGTGAGACTCTTACCTGCAATTAAACATACACACGCACGCACACACACACACACACACACACACACACACAGCCAAAAGTGGAGCTTAGCCTTGAACACAAAAGCTCAAGGATACTACCCTAGCCCTAAGTTCAAGCCCCAGGACTAGCACCAGAAAAAAATGACAAATGAATCCAAAGTTCTATAGTCCCTTCTTAGCTGTTTCTTTCCTCATGCACATCCCACCTGGCCCAAATTTTTGTAAGGTCCGCTCCTGGATGGCCAGCAGACTCCACCCTCCTCAGCAGCAAAGTCTCCACCCAGTACCTGCGTTACCTAGGCAACCGGGACTCCTGGAAGAGGTCACATCTGCATCCTGAGGCCACATCTGAATTTGATGTGGCCACACCCTTCTCCGCCCATACCCTAGATAAGGCCTAGCCCAGGCCCAGATGCTCTCTTGCTGCTCTTTTCTAGTTCTTTCCTCTCTTTCCCAGCTCTCTCTCTTTCCTAGGCCTTTCCCAGCCAGTGCCAACCATGCCTGGTCCCAGCAGGTCTACTGAATAAACCTACCCCTTACCTGAATACCACGTGCATGCTGCTGTTCTTACTCAGCTACCTCTTTTTAAAAACCTAACAATTGTGGCGCTGTAGCTCAAGTGGTAGAGCACTCGCCTTGAATTGAAGAGCTGAGGGACAATGCCCAGGCCCAGAGTTCAAGCCCCACGCCCGACAAAAAAAAAAAACCTAACAATTTTTATCATATTTACATGTGGAGATCAAAGTGAAATATATTATTATTATTGTGTTGTTGTTGTTGTTATTTAGCACTTATTTTCAGCCAGCCACTGTAGTAGGAAAAAATAAGTCTAATTGAGATGCAGTGGTGTAAACGACAATAATGCTAATCAATGTGGTGATTTTCCTCATGGTTTTCCCAGAACTACAGATGCTGGAACAAAACTGCTAGACAGAAGTATAAGAAAATATGACTTAATTAATCCGACCTCGTAGCACCCAAAACGCTTAGCTAAGTAATCTAGAACTATCTCCTTGAAGCACAGGTTGAAACTTGAGAAATAACGAAGGGAAATAAACCTAATAAACAGAGGACAAGATTTAAAAAGACTGAAGCCAGAATGTTCTTTTTTGTATTTTGTTTAAAAAACTCACAACTTCATAGAATGAGAGAATCAAACACAATTTAAGACTCTGAGACCTTAGAAGGTTGGCTATAGTCTTGCTTTACCAGAACTGTGTTCAAAACCCATGAGTTCTGACACCAGACCAGTGTTATTTCTCATCTGTTTACTTATGTTAAATTTGAGATGAGCTGTCATGAATGTTAACAATAAAACCACTTGGCTTTACTGAAGTGTGATAGACACAACATGATTTCCTGGTAGGACTTGTTGGACTGATTTGTTAAGACAGAGTCACTCTCTTTTTTTTTTTTTTTTTGGAAGTTTATGTCCAGCTTCAAATCTGACATGTTTTACTTACTAAATCACATAGTTCATTCTTCAAGGGGCCAGGGCTGGTCACCAGTGTTAGCTTACAACTTGAACTAATAACTCGAGTGGCATTGTTCCAGGAAACATCTAGTCTATTCTTTCTATTCTATGATGGCTGCTACCAAAAGACAAATTTCATGTGATTCCATGGACAGGAGTACCTAGAATAAGCAAATTCATACAGATAAAAAAGTAGCTGCATCCTAGGGACTGAAGGGACATGGTGCACGGGAGCTAGTGATTAATGGTTGAGGTAATGCAAAGGTGCTAGATGTAATGTGTTACAATGTGCAAGCCCCTTGTGAGATGAACTGTGCACTTGAAAGAGCATGTGGATGAGTGTGGTAATTACTTCTTTTACACTAACATGGGAAGTCTCTGTCTCCTCAGAGTTCAAGGTACACTTGGTGTTTTATCTTCAGTTGGGAAGGATCCAGGACCAACTATATGGTTGAATTAGAGTTGAGGGTGATAAGGCAGGTGGGACTGGAAGAGATTGCTCCAGGAAGTTGAGACAATAATGATAGAAAACAGCAGCCTGGGTGGTTATCAGTGGGTAGCTTCCTAGGCTGCCTTGGCACAGCAAAGCTTTTCCTAACTACTAAGAGCTAAGGTACTTAGTTCTCCTGTGGCCAACATCGGTTTCTACAACCTTCATATATAGTTCAGGATCTCAAAGCAGATGGACCGCTTCATTTGTCTCTAAGACAATTTGGGTTCAAAGTGTGAAATGTAGATGGAAGTTTTTCTCTTACCTCCCAGATCTTCTCCAGCTGTTCAAGGATGTTGGAAACCCCAGGAAACAAAGGTTGACCCTGCAACATTTCAATAAAGATGCAGCCTGCACCCCTAGCAGAGGAAATAAGAGTTGTCAAGGCAGCCAAACAATTAGGGTGTCTCCTTCTAAGAAATATTCTGGCGTCAGTAAAATCAGAGCTACCTGCTTTTGAAAATCTTGACAAAAAAAAATCCTTTGTCAAACAAAAGAACAATTTCAAGATTTTTGTTAAAATGGACAAAACCAGAGGAGTTGAGAGCCCAGTTATCAAAACTTTCAGGTCATTCAAGCTTCCTAGCTCTCCATTTTAGGAGAGAGAGGGGAGTCCTGAATCTCCAAACTGCATATCCTTTCAGTCTAATGTGCTCTTACTGTTAAAAAAAAAAATCTGGCTGATGTGTCATGTACCTATAATCTCAGCTTTCCAGTAGCTAAGGCAAAGGAATCACCGATTCAAGACTGGCTTGGCTCTATAGTGAGACCCTGTTGAAAGCAAGCAAGCAAGAGAGAGCGACATAGAGAAAGAAACAGAGACAGAGACAGAGATAGAGTGTGGGAAGGAAGGAGGGAAGTTCTAGGAAGGCAGGAAGGAAGGAAGGAGAGAGAAAGGAAGAGAAAGAAAGAGAGAAAAGGAAGGAAGGAGGGAAGGAAGGAGGGAAGGCACAAAGGAAGGAAGAAGGAAAGGAAGGAAGGAACAAAGAAAAAGAGGAAGGGAAGGAGAGAAAGAAGAAAGAAAGGAAAGAAAGAAGAAATTTTTTTTCAGTCCCCTTCCTCCACACATGGCAAGTTAAATTATGACAGGATCAGTGTTTTTTTAAACTTATTAAAAGAGCTGTTATAAATTCAATTATAGGTTTTTATCATACTATTACATGTAAAATAAAAGGAGTATCAAATAAAATAAATTGGCTTCAATATTCCAACATTTTACTTTTGGTACTCAAAACTTGATTGAGACTCTTTGATGTCTGTGTTTACCCACACTGTCATCCTCTGTATTAAAAGGTTGGTGATACAGCATTTCTTAAAATAAATCATAAAAGAACCAAGAGTCATAGAGCTGGGCTTCTAAAGTGGCTTTTGCAATTACATAGTTAGCTTACTTTTGACTCCTGTTTAAAGAATGTTGCTAAACATGTCCGATTCACTCCTCCACAGCCATTTGGTTCATAGGGGTATAAAAGGACAAAAAAAAAAAAACCTCTCTTGCTTGCAGGGTTTTCTTCCAAGTCACTGACACCCACTCTGCAAGTTTTGATGCTGGCTCTTTTGATGTTCACACTTGTGCAACCATGCTCTAGTTCCAACTGCAGCTTGGCTGCCTGCTTTCACTGTAGGCTGCTGATAATTATAAAAGGTACCCCAACTTAACAGGAAATGTGCAACTTAAAGTAGATTAAACAGAGAAAAATATCTGGTCAAACTGGAGGATAATTCCTGAGGGACAGGAAGGAATGAGAAGTATTTTGTTAACAATGCATGCATATTTTTATGTCATATGTGTACCACAAATACATCAGATGACTGATAGCAGAAATTATCCCTGCAGTTCAATATTCTTAGTTTTTTTTAAAATTAGTTTTATGTGTTCAGCATAATGTATAATTTTGCAGACTTCATCATTTTGCCATTCTTTTATGGCATAATAAAAGAAGGACATTTAGTGAAACATTTCATTACAGGTGATCATACTTAAAGATGGATTATCAAGTTCATTTATAATATAGTTTTTTAAACATTACTTATAAGTTTATTACATATGCTAAGTGTTTTTCCATCTAACCATAAACACTTTCTATTTAATTTACTCTCATTAATTATATAGCAAGAAACAGATTAGGGGGTGCTGGGGCTTGAACTCTTTTTGTTTGGCTTTTTCACTCAAGGCTGGTGTTCCACTACATTTTCACTTACAGATTTTTTTTGGGGGGGTCCGGTCGTGGGACCTGAACTCTGGGCCTGGGCGCTGTCCCTCAGCTCTTCAGCTCAAGGCAAGCGCTCTACCACTGAGCCACCTTCCCAGCCCCTCACTTACAGATTAAAAAAAAAAAATTTTTTTTTTTGGCATGTATTGGAGATTGAACCCAGGATGTTGCTCTTGCTAGGCTATTGCTCTATCACTTGAGCCACACTCTCAAGTATTAAACTTCCTTTGTCTAACAAATCTAGAATGTAAGGTTACTCATATATACATGTGTGTGAATATATATGTGTGCATAGTGTGTGTCTACGCTTATAGAACTCTTACAGGACAGACAAAATTCCAACATCCATGAGTAAAAACTCATTGGGTGTCATAACAGCATAAATCTCTGAGTACTATAGAGTACCATGGTTGCTATAAGTACATGGTTGCTATAAGTAACCATTATTATTTGAAAACTATTCATTTTTCTGCTTCTACATTTGCTTCTCAAAGCTGTTTTAGTTTTTATTTACTTCTTAAACTTAAGAATACAAGTCATGCGGCCTCCTCTGTTTTGCCCACTCCATGCTGGCCTTAAGCAAATATTATAAATATTCTGAACATTCAGGTCCAGACAGGGAATCGGCTCCTATTTCCTTTTATTCTGCTGTTTTGTTCTTAAGTCTTCATTCCCCTGGCTCTTCCTACCTTCTGTATCCTTCCCTTCTCAGTGGATTTCTGGTCTGTGGAGACGCCCTTGGGGCAGCCCATGTAGATAAAGGGAAACTTCACACGAAGGGGAAAAAAGGACCAAGAGGCATCAAACAGCAAATTCTTCCAGAAGGAATGGTTGTACTGGGTCATTTTATTGCCCCAAATGTGGTCCTTTCGTCAAGTCAGAGGAAACAGCTTACTTGTGGTCTACTTTTTTCTGGTTATCTTGCTAACTTCCCTCTATTCTAAACATGAACAAATTCTTCCATAAGACGAATTCCTTAGGCAATGGCTGGTAAGGAGGGTGCCATTGCAGGGGTTTTAAGTTTCTCATAGGTGCAAGGAGCACATGAAAATTGTGGTGGTAGAAATGAATCCGAATCAGAATTTTTTTTTTTTGCCATTGAAGTTAATTCAGAATTGCATAATATATGGCAGTGACAGAACATTTCCATTTGCTTCCCCTAGACCACATTTTACATCCGAACATTGATAGTAAACAATTAGACAGAGACAACTTGCTATAGTCTCTAAACCAGCAGCTGCCTGACATCTGTTCTAAAATAAATTCTTCAAGGCCCAATATATAAGACTGAGCCCTTAAAACATTATGCTAAATGAAGTAATCCATCTACACGAGCTACTAGGACAACCATAGAGACAGACAGATGGAAGTTAAGACATAATCAAAAGTAGAACAGTGCCTAAGAGGTGCTTTGGGGAGGGGTGGAGAAGTGACTGTTTATTAGCTACAGCTTCACTTTTGGGTGATGAAGGGTTCCGTGGATGGACAATGGTGCAGCTCATACACACATTTTGGTTGTACGAAATACCACTGAATTATATACTTGAAAATGACTAAGCTTGGTACACTTCATGACATTATATTTTAGCATAACACAGAAAAGGAAAACATCACCACCAACATGGAGAATTTTCCTCTCTAAAGTCTTTAATGGACTCCTTTAAAGTCTGGAAAGGACAAAGAGAAAAAAGAGGAAATGTGGGGAGCCGAGAGAACATTGATGACTTGCACTGAAATAATCAATATGGCCTAATTTTGCTTTTCTCATAATTAACCAGGACCAGGCTCCTTTGCTCTGGCCCCCTACTGACACTGCACCACCAGGCCTCATTGTCAATGAGAGGCCCTTGCCTGGCAGGCTATAATTGCTTTCTTTAACACAAAGGCACTAATACTTAGCTGAAGCTTACTTGCTGTCATCTATCTCCTAAAAAGGCATTCAGCAACCCTCCTATTGGGTTACACAACCTAGCAGAATAGGAATTGTTTTCACTTTTTTTATTCTTTTTCAGTTGGAAATCTCTCTACTCACTGCCTCTTTTAAGACTCTGAAAAGAAAAAATGAGGGAGAAGAGATTTCAATGTAAACATCCACATTCTAGCAATTACTTTGAGAGTGAACAAATGTAGTAAACTCGCTGGAAGATGCCTATTGTTCTACTACTACATTACTTTTTTAGTGTTATTAGGCAATAATGATGGTATGAATTTGAATAATGGCAATAAAATGTGTAGTTGAATTCTTATAAGTGGCGTCATTATTCATGGTAAAATTCAGGGAATACTAATCAATGGTATAATGTTCATTTTCGTGTATGCAGTAAAAAAGGGTTTGAGTTACATGTTTTCAGGGAGACTTAAAGAGCTGGTAGAGGAGTTGAGGAAATTATCCAGTATGCAGCACAGAAGGTGCAGGAGATGGAATGTATGAAAGAGAGAATAAAAGATAGGACTACTAGACTACAGTTCAATAATTTTGTTCTTTAGAGCTCTAGAAAGACAGAAATAGAGACAATGGAATACAGCCAAATTTTTTTAAAGTTGCTGATGAAAGGCATGAATTCCTAAATTGAAGAAGCATTCTAGACTGATCAGAATTCCACAATAGCCTCATCATAGTGAAGACTGCATAGTAAGAAGGGCAAAGAAAGAATTCTTAACATGCAGAGAAAATGAGAGCTCACTTGCATAAGGAAGGCTCTAAAGCTAAAAGTGAACTTTCGACAGCAACCATGGCAGACAATTGTATCTTCAAAATTGGGAATTAATTCTATCTTCAAAATTGGGAATTAATTCTATCTTCAAAATTGGGAATTAATTCTATCTTCAAAATTTTGAGAGAAAACAACTGTCAGTCTAGAATTACATCCCAGAAGAATTGCCTTCCAACAATGAGAGTTCATCTTCATATAAACTAAAGCCAAGTAGGCCACCAACAGGCCCACACTAAGAAAAATTCTAACCTCAGAAAAATGGAAAGCTACTCTAAAGTAAGATCTACGGTGCATAAAGAACTCATGAACAGGGCTGGGAAGGTGGTCTTGCATGCTCGAGGCCCTGGGTTCAATTGCTCAGCACCACATAAGCAAAAAGAAAAAAGCTGGAAGTGGCGCTGTGGCTCAAGTGGTAGAGCGCTAGCCTTGAGCTGAAGAGCTGAGGGACAGTGCCCAGGCCCAGAATTCAGGCCCAACGACCGGACCCAAAAGAAAAAAAGAAAAAAAAAAGAACTCATGAACAGCTTCAATTTTATTTGTATTTAATGAATTTAATAAAAACAGCTTCTATATTAGTAAAGTAACTCACTGTGTGTGTATATGTAGGCCAGAGTTCTACCATTGAGTTCCCAGACTGCAAACCATATTTTGGAACAATTTTCTTTTTTAGTGCTGGTGATAAAACACGGAGCCTCAAACATGCTAGGCAAGTGCTCTATTTCCTAGCTACATCTCCAGGTCTGAAGTAATTTTAAACTTACAAAAAAGTAACTCTTATATCCTTCCAATAGATACTCCATTGCCAAAGATGTTTCACTTCCATTTTAGTTTATCCATCCATCCATCCATCCATCCATCCATCCATCCATCCATCTACCCATCCATCTGTAATCTATCATCTACTTATCTGTCCATCTCTCTATCCTATCTATCTATCTATCTATCTATCTATCTATCTATCTATCTATCTATCTATCTATCTATCTATCCTATCTATCCTATCTATCTATCTATCTATCTATCTATCTATCTATCTATCTATCTACCTACCTACCTATCTATCTATCTATCTATCTATCTATCTATCTATCTATCTATCTATCTATCTATCTATCTATCTATCTTCCTTGAAGTATCAGAGAGCAACTTGTGACTCCTAAATACTTTTAGGTATTTGCTAAGAACAAAAGCATTCTCTTCTATAACAAATAATATTTTTTAAAAATCAAGAAATTAAACATCAATCCAATAGCAGATGTTTAAATTTCACTCCTTCACAGCTCCTTTACCTCTAAGATCCAATCTAGGACCATACAGTGCACTTAGTTCACATGACAGGTGTCTCCTTTAATCTGGAATTTTTTTTTTGGTCTTTCTTTGCTTTTTAAATATCTTTCATCATGCTGGGTATTGGTGGCATGTGTCTGTAATCCTAGCTACTCATGAGGCTGAGATCTGAGGATCGAGGTTTAAAGCCAGCCCACTCAGGAAAGTTCATGAGATTCTTATCTTCAATTAACCACCATAAAACCAGAAATGGTGTTGTTGCTCAAAGTGGTAGAGCCCTAGCCTTGACCACAAAATAGAAGCTCAGAGTCAGTGCCTAGGCCCAGAGTTCAAGCTGTGTTGGTGGTAGACCAACACTAGGAAAATTACACCAATACATTTCTTTTAAAAATGCACCCATTGAAAGCAATGATTGACAAATAGGACTGTATAAAATAAAGAGTTTCTTCACAGAAAAAGGAACTATCACCATGGAATGGGAGAAAATACTCACCAGCTATTCAACAGATAAAGGGTTAATATCCAGATTACACAAAGATTAAAAGAAAGGCAGCAAGACAACAAATAATCCAATTAAATGGGCAAGTGAACTGAACAGACAGTTCTCCCAGGAAGAAATACAAATGGCTAATAGATCCATGAAGAAAAATAAAGGAAATGCAAGCTAAAACCACACAAAGATTCCATCTCATTCCAGTCTGAATGTCAGCTATCAAGAAAACAAAAACAACAAATGTAAGTGAGGATATTGAAGGAGGAGTTGTTGGTGTGAATATAAACTAGTGTAACCACTATAGAAATCAGTATTGAGATTCCTCAAAAGACTAAAAATAGGCCTTCCTTATGACCCTACCATACCCTATTAAGTGTATCTCCAAAGAAAAATAATACCAGCTTTATTGTAGCATTGTTCACAAATAGCTAAAAGTTGACATCATCTAAGATGCTTAACAACAGAAGAATAGATAAAGATGTGTGTGTGTGTGTGTGTGTGTGTGTGTGTGTGTGTGTTTGTATGGGCAAAAATGTGTGTATAGATACACACATCTTTATCAATATATATGTATATATATCACATCTTTATTTATAGTATATATTATGTAATGAAATATATAATGGGGGAGATAGGAGGGCAGGGATGATAAGGGGAAACAAAAGAGGAGGCAACAATGTTTGATAAGAAATGTACTCATTACCTTGCTCATGTAATTGTAACCCCTCTGAATGGTATTTTCACAATAAAAAACTTATTAATAAAAAAGAATAAATGAGATGTAGAACTAAAAAAAAGAAATATATAATGGAATATTACACCAACATAAAAGTGAAATCATATCATTTGTGGGAAAAATGGATGAAATTGGAGAACATCATGTTGAGCAAGACAAGCCCAAAAACAAAATATTGCATGTTTTCACTCATATGTGGAAGCTAGACCTACAAGACATATTCATGGGCATGTACATATGATATATTCACATATATAATTATATATATGGAAAAACATAGAACATGAATCTAACTAAGGGACTACTTTGGAGGAGAAGGGAACAAAATAGAAGATGAAATCTGTTGAAATAGTTTTAGAAAGGGGAAAAAAAGAGTAATGAGAGAGGCCTGATTAGGCTATAATAGTAATGTGTGAAAATATAACAGTGAAATCTACTCCCCTCCCAACACCTCCTTTATACATGTAAGCTAAATAAAAAGCACCATTGGGTTGGGTGCTCACACCTGTAATCCTATTACTCAGGAGTCTGAGATCCAGATGATCAGTTTGAAGCCAGTCCAGAAAAATGTTCACAAGACTCTGTCTCCAAAATAACTAGCATAAAACTTGACAAGAGGTGTGGTTCAAATGGAAGAACACCAAACAAGCAAGCATGAAGCTCCAAGATCAATCCCAAAACTGGCAAAAAAAAAAAAAAAGGAAGATACTATAGAGATGCCTAGTACTGGGCTTTGAACTCAGAGCCTGATGCTCTCACTTAGCTCTTTGACTCAGGCTGACACTTCATTTCTTGAGCCATACTTCTACATTCAGATTTTTGCTGATTAATTGGAGATAAGGGTCTATAGGATTTGTTTGCCTGGGCTGACTTTGAATTAAGAACTTTGGCCAGGTACCAGTGGCTTACACTTGTAATCACAATTGCTTAAGAGGATGAAATCTAAAAAACAAAACAAAACAAAAAAAACTATTATAAGGTGATGCACAAAGAGATTACAGTTCTATATGACAGGTAATGAGTACATTTCTTTTTTCTTTTCCTTTTTTTTTTTTTGGGTCCGGTTGTGGGACCTGAACTCTGGGCCTGGGTGCTGTCCCTCAGCTCTTCAGCTCAAGGCTAGCACTCTACCACTGGAGCCACAGCACCACTTCCGGCTTTTTTCTTTTTTGCTTATGTGGTGCTGAAGAATCGAACCCAGGGCCTCAGGCATGCAAGGCAAGTGCTCTACTACTGAGCCACCTTCCCAGCCCCATGAGTACATTTCTTTTTGGACAGTGTCACCCTTCAAGAGGCTGAAATCTTGGTAACAGTTTGAGGCTAGCCTAAGAAGAAAAGTTTGTTAGACTCTTATTTCTAACATAACCAGTGGAAAGCATGGCTGGATACATGATTCAAGTGGTAGAGTTCTGGCCTAGCAAGCATAATGTCCTAAGTTCAAACCCCAATATAACCAAAACAACAACAACAACAAAACTTTGTCTAAAAGTATAACATCAAGCTGGTACATTGGCTATGACTGCAATCCTTACTACTTAGTAACCTGAGACCTGGAGGATTGTGGTTTGAAGCCAACCAGGACAGAAAAGTATATAAGACTCTATTTTAACGTAATTGGCAAAATGTTGAATTGGATGTGTGGCTTACGTGGTAGAGCATCAGCCATGAGCAAGAAAGCTGACCAAGAGTACAAGTTCCTGAGTTCAGTCTTGGCATTAGCACATACACACAAGAAAACTATAACATTGAGATATGAAAACATAAGCCCTGAATCGAGAGAGGCTACTTATAACACTTATAACTGAAAAATAGATTAGTATCTAGAATCTATGAAGACCTATAAGTCAATAACAAAGGAAGGGATTCAGAGTCAGGCCAACAGAAAACAAACCACATGAATAAGTAGATCATAGGAAAAAAACCCATAATGAACAGATGTCCAGTCTTACTAGTTATTAGGGAAATGCAAATTTAAATCACAGCATGCTATCATTCTATACATTTAATTAGCAAAAAGGAAGGATTAGCTGGGCATTGGTGCTCACGCCTATAAACCTAGCTACTCAGGAGGCTGAGATCCTAGGATCATGGTTCAAAGCCAGCCCAGGCAGGAAAGTCCATGACAATCTTATCTCCAATGAAAACCACCAGAAAACTGGAAGTGGCGCTGTGGCTCAAGTGGTAGAGCGCTCTTGTTGAGCTGAAGAACTGAGGGACAGTGCCCAGGTCCAGAGTGCAAGCCCCATAACTGACCCCCCCCAAAAAAGAACTATAATACTACAAATTTGGTGTAGATATGGACAAGGTACATCCTTTGCCTATACTGCTGGTATATCAACTGTTACAACCATTGTGGAAAACCAACTGGCACTGTTTTATAAAATTGAATATTGACATGCCTTGTTGTATATAGCACAGTTATCTCTAGAGCATTCCTTAAATATAAACATCATTCTGGGGGCTGGGAAGGTGGCTCAATGGTAGAGCGCTTGCCTTTCATGCCTGAGGCCCTGGGTTCAATTCC
>NW_012267217.1:38587826-38601390 GCF_000151885.1 Dipodomys ordii | reverse complement strand
TATATATATATCATTCTGTCCAAAGTAACAGAAACAAAACAGAAAAACAGAAATGTTTGTCATCAGGAAATAAGTTGTAGGTGCACAGATCGACATGGATGAATCTTAGAAAGATAGTACATGAAATAAAGACAAATCTCGGAGTATCAAACAATGTGATATCATGTTTACAAATGCTCAAAACAGGTTAAAATAATATTTATTTTATTTTATTTTGTGCCAGTCCTGGGGCTTGAATACAGGGTCTGAATGTTATCCCTGAGCTTTTTTTTTCCTCAAGGCTAGCACTCTACCACTCTGCCACTTCTGGTTTTGTGGTTAATTGGACATAAGAGTCTCAGGAACTTTCCTGCCTGGGCTGGAACCATGATTCTCAGATCTCAGCCTCCTGAATTAGGATTATAGGCATGATGTACCAGTGCTGGGCTAAAAATAATGTTTTAAAGAATGCAAATTAATGCAAAACTACTATTTTAAAGTAAGGAAATAAAGAACAAAAGGGAAATAAACCCAAATTTAAGTAAAAGCCCCCCCCCCACCAATGGAGGGCAGGTTGATGGGGAAGGCATGTCAGCTGGTGCTGATTATATCCCAGTGGTTACAGTGGTAGGGGGTCAGGAGGTTCACCATATTATGCTTCTTAATCTATACCAGCTCTTTCAGTCTTGACACCACTGACATTTTGTGCTGGAGAAGTCTTTGCTTGGGAGCTGTCTTTCACATTACAAGATGTTGAACAGCATCCCTTATCTCTCTCTCAGTAGAGTGTCAGCGACACTCCCTCCTGCCCTTCAGCCATGACAATGAAAAATGTCTCCAGACATTGCAAAATGTCCCCTGGGGAGCAAAACTGCCCCTGGTTGAGAATCATGGATCTACCTACATATTATATATGTGCTTGAACATTTGAAATATTCTGCAATAAAACAATGTTCAAAATTGATGGGTAGAAGTTCACTCTGTCAGTGAAACACAACCAGGAAGACATCATTAAGAGCTGAGCCTCCCTGAGTCTGCTGAAAGCCTTTGATGTGAGCCCGCAGAGCTGGGGGAGCTGACAGCTTCAGGGGTTTTGACTAGCAGGTGATATTTCTAGAAATGATATCTAGTACCAGAAACCTATGACTCATAAACACTGGAGGAACATTTTTGCAACCTTTCTCAATTCTTTACAAAATCTAAAAGCTTAGGTTTGCCTTTCAGGGCACTGTTTAATTCTTTTTTTTTTAAGGAAAAAAATCTATTATTGACTGATCGATTGATTGATTTTGTGTGTGTGTGTGTGTGTGTGTGTGTGTGTGTGTGTGTGTATGTGTGTTTGTGTGGTGGAGAGGGAGTCCTGGGACTCAGGACCTAGCACTGTCCCTGAGCTTTTTTTTTTTTTTTTTGGCTAAACATTAACATCCTACCACTTGAGCCACAGCTCCACTTGCAGCTTTTTGAGTAGTTAATTTGAATGAGAGTCTCATAGGCTTTCCTGCTTGGGCTGGTTTTGAAGCATGATCCTCGGATCTCAGCCTCTTGAGTAGCTAAGATTACACGTATGAGCCACTACCTCATTATGGCTGATTTTTTAAAAAATGAGTCCATGTTTAAATTCCTTCTAAAGCCTTAAGAGATTTCCATGTATTATATTAACTTAGAGGAACTGGCTACTGAACTCATTCACACGTCTAGCTGATTGTGATAGCTCCAGTGTGTTGTCTCCATTGGTTGTTCTCAATGACAAGTGCCTGCCATGCCACGTTCACTGCGATGGGCCATTAACATAAGGGCCTCCTCAGCTATGGGTTCTGACACTTGACTACAATCTCAACTCATCTCTCAGGGGGAGAGGTTATTCCCTTCATTTTTTTAAAAATGGAGAGACAGCAATTGTGAGGCTATGTGACATTTTCAAGATAACAGAATCCATGGTATTTATTAGAAATAGAGTTGGCATGATAGCTGGGTGCTAGTAGCTCATGCCTGTAATCCTAGCTACTCAGGAGGCTGAGATCTGAGGATCGCTGTTCAAAGCTATCTTTGGTATTATCTCTTACCATATGTCCAGCTCAGAGGAATATTCAGTGGCTCCCAGCAAAGCATCAGGAGGCCGGTACCAGAGGGTTACAACTTCTGAAGAGTATGTCTGGCTAGGAATAGACTTGGCCCGAGCAAGACCTGCCCAGAGGAAAAAGCATAGAACCCATTGTCTTGGGCCTTCCCGGGAACACATAGTGCCCTATACCAGGGAAAGTATAAGTGGGAGAGCAAGCAACATTTAAACATGACACACATTTAAGGTGTTTCTATGAAAACCACTGAATATCTTGATCCTTGGACATCATTTTATTAAGAGGATATCTGAAAATTTGGCTTCTTTTGTAGCTAGATGTGCCAGCCAAGTGTGGTCAGGTGACTACATTCTTGCCTACATAGCATGAACAGAGTGACATGTGAACTTCTGGGTCAAGTACTTAATGGAGGGGTTAAATATTCTGCATCTGTTTTCTCCTTTCTCAGAGCTGTGATGAGCAGGAAGAGACAACCTCCTTCAGCCACAGTATGACCATTAGACATCTGCCCAACAAGGAAGGCACTAGACATATAATGATAAACAGAAATAGACCTCAGCTGTCTCATAATGCTTATAGTCTAAGTGAAGGGGGAAAATCAGTTATACACAGCAATATCTATATCTCTCTATCCATTGAAATACACATATGCATACATGTATGTGTGTGCATTTGGGTAAATAGAATTATAAACTTTAAGTGTTAAAGTAGAAAGATATAGTGATAGGGAAATGCACACCGTTGTATTGGTGGGAATACAGGCAAGCTTCCATACTTAGGTGAGCAGGAATGAGCTTTCATTCTTGCGGGAGACTCTAATATGGTCTGGTGTTAAGCTCTTTTTCCTCCTTGATCCAGTCTGAGAATTTGTAATATCACTCAGATGAAGGGAAACTTACTAAGTACCCATCTGTTTTCCAAATGTCTCTATATCAAAAGTGGACATGGCTTTGGCCATCTGGCTAGACTGGCAGCTGATGGAATCCTGAGAAGTTACCAAGCTCTCCCTCCTTCTTGCCTCATGTTTCCTGTAGGGTAGCTTGATATCCTCACAAAGCATCATATTCCCAGGCCCCCAGTTTTCAAAGGCCAGGCCTCGTCAATACTTTAGACAAGTGTACACAAAAGCATCATTGTTCACCAGCCAGAAGGCGACTTGAGGAGTGACTTACCGAAATCAGCCAGTTTGAGCTCTCCCAGGTGACTGATGAGCAAGTTCTGAGGTTTCAGGTCCCTGTGAAGAACGTGTTGGTGGTGGATGTATGCCAGGCCCCGCAAAAGTTGAAACATGAAAAGCTGGAAGGAATGAACATTACTGAAGGACATTCGAGCTCCTATGTGTTGATTTCTCCTCTAAATCAAAAACAGTCATCTAAAAGAATATAGTGAAAGTGTCTCTTGAGAGACGAAAGGAAAAAAAAATTCACATTTGTTCAGAGGGAGGAAAAAGGACAAAGAAAATTAAGTAACTGGACTATATCTTAAACAAGGGATTCTGGCTTTTCCTGACATCTCGTTCCCTTGATACTGAATTACCCTTCCCTAAAAATCTGAAGTGGAACTTTGAAGTTTCCTGGGAACACTAGTTCTTGATTTAGATGTGAAAGATACAATTTTTTTCCCTACTGATGATCTTGGCATATAAGATCAAAGTTGACCTGGAAATGATATTCTAAAGTTTGCAACAGCTTAAGTTTTCCAGACTTTCTGATAGGAAACCCTTTTAAAAGCACAATACAAGGAAACTCAAGTAGGAAATATATCTTTAGATAGTGTTAGGAAATAAAACCATCATTATCTTTATAAGCCTTTTTTTTCATTCAACTGTGCCTGGGCACAGTTCCTGAACTTTTGTGCTCAAGGCTAGTGCTCTACCACTTGAGCCACAGCTCCGCTTCTGGCTTTTTGATGGTTAATGGGAGATAGGAGTGTCGTGGGCCTTCCTGCTGTGGCTTGTTTTTAACTCCAATCCTCAGATCTCAGACTCCTAAATAGCTAGGATTACAGGCTTGAGTTACAACACCAGGTTTATCAACTTATTTTTAAGGCCTTAAATTCAAACTCAAAAACAGAGACATATACAGTATAGATGAAGAGGAATTAAAGGCCAAAAGAAATGAGCCCCTCTCCAAAATATAAAATAAAATTATAATAATAAATAGTAAGATGAAGAAAGAAGAGTGTGATTGTAAGGGATACATTCTGGCCCTTGATTTTAAAATGTTTCATGTGATGATGAAACTCCAAAACCAAAGGTATCACCGAGTTCCCATCAACACTGAAGCTTCAGGATGAAAAAATAGTAGGGTTCTTGCTATTTTCCAGAGCCCTTGGTAGTGGAGACTTCAGATACCTACTTATGCCAACTGAGAACATGTTCTGGCAGTCTAGAGAAGAAAGAGCCAGGCTTGCATTCCGGGGGTCACAGGCAAAATGGCAGAGGAGAGACATGAGGAAAAATCCATTTTCCCCCCATGGCATTTTGGAAACTATAAACTTCAGAGCTGCTTAGGAATAGAGTTAACCCTAACAATGATATAGAGACATGGAAGTCAAGCTCATGATCCAACAGAAGCAGGAATCTAAGGAGTTTACCTGCTGCACACAGCATACCTACAGATGACTATGGAAGTTCCATGCTCCCACCTCAAGTCCAAAGTCATTTAAAAATGATTGAGTCAGCTGCCAGTGGCGCATGCCTGTAATCCTAGCTACTCAGGAGGCTGAAGTCTGAGAATCATTGTTTGAAGTCAGTCTCAGCAGAAAAATCTGTGAGACTCCATCTCCAATGAACCAGCAATGTGCCAGACTAGAGCAAGAAGGCTGAATGAGAGCCTGAGATTGGGAATTCAAGTCCTGGTACCCACAAAAAAATAAATAAATAAAATTTAAAACATCAGAAATTTCTTAGGACTTCTTCAAATGTTCACTGATCCTATGAGTCTTCCTAACATTTTTGTCCTCTGAGATTTCCAACACACACACACATACATACACACACTATTCATTTAACCACTCACTAAAACACTAAGCGACCAAAGCACAAAATTCTTATATAGCATTTAAGCCTGTTTGTTAAAAATATACATATAAATGTTAGAAAATCTAAAGAACCAATTTAAACTCCAGCCAAAAGAAAAGATCCCATAGTATATCCTTAAAAATATGTTCCAATGAGAAGACACTAAGGAAAGAGGGAGAAAAGGGCAAGTGAGAGCAGGGATTAGGAAGCCAGTGACCAGGGAAGACTACAGCTTTGGAAGGTAATTTGTCCTCAACTTATAGATGAAAAATCAGGGCTCAAGAAAACTAAAAACATGTCGAGTATGATGGAATGTACCTATAATACTAGCATTTGGGAGGTTGACTCAGCCTGGGCTATGTAGTTAAACAGACAAGAAGGAGGGAATGAGCTGGCTAAGTCAGAGACAGCTTCTCAGTTGGTCAGCTTGAAATGCCTTTCATGCCCCAAAAGTCAGCAATTCTAATTGGCCACACCTCCACCCACCTTCCTGCTGCCCAGTCCCTCTCCTCTCTGCCTCTTCCAGTATTTGTAAGCAAGAGGCCCTGCAGTGTTAAGGTATGTATCTCACAGTCACAATTGCAGGCCATGCAGACTAAACTCACCACCCACTCACTCTGATCCCATGACCTGGGATCTTCCTTCATCAATTCCCACATCATAGTACAACCAAATCCTGGGGCATTTTCTCACTCAAGTTAAGTCGGATGGTGGGCAGACTCTTTCCAGGTTTCCCAGACCCCAGGGATTAGAGCAGCTTCCAACACAATCAGGTTCACTAGGAACAAAACAATTCAACTGAGCTAATGCCATCTGGGCTAGGAGTCTTTCAAAAACTCAATTTATTGTTAGGTGCCGGTGGCTCCTGCCTGTAATTCCAGCTACTTGGGAGGTTAAGATCTGAGGATTGTGTTTTAAAGCCAGTCCAAGCAGGAAAGTCCATGAGAACTCTTACCTCCAATTAACCACCAAAAGGCCAAAAGTGGAGCTATAGCTCAAGTGTTAGAGTGCTAGCTTTGAGCAAAAAAGCTCAGAGACAGTGGTCAAGCATGAGTTCAGCCTCAGGTCTGGCACACACACACACACACACACACACACACACACACACACACACACACACACACACACACACAACCAGAACGCATTCACGGTCAGCCAACCCAATTCAGAAAAGCCCAAATCCTTCCACTCACCAGGGGCCCTTGGACTTGTTCTATCAGAAACCAGAAACAGGTTCACTTCACTTCATCTGCCTTTCTTTGTCATTTTTCAAAATAAGCCTCTAGCTATTGCTTTGTCTTCTAGAGAACCCATCTTCATTCTGAGCTGCATTTCTTCTTTTTCAACCTAGTTTCTCTTCGTTCTCAAATCTTTTCACTCTTCCTTCTCCATTACTCAATCATGGTTTAAAAGTCTCCACAGTTAAATTCTAGCACACTCCTTTCTAGTTGCTCTCAATTGAGACATGACTTAACTGCTTCTCTCTGCATTCTTAAGCGAATGCTACTTCTCCCATAGTTTCTTCATAGCCTCAATCACTGAACAGTAGAATGAGCTGCCTTTCCTTCTCCAATACCACTTCAATCCCATCACTCTCCAGCCTGAGTTCTGGGTGTCCTTTAGATATCCATGCCAACCAGCTACATCTTCCTCCATCCCTGTTCTGGTTGTCATCTACTTATCTGCTTGTCACTACCTTTCACTGATGACTGGTATTTGGGCCACAGCTGTTTCTCACAAAACCAGTGTCCTTGAGACTAAGTCTAGCCAAACTCCTCAGCTTCTATGATCTGCTTCTTCAGTCCTCTTCATCCACTAAGTCCCATGATCATATGCTAAATCTTTCCACCCTGTGGAAATGTTTGTCCTCTGAAATCCAAGTTCACCTTCTCATGGAAAGTGTTTCTGCTTCTGCAGTAATCATTTCATTCATATTTTTTAAAACCACGGTCACCAATGTCTTTTGCTACAAAATCCAAGAGATGTCTCTCATTTCTATACGTGCCAGTGTTAGAAACTTTCCTTTTTCCCACATTCTTCTGATTTTTTTTCTCCTAACCCCTCTGATTTTCTTTTTATGGGTTCTACTTCTAACACATACATTGCTGTGCTTTAGGATCCCTTCCTTGACTTTCTTCTCTTATTCTTCTGCCACTCTCTTCTAGTCATCTTACTCCCATACATGGCCACAGTGAACAACTGTATTCTATTCATCTCAAAGTCTTAACTCTAACTTAGATTTCTATTTTGATCTTAAGTCCTACATAGTCTGAAGGTCACCTGAACATCCCATAATCATCTCACTCAGCATGTCCAAAACATAATTGACTATAAATATCCAAAATCCATTTTCTTCCCATTCTTCCATCTCAGTGAATGCACAAACCATTCATCTTACCACTCAAAGCCAAAGAAATTTGTGCTGACTTTTCCTTTTCCTGCCCATTCTGGGTAATTATATCTACCCCTTTTTCTTTCATCTCACATTTGTATCACTGCTGTTCTTAGCAGCCTTACTGTCAAGGTTAGAACCCAGCATTCAGGGAATAAGTAGCAGGATGTACTAGGAGAGTTAGAGCCTGGGGATGAAGCTGGTTAGGAAAGAAAGGCATATGATAGGTCAGTGGAGTATATTTTTGTTTCCAAAAAAGCATTTTTTCTCTTTCCAGTCAAAAAAATACCCAAAAAACCCCACCCACCTATTTTCCTTTCATTGAGATGGGGCCTTGCTAACTTCTTGACTGGGTTGTCTTGAACCATGATCCTTTCAATCTTTGCCTCCTGAGTAGTTGATAATCTAGATATGAGCCACTTCACCATACTTTTTTTGTTGGCTTTGAGACAGAGTCTCACTACATCACTTAATCTGGCCTCAAACTTACCACCGTGTAGCCCCGGCTACCTGGGACTCATCATCCTCTTGCCTCAGTTCCATCCTGAGTGCTGGGATTGCAAGCGTGAGCTATGACACCAACACCTAGCATTAACACTGCTAATTCTAAACTCTAGGGTTACTGAATTAATTTTAGTTTTTGGAATATACCAGTCCTTTTCTGAAATTCACTCAGCTCTATGGGCCTTGAGCTCATACAGCTTTCTTACTTATGACTGCTACTCTAGCACTTGAACCCTGCTTCCAGCCAGCATTTTGCTCGTTATTTTGGGAAGGGAATCCCGTGGACTTTTCTCCCTGGGATGGCTTGATAGTTTTTACCCCTCATTTGAAATTCGTCACAAATATCCTATAATAGCATTCCTGTATATTTTTTTCTCTTGGCTTTACAATAAGTCCCTTGTGCAGGAATTACGTGTTCTCTATCTTTTTTTTTAAATCCTTCTCTGCATTTCCAGGTCACTCAAGACTGATAGGTCTTTCTCAGTTACTCTTTCTGCATCTGTTCTATTGACTCAAAATCTCCGGTTTCTTTGCACTTACACACTCTCTTCACTTTCTACCTCAGGTTAAACTGTCTTCACATTCTACCTTGGGTTAGTGTAGGGACAGGATCATCACTTTAATTCTTCTTGACAAGCTCTTCAACTTTTTTACTCAACTATGTTTTTTCCCATATGTCTGATGACCTCCACTTCTGAATCAATCCAAATGCCCATCTCCTTCCATTCTTTGTTCAAATTATTAAACACTGCCTTTAAAAAAGAAAAAGAAAATTCCATAGCTATGTGCCAGTGGTTCATACTTGTAATTCTAGCTACTACAGAGGCTGAGATCTGAGGAATATAGTTTGAAGCCAGCCCTGACAGGAAAATCCATGATACTCTCATCTCTAATAAATTACCAAAAAAGCCAGAAGTGGAGCTGTGGTTCAAGTGGTAGACCACTAGTCTTGAGCATAAAAGCTCAAGGACAGGGTCCAGGCTCTGAGCTCAAGCACCAGGACTGGCACAAACGAACGATCATGATCATGCATATGATATAATGATTTTCATTCTTACCAGGGTCCTTAACATCGCCTTCCTGCTTTCCCTGGCTAGTTCTGTCTTCCATTTTCTCCATAGCTATTTAATTTTTTGTACTCTCCTTAAGTTCTTGCCCTCAAACTTTCTTTCCAACCTGTACCTCTAAGACTGCATTTAGAACCCTTTACTATGTATTCCTGTTGTATTTCTACTTAACATGGCCATCTTACTTTACATTTTCCTGCTATCTTGCAAGTCCATATATCTTATAGCTTTTTAAGTCACTGAGATGAAGGAACACAACTTTTTCATTATTGAAACCCTAGAACTCAATATAGCACTAAGTACTCAATAAATATTTCTTGGATGAATTAATAAATAAATTCATAAGTAAATATTTGTTAACTGAATAATTACATCATATATGAATCTCAGAGGGTTATTTTAGGAATCAATTAATGCCAATAAAACCAGAGGGAATGAAAAGCATGAAATATAAATGGTTTTGAAAATTCATAGCAGATGTATCATTACAGCTAGTTAAGCATTTATTATTTCTATTCTAATGATGGGGAGAATGGAATTCAGTCCCATATGTGTAACAGGAGCAGCTAGAATAAGCAATGCAAATTTTATCATGGATGTCAACAGTCTGCAATGAAGAAGGAATTCATTTTAAAAGTGCCTAGCTTCATGTTTTTCATTTTACTTATTTATTTATTACTTATTTATTTTTGTTGTTGGTCATGGGTTTGAACTCAGGGCCAGAGCACGGTTCCTGAGCTCTTTTGCTCAGGGACTACCACTTTGAGCCTCAGCTCCACCTTTTTTTCTAGTGGTTAATTGAGACTCAAGTGGTGCAGTGGCTCAAGTGGTAGAGCTCTAGTCTTGAGCTGAAGAGCTGAGGAACAGCGTTCAGGCCTAGAGTTCAAACCTCATGACTGACATACACACAAAAAAAAGTCTCATGGACTTTCCTGCCAGGCCTTGCTTTGAACTGTGATCCTCAGATATCAGCCTCCTGAGTAGCTAGGATGACAGGCATGAGCCACCAGCACACAGGCTGTCTTTCATTTTTAATAGAATTGTTTTTATTGCTTTATATGTCTAAAGATGTATGTATACTGGCAATGATTGACAGGGTTAGGCTGCCTAGAAAATAGCTAGACATTGCCCCATAATTCAAGGAACTCTTTAAAAAAAATTATTTAGAGTATCAGTATGTACATCCTCTAGTGTCATAGGACATTGCTTTGTGGTGGCAGTCTGTTTCAAAATTCTCCTGTGGTGAACAGGCTAGAAGAGAGTCTATCCTTAAAGTACTTACCCTAACATTGTGAGGATGAAGCCCTCCTGGATGCTGAGACATATACTGTGCCAGATCCGTGTGCTAAACAAAGCAGCAGAGAAAGACAATACAGAGCAAGGTTAGTGGTGCTTGGATAGGGTCCTAATGCAAAACATAGACCTGACTGTCAAGAGATATAACAAAGTTATGGGTTTAGTTTAGACTAAGATATAAAAGGAGGATAACCAGGTTCTCTAAGCCCTGCTGTCAAGGTCAGGCAGTGTGTTTTCCTCGCTGGTTGCTGATAGAAGGAAGCTTGGCACAAACAAGAGGCGCTCATTTCAATGACTGGCACTGAACCTGACACAGGAATTTTCTTACTCTCAAAATGTCTTTGGAGGCAAGTCAAGAGCTAAACCTTATGGGTTTTTTCCTGCTCATTTGACTCTTTTCTCTTTTCAAAGTTACAAATGAATTATTCTTTAGTGAGCTTATGTACAATTTATATATATATTATATATGTTATATATAATATTTTGTATATTATATATATATGTTAAGTTCTGCTCAGATCTGATGAACACTAGAATTTTTTTTGTCTTTTCTTTTTTGGTACTGGGGATTGAACCCAGGACATTGCACTTGCTAGGCAAGCGCTTTGCCACTGAGCTACATCCCAGCCCCAACACTAGATTTTTTTTTAAGTGCAAACATTTTATGTTGAAAACAAACTCAAAATCCTAGTCTATTATTGGTGGGGAAAGGGACAGCAAAAAAAAAAGAAAAAAATGAGTAAAGAAACAGGGCTAAAAGGTAGTTGTAAAAACAGTGTTTCTACTAATCACAATAATGAAAATTTCCATGATGCCTTCTACATTGTAATGAAAGTTTCATTATGCCATAAAATATTAACAGATTTGTTATATAAGCACTAGGCTTTTCCTTCATGTGTAAGAAAATGCTGGAGAACTCACCATGTATTCAAAAACAAATGTCAGTGTCTCTTTGGTGTGAACTATGTCATGCAGGAGGATGATATTGGCATGCTTCAAACCCTTCAGTAGAGAAGCTAGAGAGATTAAATGATACGTTAAATCAATCACTGATAATCAAAGTGTTCTTTAAAATTATGAAGCAGGATTTATATTTCAAACATTTCAGATCAAGCCTCCTGAGTTTTTACAGCTGGAAATAAATCTCTTTGGAAATAAATAAATGGTAGAGGGGCTTCATTATTTTTTAAATGGTGAACCACTGCATTTATGCAACTTATTATTCTTACAGGCTAGAGTGGTTGCAAAAAAGTATGTTTCCATTTACCTAATCAATTTCATCAGAGCACTCAGAGCACTTTGTGAATGCTCCCCCCCCCCCTGGGAATCTCATCATCCCAGCTTCAGAGCTGTAAGAAAGGGACCCTGGGGGGATTACAGCCATTGGAGGAGCAGAAAATACAGTGTTCTTCCTTCTAGAGCAGACTTTCTAACATGGAATCAGACTCAAAAAAGAAAAATAGGAAAAAGAAAACACAAAATGGCATCAAGGTGAACAGCACCAGTGGTTGTGATGCATAAGAACATGGAGTGAAGAAACCTGATAAGAGAGGACAGGCTTTCCTAAAAGGAATGTTCCAGACCTCCATGGAAAGGAGAAAATGCAAATGTGAAACTTGGAGAAATCCCAGAGTGAGAGTGCCAAGTGTCTCTTACCTAGTCAGAAACGGGTTTCTATGAGGTTACCCAGTAGGCAGCCAAGTATTTATTTAATTAGTTGTGCTATGATCAAATGCACAATCTTACTCTATAGATGCTAGGCAAGTGCTGAAGGCACTCTTTAAAAGGGAAAAGTCACCACAAGAGACCAATGGTCAGAAAGGACTTAAAAAGGTATCTCTGGGTATTCCAGAGATAGGAAGACTTCTGGCTTTAAAAGGATGGTAGTCAAAAATGTATAATAAGAGCAAGGATAAGAACCACATGGTTATCTCAATAGATGCAGAAAAAACATTTGACGAGATCCAGCACCCCATTATGATGAAGGTTCTGGAAAAATTAGGAATCCATGGAACATTCCTCAAAACAATAAAGGCTGCATATGACGAACCTACAGCAAGCATTATTCTTAATGGTGAAAAACTAAAGCCATTTCCTCTTAACTCAGGAACAAGACAAGGATGTCCACTCTCTCCACTTCTCTTCAATCTAGTATTAGAATGCCTAGCTACAGCGATAAGACAAGATGCAGACATAAAGGGGATCCAAATAGGGAAAGAAAGAAAACTCTCCCTCTTTGCAGATGACATGATTTTGTATTTAAAGAATCCCATAGACTCCACTCCCAAATTACTCAAGCTGATTCAAAACTTTGGCAAAGTATCAGGGTATAAAATTAACCCTCAAAAATCAATGGCTTTTCTCTATGCCAACTATGAGAAAAGTGTGGCTGAAATTAGGAAAGCAACTCCATTCGTAATAGCCCCACAAAAAATAAAATACCTAGGAATTAACTTAACCAAAGAAGTGAAGGACCTCTATGATGAAAACTTTAAAAACTTGAAAAAGGAAATCAAAACAGAATTTAGAAAGTGGCAAAAATCTCCCATGCTCCTGGATTGGAAAGATCAACATCGGGAAAATGGCAGTACTTCCCAAGGCGATACCTATCAAATACTTCCCAAATTCAATGTGATACCTATTAAAATTCCAACCTCATTCTTCAAGGAAATAGAAGAGGCAATCCAAAAATTCATATGGAACAATAAAAGACCCCGAATAGCAAAAATGATCCTCAACAGAAAGAACACTGCTGGAGGAATATCAATACCAAATTTCAAACTCTACTATAAAGCCATAGTAATCAAAACTGGTTGGTACTGGCACAAGAACAGACCTCAGGACCAATGGAATAGAATTGAAATCCCACAAATGAACCTACAGACCTATAGCCATCTAATAAGGGAGCTAAAAAAAAAAAAGAATGGAAGAAAGACAGCCTTTTAAGTAAATGGTGCTGGCAAAATTGGCTAACTACTTGTAGAAAACTAAAGCTAGATCCTTATATATCACCCTGCACCAGAATCAACTCCAAATGGGTCAAAGACCTCGGAGTCAAAGCAGACACTCTGCAAACATTACAGGATGGAATAGGAGAAACCCTAGGTCTCTTTGGCACCCAGAAACCCAGAGACCCAGAAACACAACAAATCAAAGAAAGGTTGGACAAATGGGATTGCATGAAATTGCAGAGCTTCTGCATGGCAAAGGACATAGCTAGCAAGAT
>NW_012267217.1:38528636-38586786 GCF_000151885.1 Dipodomys ordii | reverse complement strand
CAAAGGAGGAGGCTACAATGCTTGATAAGAAATGTACTCATTATCTTGCCCATGTAATTGTAACCCCTCTGTACAGTATTTTCACAATTAAAAAAAAAAGACTTCATAGCAAAAAAAAAAAAATGCATAATAAGGAAATCAGCTCAGGTCATGAACAAATAGTGCCTTTAAATTTTAAAGGAAAGGAAAAGTTAAAGTACATAATAAGCCCTATAGTGTTCTGTAGGTTATGCTTCTAGTTCTCCATTTTACAAATCTCCCGCACCAACTCTGTCCTGGTATAGAATTTCATACCATTAAAAACAAACTCAAATCATCCCTTAAATTTAGGTATAAAATTACCTCACCCATGTTGCAATGACTCTCTGTTGTTTTGCCCTCCTGACAGTCAATATCTTTTCTACTAAGGAGAAGCTTTTCTCCAGGAACCAACCCTCCTTTTAGTCCATTCCTTTCTGGTAAGTTTAAGGCAATTCTAAAGAGTGAACATGTGAAATAGAACTGGCCAATCAGAGCATAGCACCTTGCTACCCACAGTGATTGATTAAAAAACTTAGGCTTGAGAGACCTCTATTTTGTTGGTGCTATTAGCAAAGAAGTACTTTCATTTCCACTGTGTGGGTTGTATTTGTATCCTGATTTAGGCAAGAGCTGTTAGGACCAGATTACCAATGCATAGTGAGAGCATGCCTGGGAATAAAAGTAAGGTAGAGATAGACTGAAGGTATAGCTCTAGTGCTTTCCAAATATGCAAAGGCCATGGGTTCCATCCTCAATGAAGAGAGGAAGGGAGGAAAGAAAGAGGAAGGGGAAGAAAATAGAAAGGAAAGGAAAGAAAGAAAGAAAAAGAATGGAAGGGAAAGAAGGGAAAAAAACAGTTTGGAGTAATGGAAGACATGGATTCCTAGTCTAGTGTCACTGTAATTATCAGATTTGTGAGCCAGTGAATCCTCTTTTTTAAGTAAATTTAAGCTCTTATCACCAGAGGAGTTCTATTGTTCCTGCTAACCCTTGTTCCTAGAGTCCTTATGAACAAAACTTACTGCTTCACTTTTACCAATGCATCGTTTCATAAAGGTAACTAACTGAGCAGTTTCTCAGGCATGTGGGTCGTCTCAGAACGAAGGCTGTAGGGAAAGAGAAAGTGACTTTCTCTTTTGGATGCCGACACACCTCCCTGTACAATGCTCAGCCAAGAGTAAGCACTTCATTTATCAAGCATATTTATTGAGTGTCTTAAAGGAGAACTGTCTGGGGAGCCAGGAGCCCTGACATGAATCCTGGCCCTGTCACTTCCTATCTGAGTAAACTCTGGAGAGTCTCTCAACCCAAGTCTCCATTTACTCCTTTGAAAAAAAGAAAGCATCCTCCTAACTTTCCTTCATAGGGCTGATGTAAGGATGGAATCAGACCCCACACAAAGAACCCTTGGTAAATGGAAAGTGCCTTGTATATGCAAATTGAATTAACATCTACCCTGGTCTTCTTGATCCTCCTTTCACCTTGAACCCATTAAAGGCCCACTCCTAATCTTTTTTTTATTGTCAATTATGGGGCTTGAACTCAGAACATTATCCCTGAGCTTTTCTTCTCAGTGCTAGAGATTTTTTAGCCACGGTACCACTTCAGGGTTTGTTTTTTCTTTCCTGGTATTTAATTGAAAATAAGAGTCTTAGGGACTTTTCTGCCTGGTCTGGCTTTGAACCACAATCCTCAGATCTCAGCCTTCTGAGTAGGTAGGATTATAGATAAGAGCCACCAGTTCCCAGTTCCCACTCTTAATCTTAAAGTCTTATTTCTGCTATCTTTCTGCTAGAGTTCTCAACATCCTCCAAATTTACAGCAATGATTTTTGGGAATGCTTGTATTTGTTTATTTTTATTTAAAAATTATTTCATTTTTTTCTTTCTGTATACAACATACACTACTTAATAAACACATGTCAAAATTAGATTTTGGGGCTGTCTATGTAGCTCAGTGACAGAAATTGCTTAAAGTATTAACATATTTTAATTTTATTTTAATACAATCTTAGTCTAACTTAAATATATTGCTAAAACCCAGATTGTTTAAAACATCATGAAGCTATGTTTTATTAATTATGGCTCCAAACTATCATTTGCTAAAAAGCTTAAGGAACAATATCTACTTGGATGAAGTTTACTGCTAACAACAGTGAGTATAAAACTTCTTATAGTTTCCTTGATAATTTCAGTTTTATAAGCGTTGGAAGAATGTCAATTTAGCCATTTCTCTGTTGGCCACTTATATGTGTTTTATTAGTCTTATCTTCAGTTCACAATAAGCAGAAGTGGCCTTAAGCCATTATTCACTTTATGCAGTTCTAGCACGCAGCTCCTCTCAACTTTCGTTCATACTCTCACCCAGCTGATCCACATACCCTCTGGCAATGCCTACAAAGCATATCCAGAGCTTGCCAAATCCTCAGGCACCATGCCGAGCCAACGTACATACTATCTTAGCCAAATTACTGCAAATGATTCCTAATTACTCTCCCCACTTCTTTCTTCGGTCTTGTCTTCATAGAACAGTTAACAACTACCATCATTTTTTTCATGAAGGTCAAGACAGGTCCTTCTAGTTCCCAACCCTATAGTGACCTCTCATCATGTTCAATAAAATGAAAGGACTTGAGGTGGTCTGCCCAGATCCTGCTCCATCTAGCTGTGCCCCACTCCTAACCTTCTACCTAACACCTAACACCTCCTCCCACTCCTACCCTGCTCTCTTGGCTGTAGCCACATTCACTTCCTAGCTGTCCATAATCACCAGCAAATGCAATTCCTCTCTGCAGTTCTATATTTGCCATTGCTCTGTCTGCCACCCTCCTCAGCCATTCACAACCCTCCTCTTCAGTTCTATCATGGCTGTTCAATGATCCCTGTGAGGACAGGGCTTCCTTATCTGCTCTAGATGAAATAGTAGCTCTCTAGCCTGACCCCTCCTCCAGGAGCCTCTATGCCTGGGCCCTCTGTTACCTCTTCTAACTACTTGGCATAAAATACATACATATAAGGCCGGGCGCTGGTGGCTCACGCCTGTAATCCTAGCTACTCAGGAGGCTGAGATCTGAGGATCGCGGTTCAAAGCCAGCCTGGGCAGGAGAGACCGTGAGACTCCTATCTCCAATAAATCAACAGAAAACCGCAAGTGGCGCTGTAGCTCAAGTGGTAGCGCACTCGCCTTGAGCTGAAGAGCTGAGGGACAGCGCCCAGGCCCAGAATTCAAGCCTCACGACTGACCAAAAAAAAAAAAATACATACATATATATATATATGTGTGTGTGTGTATATCCATGTAACTATCCCATAATACATACACACATGTGTTTATTGTCTATTTCCACCAGACTTCATTGAGAGCAAGTAGTTTTGTCTATATTTTTTTGCTTATCTATATCCTCAATATAGAGAGAAAAATGTCTGGCATATATGAACACTCAATAAATACTTACTATTGAATTTGAGGTTATTCCTTATGTTGTATTGTTTATTTACCTGTGCTTGGCTGGTGAAGGTTGTTTCTGTTGAAGATATTTTTACTCCTTCTTTTAGTTACTTCCTTCAAATAAATCATAAATTTTCTGTTTTATGGCTCAAGACTACTGAAATAACTGTATGAAAACTGTGAATTTTGCTGAATAATTAATAGGGAATTTTCATGAAAGAACAGATGTTGTTCAAAGCCTTTATCCCACAGTGGTCTTGGTGTACGGTTTGGCCCACCCACAAGTGAACCTAATCCTTCCCTTAGCATTATATGTGTAGGTCTTAAACCCAGGAAGGAAAGGCCTTTTTTTTTTTTTCCGTTTCCAAGGTATCTCATTATCTTTGCAGTAGGATGTGATATCTGTTCTGCAGATTGTACAGGATAGACATGTAAAAGTCAACAGAAAGGGGAAGATCTGGAAATCAGCATTCTGATTTGGATAAAATTGTGGTTTAAATATGGCAATAAACTTATACATATGGCAAGTATGCTTATCTTTTGTTTTATTCAAAGAAAAGATGCAAAGATAAACTGGAGAAGGAGAAGTGAGGTCTTTAAAGCTCCAGACAAGTCACAATGGGATTTCTTTGGCTAGAAGTTGGGGTTACTAAGGATCAATCCCAGGGCCTTTCACATGCTAAGCATGATCTCTATTACTGCTCAGTACCCTAATTCTAATAAAGTTTTATAGTGATTATGATGATTATAGCTAATACTCACTGAGTATTAGCATACCAGGCATTGTTATAAAAATTTTATATGTATTGACTTGGCATAATCATAAAAATCACTGTTCACAAAAGAACATGAAGAAAGTAACATCATCCAAAAAGTCAGGGGAAAATGACCCACAACTAGTCTTTATTCAGCTCATTAGATATATAATGATTTAGATGTGATACTATAATAATGTGAGCTATTTAATCATTTAAGGCAATTCTTTTCATTTGATAGTGGTGTACAGATATTTAACTTCTTGGTTTCCCTCATTTTACTGGGGTTTGTAGCTGAATCTTTTTTTTTAGAAAAACTGATGCTTTGCAAGCGCAATGGTTCAGGATGTTCTGTTCTGCTTGTTCTGCTTGGGTTTAGGCAAAAATAAGAAAGACGCTGATGAGAAATAGCAATCATGGGGCATAATGGTATGCACTGACTGGCTGGGAAGTAATGCCCTCTTGAGTCTGTAGGCTCTTTTAGAACATGCTTGAATCTGTCCATCTTTGCTATTCCAGCATGCAGTGCTCAAACAATTGTGAATCGATGAAAACCAGGACACTTGAAATGAGTTTATGGAGGAGTCAATAATGTAGCCTGTCCCAACTCCACTAGACATTGAATACAAAAGAATTTTTTCATCCCTGATGTTATATTTTTCTTTTACTTAAAAAGCACAAATCAAGTCTATGAGTCAAGTTATGAAGCTTAGGAAAAGATATAATCTAGATAATATTAAAACAAATGTCAGATAAGTAGTTATAATCTGATGTGTTTTGGAATGATAGATAGATAGACAGACCGATGTTACTATGCTTGTAAATATGCCATGTCCTTGACGTGATTGATTGCCACCAATGGCACACTTTCCACCAGGACTCCCCTCGTCTATCCATGGTCATAGGTGACTCAAGAGTTCCTAATCACATGACTTCAGTAAGGTTCCTTAGTCTATTTTTGGCTCAATTTTTCTCATGTATAGATTGGGAATAATTATTTGGCAATGTTTACTACTAGTGGGTGATCTTAAAAGATTCTCAGCTGAAACTGTTTTGAATTTAAATATGGTCATTACTGCTTCTGTAAAATCAATGGTAGAATTGCTGAACACTGAATATTATGTATTTTTTAAAATGTTTCCTCTGCATTTTTCTTCATGTTTATACAGACTGAATCACTTAAACAGACTTCTATTTTTAACTCCTGCTAAAAAGAAATGCTTAAATCAAGCATTTCCAAATTTATATAATAAAGTAGAATTTTAAATAGCATAGCGGTGGATTCTAATATATACAAACTTGGGTTACTAACTCTGTGACTTCAGACTAATCTCTCTGTCACTCTGAGGTTGATATCCCTTTATTACTACTACTACAACAACAAAAATAATGTATTTTTACCCCTAAGAGTCAGCTTGGTGATTAAAAAAAAAGATTATGGAAGGGGGTATATCATATCGCTTGGTTCTCAAAAAAGGTCACTTATACAACTGCTTCCTAAACAAATGCTGATAACAGTTTGAGAGTCCTAGGTTCAAAATAGAAGTTGACTATATTTAGAAAGTAATTAAAATAAGTCATCTTATTAAGATATTAGTATAGCGATTAAGAAAAACAAAAAATGTTTTGTATAAAACCATAAAATATTAACCTATTCAAATAAAGTACTTTTCCTAGCCATAAAAATAAACATTTGAAATATAATTCTGAGAGAGTTATGAGAGATTTTCTAAGTTGCTATGAAGGTCTCTGAACCTTTTAGCCAAAGAATGAGGGGAGTGGGGGACATGCCTATTTTGTGTACTGCCACCTTGCAGTCAGAAGAGTGCCTGGCACTGCAGAAACATTTGTAGAGTGAAAGTGCAGGATAGGAAGTTACAGATGTCTGAATCAGAGAGGCTTCATTTGAAAGACTGCTTTATAGTAGAATACTATTATCGATCTTAAAAAGGCTGTTAAGAGGACTGAAAGAGGTATGAAAAGGACCTGGCACATGTATCGAGATATGGTTTCCATAGTGCTTTCCATACTTGCACTAATTTCATAAATATATCAAGAGCAAATGAGAACAACTAGTCTATTGGTTAGTCTAGTACTACAAACAATTATGAGGCTAATCAATGGCTGTTTTCTACCTACATACTGAGAAGCTGTATATATAGCAAAATTCTCTTCACTAAATCTGGGACAGCCAAGCCATCAGAGCAGCCAAAGTACTCAGGAAAACTAATTCTGCTACAAAGCTTTCTAAAGAAGGCTGCATTACTCCATCGGTCTTTCTGCATGTGGCTTTCAGTTGCCTTTTTAGCTAGTGACCCTGGATTTTAACTAATGAACTCCAGCTGTTCTTATTTTCCTTCCAGCCCTTCTAATTTAACCTCCTGTCTCCCTGGTCTCACATCCTTAAGAGTTCTTACAGGAAAAATGGGACAGTGCCAGAATTCTCAAATGAGGCCTCCCATCTTCTCTCAGAGGGGAGAGAACCCCCCCATTACAAGGCTCCAAGCCCTAACACTGGTGGAAAAAGAAACATTCATTGTTAGAAACTGGAAGCCTAACAACCTCCAATGTGTCAAAAATCCTTTTGTGGTTTTTAATATTATACAAGCAAAGCTTTCAGTTAGGGAAGTCCATAAAACAAACGAAGAAAGTCTGCAGCTAAATGCTAAGTGTAATTGTAAACACCTGTGCGGGAGAGGCAGCTCCTGGTAAATATGCAACCAAAGAAACATTTAGCATGCTAACAATATGGATCCAGCTTTTCTGAACATGCTGAGAACCATCTGTTAGCAAAATCCACACACACACAAAAAGTGGTTTCACTGTTAGCACCAAATGTGGACTTGGAAAACTTGGCTGTGGGCAATAGCTGAGCAAAGCTGAGCTTGAGCAAGCAGCAAACGCTGGTTGCCTAGAGAACAAGGTGAGCCTGGGCCTTGACAGCCAGCTTTCAGGCCAGTGACCTGTGGATTTTTACTACCTTCAGCACTACTCTTCAGTCCATCTCCACATCTCTGCCCAGATGCAATCATCTTGTCATGGGGCCTGCTAATAAGTACATCAGTACACGCAGCTTCCATTATATTGAACATTTAAATGCATGCATCTCTCCATCATGCATCTGATCCTTCTGGGGTGAGTCCCCAGCGAAATAGATAGCCATTTGGCTCTTCTACTTTAATTTAAAATGGTGCATTTCCCACGGGCTCTGAAAGACTTTTGAAAATGGCATCAAATTCAGTTATAAACTCATTTTCAGAATTGCTTTTTCCATGGCTGCTTGCATAATCCAGCCTTTTAACCTTGGTTCAAAATCTACTGACTCCATTAGCTATAGTGAGACCAACTCAGATTTCTTTCAGTTTACCATCTTTTCTACACTTGTTTCTTGAAAAATCTGCTCTAGTAAGACCCAAAACAACTATTAAAAAAAAATCAAGGTTTTCTTTTCTCCTTCATAATGCTCATCAATATGCTTTGTATATAGTATGTGCTCAGTGAAGAAGGAAGATTAACAGTTAAAGGGAAGAAAATAAGGCCAAAGAAGTATGTCATTTCTCTGGATTTTTGCTGTCATTTCAAATAGCTCATGTAAAAAGTTGATCATTGAATTTTTACTGCTTTCACTATATTGACTTTTCAATTGTTTTTTGGTGGTGGGAGGGGTGGGGTGCCAGCCCTGGGGCTTGAATTCAGGGCTTAGACTCTATCTCTAGGCTTTGTGATCAAGGCTAGTGCTCTACCACTTAAGCCACAGCTCCACTTCGGGCTTTTCTGGTGTTTAATTAGAGATAAGACTTTCCTGCCTGAGTTGCATTTGAACCATAGGCCTCAGATCTCAGCTTCCTGAAGAACTAGGATGACAGTTGTGTACCACCAGCAACTGGCTGGCTTTTCAATTTGTATTGTATAAATCATCAGTTATCTCTATGATCAGTAAGTTATCTATCACTAAAGGGAAATGAGGGAGAATGAAATAATAGCCACCATTTGTTTCAATCTGATTAGTCTGTGATAACTGCTTCAAATTCATGTTCTCATTAAAGGTATATACTTCATGAAATAAGCACTACTACTGTCTGCTTTCTGCAGCAAAATGAGTTAGATAGATGCCGGGCGCCGGTGGCTCACGCCTATAATCCTAGCTACTGAGGAGGCTGAGATCTGAGGATCACGGCTCAAAGCCAGCCCGGGCAAGGAAAGTCCGTGAGACTCTTATCTCCAATAAACCACCAGAAAACCAGAAGTGACACTGTGGCTCAAGCGGTAGAGTGCTGGCCTTGAGCTGAGGGACAGCGCCCAAGCCCAGAGTTCAAGCCCCATGACTGACAAAAAATAAAATAAAATGAGTTAGATAAGTAAGCTAATCTACCCAACATCAAACCACTAGAAACTAGTAGACCTATAAACCCCAATCCACTCTCCCTTACTTACTATATTGCCCAGGGCACAAAGCAAATACAGGTAAAGCAGATCTGTTGGGTTCATTTCTCCTGTCTTACCTTCCCGGATAGCTGTGAATGGGACTCCTTCCTCTGCATTCATGCTGATAACTTTTAAAGCCACTAGTTGTCCATTTATCCTAGAAAAGAGTGTGGGAGACATGGCACATGCTTACTGATATGGTTCAAAGCAGAAATCTATCTTTAACAAAAACTTTCCTTCAGATGTAATCCAACATATGGATATACAGTTTTCTCAAAACAAAAAAGTTTGATATACATATTGAATATATACTGCATACAAGTGTTTCAAATCTGTATTTCTCTTTACTAAAGTGGAATGTGGTGGGGTTTTTTTAAGAATATTTAGAGACAAGTAAGAAACATAGTATTCTTATGTGCATTGCTGCTTTTCTTCCTTTCTTTTTGTGCACTTATTTAGTCTACCCTTATTCTCCATCTGACTTCTGGTTGTGCCACCTCACAGTCTCCCTGATTGAACATTTGTACTGCTTTGGTCTGTTTACAGAAGGGGAACAGGAGCATCCTTTCTAAGTAAAAGTGAACACATCCTTTCTCTGCCCAAAATCAACTGTAGGCCAAGTGCTGGTAACTCACACCTGGAATCCTAGCTATTCAGGAGGCTGAGATCTGAAGATCACAGTTCAAAGTCAGCCCAGACAGGAAAGTCCATCAGATTCTTTTTTGGTCCGGTCGTGGGGCCTAAACTCTGGGCCTGGGCGCTGTCCCTCAGCTCTTCAGCTCAAGGCTAGTGCTCTACCGCTTGAGCCACAGCGCCACTTCCGGCTTTTTTCTTATGTGGTGCTGAGGAATCGAACCCAGGGCCTCTGGCATGCAAGGAAAGCACTCTACCACTGAGCCACCTTCCCAGCCCCTCCATGAGATTCTTATCTCCAATTATCCACCAAAAAGCTGGAAGTAGAGCTATGGCTCAAGTGGTAGAGTGCTAGCCTTGAGCAAAAGACCTCAGGGACAGTTCCAGGACCTGAGTTCAAGCCCCAGGACTGGCACAAAAAAAATTAAAATAAACTGTATCTCTACCAGGTAACAGCAAATTCTTGCACTGGAGTCCTAGGTACTACTGATCCATCCAGGCCTACCACTATCTGTATCTCTCCATCTTTTCTCCATTTTGTTTATGATAGAAGATGAGTGCTGAGAACAGAGAAATATTTTAATATGATATTGTTAGTAATCTTTTCATTTGACATTTTATCTTATCACTCATTCTTATATAATGTGATATTTAATAATGACTTATTATATATAAATATGCCACAATGTATTGGGCCAATTCCAAATACCTACAATTGTTCCTACCATGATGCTCATATCTGTAACTTAATCTTTTCACACAGCCCCAATTATATTCCCCCCCCCCCCCAGACACGATCTTACTAAATATCCTAGGCTGGCCTCAAATGCACAAAATCCTGCTGTATAGGGCTTGAACTCAGGTCATGGGCACTGTCCCTGAGTTTTTGTGCTCAAGGCTAGTATTCAACCACTTGAGCCATAACTCCACTGTTGGTTTATTTTTAAGTGGATAATTGGAGATAAGAGTCTCAAGGGGACATCTCTGCCCAGGCTGGCTTGGAACTATGACCCTCAGACCTCAGCCTCCTGAGTGGCTAGGATTACAGTCATGAGGCATGGACACCTGGCTTAATTTTGTTTTAATTGTCCAGGCTCCCTTTCAGGATTACATTTAGTTGCCATGTCTCCTTAACTCCTTTTTTGCTCTGACAGTTTGCAGACTCTTCTGTTGTGTTTGATAACCTTAGTTGTTTTGAGGAGTTGTTTTGAGGAGTACTGGTTATATATCTTTGTAAGATGCCCAGTCTTGGACATTTTCTAATAATGATTAGACTGGGATTATGAATTTTAGAAAGATAAAGAGTCATCTTCATCATTTTGTGACTTAAGACTTGGGAGAGGGCTGGTCCTGAGCTTGAAGGGCAGGGCTTGAGTGCTCACCTGGTACTGAATCATGTGAGCCAAGCTTCCAGTTCTGACTGTTTGCTGGCTAGTTGGAGGTAAGAGTCAATTTTTTGTTGTTGTTTTTTGTTTTCCTGCCTGAGCTGGCTTCAAATAGGAATCCTCAGATCTCAGCTTCCTGAATGGGTAGATTGTAGGGATGAGCCACAGGTGCCTGGCTAACTTACAACTTTTTCCTCCCTGGTTGTGGGGCTTGGACTCACAACCTAGGTGTTGTTCCTGAGCTTTTTTGCTCAAGGCTAGTGCTCTACCACTTTGAGCCACAGCTCCACTTGCAGGTTTTCTGCCCCCAGTTTTGAATTGCGATCCTCAGATCTCAGCCTCTTGAATAGCCAGGATTAATACATGTGAACTACCAGTGCCCAGTAATTTACAACTTTTGAGGTTGACTTTAACCTTTGTCGGAGGTAGCACTTGTCAGGTTTCTCTATTGCAAACGTACTGGTTTCCCCTATACAGTATGTTAGAACCAGTGTCACTAAGGTGTTGCCTACACTTAAGGAATGAGAAGCTAGATCCACCTCTCCAAGGGAGATTATCTACATAAACTACTTGGAATTCTTGTGCATAGAAGATTTATTTCCTCTCTCATCATTAATTTAAAAACTGAATCATTACTTGGTATAGACTCATAGATGATTTATTTTTTGGTTTATAATTTAATACTGCCTATTTTGTTTCTCAATTTTGGCAGGGTTGTCATTTGAAAGCTCTGTCAATTGGTTTCATGTTGTTTTGCCAAACTCTCAGCAATGTTGATTTGTTTTTAACCATCATATTTTGGCCCATTCAATAGGCAAAAGCAATTACCACATTTTAATTTCAACTTCTGTACTTACAGAACTGAATTTTCATAAGTGTATTGATTTTTTTCTATTTTCTTTTGTGCTTTGCCTATTTATCTGCCTTTTTATTGGGATATTTTGCATATACTTTTTTTTTTTTTTGGTCCGGTCGTGGGGCCTGAACTCTGGGCCTGGGCACTGTCCCTCAGCTCTTCAGCTCAAGGCTAGCGCTCTACCACTTGAGCACAGCGCCACGTCCAGCTTTTTTTCTTTTTGCTTATGTGGTGCTGAGGAATCGAACCCAGGGCCTCAGGCATGCAAGGCAGGCACTCTACCACTGAACCACCTTCCCAGCCCATTTTGCATATACTTTTAACCAGTTACTTTCATTTGTCTTCTCTTGTCTTTGAAGTGTGTGTGTGCGTGTGTGTGTGTGTGTGCGCGCGCGTGCGCGTGCACACACATGTGGATGCCTGTACTAGGGCTTGAAGTCAAGGCCTCTCAATCAGCTTTCTTGCTCATTGCTGACCCTCTACCCTAGGAACCATACCTCCAGTCTGGCATTTTGTTAATTGGAGATAGGGTCTCAGATTTCTGGGCTGGTTTGAACCTTAATCCTCTAGGTCTCAGACTTCTGAGGAGCTAGGATTTGTAGGTGTGAGCCACTGGCACCTGGCTGAATTCAATGTTTAGTATTTTCTAAAGTATTTTGTTTAGAACATGGCTCTGCAAATTCTACTTCATTAAAAAAATTTTAAGACATTTGGTCAAATATGCTTGGTAATGCTTTATACTTCATTTTCTTACTTCTTTTTAAGTAGTCAGAATGTACACTGGCATTTTTGAAATGCTGAAAACATCTATGATAAAGGATTGAATTTGATTTTGTTCAAAGGTTTCCAGTGTTGACTGGATGTTTCAATGAAACATCTATTGAAGTGTCTTGGAATTGGAACACCCCAGTTGCTCCTTAGAATGTACTTGGATAGATGACATTACATGGAACCCCTTATGGGTTCTGACTTGAATGTTAGACAGAGACAAACCTTCTCAGCCTAAATGTTATGCACAATTCACTTCATTATTTTTTCTTCTAGCTCTAGTATGCTTTCTTTTTTTCATTTAACTCTTTAGTCCACCATACCCATAATACATACATGCATATATATATATATATATACACACACACACACACACACACACACACACACTTATCCCAAATGGCCTAACAATTGTTCTAGCTCTATTTAATACTGTCCTCTTTTCCTTCTGACTTGAAATACTACCATAATTATAATGTAGACTTATCAATACTTAGATTGTAATTGTTCTAGCTATAGTTGCTCATCATGTTTCTTTTTTTTATTATTGTGAAAATATGTACAGAGGGGTTACAATTACATGGGCAAGATAATGAGTACATTTCTTATCAAGCATTGTAGCCTCCTCCTTTGTTTCCCCTTCCCATCCCTTCCTATCCTCCCTCCGCCCCACCACCCAATCCTCCTCCCCCCATCATGTTTCTTTAATGTGTCTTTTTTTCTACTTATCCTATACAATTTTAATTGTTGTAGCTTAGAATACACAGTCATCTCTCTATATCTGTGAATTCTGTATCTGTATGAAAACCAACCACAGATTGAAAATATCCAGAAAAATGCTGTGTTTCAATGGGACATGTACTGACTTTTTTTCTTCTAATCTACTAAGCAAGACAATACAACAATGATTGACATGGCATTTACATTGTATTAGGTATTATTAGGCTATACTCAAATATTGTGCCATTTTATATAAGGGACTCACTTCAGCATCCACAAATTTTGATCTCCAAGGGGGATCCTAGAACCAATTCCCAAAAGTTTTAAGGAATCATTCTATTTAACTACATCAAAATTCAAAGTTAGAGAATCAGTAACATTTTTATATACTATTAGATTTTTCAAATCCAAATATTCAATACTTACCACAGGCCCCAGCATGGTCATCGTTCACACACATTGTGCACACACATACCCAGCTCCTTCCTTCCCTCATCTTCTTCCATCCCTTTTTATGCCTCAAACTCTCAATAATCCCCCCTCCTCTGCTTCCTGCATCATCATGCCTGGCTTATATGATATTTTAAATTAATATCTGACTACTAGTAAGCTATTATTTGGGATAAGAGCACCTACCTTTCCCACCCTATCTAAAAAGCAGTGGAATTTAGATTTCCAAAATACATACTTGACTTTTAGATAACCAGTGTTTTTCATTTCCATCCATTTCCTGTATTTTGCAAGCATAGAAACCTCAAGGTGTAACATTTTTTGCACACTCCATACTTTGCAGAAATCCAACTTCCTTTTCTTCTTGGAAAGCCAAGTGGAAGGAAGCAGCAGAAGCCTCAATAGACCCCCACAACTATGAAACTTTGCATAAGGAAAATTCTAGAGACACCTTAGCAACTCCAGGCAGTCACTGTTCTTTGGGTCAAGCATAGAGAAAGTCTAGTTGCTTTGAATTGAATAGAAGACAGGAAAGGCCATCAGACATTTTAGTGGGCTGACTTCAATTGGAGCAGAGCAGGGTTGTTTTCCTTTCAAGGCTATTTGAATCATCTGCGCTCTCTCTCTCTCTTTCTCTCTAATGGCCCCACTGTCTTGCACATGTCAAATGCAGTGAAAGTGGTGTGTCATCTGACTCTATAATGTAAAGTGATGGAGTGGGGCCCTCATTTCAAAAATCTGCCCAGTCCTGCATCAACTCACCTGCTAATCCCCTTGTAAACTGTAGCATAGGAACCTTCACCCAGCTTCTCCAAGTTCAAGTAGGATGAGGCTGCCCCAAAAGGAAGGCTCTTCCTCTGCATAAAAGATACAGAGAGGTGTGAGAGACTGAAGAAAGGAGCAGGGTGTGTGTGTGTGTGTGTGTGTGTGTGTGTGTGTGTGTGTGTGTTACTCTCCTCACAATCCCAGGACACTAGACAGCATTGTGGAGGGTGTACCTGAGAAAGCCCATCAGGAACCACCTTGTAAGGGGAACAGCAGACATCCATTAAGTTTACTCACCCATTGGAACCGTTGCCCAGCATCCTCCTCCTGAAAAGAATCGCTGTTACTCCTTGGCCTTTTACTCACAAACTTCCGGGCACTGACAGTCTGGGGTCCCTTGGGGTGAAATGAAGTCATAGAACAGGATGCTTCTTTTAGGTCTGCTAGCTAGAGAGAGAGAGAGAAACAAAACACAAAAGCAAATGCATGGATAAAATGTGTGCAAATCAAGGTTCTGTAGCTTGCAGAACTGATTTTCCTTTGTTTGTCTCATACTTTTTCTTCCTATGTTTTCTAAGTTTCCTACTTCCCAGAAGGAAAAAAAAAAGCAGCTTTCTTGAAAGTCAGATTCCTAAAAGAGACCATAATGGTATCAACTGCTGAAATGCTACATTCCTTCTTCACCTGAATGCTTATAATGCAGAGATTAACCTAAATCTCCTTGATGGATTCTTTCCAATTTTTTCTCTTTGATTCTGACTCCTCTCACTTCCTCCCTCTCTGTCTCCCTCCCTCCCCTCTCCCTCTCCCTCTTCTTCTCCCTCTCCCTCCCTCCCTCCTTCCCTCCCTCCCTTCCTCCTACTCACTCAATTACTCAATTATTCAATGTATAACTTTAGGAAAATAATCATTGCTAATAGTTACGAGAAAATTCCTGAAATTTTGAATCCACAACAATACTGCAGCTTGCTTTCTTTGGTTCAGCCCTGCGAGTCAGGACCTTCGAGATCTCAAGAACAGAGCCACTTTCTCTACTTCAAGTCAAGGCACACCACAACCAAGGATGATTTTTCCCTTCTGGTTTACAAGCACATCCCCAAACTTGATAACTACAGCCATAAATTCTCTGTGACTTTAATAGAATTTTTTTTTCTTTTTATGGGCTTTAGACCTACCGCAGAAAAATCAACCCGTGCTACATGGAAGGAGAATGTCTGCCTGAACTCCTGAGTTTATCGTGAAAGCAAGATGCTTTCTCCTGAGATGCAAATACCTCTAGAGCAGCCTCCATGCTCCCAGGCTGAGTCCTCCGGCAGCTGCGTGCCTCACCTCCCTCCGGACAGTGAGAGCAGCCGCATCCAGGCTGTAGCCTCTTTGTGCACAGCTCTTGACCCATAATCTTCTCAGTTCAAGGAGAAAATCTGCACTTGAACCTCTCCCTCTCTGCCTCTCCTTGTCCTTGCTCACTCCCTTTTAGCCAGAGGTCAGCAGTGTGGAGCTTTCATATGACTCGCATGAGGGCTCTGCCTGAAGCAGCCTCATGACTTCAGCAGTTTTCCTTATCAGAGCAAGGAAGTCTCCATCAGAAGAGCGGGCTGCTGCTCCAGCCAGACGTGCACAGCCCCAAACAGGGAGGTGCAATCTGGACACAACACAGTTGGGCAGAATGCCAGCCATAGCGAGCGTGTTCGGTATATGTATATATTTTTTTAATGAATTTACCATGTGACAGCCTGACAGTATCATTGTGATATGGAAATTCATTTGGCTTCCTCCTGCAAACATGAACACACTGAGAAGTAGTTTGTGCCTTTTATCTGAAAGCAGTTTTTGGTTTCCCAACTTTAAAAACAAATTTGCAACCCGGCCAATTTTTAGTAGTCAAAGAAACCACAGACTCATACAACAGGAAGAAAACTGAAGACATCTAGTCTATCCTTTTGCCTCCAATAAAACTGCCTAACAGTACTTAAGGAGTCATTCATTTATTCAGATACTCTGTGTGAACACCTATGTTCTTACTGTATAGATGAGAAAGCCAATAGAGAGAGAAAGAGAGAGAGACAGAGAGACACACAGAGAGAGAGAGAGAGAGAGAGAGAGAGAGAGAGAGAGAGAGGAGTTTGGGCTGGGCATGATGACACATGCCTCTAATCCTGGTACTTGGAAGGCAGAGATAAGAAGATCCAGAATTCAGGGCTGGGAAAATGGCTCAGTGGTAGAGCGCTTGCCTTGCATGCATGAGGCCCTGGGTTCGATAAGCAAAAAGAAAAAAGCCGGAAGTGGCACTGTGGCTCAAGTGGTAGAGCGCTAGCCTTCACGACCGGACCAAAAAAAAAAAAAAAGAAGAAGAAGAGATCCAGAATTCAAAGTCAAGTTTGAATTACATAGCAAGAGCCTGTCTCCAAAAAGTCCTAGACCAAGTAAGTTCATGAAGATTTTCTTTTTATCATTTTATTATTATGTCTTACAATCATTTTTCTTTTTTTTTTCACACTTTCATTAGAATCAATAAGAGGACTCCATTTTGACATGCCCATATATGCATCCAATGGAACTTGTTCACTGCTAGTGCTCTACCACTTGAGCTACACCACCAGTTACATGGACCTTAATCATACTCACAAGTCATAGAATTTTTTTCCCCCCCTGCTGATCCTAGGGCTTGAACTCAGGGTATGAGCACTGTCCCTGAGCTTTTGTGTTCATGGCTAACACTCTACCACTTGAGCCACAGCTCCATGGTTGGCTTGTTAGTGGTCAGTTGGAAACAAGAGTCCCATAGACTTTTCTGCCTAAGCTGGCTTTGAACCATAATCCTCAAATCTCAACCTCTTGATTACCTAGGATTGCAGCTGTGAGCCATCTGTGCCCTGCTTAGTCCTAGGATTCTTAAAAACCAGTCTTTGTATTAGCCAAGCAATTATATACCTAAGTCACAACTATTCTACAATAGAACCTTTTTTAAAGCTTTACATTCATGTTTTGATACTAGAAACAACATTTTCTTCTTATTCCAGAGAAATTGTTAAATATCCTTCAGAATTTTAAAACATGTAATAATGTACAGTTTTATTGTCTTGTTGAGAGTCAAGGAAAAATGTCAGATGACTTATTAAAATGTATCCCAGCTCTTATGTCCAAAACAATAAATTTTGTTACCAAAGATTTCTGTGTAAAAAACAAGTCAGATGATTTCCTTTTGGGTCAGCTTGGGTTGGACGTCCTTCAGGCAGCCTGCTGGGCTCTTGGTAAGAAAAAGCCATTCCTGCTCTCCACAGGCATGCCCACCCTTATAGAATGCAAGGCCTCACATGGGAGGTTCACAGGTATGGAGAGGCCTTTGTGCCTAAGCCTAAGTAAACTAACAGAGACTGGCTTCAGCAACTTCCTGCAAGGGATGATGGCACAGTCCGGAGTGTGGGAATTGCCGGCAGGGCACACTTCCACCATTTGAAACCAGTGTAGTTGTGTATCTTAGGCCAGCTCAGAAACATGCTATTCCCTCCCTTCCTTTCCTCCCCTCCCCTCCCCTCCCCTTCCTTCTCCTCTGGGCTAGCATGTGCCATCCCCTTCCCTCACTTTCACCACAGGTTCTGTTTCCAGGGAATCTGGATTAAGATAAGTGGTAACCATGGACAATTAGCAGTAAAATGACATGCTATGGACCATGTAAGGCTAGCATGTCCATCCACCACATTTTTGGGATTATCTTTACCTTGTCAACGGTTGTCAATTTAGACTACCATGTTTGAGAGTTTGCATTTTTTCCCCATTTCCTCTTCTGTTTCAATTTTAATCAAGTTATTTGAAATTATGGTCTACTTAAAACTTTTCTAGAATGTATAGATTATCACAGATGCTTAACAGATAATAACAAGATAAGTAGTATGAATGAATGACAGAAACATTTTAAAAATACTGAAGAATACTCAATTGTTACAAAAATAAAACAAAATAAAGAGCCAGATCACTAGTACTATCATTCTAGCTACTCAGAAGGCAAAATTCGGGAGGATCATGGCTTGCTACCTAAGCAAAATCTTTGTGAGGCCCCAATCTCAACCAATAAAAAGCTGTGCATGGTGGTGTACAGTTGTCATCCCAGCTGTCTGGGAAACATAAATAGGAGGGTTGAAGTCTAGGCCAGCCCCAGGTAAAAACACAAGACCCTATTAAAAATAACTAATGTCAGGCACTGATGGCTCATACTTGTAATTCTAACCACTCAGGAGGCTGAGTGGTTAGGATCTGAGGATCTCAGTTCAAAGCCAGGCCAGATAGAAAATTCCTTGAGAGGGCTGGAAAGGTGGCTCAGTGGTAGAGTGCTTGCTTTGCATGCATGAGGTCCTGGGTTCGATTCCCCAGCACCACATAAGCAAAAAGGAAAAAAGCCGGAAGTGGCACTGTGGCTCAAGTGGTAGAGCGCTAGCCTTGAGCTGAAGTGCTGAGGGACAGCGCCCAGGCCCAGAGTTCAGGTCCCACAACTGGACCAAAAAAAAAAAAGAAAGAAAGAAAGAAAAAAAAAAGAAAATTCCTTGAGATTATTATCTCGAAGTAACTATCCTCCCCTCCCTCCCCCCCCAAAGAAAACACCTGAAGTGGAGCTATGGCTCAAATGGTAAAGCACCAGGCTTGAACAAAAAAGCTCAGGGAAAGTGCCCAGGCCACGTTTAAGCCCCAGGACTGGTGTGCATGTGTGTGAGCACTTGTGTGTGCACTCAGAGATTTAAAAAAAAAAGAAAAAATGTAAAAAGGGTTGGTATCATTGCTCAAGTGACAGAGCACCAATGCAGCCATTACAATGCTCTGGATTCAAACTTCAAAACTACCAAGAAGAAAAAGAGGAAGAATTAAAAAGGCCTAAACCATACAACAAATGAGCATAATACATTAGATATTGTATGGCAGCTGATTTGAGTAAATCAATTGTAAAATGACATTTCTGAGACAAGTATGGAAATTTAAATATGGCATTACATTATTCTAAGAATTTATTTGTAATTGGCACGGTGATTAAAAACAGTCGAGTAGTTAGAGATGCATGCTAAAGTACTTACAGAAGGTATGACATAATTTCCAGACTCACTTTAAAAAATTCCAGACAAACAATGCTTGGAATAGAAAACACAAAATTGGTTAAGGTAGTAATAATGGTTTATGCTGGCCAATCGTTATATTAAGGTTTGATTTTGTGTTTTAAATTTTTTCTGGAATAATAAGAAAAGGAAAAGAGCAATATACTTAAAAAATGCATTCACAGCAAATCTTTACATTTTGGTTATTTTCCTGCCTGTTTTCAACAAGGGTATATGAGGCTTTCAAAGAAACTACAGCAATCCTCCCCCATTATCATCTTCATCAAAATTGCTACCTGTCAGTGCTTGCCCTGTGCCCAGCTCCATGCTGGTTTAGAGACTGACCCTTGCAACACCATGACAATATCTAGGTTGTCATTCTTATCACTAGGAAAACTGAGTCTTATAGTTTAAGTAGTTTTTTCAAGGTAACCAAACTAAAAAATAGTAGAAACTCATTATAAAGTTCCCCAAAGACTGCATCGAAAACTTTTACAAATTTTATTGAATGAGAAGACAATAATAAATTGTATTGTACATGGTATCTCTCCAGTTGTTCATTTTCCTTATTAGTTATGAGGCCTAAACTTCTTTGTGTTTTTATTGTTTGCATATATTAGTTGTACAAGGAGGGTTTCATTGTGACATTTCCACACATGTGTACAACAATGTCCAGATCAACCTCACCCACTCCAGCATGTACTTCTCTCTCTTTTCCCCACTTCTTAAAACAATTTCAACAAGTTTGATTGTTCTATTTTCATACATGCAAACAAACCACACTTTGGCCACATTAACTGTATTTATCATGAGGAAAATAATTATATTCAGAATAATCCAGGAATAAGCAAGGACTCCAGTTACTTATTCAGGGACATGTAGCATTGCCTTTGGTAAGATATGTGAACATTTTTGGAAAGAAATAAAAGCTGCAGGGTACAATTCTTAAATCACACTTCTTCCTTGTTCCTGGATTACTTTAGCTTGCAACAGTTACATTCTGAGAGTGCTGCCTGCTGACAAGAAATGGAACTGCAAGCAGGTGGTAGCGAGGCCTCTTTTTTACTTTTATATACTTATACAGTCGGTCCTTATATTATTATTACACATTATTACATATTTTTAAATTATGCTTAAATTTTTCTCTGAAGTTGATGTTATAAATTCCTGTGTTATCTTCTATTTCCACTGTCATTGAGAGTACGGTTCAAAACTGTGAATTATTGAAAAAGAATAGGAGAAAAATGCCCATATTTACAAATTTCACAATTTTTGAGACCTTGAAATTTCTGTGCAGAAATGTCAAATTTCCAATTACCATGCCTTGCTTCCTAGATTTAAATTCTATTTTCTCTAGCATCTGGAGATGCAATTCAGAGATAGTTTACCAATTATGCAGGATGCTTTAGATTCAATACTTAGCAAAGAAAAAATAAATACATCCACATTTTTTGCCCTAATACTATATTTCTGCCTTTTTTTTCAGGCTCTCCTCACATTTTGGTCTTCACCTATAAAAGCGATGATATACTTGTGTGGATCGAAGCTTTTAACTACAGGGGCTGGGAAGGTGGTTCTGTGGTAGAGTGCTTGATTTGCATGCATGAGGCCCTGGGTTCGATTCCTCAGCACCACTGAAGCAAAAAAGAAAAAAGCCAGAAGTGGCGCTGTGGCTCAAGTGGTAGAGCACTAGGCTTGAGCTGAAGAGCTGAGGGACAGTGCCCAGGCCCAGAGTTCAGGCCCCATGACCGGACCCCCCCCCCAAAAATAAAAACACCAACATTTCACAAGTAGGTAGGGAAATCTAATTACAAGGTGTTCCTGTGTCAGAATGGCTTAGCTTATAAGGCAAGGCAATTATACTGAACACTACGGCTAAGAAAGGACCCATTGTCTAAAACCACAGGAATCCTTAGGTGTGTGTAGATGCAGAGAAGGTGGAAGACTTTCTCTTTCCGCCTAAGTAAAAAAAGAAAACTAGGTTTCTGCAGACCAGATATTTTCTCTTCTGTTCTCTGCATGTATATGATTGCTTGAGTGTTTTGATTTTTTGAGTTTGAATGGACTAAATTTTATAATTTCCCTTTTTCAGTATAACAGCATGATTTTTCAAAGTCTAGTTCAATGTTCTGTTGTTATTTTTTAAATTTACAACAGATTTGCCAATATAGCATAATCAGGTCCCACAGGGAAATAATTTGTCACATATTTAATCCAAGTCTTCTGGCCAAAAACTGAGAAGAAAAGTGATATTAATAATAAGACAACAGCCAGGCATGGTGGTATATACCTGTAATCCTAGCACTTGAGAGGCATGAGGATCATGAATTTGAGGCTAATGGATGATATAGAAAGACCTGTCTTAAGAAAATAAAGAAGTAAGCTGGGCGTCGGTGGTTCACACCTGCAAACCTAGCTACTCAGGAGGCAGAGATCTTAGGATCATGGTCCAAAACCAGCCTGGGAAGGAAAGCCTGTGAGACTCTTTTTTTTTTCTTTCTGTTTATGTGGTACTGAGGAATTGAACCCAGGGTTTCATGAATGCTAGGCGAGCACTCTACCACTAAGCCCCATTCCCAGCCAAAAATCTGTGAGACTCTTATCCTCAATTAGCCACCAGAGAACTGGAAGTGGTGCTGTGGCTCAAAATGGTAGAGTGCTAACCTTGAGCAAAAGAGCTCAAGGACAGTGCCCAGGCAGTGAGTTCAAGACCCATGACTGACCCAAAAAATAATTAATTCATTCATTAATTAAGTTTTAAAAATAAAAACATGATTGACTTGTGAAACTTCCATACTAACCTGGTGAGTAAAAGCCTGGGTTTGGCCTCTGGGAGAGCACTGGGTGGCCCAGGTGAAAGGCCAGGACAAATGAATGGCAAGCTCTTCTTTCTGCTCACTATGGATTTGCTGACATAAAGGCTGTCCTCTATCTGGTACTGGGCAGATTCCAGAAACTTAAATCTTTCCTGTATAAAGCTGTGTGAGCAATTGCCTCCTTCTTGGCAAAAGTCCAACTAGAAATTGGGAGATACTTATGTATCAAGTAGACAGTTCCCACTGAAGCTTACTTTGTCTCGCACATGAATCTAGCTTTACCGAGTACCAGTACTGGGGATTGAATTCAAGGCTTCACACTCTCCAATGGATTTTTTTGCTCAAGGTTGGTACTCTACCACTTGCGCCACACCTCCATTTCCTCAATACAATTCTGAAAGTGTTAAATAATTTTCAAAATGCTAAATAAGCAAGGAGTAGAGTAACCAGGCTCTGACCCAAGGAGAAACCATTCTGAAGTCTGTACTTTTGTTCGTGAGAAAATTGCCCCATGTAGCTCGGTTTGGCCTGGAAGTTGCTATGGAAGCCAGCACAGGCATAGGCTTGAACTCAAACCTTCCTGACTCAGCCTCCTCAGTGTCATACATACACCTCCCATCACCACCCCTCTCTCAGCAGCATGAGCCCAACACACATGCCTATGATTAAAAGGTAATGATATTTTTGTGCATCTTGTCATTGTCAGTTTGTATGAAATGCATTAAAATGCTCCCATTACATATGCAAGTTATGAAACCCTGGCTTGTAAATGCTGATACCCATGAATTGTGTATAGACCCTCTGAAAGCCTTGCTCCCCATGTCAATCTCAGATGCCTGAGCCCCATTATGCCCTTATGCCAGAACAACAGCCTTGTACCCACAGCACCGCTCGGTGGCCAACATGAAGAACTTGCCAAATCAATTTCTTTCTCCCAGTTCCTCTTTCTTCACATACTATCTTTTCAAACCTCAAGTATATTTACTTGCCCCAATTTTCCTTGAAATTTACTATACAGAATGGACTTGATTCCATCACAAGTAATCTTTTTTTTTCACATTCCCACACATTTATTATTATTGTTGTTGTTGTTGTTATTCTAGTACTGACATTTGAGCTCAGGGACTCACACTTGCTTGTTCAATGGTTGTTCTATCAGTTGACCTGTATCTCCAGCTGGTGTTTTTTTTTTTTTGCTAGTTATTTTGGTGGTGGAATCTCAAGGACATTTAAGTTCGGGCTGGTTTCAAATCATGATGCTACAGATGTCAGCCTTCTGAGTAGCTTGGATTGTAATCCTATGAGACAGCAGTATGAGACATCAGCACTTAGTCTACACACATTTTTTTAAAATCAACAACAACAAACCTTTTCTTTTGTTTTCTATAATTGTTTCACAAATTCTGCTTACTCCTTTAACTACCTTTATTGCATACATAAGCCTGGCTAAGCCTATACTAGGACCTAGTTTCAACACTGGTTTCAACACTGTGAAATGTAGAGGAGTTAACCATTCATTTTAAGATTTAAGGATTTCAGAGCCTTGTGTAAACTGCTTAGTTCACTTCCACTTCAGAAATAGTATCCCTGCTCCATATTGTGGTATTACCCAGAAGCCAGTGGACTCCAACCTCAGTAGTCCTCTGGAATAGCCTGGGAAGGAGGCAGAGACCCAAAGTAAAAAAAAAGATAATGCCTGAGGGTAGGCAGACAGAAAGAGATGAAGGAAAGAAGGAAATGACATAGGAAGAGAGGGAAAGCAAAAAAGGAGACAGGTGCGGTGGCTCACACCTGTAATCCTGGCCACTCAAAAGGTAGAGGTGAAGAGGATTGAGGTTTGAAGCCAGACTGGCAAAAGTTAGTGAGATTGTATCAACAAATAAACTGGAACTAGGCCCAGTGACTCAAATATGTAATCCTAGCTATTCAGAAGGCTGAGATCCAAAGGATCAAGATTTGGAGCCAGTCCTGGCAGAAAAGTCCACAAGACTCCATCTCCCATCAAAACACAAGACTTGGAAGCATAGCTTAAGTGGAGCACCAACCAAGCAGCTTTGGCTCTAAGTTCAAATGGAGGAAGAAGTGGGGAAGGGGAAGGGGGAAGGAGAGAGGGGATGGGGGAGAAGAAAGAGAAGGAGGAAGGGGAGGAACAAAAGAGAGGAGGAAAGCAAGAAGAGAAAAAGAAAACCAAACCTGACATGGTGGCAAGTGTTTGTAAACTCAACTACAAGGGAGGCATAGGGAAGAGGATCCTGGTCCCAGGCCTGCTGGGCAAAAAGCAAAACCCTACCTGAAAAAAATAAACTAAAGTAAAAATGGGTAACAGTATGTTTTAAATTAGAGCATTAGCTTATCACATACTAAGGCGCTGAGTTAAAATCCTGGTACTGCTAAAAAGAAAAAAGAAGGGAGGAAAAAAGGAAGGGAAAAAGGGAAGAAGGAAAGAAAGAGAAAGAAAGAAAGGAAGGAAGGAAGGAAGGAGGAAGGGAGGGAAGGAGGGAACAAGAGAGACAGAGAGAGAGGGGGAGGGAGGAAGGAAGGAAGGAAGGAACGAACGAACGAACGAACGAAAGAAGTAAGTTCCGGGGCACTGGTGGCTCAGACCTGTAATCCTAGCTACTCAGGAGGCTGAGATCTGAGGATACCAGTTCAAGTCCCATGACAGACAAAAAAGAAGAAGGAGGAGAAGGAGCAGGAGGAGGAGGAAGAGGAAAAGGTGGAGGAGGAGGAGGGAGGGAGAGGCATGTGCAACTTCCTTCCCTCTTGCTTCCTACTAGTTCTGGGATAGACATAAGGCATAGGGAGACAACAAAAATCACTCCATAATTGAGATGAATAAAAATAATGAGTAAATACTCTCAAAATGCAACATTTCCAAAAACCAAACATTAAAGCAAAACAATCTATGGTGAACAAAATACTGCATTTGATTCGGGGGTTGCATTTTTTGATACTAGGTCACCCAGGCTGACCTCAAATTCAATATCCTCCCACCTCAGCCTCACAAATGTTGGGATTACAGTACTGCTCCACTATACTTGGTTTACTATCTGCATTTTAACAAAAATCAAGTGGCTGGTCTGTTTGCTTTACAACCGGGTGTTATATAAAGGAAATAGTCCTTGGTTGCTAGGTAGCTTTCCGCTGTTGTCTAACATGCTTGCCCTCATGTGAGCCCACCAAAAGGGTCAACAGTGTTGTAAGAATGGCTTGATAAAATAAATAAAATAAAGAATAAAAAGAATGGATTGATAACAGGAGGCTTTATGTATAGGGGTGTTTCCAAATCGTAGAGCTTTTCCCACTTGATGTAAAACATCAGAGACAATTTAGAAAATGTAGGTGTAAGAGCACATTTCTTCTTTGGCCTCAGGTTCCAAAATGGCTGGATTAGGAGTTCAAAAACACCACAACTTACATGGCAGGCTCTACCTTATCCTTTCAGAACTGCTTTGTTTTAAATACTAGCTTTTGTGAAAAATGATATCCAAGGTTTTTATCTTCTCATTTCATTAGCTACACAATACTGCAAAAATAATGTTTTCAGCTTACAACAACATAAATCAAATAACCTTTGTAAACTAGCACAGAAATGAACCCATTATTTACCTCATTGTTTCTATGGGAAAATATGTTCTAAGTTTCACACAATGCACTTGCCAATAAATCTCCCAGACACAATTATAAATAGATGAACGAAAGTCCTTTAGCCCCAAACAACCATTCTTAATTTTAAGTTAAAAAAAGTAACACACAATACCCAGTTTACGATTACAATACAAGAATAGAATTCTTTTTTGTCAACAAAACAGAGGCAAGGAAAGAATAAGCCAGAGAAGTAACAGTTTTAGGTATGCATTACATAAAAATTATTCAGATAGGAATGTTTTATTTAAACAGATATTAAAATGTTATTAAACTATGAATGCTCTAATAGCTATGTCTCAACAATTCCTATATAGCACTTGCCTCCATTCTAAAAATAACAGGTTAGCATCTGCTTACCTGCATCTGGTGGTTAGTCATTCAATCCATTAATTATTTTTTGGTAGAAGATGAATAGAAGCATTCCATCTAAACCATCCCCCAAATTTAGACTACATGCCATCAGTGGGACTTTGCTCCTCATTTCGGTCATGAAGTTAAACTCCACATAAAGTACTCCCAGCTGTCCATGAGAGGTGGGTGGGTACCTTTGTCTGAAATCTCAGCCACTTAGAATCTCAGCACCCATTTCTTTTTTTTTTAAATGAGAGTAATAGTGATATTTATTAAGAATAGTAAAGTTCATCAGAATAGAAAGGTATTGTTTTAGAGGTAAAAGTCTCCTCAGAAAGAGAAGTCAAGACTGACCTAACCACTCCTCCTTCCCTCCTTCCACCACCCCCAAAGCCAGGGTTTGAAGTTAGGGCCTCGCATTCACTTGGTTTGCTTACTTGCTTATTTGGTGCTCTACCACTTGAGCCATACTTCCAGCCTTGCTTTTTGCTGGGTATTTTGTTGGTGGTGGTGGTTGTGGGGCTTGAACTCTGGGCTTGGGCGCTATCCCTCAGCTCTTCAGTTCAAAGCTAGCACACTACCACTTGAGCCACAGTACCCCTTCTGGCTTTCTGGCGGCTTATTGGAGATAAGAGTCTCACAGACTTTCCTGCCTGGGCTGAGATCCTCAGATCTCAGCCTCCTGAATAGCTAGGATTACAGGCATAAGCCACCAGCTCCTTTTGGAGTCCTAATAAATGACTGCCAATTTAAATAATAGTATTTACATATATGTGTAAAGGCACACCATATATATGTATATATATGTGTGTGTGTACGTGTGTGTATACACAGACACACACACATACATGCACACACAAAAGAAGGGAGCCTAGAACCAGTGCTTCCTTGTTACTCATTTTGATCCCTCTGTCGAGGGCCTCATATGATCTTATTCTAGTTTTTATTGCTAGTACTCATGGGCCCATTTCTTTTCTTTTCTTTCCTTAAGCTTTGTTGCCTCCTCCTTTGTTTTCCCCTACCATCCCTTCCCTCCCACCTCCACAACGACTCACCCCCCCCCAACCACCCCGCCACCGCCAAAGTTGTAAAATTCCTTTTCAACATAGTGTTTTGTACATCTCATTGTTTTGATGGGTCAACCTGTATCCTTATTTAAGCATTTTGTTTTCTACTTATTTTTTACAAACAATTCAGACCTCAAATCCTCTCTTACTCTCAAAGCTCATAATCTGTGAGCACACACTGTAGGTTCTGTCTGTGAAATGCATCTAAGATCTAACTCCTTTTTACCTTCTCCTCTTCGTGATGGTAAAGCAGCAGCTTACAGACCTCTTTACTTCAATTCTTTGACTTTTATGCTGTTCTCCACTGTGTAGGAAGCCCAATGATGGCAGCCTCTGGACGAAGCCCTCCAAAGATTTGCCCATGTTGGATGTACTGGCAGAGCAAATGTCTGTCTCACTATCCAGTCATTGTACTTGATCTTTTACCCAAACGTTTAATCCATTTTAAAGACTTTTTAAAAAAATGACAAAGCCAGGCACTGGTGGCTCCCGCCTGTAATCCTAGCTACTCAGTAGGTGAGGTCTGAGATCACAGTTCAAAGCCAGCCCCGGCAGGAAAGTCTGTGAAACTCTTATTTCCAATAAACCACCAGAAAACTGGAAGTGGCGCTGTAGCTCAAGTGGTAGAGTGCTAGTCTTGAGCTGAAGAGCTGAGGGACAGTGTTCAGGCCCAGAGTTCAAGTCCCTTGACCAACAACAAAACAAAACAAAACAGTGTCTCACTTTGCAGCTGGTCTTAACTTATCCATCTTCCTGCCTCTTCCTCCTCAGTTCTGAGATTCTAGGCATGCACCATCATGCTTGACTCCTTTTCTTATTCCTTTCTTGCCTCATGAAATAGTCACATAATTGTCCTGTTTGCCTTTTCAGTTACTGCTTCCTTTACCCACACTGCCAGATGGCCACATGGTTCGTGTCATCACTTCCTATTAGGGCTCTGTTCAGGAATCTTCTTAGAAGACAGACATTTCTCATCCACCTTTACATAAAATAGTACCCTTCTCTTTGGATTATTTTACTTTTCTTTAGTCTCATTAATATCACCACTACATGTTGGTTTGCTTGTTATATAGCTCCAGCTGGCCTTCAGCTCTTGGTCTTCCTGTCTCACCCTGGGATTGGAGATTTGTACCACAAAACTGACCACATAGAGCATTTGTCATTTGCCAGATGTCATTCTAAGCACATCACACAAGTTACACAAGTTAATCCTCACACCACCTCCAAAGTGGGTCATGTTACTATCTCTGTTTTATGGATGAGAAGATTAAGGCATTCAGAAGTGAAATAACTTGTACCAATGTCACAAAGCCAAATGCTGAAGGTGAAATCTGAATACAAATTCTGTGGCTCCAGAATGTAGTGTTTTAGTAATCCCTCTATTGGTCTGTTTTATGTCTCTAACCATCACCCTATTTTATATTTATCAGCTCATACTCTTCTCTTACTCTTCTTATTTCAGTTGTTAGCTGCAAAGCCAACCATCATCCCAAACTTAGTGGCTTAAAGCAACAACTTATCATGTCTCAGGAATGGGGTCAGGAATTCAGACAGGATGTGATGAGGCTGTTTTTCTGCCCCACTTTGCATTGGCTGGTATCCCTTTGCTACATTCAGCTGGTTATTGAGTTGGTCTGGAAAGTCACAAAAGCAATACTCACAGGTCTGGCATTCCAGGGTTCCTTCAGGTGGACTCTTCACATTGTTCCTTACCAAGCTAGAGGACAGCTGGAGCCTCTTTAGAACATTAGTTGGTGGCATCTCAGAGCAGGATATGGATATTACTTGAAGATTTTTTTTAAAGGATGTTTATAAGAAATTGCCATTCTAATTTTTCATAGTAGTTATATAATTTTATGTTCCCATTTGTGTTTAAAATCTTTCCAGAACTTGTGGATACCAGTGGCTCATGCCTGTAATCCTAGCTACTCAGGAGGCTGAGATCTGAGGATCACAGTTCAAAGGCAACAAGGGCTGGAGAGTCCATGAGACTCTTATAACCAATTAACCACCAGAAAACCAGAAGTGGCACTGTGGCTCAAGTGGTAGAGTGTTTGCCTTGAGCTGAAGAGCTCAGGGACAGGGACCAGGGCCCAGAGTTCAAGTCCCATGACTGACAAAAAAAAAAAAAAAGAATTTCCAGAACTTATTTTCCACCACAATCTGGAGAATATGTATGGTCATATTGCCTAGCAATCCTTTATTATTAGGGTTTATTATTCTAAAGCATAGCAATGTGATCTAGGCCTATTTAAAACACAGGGACAACAGGTGAGTTTCAAGGCTTCCTTTTCCCAGACATGCCTTTCCTTTTTCTGTCTCTACCTCAAGAAGTCTTGCAGCTTAAAGGAGAAAGAAGATGCAGACTAATATATGACCACTGTGTAATATTGTTCCGTAAGAGGTTAGCAGAGTGTGAGAGTTGGACCAACCAGAGAAGCTGATAGCAGATATTCTGAGTGGTGATGTATAAAGGTGACGGATAGGCTCAGCAATACTGTCTGGCTACGTGTAAGTTTCGACTGCTGTTGGACACCTTTGGTTTTCAGAGATGCCACCTCAGGGCTGGGTGATTTTCTGTACTGGGCATGTTGTTGGCTGAACGGCTGCAAAGTAAATTTTACAGTTGGGCCGGGCATCCGGGCTGCAAAGGAGGTGAGACTTTGGTGAGCGAGATAAACCTTTTCCACGCTTGACTCACATCTGCGGTTGATGGTGTAAATATCGGTTTACAGGTCCCTAGCAACAGGGATTTCGCACTCAAGAGGCACGTGCAGAAAGGATGGAGATGGAGATGAGGATGGGGCTGCGAAGAGTAGTTGGGGAAACTGTGCTCCAGGCAAGCCGACTAATTTTACTGATTGTGTACTGGGAAGCCTGCGGGGCTTATTTCTTCGCAAAAAGACTAGAACACACACACACACACACACACACACACACACACACACACACACGCTACACACACGCTCCGGGCCGCCCGTTGCCATGGAAATGCTGGTTAGGCCCGGATGACTACGTGTTGCATCACCGCTGAAGCGCGCTCAGGGACTGGCGGTTCGGGTAAGGCGCTGTTGCCCATGTTTCAGTTCGCAGTGCCTGACGCAATCTGAATAATTTTGATCCCAGTCAGACGCCGTCGACCGTCTCTGGCGCCGAACCCCTCCTACTCTGGTAGCAGTCTTTTCCCGCCCCCTCCCCTCGCCTAGCCACTGTCCGGCCCCGCCCCGGCCCTGAGGCCCCGCCCCTGTGAATCAGCTGATCTCGCGAATCCGCGGGGCTGTCGGGTTTGCGCCCAGAGCTCAGCGCGGCGCTGCCGGTGGAGCTTCAGGTGAGCGAGTGCGGGTTCCCGGGCGGCCCTTGGCTTCCGAGGGCTGGTCCGCCGGGACCTCCTGTGTGCGGGACATTGGGGTCCGGGATCCGGGAGCGACCCGGCGGCTCAGGCCGAGGCCCGGTGCGCGCTGCGGTGGCCTGCGGAGACAGCGCCCGCGTCTTTCCAGCCCTGCGTCCCACCGACCGGCCGGCGCCTGAGCCCGTGGGGGAGCCCGGGACGGTGCCCTGGCCCTGGCCCCGGCCTGGGCCCCAGTCCAGGCCCCGGCCCTCCCTCTCTTCCCGATCCCGCTCTTCTCAGGACGGGCGCCACTTCGGTAGTCTCAACTGCGTGGGATTCCTTCTTGTCCCCTCTTTCGCCGCCACCCACGGCTTCTTTACACCCATTCATTCCCGAGAATTTATTACATGCCCCTAGTAGGAGCTGAGCCGAAAAAGACGGGGTCCCTGCCCCTAGACTTCGGTGAGTGAGCCGGGAGAGTTGCCCCAGGGTACAAATCCCGGTGAAGAGTGTACCCAAGCTATTGGGGCTTGAAAAGACAGTTGCGGGAAGGGGGGCTGCTGGTGGTGGTGGAAGAAAATTACTTTATATTAGTAGTTTAGCCAAATCCCCTCTAGCAGATTAAGTAATAGGTAAAGTTGTAAGGCGTTCGTTCTTAAGACAGGAAAAGAACATAGGGACGATCATGAAAGAAAGGTCCCGCAGGCTGGCGTTGTTCCTCCAGGTAATTGTTGGAGACACCGTTGTCGACTAGTAGAAGTGAACTGCTGCTTAGGAAGAGCATTTTCTTTCTGGTTTAGGATGAAGGAGGAAATAAGTGCTGTCCCCAAATGAAGACATTTACCCTGTTGCTTTTATATCTGTGAGTTGTAGATGTTCTTTTAACAGCTACAAGGAACGAAAGACTGTGGTGTTATGCTTATTTTGAGCAGGTACAAACATTCAGCAAAGCAGTTGGTCACAATTTTTATATATAACATAATTATATAACATATTTACATATGTGTGATTTGGGGTGACCACTTGATCTTTGAGTTAATGAATCTTAAAGCAGTGAAGAATTGGCTTTTGAAATAAATTGCAGTAATACAAGTTTAGTGATTAAGATCTGGACATACCTTGAGTCACATCCACTTACATCTTTGTTTGAGCAAATTATTGAACCTCTTTACCTCAGTTTCCTTATGTCTAAATTGGAAATAAAAGCGCTTTCCTGATATTAATACCTTTATATGCAGTGGTTCACATCATATTTATTGCAGAGCCTTAATCATGGTAAATATTAAGTGCATATTAACTTTACATATGTATACCTGTATGAATACAGTGTCTTAGTATATATGGCCCAGGGTGACCTGAACTCTTGTAGTCCAGCCTCGCCTCCAACTTGCCATCATTCTTTCAGGAGGGATCACAGATGTCCTTCACTCTAGGTTCAGTACATATTAATGCCTTTTATAACTGTTGTTCCACTACAACATGAGCCAACTACATAACTCTTTTTTTCTCCTAACTGGCGGGCATATTAGCTTAATATTTTACTAGAACATCTATAGTTCATTTTCTTAAATCAAGGAGACTTTCTAGGTATTTTTATGGTATTTATATTTAGAGAAAATATGATTTCTTACTTCCTAAACTGGGATTAGAGTTGATGGGTATTCAAGGTTCAAAGTTGCAGCAAGAAAAATGGAAAGCCATTTCATAATGTCAAAATTTGAAAAGACAATGGTCTGAAAAATAAAAGACCAAGCAGATATTTGGGGAAGGGGGGATGAGTAGCATTATGCAATCCATTGATTTTTAAAGTTGATTTTTAAAATTGATTTGGTGTGGGTCCTGGTAGCTCATGTGTAATTTTAGCTAGCTACCCAAGAGGCTGAGATAGGAGGATCCTCGTGTGAAACCAGCCTGAACAGGAAACTCTGTGAACCCCTTACCTCCATTTAACCACCAAAAAGCTGGAAGTGGAGCTGTGGCTCAATTGGTAGAGTACTAACCTTGAGAAAAAAAAATAGATTTGTACTTCTTCATCTTCCTCCTCTTCCACCTTTTCTTCTTTTGGCAATTTGAACTCTAGGAAATTTGAATTCATGGCACTTAGAGTCTCATGCCTGCTCAGCAGGTGTTCTGCCATTTGAGTCATTCCTTTAAACCAGCCCAAATTCTTTCTAAATTTGAAACATTCTAGTCTTTTTTGTTTTGAGACAGGGTCTTAACTATATATTGCTGGCCTAGAATTGTTTCTGGTTGTTTTTTTTTTTTTCTGTTTTTTGTTTTTGTAGTGCTGAAAATCAAACTCAAGTGCTTTACCACTCTACCATGTTCTCAGCTGGCATCGAACTTTTGATCTTCCTTCTTCAGCATCCTGAGTGTTGAGATTATAAAATACCTGCTCTTATGTTGGATATTTTGATTGTTAAAGAAGAAAGAATTTGTTAAGAACTTTAAAGAATCCTGATTTCAATTTTTGTGTGATAAGGTGGAAAGAGAACTGTTCATCTCTTACTTTTTCATGAAAAGCAGGTTTAAAGCAATTTTTGCCAGGTCCCTTCTAAAAGTGTTTCTGAAGACTATCACTGGCTTACAGTAACTTTGTCTAATTTTGTACTGATATGAGACTAGGTAAGGATAAGTTGAAAAAACTGAAGGAAGATGGAGTGGTTTTTGTGATTGCTGAAGGCCTGCTTTGATTTTTTTTTTTTTTGGTTTGGTCATAGAGTTTGAACTCAGGGACTGAGCAATGTCCCTGAGCTCTTTTGCTCAAGGCTAGCTCTCTACCACTTTGAGCCACAGTTCTACTTTCTGTTTTCTGGTGGTTAATTGTAGATAAGAGTCTCATAGACTTTCTTACCCATGTTGTCTTTGAATCGCAGTCCTCAGATCTCAGCCTCCTGAGTAGCTAAGATTACAGGCATGAACCATGAGTGCCAGGTTGCTTTGATGTTTTGAAGAGCTGAGTAACTTCAAAATCATTTCGCTTTTTAAAAATTTTGCAGAATTAGGAAGTAGCACTCTGGCTTAAAGTGGTAGAACCTTAGCTTCAAATCAGGGACAATGCCCAGGTCCTGAGTTCAAGCCCCACAATGACAAAAAAAAGTTAAAAAAAAAAGCAGAATTAAACACATTCTATTCTATTAAATAATGGAGATTTTCTTTTATTTTTTCCACAATTTTTAATTCTTATTATACAGGTGATTGTGTGAAGGGATTACAGTTTTATAGGTCAGGTAATGAGCATATATATATATATATATATATTTTAATTTTTTTGTCAGTTGTGGGGCCTAAACTCTCGGGCACTGTCGCTCAGCTCTTCAGTTCAAGGCTAGTGCTCTACCACTTGAGCCACAGTGCCACTTCCGGCTTTATCTGCATATGTGGTGCTGAGGAATTGAACCCAGGGCTTCATGCATGGGAGGCAAACACTCTTACCACTGAGCCACCTTCCCAGCATGAGTATATTTCTTGTTACTCTTCCTTTACTTTCTCCCAGTTTTCCCCTCACATACGCTAGAGATTTTCTTGCGTTTTTTTGTTGTTCTTGTTGCCAGTACTGGAGCTTTGCACTTTTGCATGGCTTTTTCATACTACCTGAGCCACAGCTCTACTTCCAGCTTTATCTCTTTGGAGATAAGAGTTCCTTGGTTTTGTCTGCCTAGGCTGGCTTCCAACTTCAATCCTCAAGTCTCAGTCCCCTGAGTAGCTGAGCCATCTGTGGGGGTTTTAGAGTATTATTTTCTTTTCTTTTATTTCTTTTGCATGTTCTGGGGCTTGAACTCTGGGCCTGGGCACTTGAGTTTTTTTCTTTTGCTCAAGGTGGTCCTCTACCACTTTGGCCACAGCTCTACTTCTAGTTTTTGTTCTTTCCTTCCTTCCTTCCTTCCTTCCTTCCTTCCTTTCTTTCTTTCTTTCTTTCTTTCTTTCTTTCTTTCTTTCTTTCTTTCTTTCTTTCTTTCTTTCTTTCTTTCTTTCTTTCTTTCTTTCTTTCTTTCTTTCTTTCTCTCTTTCTTTTTCTGGTTGCAGCCTGGGCACTGCCCCTCAGCTCTTCAGCTCAAGGCTAGCACTCTACCACTTGAGCCACAGCGCCACTTCCGGCTTTTTCTGCTTATGTGGTGCTGAGGAATCAAACCCTGAGCCTCATGCATGCAAGGCAAGCACTCTACCACTGAGACACCTTCCCAGCCCCATTTTTGTTTTTTTGTAGTTAATTGAAGATAAGAGTCTCACAGACTTTCCTGCCCAGGCTGGCTTTGAACTGAGATCTTCAGATCTCCTCCTGAGTAGCTAGGATTGTAGGTGTAAGCGGCCAGTACCCAGCTAGAGTTTTGTGTTTTTAGTGACTTTTAAAAATCTCTTTCCACTAATGACCAAATGATTCCCTTATTAGTCATAACAAAGTCGTAGATTTGTAAGGTATCAGTGTTTAAGAAAATGCCTGGTAACCACAAATAAAATAGCAACAAACTATAACTGGGTTCTTTTATAGTATTACACTCATTGTTTTATCTGTATCTCCTTTTCCTCAAGGTATATTTGATGAGGGTATCTTTAGATCATGTCATTTTGGGGGTTTGGGGCCAAGAGGGCTTGAATTCAAAACATACTTGCTTGGCTTGCTTGCTCAGTGTTGAGCTATCCATCCAGCCCTGCTTTTTTTTCTGGTTATTTTAAAGATGGGAGTCTCAAGGACTTTTTTCTTCTGGGCTGGTTGGGAACTACAATCCTCTAGATCTCAGCCTCCTGAATAGTTAGTTACAGGCATGAGCCTCTAGTAACCAGTTTAATGTATGCCTTGATGTTTTTCTGAATGTAGATGAACTAAACTAGTTGATCCAAGTGGGTTGAGCAAAACTATTTAAATCAGTGAAGTATTGTATTGTAAAGTATTCTTTGGGTTATTATATAGTTTTTTTAAATTTGAAGAATGTGCAATTTTCTCAATTCTAATGAGAAAAAGAGTTTGTGTGACCTTGTGGTAGAGTGTTTTTCTGCCAGTGAATTATGCTCAGTAAGAAGATTAGCTTTAGTCTCATTACTTCCACATATTAACCCACTCATATTTCCTTTTATTATTATGTTATTAAATACTTTTCTTCTGAGGCAGTTCTTAAGTTCACACAACTTCTGTATCAGGAAGGTGGTGGTTTTAGAGCTAGACCTAGTGTTGGCATCTGGATGGGTTAACATTCATTTCAGGATTCTTTTTTTTTCCTATAGCCTGAATTTTTATGGAGCCAATTTCCTTTCTAAACTTAGGGCAGTTTCTCAAACAAACATATAGCAAGGGTGAGTGATTACAGCAACTTACTAAATCCATCTGTACATTAGAAGAAAAGTGAATAAGCTAGTTTATTCTTACAATTGGATACTTATCATCTAGTAAAAACGAATGAATTACAGCTATACTTATGAGCAAATATACAGTATTGGATGAAAAAAGCAAGTTGTTAAACATATACAGAGAGATCTGTTTATGTACAGTTTTAAAACAATATAGCAGCACACATTGTTCATTAATACACATCTATGAAAGCATAGACCCTAATTATGTTTTAATTGAGATATACTTGTAGATATATCAGATAACCAAGCGGATGTCCTTCAGCTATGAATATCTTTTTTTTCTATTATGAAGAGCCAAAGCATATAAGAAAATGTGTTCACATCTGTTTAAAGCTGGGTAAGGAACACATAGATTTGTTATTTATTTTATGCATAGCTATGATGATTTTGAAATTAGCACCCAATATTTTTATTTATAATCAAGACACTTCCAGTGTGTTTTACTTTGTCACCTCAAAGTTGTAGAGTCTGGAAAAATAACTCTTCCCCTTACCAGAGAAAAGGAACATGCCAGGCAGATCCACTGTGTAAATCTGTTCAGCAGAGATGAGACAGAACAATTATTTGGTCAGTTTCACTTTGTAGTTTGACTTTGTGCTCCTGGGAAATGCTTTCTCTAAGGAAAGAAGGCAAGAACCTTGAAAGGCTGCAGGAGAATTAAAATTCAGAGATTCTTGGGAAATCCAGGCATGTGTTGATCATGAGCTCTCAAAGTTATGGAAGGAAATTGAATCGTAAAGAATTTGAACATAGACTGACTCTTAGAATTTTATTGATTATAAGTTTTTCTTTAAGTTTACATTGTCTACATTAGTTATTAAACTTATTCTGATGGATATTATAATTCTAGCATTTGAAGTCTAAACTTCAGTGACTATAAAAGTTTATACAATATTATAGAATATTTCATGGAAATTTTACTAATTTTAGAAAATAAATTTTGAAAAGATACAGTACATACAAAAATAAACTATATTTGTATTGTTGGTCATTTATTTTTCTCATGTTTACACACCCTTCTCTTTCAGAGACATACTACAATGAGAAGAGTAGTTTTAGTAGGGTTCAGCTTGAAATTAGCAACCATTAAAAAAATAAAAGAGAGAGACTATTATCTGCATGTGGTGGTCACTGGGACCTGTAGTCCCAACTGGAAGCTGCAGGCAGGAAGATTGCAAGTTGGAGGCCAGCCTGGGCAACTTAGTGAGACCCTGACTCAAAATAAAAGGACCAGAAGCTGGGCTTGGTAGCACTTGCCTATAATCCCAGCTCTCAAGTCGCTTAGGTAAGAGGATCTTGAGTTCAAATTCAGCTTGGGTGAGATCCTGCCTCAAAAGAAAGCTAGAGGTGTAGTTTGGTAGTAGAGTGTTTGCTAGCATGCTAGAAGCCTTGGGTTTAACCCCAGTTTTAAAAAAGAGAGAGAGATTGAGAAACAAAGATTAAGGGTGCAAGAACCTGAGACTATGAGCTTTTCTGTCCCTGAATGCACCAAGAGCTATATTAGGGGCAAAGGAGAGAAAGTGTTATTCCTCTTGTACTAAGGTTTGAACTAATAGACTGTTTGTTAGTCAAACAGTCTATGGGATTTGAAAAGGCTTTCGCCATGGTGGTCGATTTGCCAGGCTTCCTTGCATGTTTAGTTTTCCTCAGCCTCCTATAGTGTCTGGTGAAGCACCAGTGACAGGAGATTCAGGAAGTAGCAGTTGTTAGAATGTATTTGTATTTTGTGTGTTGTTAGAATGTATTTGTAAATTGTGTGTTTGAGATTAAGCTTGCTTTAATTCATGTGTAAGCACATTGACCAAGCTCCTAGAAGCAAATCTTTCTAAAGTATTTATCCTGGGTACAATACCAGATTATCTTAAATTGTTTCTTCTTTCTATTTATTACTGTATTCTTAGTGGCAATCCTGGGCAGCACTGGGCAGAAACACTGCCATTTGAGCCATGCCCCAGTCTTTAAATTATTTACTATATTCATAGTTTAAACTCTGGCTTACTACATTGTAATAGAATATAACCAGCTAAAACTTTAAGCAGGAAGTGTTAATGGCTACATAAAATCTAGTAACTTTGTGTCCAAGTTACTAGTTACTCTGTGTCCAAATTCTTTTTATGGCTATGATACAGTGTGCTTTATTGCCTTTCTATCTTAATGTCTAGTCATTCTAATCAAGTATCATTACTCTTATAACTGCAATTGTTGCTATTATTTAATCAAACCAGGGGTTTTGTGCATGCCAGGCAAACACCAGTGATCTATAGCCCCAGCCCCAAATACTTACTCTAAGCCAGTAAATGACAGAAAGTAAAATTTCTTGTATCTTGAGGGTACTCTAGAGCACCATCATTCTCACCAAAAAGGCAGAACAATCCTGGTGCTAGTGGCTCATTCCTATAATCCTGGATAATCAGGAGGCTGAGTTATGAGGATCATGGTTCTAAGCCAGCCTGAGCAGGAAAGTCCATGAGACTCTTACCTCCGATAAACCACCAGAAAACTAGAAGTGGAGTTGTGACTCAAAGTGGTAGAGTTCTAGCCTTGAGCAAAAAAGCTCGAGGGGAGCCTCCAGACCCTGAGTTCACTCCCCATGACCGACAAATAACAGAAAAGCCAGAACATATTACAGTGGTCCTGTCTTATGTGCAATTTTACTTTGTGTTATTTGTAATGCAGAATCAACCACAATCCAAAAACACTGGGTAGAACATTCCAGAAATAAACTGTTCACATATTTTAAGTTACACATTGTTCTGAGTAGCATGATGAAATCTCACAAGGTGCCATTCATTCCTTTAAGCAGGTGAACCATCTCTTTGTTCTTTGTTTCCTTGCTATATATTGCTAACTACACACTTGTCACTTCAATAATCTTGGTTTTATCTTGATTTGGTAATGACAGATTAATTCTGGTACATTGTGGTATTGCTACTGAGCATACAGTAAAAACCATTTATATATGGGAAACCAATGCCTCAAAACTCCATACCAACACTTCACATCCCAGCCAGCCTTCGTTTTGATAAAATATACCCTCTTCTTATGAAATATTAATCCTTCCACACATGCTCAGAATGCCATTCCTTTTCACTTTGGCTTGGACTTTGGTTCTGTCCTTTGTCCTCACCTTCCTTATGTTTTTGCTCCAGTGGTTTTTTTGTTGTTGTTGGTGGTGGTGGTCCTGGGGCTTGAACTCTGGGCCTGGGCACTCAAGGCTAGCACTCTACCACTTGAGCCACAGCGCTCTTTCCAGCTTTTTCTGTTTATGTGGTGCTGAGGAATCGAACCCATGAATGTGAGGCAAGCACTCTACCACTTCCTTATGTTTTTTTTTTTTTTTTTTGGGGGGGGGGTCGAACTCTGGGCCTGGGTGCTATCCCTCAGCTCTTCAGCTCAAGGCTAGCGCTCTACCACTTGAGCCACAGCGCCACTTCCGGCTTTTTTCTTTTTGCTTATGTGGTGCTGAGGAATCAAACCCAGGGCCTCAGGCATGCAAGGCAAGCGCTCTACCACTGAGCCACCTTCCCAGCCCTTCCTTATGTTTTTATCCTGGCCATTGTTCTGTAGCTGTGTTCAGTTCTCTCATCTCCCCAACTCTCAAACAACAGGAAACAAGACCCCTGATTTACTGCTCCATTTTTATGCCATTTGAAATAACATTTTTCTAAAGAATCTTCTAGTTCTTTGTCTTCGAATCCTCACTTTCAGTTTATGTTCTCTTTACTCCAGTCTGATTTTCATTCCCCAAGTCACTGAAATTATGACCAAGCAAGCAGTGTCATCTACAGTAGAAATGTAGTTCACATTTTTTATGAGATCCCTGCTGCCTTGACCTAATTGACTTCCTCCTTGAGACGCTCTCTGTTTGCTTTCATGTGCTTAAAACATACTCATGTTTTCCCCCTTCCTATCAGAACACGCTCACCTCAGTTATCCTAGGTTGTCATCCTATCCAGCTGCTAGGCACAAGAGCTCCTTACTGCAGGCTCTTATGCCTTTCCTTTCTCTTTACACAGGTTCCAATGACCTTATTCATTACACTGAGCTCAAATGTTATTTGTGTCTTCCCAAGTTTTTATCAATAGCTGATATCTATCTTTTAACTCCATGCTTATATATTCAGCTGCTCGTTTGATAAATACTGTTGGGTTTTTCACTTAACAACAAAAATATTATTTTATTAGACTTGTGTCTTTTACTTGGGGATTTTGTTTCCCCCATCTTTCTTAATTTAGTAAATAGAACCACTAAAATAGTGGTATTCAAGACAGAACCTGGAGCCTATTCCTTTCCCCTTTCCCCTCCCCCCTCCCTTCCCTTCCCTTCCCTTTCCTCCCTCCCTCCCTCCCACCTTCCCTCCCTCCTTCCTTCTCCTCCCCCCTCCCCTCCCCTCTCTTCTCCCCCCTTTTTGAAATGGGTTCTATGTAGCCCAGGTTTGCATTAACTCTCTAGCTTCTTTCCTTAGCCTCCCAAATACGCCTTTTCTTTTTTAAAGATAAGTTTTGTTGTTGTTGTTTAGGGTGTGTGTGTGTGTGTGTAGTCCAAACTGGACTGGAACTCTTGGTAGTAGACTGGCTTTAAACTCATCTCCTGCTTGGCCTCAGGTGTACAGTACATCATTCTTGATACCAATTTCTTTATTCCCCACCTATGTCTACTCACCAAGTTGTAGTTCTCTCCTTAAAGCACTCACTCCTACCATTCATCCCTTTCTTCCTCACCAAATTGGCAGCTTTGTATGAAATTGAAGAGCCCAAGATCCCCTTCTTCCACTGTGAAGCTGGGCCATGTTAGCATTTGCAGCCAGAATATTCCTTTCAAAATTAAATGTGGGTGCTATATGTATGTTCACTGTAGGAGACCTGTAATCCCAGCACTTGGGAGACTAAGGCAGGAAGATCACCAGTTCAAGGCCAGCCTGGGTTACATAGGGAGACTTTGTCTGAAACAAAACAAAACAAAAATCTATGAACACATGGATGAAGAAAAATGCATACAAAATAGTTCCTCAGGGGCTGGGGGTTTAGCCCAGCAGAAGGGCGCCCGCCCGGCGTGCTCAAGGCCCTGGGTTCGGTCCTTAGCCCTGGGGAAAAAAAAATAGTTCCTCAGTTTTCTATTGCCACTGTAACAAATGGTTACAGACTTTGTGGCTTAAAATAACACAAATCCTTTGTTTTGGAGTTTGATATAGGCCAAAATGAGCTCCATCCACATGAGATTTTCTCCAGGCTTTCGAAGAGAATTCTTTTTCGCCTTCCTGTAGGTTGATGCTACCTACATTCATTGGCTTATGTCTGCCTCTTCCAGTTTTGAAAGTCGACAAGGTAGCATGTCTCTGACCCAACATCTCTTTCTGTGTCTGCCTCTTCCACGGAAGAACTCTTGTGATTACCTTGGCTTCACCTGGATAACCAGGGTCTTCTTTCTATCTTCAGGTCTGCTGAATTGTTTCCTTGTAACCTAACATTCACAGTTAGGATCCTGACTTTGTTAAAGACCCTGTTTTCACGTACTGTGTGTGAAAAAAGAAATTGCAAAGCAGCTTGTAGGGTTTTAATTTATTTGGGGCTTAAAAAGTAGTGATAGAAAGATGGATCGAGTTATAATTAACTTAAGAAAACTTTTCAAGAATCTGACACTAAATGAATAAAGATTCATTGGCTGTAACATTTTAAAATGATTGTCAAGGTTTTTGTTTGTTTGGCTGGCTGGCTGGCTGGTTTTGAGACTGGGTCTTGCCCAGACTGGCAAGCCTCAGCCTCTGAAGTGCTATGATGACAGAAATGCACTATCCCAGCCAGTTTTGAACATTTTCTTGCTAGGTCCTAAGAAAGAATTCAGAAATATGGTGAATTGATTGTGAGAAATAGGGTGTTCACTTCCTCGTCCTGGAGGAGTTTTCTGGCTTTTCCTAGATGTTGTTGAAGGCTAGTTGAGGAGGCAGCAATTCCTTGATCACTGACAGATGAGTACCAAGTAGATCTGGCTTCAGAATTTCATTGCATATCATGAAATGCATTTTCAGTAGAGCTAATTATTATCATGTACGAAGTATAATTGCACTTACTGATTCTGTTAAATAATATTAAATGTATTCATATTTATCTTTTGTTTACCTGGTACCGTTCCTCCAACATTGAGTGATTTAGAATCTTTCTAAAATAAGCAGTAGGTAGGAAGTAATTTCCTGTAATTACCAGATGGGAAATGCTAAGAATTCGCAGGCACCTGGAGTAAACAGATGGACCATAGACCATTCCTGCTGGTCTGGACTGTTTACAGAACACAGTGACCATGTATACCCTTTTGCAGAAAAATCACACATTTGGCACAGTCATTGTCTTTTTTTTTTTTTTCTGTGCCTGTCCTGGGGCTTGAACTCATTCTTCTTTTTTTTCCTCCCACTGAAGGCTAACACTCTACCACTTGACCACTTGAGCCACAATTCCATTTTTGACTTTTTGGCCCTAGTACTTTTGTGTGTTATACAAATAAGACTTCATTTTTTATGAGTCCCCCCTCCCCACATCTTTGCCTTCTGAGTAACTAGAATTACAGGTGTGAGCCACTAGTGCCTGGCTTCATTTTTTCATGAGTTTTTGATGCTCTTAAAAAATGTGAATTCCTGGGCTGGGAGCTTGCCTTGTATGCATGAGGCCCTGGGTTCGATTCCTCAGCACCACATAAGCAAAATGAAAAAAAGCCGGAAGTGGCGCTGTGGCTCAAGTGGTAGAGTGCTAGCCTTGAGCTGAAGAGCTAAGGGACAGCACCCAAGCCCAGAGTTCAGGCCCCATGACCGGACCCGAAAAAAAAAAAAGTGAATTTCTGGGCTGGGCTCTGATGGTTCACACCTCTAATCCTAGCTACTTAGTAGGCTGAGATATGAGGTAATGACTTCGAAGCCCAGGCAGGAAAGTCTGTGAGACTCTTTTCTCCAATTAACCACCAAAAAGCCACAGGTGGAGCTGGGACTCAAGTTAGGTAAAGCACTCGTCTTGAGCACAAAGCTCAAGGACAGTACCTAGGTCCTGAGTTTTAGCCCCAGGACTAGCACACAAAACAAAAATAAAAAAAGTGAATTTCTTCTTCTTTTTTTTTTTTTTTCTTTTCTTCAGGTTGTAGGGCCTGAACTCTGGGCCTGGGCGCTGTCCCTCAGCTCTTCAGCTCAAGGCTAGCATTCTACCACTTGAGCCACAGTGGGGGTTTTTTGCTTATGTGGTGTTGAGGAATGGAACCCAGGGCCTCAGGCATGCAAGGCAAGCGCTCTACCACTGAGCCACCTTCCCAACCCCTAAAAAGTGAATTTCTGAGTTGAATTGCACAGCAATTTTTTGTTTCTTTTTCTTTTTCTTTTCAACATTGACTTTCTAAATTTATGGGTCATATTTGTGGAGGAATGCATTGAATGGTGTGTTTTCTTTTTTCAGTCCAGGCTAGCCTTGAATTCATTGCCTCTTGGCTCTCTCTCTCATCTGAATGCTGAGATTACCACCACACTCAGCCATTCACCTGACTGGCTTTTTTTGAATGGTGGATTTTAACTGTTAGCTCTTTGGATTATGAAGCATGTTAGTTTTGAATTGAGGGAAATACTGGTATATACTTTTTAGGGGTTGGGGGTGAGGAACTGATCCTGAAGCTTGAACTCTGGGCCTAGGCTCTATCTTTCCGAGCTTTTTTGCCTCAAGGCTAGTGTCCTACTACTTGAGCCACACTGCCACTTCTGGCTTTTTGTGAGTAGTTTATTGGTGGTAAAAGTCTCTTGGACTTTCTTGACTGAGTTGGCTTTGTACCACTATTCTTAGATCTTAGCCTCTTGAGAATCTAGGATTACAGGCATGAGCCACCAGCACCTGGCTAAGTTTTACTAAGTAGAAAACTATTTATTTATTTATTTTCATCAGTCCTGGGGCTTGAACTCAGGGCCTGGGTGCTGTCCCTGAGTTTTTGTGCTCAAGGCTACTAGTATTCTATTACTACAGCCACAGCTCTACTTCTGGCTTTTTTAGTGGTTAATTGTAGATAAGAGTCTCACGGACTTTCCTGCTTGGGCTGGCTTCAAACCGTGATCCTTAGATTTCAGCCTCCTGAGTAGCTAGGATTATAGGCAATGAGCCACTGGCACCCTGCCGGTAGAAAAAATTTTAATAATGTATTTTTTTGTACATTACTAAAATGTAATTAAAATTATTTGAATCTGGGCCATTAATAAATTAATATATACTTCTTCATGTATTCCAGAGGCACTTAAAATATAACCTTAGTGGGCTGGGAAGGTGGCTCAGTGGTAGAGTACTTGCCTTACATCCATGAGGCCCTGGGTTTGATTCCTCAGCACCACATAAGCAGAAAAAATCAGAAGTGGTACTGTGGCTCTAGTGGTAGAGCACTAGCCTTGAGTTGAAGAGCTGAAGCCCAGAGTTCAGGCCCCACGACCAAACAAAAAAAAAATAAAAATAAAAATGTATATATAGGACACACACACATATATATGTGTGTATATATGTATATTATATATATATATATATATATATTTGGATATTGTCCAAAAAGAAATATATTCTTTACCTGATTTATGTAACTATAGCCCATTACCTGTATAATAAAAATTAAAAGTGGCTTTAATGTATTTGTAATTTTTGTACTTAAATGATTTCTAGGTTGAACTAACTTCGAAACAAAAAAAATTTGTTGGCTGGAACAGGACAGATGTTGTAGATAGGCTTTTCTTTGACATGTTTGGTACTCAATTTGCATTTTCGTAAGTTCAGTGGGCAGGCTTAGTCTAGATATTTGACTTTGGTAGGCAGGATAAGAAATAGTTTGAATGGTTTCTCTGTATATTTTTTCCCCAGTCAATGTATATTTGTTAGAGGCCTGCCTTTTTTTCTCCCTCCTAATCCAAGGAATAAAATAGCAAGGCATTCTTTCATTGCTTTTTATGCTTAACTAATGTTTTCTCCTTTAGGTCTTAATGTGCTTTTTGCAAAAAGGGAATGATTTTGTGATGGAGAATTCTCCGTGACCGATGGACTCAAAGAAGAAAAGGTAAAATCATATTTTCATTCTCCTTTATTCTTCCTGGAAAAAAACAATAGGCAACTCTACATAATCGTAACTTTTCTTCAGTTTAATTTTCTTTTTGACAGTGAGAGTACAGTGTGACAATCGTAGTTGATTGGTAAAGAAAAAACTATTTAAATGAAGCCCATTAACGATGAGCTTTGTTGTTAGTTTGTTATGCTTATTACAAAGGCATTGTCTTCATTTCATCACTTAAAATTCTTGTAGTCATTTTTCTTCTTCACAAATAATTTCAGACTTAAAAGGTAGCCTTATTACTTATTAGTTTCAGTACTCTGTCCTTAGAAAATGAATTGCAGGGCCAGAGGCCTGGCTCAAGCAGTAGAAATGGAGTGCCTACCTAATAAGCATGAAGTACTGCTAACAAAACTAGTTACAGAAGATGTTTTTAAAAAAAGGTTAAATTTGTAATTTACCTCCTGTTGATCCATGGTTTAATAATTTAGCATCTATGTTCTAGAAAAAGAAAATTGAGAAACCCAAAAAATCTCCACGTGTGACACATAGGACAGTTCTGTAAAGGAAACTCAAGATATCCTAATATGCCCTTTTCTTATCATACAGCTACTTTGTATTCTTTGACCTGAAGTCATCAGATAAATAGAATTCTTTGGCTAGATGATAAGTAAAGCATAAAGTATTTTATTGTTATTTGTTATGAATTTGATTTAAAAAATTAAAATAATGAGCAAAATAGTATAGGAGACTCCTTAAAAACAACAACAACAATGGAAAGTAGGAGTACTGTGTATCTGACAGTCTCACTGTGGAGTAAAGAAGGAAATAAGTACATTGAAAAGCATCTGCACTTCTTTGTTATTGTAGATGTATTCATGATAACTAAGGTGTGAAATCAATCTAAATGCCTGTGGAGGTAAAATTGGGTAAGAAAATGTGATGTATGTATGTTCACAGTGGACTATATTCAGCCAGAAAAAAAGAATAAAATCCTTTCCCTTTTCTCTCTGTCTGTGTCTGTCTGTATGTTTCTCTCTCTCTCTCTCTCTCTCCCCCCCTCCCCTCTCCTCCCTCCCTCCCTCACACATACGCACACATACAGAAGCTATAAAGGTGAGAATGAAGCATGAGTGGAGAGAAGATGGTTAACAAGTACAAGGTGCAGTTAGAGTAGCTTATAGTGGTCTGTTGAACAGGATGGTAGCTATGAATGACAAATGATACATTTCAAAGTAGTAGAGAAGGCTTTGATAAAATATTTGAGATAGTAAATATACCAGTTACCCTGATCTCATCATTACACACATTGTATACATATACTGAAATGTCAAATTGTACTCTGTGAATTTGTGCAGTTTGTCATTTATACATCAAAACATTTTAAAAGTTTAGTAATTATAGATTTAAAGTCAGCATAAAGTGAAATAAGAACTTCATATTGTTCTCTTTTTTGTGTGTGGTACTGGGATTTGAACCCAGGGCCTTGTACTGTTTCTTTACCCATCTCCCCAGCCCTATTCCTCATATCTTTCTAATCGAATACTCATCAAATACTTTCTATCAATTATAAACAGAATTTAAAAAATAATATTCAACCTGTGATAACTTTACTATCAATCAATCAATTATAGCAACACTAGGTTTTGGACTCAGCTGTGTGCTCACAAGATAAGCACCCTACTATTTGAGGCACACCTGCAGATAACTTTAATATTTAAGCAAGGGTTAATGTATTGAGAAGTTGAATCTTGAAATTTGATGCTACCAAATCATAAAACTTCTAAAAATAGCCCCTTTTATGTACTGCTTAGAACTAACTTGTGGGTTTCAATTATCCTCCATCATTTCATTTAGATACTTTGTCTTCGCTCCTGTGACATTGCCAAAGTATAAGTAGGTACTGTTTATGTGACCTATCTGCTGGTAAAGGTCTAATCTGATGATGAGAATTAAGAACAACACAGTGTTTTTTTTCTTTCTTGCTATTGTTTCTAATGTATTTATAATGTACCATGTGATTTTTTTGTTGCTTTGTATATTCCTCCCCCATGGTATAACCTTGTTTTCACTGTATTTGATATGGGTATAATTTGGGGAGGACAAGGGGAAAAAACAAAATGTTTAAATAGGCATACAGGTTGACCCATTGTAACAATGATATGTACAAAGCACTATGTTGAAAAACGAACTTTACAATTTAGGTGGGGGAGGGGAGCACGGGGAGTGTAGTTGTGGAGGTGTGAGGGAGAGATGGTAGGGGAAAAACAAAGGAGGAGGCAACAATGCTTGATAAGAAATGTACTCATTACCTTGCTCATGTAACTGTAACCCCTCTGTACAGTATTTTCACAATAAAAAAACTTAGTAAAAAAAAAAGAATTAAGAACAGAAGATTCAGTTTTGAAGTTCTAATCTACAGTGGACTACAGGTATGTCTCAAGTGGTAGAATGCCTGTCTGACAAGTGCAGGGCCCTGAGTTCAAACCCCAGTATCTCAAAGAAAAAAAATTAGAACAATTACAGAAATAGTTAAGCCTTCTTACCTTTTTTTTGATGTTTGTAGCTCTACAGAGGCAGAAGGATCCAAAGAAAGAGGCTTGGTCCATGTCTGGCAGGCAGGATCCTTTTCCCTAACACCGGAGAGGTTGCCAGGCTGGGGAGGAAAGACTGTTCTACAAGCAGCCCTGGGAGTGAAGCATGGAGTTCTTCTGACTGAAGGTATTGAAAAGAATGCCTTGGAATTGGAGGCATGGCATAGTTGGTAGGGTACTAGCCAATGAGGGAAAGTGTCAGGTACTGAATTCAAACCATAACAAAACAAACAAAGAAAAGAAAAGAATGACTTAAAAAATATTTAACTGAATGTTAATAGATGCCCAAATGGGTTATTAGATACTGGAGGTTCTTACTGATCTTCGCTGGAGCTGATACCCTTTTGTTTTTGAAAATATGTTTTATTCTTTTGATCAGAAATCATGCTATTTCTTAAGACATCCCATTAACTAGAACAGATGGAAAAATTAGAGCTTTGACACAGTAAACACAGTAACTTTATGAAAGATTTCCTATTCAGGGACCCCTTTGCTATAACTTTTGCTCATTTACTATATCAGAGCAATATTACTAATAATACCTAATGTTTATTATCCAATACTTGCCAGGACTAATTATAAATTTTCCCTATGTTATCTCTCTGAGCCTTTACCCTGTGAGGTAGATAAACCAAATGTCAGAGAGGTTAAATAATGATCATAATTACCCAAAGCCATTAAAAGTGTCAGAGTTAGAGTCAGGATTGGAACTCAGTCTGATTTCAAAAGCTTTTGTTTTTTCTTCTCCTAGTGCTAGGGATCATATACAGGATTCACATGGCTAGGCAGGCTGTCTACTGCTGACCTATATTCCTGATTCTCAAATCCTGCCACTTGGCAATACTAAGTGTACTTTTTTTCAGGCATAAATAACAGCACACAAGAGCATGTTATAAAAACTGGTACATCTTTTTTTTTTGTCAGTTGTGAGGCTTGCACTCAGGGCCTGGGTGCTATTCCTGAGCTCTTCCAGTTTTCTGGTGGTTAACTGGAGATATTAGTCTCACGGACTTTCCTGCCTGGGCTGGCTTTGAACTGCAATCCTCAGATCTCAGCCTCCTGAGTAGTTAGGATCATAGGTGTGAGCCACCAGAACCCAGCTTTATTTTCAATAAATATTTGAAATGTCTTTATTAAGATACTTGGGAGGTTGGGAATGTGGTTTAGTGGTAGAGTGCTTGCCTAATACGCGTGAAGCCCTGGGTTCAATTCCTCAGTACTGCATAAACAGAAAAAGCTGGAAATGGTGCTGGGTTCAAGTGGTAGAGTGCTAGCTTTGAGTAAAAGAAGCTCAGGGACAGTGCCCAGGCCCTGAGTTCAGTCCCCAGGATTGGCAAAAAAAAAAAAAAGATATCTGGCAACTTTCAATAAAGTATTTGGAAATCCTTCATTAACATACTTTAAAAACTACAGTCATATCTATAAAATTGGGACGATTTTATAAAATTGCATGCATAACTAATTATTGTTTATATTTAAACAATACCCTGGTAATAAGTGTCAAAGGCACCAAAAACTTAGCTTGGCTGGCATCTGTGTAGCTCAGAGGTAGACTGTGTGTGTTCAGCATGTGGAAGGCCATGGATTCAGCTTCCAGTACCAAAAAAAGAAACCAAACCAAACATGAAAGATCTCACACAGGATGCTTAAGATAGTGCAAAGATCTTGAGTGCAATCTTTTGTAGGTGAGGAAATGGTACTGATTAAATGCCAGAAATTTTCAGGTTTTATCTACTTAGTTTGACCAAAGCTTACAATTCTATGCGTGTCTTTCATTGATTTGCTTTTTTTTTTTTTTTTGTCAGTCATGGGGCTTGAACTCTAGGCCTGAGCACTGTCCCTCAGCTCTTCAGCTCAAGGCGAGGGCTCTACCACTTGAGCCACAGCACCACTTTCAGTTTTCTGGTGGTTTATTGGAGATAAAAGTTTCACGGACTTTCCTGCCTGGGCTGGCTTTGCATCATGATCCTCAGATCTCAGCCTCCTGAGTAGCTAGGATGACAGGCATGAGCCACTGGTGCCCAGCTTCACTTTTTTTTTTTTATTTGCTCTAGTTTAGAAACAAAGTGGAGATCTAAATACTATTTCTTTGAAGTATTGCTCTTGCTAGTTAGAATAATATTAATTGAAAGCCTTTAGTGTGCATTTGTCACTTGGGAAAAAACTTTAAAGGAATTTAATCAGTTAGCATATTTTCTTAATATTCTGTATCTTAAAATTATATTCCCTTCTAGCAGTTCCTGTCTTCCCTCTAGCTGCTATTGTGTTATTCCTTACATTGATGGTGTGATGTATTGTTGTTTATACATTTGAATGTGTAAATATATCTGCCACACAGAATAAGTAAAAAATAAATGTGTTTGTATCATTATCAACTCAATTGTTGGTTTGTGAGAAAAGATTTCTCTATTAAAAAAAATGTAAGTGCCAGTGGCTCATTCCTATAATCCTGGCTATTCAGGAAGCTGAGATCCAAGTACTGTGGCTCAGCCAGCCTGGGCAGGAAAAGTCATGAGACTTTTATCTCGAATAATTACTCAGAAAAAGCCAGAAGTGGCTCTGTGGCTCTTGGTGTAAAACACTAGCCTTGAGCACAAAGACGCTCAGGAACAGAGCCCAGGCCCAGATTTCAAGCCCGAGGATGGGCAAACAAACAAAAACAGTCTTTAGTCTTACGACAAGGAAAGGATAGTGGATTTAGTTTAATATTTTTATTTTATGTATTCATTTATGTTTTGATTGGTCTTGGGGCTTGAACTCTGGGCCTGGGTGCTGTCCCTCAGCTCTTCAGTTCAAGGCTAGCCAGCCCTATACCACTTGAGCCACAGAGCCATTTCTGGCTTTATCTGCTTATGTGGGCTGAGGAATTGAACCCAGGGCCTCAGGCATGCAAGACAAGCGCTCTACCACTGAGCCGCCCTCCCAGCCGCCCCCACTTTTTTAGTTCAATATTTTTAAAAACTTGGGGCCAAAGTCAGGTGCCAGGGGGCTCATGCCTATAATCCTAGCTTCTGAGATCTGAGGATTGTGGTTTGAAACCAGCCCAGCAGAAAAGTCCCTGAATCACTTATCTCCAATAAACTACTCAGAAAAAGCCAGAAGTGGCACTGTGGCTCAAGTGGTAGAACACTAGCCTTGAGAACAAAGAGGCACAATGCCCAGGCCCTGAGTTCAATCCCCACAACCAACCGAAAACCTGTGGCCAAGTCTTCATTCTATTTATTTTTCTGGTTTCTTTTAAGACACAGTCTTGCTCTATTGGTTCTTTTTTTTTTTTTGCCAACATGGATTAGGTACACATGCCCCAAAGTCCTACAAACTTATTCAAAAATAAAATTAAGACTTGTAGCATACCTGGACACGTTATTATCATTCATGTATATCCAACTCATTCATGCCTTTCATTTAGTTCTAAAGCTAGCCAGTCATTTGCTACAGTTTCCTTTCTTAATTTTGTTGGGATGATTTGCTTTTTAAACAAATCACATCTCAGAAAAGCTATTTTGTATATAGCATATGTGTATTTTTTTTTTTTTTTTGGGTCCAGTCGTGGGGCCTGAACTCTGGGCCTGGGCGCTGTCCCTCAGCTCTTCAGCTCAAGGCTAGCACTACCACTTGAGCCACAGCACCACTTCCGGCATTTTTCTTTTTGCTTATGTGGTACTGAGGAATCGAACCCAGGGCCTCATGCATGCAAGGCAAGCGCTCTACCACTGAGCCACCTTCCCAGCCCAGCATATGTGTATTTATACCATAAAAAATTACTTGTAGTATGCTCATGTCTTGATACAATACTGCTGCTTTCTGTACAATTTGGAGGCATAAAACTAACTTTTTAGTTTTAGCAAAAATGTATCTCTATTCTTTATTGGTCATATGAGACTTTTATTTATTTATTCATTCATTCATTTTTTTGCCAGTCCTAGGGCTTGAACTCAGGGCCTAGGCACTGTTTCTGAGCTTCTTTTGCTTAAGGCTAGCACTCTACCACTTGAGCCACTGTGCCACTTCTGGCTTTTTCTGTTTATATGGTACTGAGGAATCAAACCCAGGGCTTCCTGCATGCTAGGCAAGCGTTCTACCACTAAGCCACATTCCCAGCCCTCATGAGAATTTGAATTTAGGACTTTTATTTTCTAGGCAGGACTCTTTAAGAGTTGAACCATTCCTTATATTTCTTGCTATAGCTGGGGTGACTGAGCTATAGGTTGAGATAAGATCTCAAAAACCTTTTTTCCAGGGCTGGCATCAAACCTTCAACCTCCCATTCTTCACCTCCCAAGTAGCTAGGATTACAAGCAATGAGCCACTAGCCCCTGGCTCACATTTTAAGGTTTTTATTGCATGTTTTCTTGTGTTCTGACCTGTTCAATAGTGAATGTTGGAAACATTAGTGAATATTGTTTCTTTTATCTTCTTACTTTATCTTAATATATTTATCATTCTATCTTTGAGTGCTTGCTTAGATACTGCTCATGTAGTTATCACTAGTAGTGGTTTCATGTAGTTATCACTAGTAATGGTTTCATGCTGGAAGTTTGTAGGATATCTGAAGAAAAGAGTAGCGCTGTCCATTTGAAAGAAACTCCTTATAGTTTGCAAATTTTAGAGTATTAGAGAGTTAAAAGATGTTATTTCTGTTGAGCATGGTGATAAATGTCTGTAATCCCGCATCTTCAGGATGCAGAGTAGCAGGATTGCAGTTAGAGACTGGCCCTTGGCAAAGAATCAAGAGAACCTATCTGAAAAATAAAGCAAAAAGGATTGGGTATATGGCTTAGGTAGTAGAGTGCTTGCCTTGCAAGTGTAAGTCCCAAGTTCAAACCCCAATATTGGTTGGGGGTTGGGGGGGGCGTCGAGAAACTTATTTGTTAAAAAATGAAGTACTATATGCTTGAACTAAATGTCTACAACTGTGCTTTTGAAATTAAAAGAGAAAAACAATCTGTTTTGTTAAACTAGATGGAACTAGAAGTTTGCTGATAACATTTGTAGTTAATTCACTAACTTGTTATTCCTTTTTTTTTTTTTTTTAATCTTTAGATGGTGAGGTCTACAGCTTTGGGACCCTTGCCTGGAGAAGTGAACCAGCAGAAGTTTGTCCAAGTAGCCCCATTCTAGAAAATGCTTTGGTTGGGCATCATGTTGTTACTGTGGCAACAGGGAGCTTCCACAATGGAGCAGTGACAGATAGTGGCATAGTGTACATGTGGGGGGAGAATTCTGCTGGCCAGTGTGCAGTAGCTAACCAGCAGTATGTGCCAGAACCGAACCCTGTCAGCATTTCTGATTCGGAGACCAGTCCTTTGTTAGCGGTCAGAATTTTGCAGTTGGCATGTGGCGAGGAGCATACTCTGGCATTGTCAATAAGCAGAGAGATTTGGGCCTGGGGTACCGGTTGCCAGCTGGGTCTCATCACCACTACCTTCCCAGTGACAAAGCCACAAAAGATAGAACATCTTGCTGGGCGAGTGGTGCTACAAATTGCCTGTGGTGCTTTCCACAGCCTAGCCCTTGTGCAGTGCCTCCCGTCCCAGGATCTGAAGCCAGTCCCCGAAAGATGCAACCAGTGCAGCCAGCTCCTAATTACTATGACCGACAAAGAAGACCATGTGATTATATCAGACAGTCATTGTTGCCCTTTAGGTGTGACGCTGTCAGAATCCCAGGCAGAAAACCATGCCAGCACTGCCACCAGCCCCTCCACCAAGACCCTTGATAGTCAGGGAGAAGTATTTGAGAACACTCTTGTAGAAACTGGTCTACCTGTTCCAACTGAATTGAACATGGGAAGTGTTGAGACTGCGAGTGACAATGCCATTTCCTCCCATCAAAATGATGAGGGAACAACTGAAATTTCTTCCGCCAGAAACTTACCATCATACCCCGACACAAAGGCAGTAAATGAGTACTTGAAGAAATTGTCAGATCATTCAATAAAGGAAGATTCAGAGAAGGGTGAAAAAACACCACCACCTCAGGTACCCGCTCAATTTTATAATAAAGATATTTCAGAAGTAAAACCTTACATCCTTTTCCTCTAGGTACTTTGAAATGCTGAGGTTTGGTAACACTTTTTGTTTTGTAAGTTTGATTATAATTCTGTTTTATTAGGCAAGCGTAGATAAAGAATCTATATTTAGAACTCTATATGTTTAAGTTCTAGACCTTTGTAATATTGAGAGATGTCATGGTGAGCCTGTTTTAGAAATAGCCAAATCCTGTTTTTTTTCTTTTTGTTTAAAGTACTTTATTGTAATTTTTTGATAAAGATTGTATACAGCAGGCCAGGTACCAATGGCTTATGCCTGTATTCTTAGCTACTCAGCAGGCTGAGAACTGAGGATTGCATTTTGAAGCCAGTCCAGGTAAGAAAGTCCATGAGACTCTTACCTCACACCAAACAGTCAGAAGTGGGGCTGTTTCTCAAGAGGTGGAATGCTAGGCCTGAGAAAAAAAACTAAGGGACAGTATCTCGGCCCTTAGGTCAAGCCCCAGTACTGGCACACAATTTTTTTTTAAAGGTGGTATAAAACACGTGTCCTTGGTCAAGTGAATAGGCAGTTTTCTGCTTAATTAAGTTGATAGTTGTTCATGGATGAATCAGAAAAGATATAAGCTCCTGAGATAAAGGTTACCCTTTGTATTGGCAAAGTCCATAGCAAGAAAGAGCTTGCTCTCTACTTGACATAGCCAGTAGTAATAGTAGAAGCCATTGCCTAGGCATTCTGGTCATTCCAAGTCTCTAAGGGGGTAGATTGCCATCTTCAGAAACTTTAGGATTCCAGTCCTTGGTTTAGTACAAAATCTCTGCAAAGGGTTACCTCTGTGTGGGCCTCCGGAGCTCTCACCTCCCCGCCCCCCAAAGATAACATACTTTTGAGCATCTTAAAGCCCCTTTGTGATACTGCAGATCCATTTGCGACAATCAGGGACCTGCACATGGGTTATTACATAGAAGAGGGCCTGGTGTCTTTTCCTAACTTGTCAGTAGGGATTACAGCAGGTGACCACATGGTCACCAAGGACTCCATATTTAGTATACCGAGAGGGACACAAAGAGCAAATCCTGTTTGGTTTTTTTCTTATTAGCATTTTTTCCTTCATTTGTATGGAATAACTTTGGTAGATCTCTGAATAGTTAGAGCTAATAGGTGCTCAAAACTATCACTGTACCACTTTGAGCCACAGCATCACTTCTGGTTTTCTGGTGGTTAATTAGAGATAAGAGTCTTACAGACTTTCCTGCCTGGGCTGGCTTTGAACTTTAATCCTCAGATCTCAGCCTCTTGAGTAGCTAAGATTATAGGTGTGAGCTACCAGTACCTGGCTTCATTGTATCTTTTTGATAGTTGATTTTTAAAAAATATTGGAATAAGCTATTTGGAGGAAGATATTGCAAACTATAAACAGGAAAAATAAAAATTTAATTGAGAATATACAAGGAAAAATTCTAGACTATATTCTTATAAAGAAGTCTCCCTTTACCAGTTCTCTGGAGGCTGAGGTAGGACAATTATGAGTTTAAGGTTAGCCTGGGCTACATAAGGAAAACCTTGTCTCAAAATCAAAACAAAACAACAAAAAAAAGTTTGGATTTGTGAAAGTTATTTATGTATTCATTCACTCATTCAGTCAATGCTTGAGACTGAACCTAGGGCTTGTGCCTGCTAGGCAGGTGCTGTATTATTGAGCTCTATCTTTAGTCCTTGATTCCTCCAATTTAAATTAAAAGTTGGAAGTTTATTTTTGAAACCAGGTTTTGGTGGCTCATGCCTATAATTGTAGTTACTCAGGATGCTGAGATCTGAAGGATCATGTTTTGAAATCAGCCCAGGAAGTTCACTAGACTTCTCCAATTAACTGGCAGAAAAACTGGGTTAGAGGAATGGCTCAAGTGGTAGATCACTAGCCATGAGGAAGCAAGCAGAGAGTGCAAGACCGTGATTGAATCAAGCCCATACACGCATACTCAAATACACACACACAGTTTCTTGTATATAGCTATCATTGAAATTAACATTTTAAAAAAATTTATTTTGCTAAATACTTTTTTGTTACTTATGCTAGTTTTAGCATCATGTGTTCCTTTTTAATTCATTCTTTGTAAATAATATTTCAGTCTTATAACCAACTAATAAAGAATTTGGTGTTTGGGGGTAGAATTAGAACCACATTTTTCCTTGTAACTATTCTTGTATGCCAAAAGCTTTTGTGTATATGTGTATATTACATATATCTAATGGCTTTTCATTTTAGTAAATTGATATTTGGTAAATTTAGCCTGTTTTTCACTAAGATATTAGAAAACTTCAGTTTTTCTTTCTAACAGACCTATGAAACACAGTAAAAATATTAAACATGTTTAATTATTAACTTGTCACATTTATCCTCTCTAGTAACCAGAGCAAAGTTTAATCCTAAAGCTTGTTTACCTGCTTGTTCATGGAAAATAATTCATTGATAAGACAATGAGAGACTTGAGAGTTTGTTTTCAGGAGTGATACATTATGAGAATGTATTAGGCCTGAACTTCCATTATAAAACATTTTAGAAAAGGCTTTTTCCCCTTAATAACTAATTTTTTCTGCTAGTTCTTAGTGGCAATTTTCATAAAATTTGTGGAAAGTGATCATTAATACAGGTTGATTTTGTTCTTTTTTGGCCTTTTCTAACCAGAGAGCCACTTTTTATCCTTCTCTCCCCCTTTCTGTGTTTAATTTTACAAGAGCAGATAGAACTTATTTTTTTAAATATGAAAGATAAGACCTTTGAAAGGGGGAAATACTTATTTTTATGTGTTTTTCTAGTACTGGGTCTTGAACTCAGGGCCTGAAGCTTTGGCTTTTTCTCTCATGGCTGGCACCTACCACTTCTAGCTTTTTTTTTTGGCTACTCTTCTAGCTTGAACTCAGAGCATGGGCACTGTCCCTAAGCCTCTTTGTGCTCAAGGTTAGCACTCTACCACTTGCTCCACAGCACCATGTCTGGCTTTTTCTGAGTAGTTTATTGGAGATAAGAATCTTACACACTTTCCTGCTTTGATCCTTGGATATCAGCTTCCTGAGTAGTTAGGATTACAGGCATGAGCCACCTGGCTCACTTCTAGCTTTTTGCTTTCTAATTGTAAATAAGAATTTGCCTGTCCAGGCTAGCTTTAAACTGAGATTCTCAGCTCTCAGCCCCCTCTGAGTAGCTAGGATTATAGTAATGAATAACTGACAAAGAACTCTATTTTGAATATAATTTTTATATTATCTGTTAGGTCTGTAATTGGAAGAGAATACTTTTAAGTTGAAGATGAACCGTCTCATGTTTTAGATTAAAACAGATTCTCACTATGTATCCCAGGTTGGATTGGAACTCATAATCCTCCTATTTCAGCCTCCTGAATACTGAGATTCTTAACAGGCACCATGATTACTGGCTTGTTTTAGACTTTTTTGTGCAAGTAATGTGAGCATTAAATTTTGTTTTTATTGACTTCTTGTTTTATAAGGGATTGCATTTTTGATTAGCAAACATTGTACCAAGGGGGTTTCCTTGTTACATTTCCATATGTGTAGAAAAGTATCGCAGTCTCTATCAGTCTCTCTTACTCCTTACCCCTTCCTTCCTAAAACCATTTCAACAGATTTCATTGCTATATTTTCATACATACAAACAAGGACTAGTATTTTTATGTACTTTTATATGTGTATGTTTTAGTCTCTTGTAGAAGAAGCAGTTCCTAATCTTCACAGCCCACCAACCACAAGCACCTCAGCCCTCAACAGCTTGGTGGTCTCTTGTGCATCTGCTGTTGGTGTGAGAGTGGCAGCTACATATGAAGCTGGAGCCTCGTCTCTAAAGAAAGTTATCAACTTTTATAATACAGCCCCATGTGAAACTGGAATTCAGACAGGCCCTGAACCTCTGAAAGATAGTAGAGAAGAACAGGTTAAACAGGAATCAATGCAAGGAAAGAAAAGTTCAAGTCTCGTGGATATCAGAGAGGAAGAATCTGAGGGAGGCAGTCGCAGACTCTCCCTTCCTGGATTGCTGTCACAAGGTAAATCTTTGGTGAATCCTAGATACTCCCTCCATCAATATTTTAAGAAGTTAGGAATTTAGTATTGATAACTGTACTGATCAGCAAGTCATTAATTTCATTGATATCAACTAGTTAATAACTATTAAATATTAATAACTTAGGAATTAGTATTCCCAAATATTTAAGCTGAGCTTTTCATTTAATAGTGTTTTACTAAACAGTAGTTTGTGGGGAAAAAAAACCACCTTTTTGTAAAAGACATCACTTTTTTTTATTAGCATACACTAGTTGTTAAAGGAGGAGAGTTTCACTATGCCCCTTAGCCTCACCCTCTCTGTCACTTTCCCTTTCCCCTCTTATCCCACATCTTAAAACAATTCCAACAGTTTTTTTCTTTTATTTTCATACATATACACACAGACATACGTGCATACATATTTTCATACATGACCTTAACTACTTTGAAGCAGAGAAAATACTTGTCAGCTTTAATGTAGTACTTTGTTTAGCATATTTTTTTTTTTTTGGATCCGGTCGTGGGGCCTGAACTCTGGGCCTGGGTGCTGTCCCTCAGCTCTTCAGCTCAAGGCTAGCGCTCTACCACTTGAGCCACAGCGCCACTTCC
>NW_012267217.1:38500349-38528529 GCF_000151885.1 Dipodomys ordii | reverse complement strand
GCTGTCCCTCAGCTCTTCAGCTCAAGGCTAGCGCTCTACCACTTGAGCCACAGCGCCACTTCCGGCTTTTTTCTTTCTGCTTATGTGGTGCTGAGGAATCAAACCCAGGGCCTCAGGCATGCAAGGCAAGCGCTCTACCACTGAGCCACCTTCCCAGCCCTTGTTTAGCATATTCTTAAGAATTGAAATTCTATAGGATGTCGCTAGATTTTTACATGGAAAAGTATTCTGTGACCAAGTGATTGGCAGTGTGGCTGTGTTAAATTTAAATGGTGTCCTTAATTTCTGGACTTGACAGCACTTTCTGTACTATTAAGTATGAGTCTCTTCAGGGAGATAGCAGGTGAATAAAAATTTAGTAGGGAACATTTACCAAACTCATTTGTCTGTTATAGTCACCTTTTGTAAAGACTTCATAGAATATACTTCAAATTTACCATGTTAGTGTATTTCTTTGAAAATTTTTGGCTTATCAAAACATTGTCTTCCATGCTTTCTATTCTGTCTCTCATCTCTTGATTATTTTCAGTTTCCCCCAGGCTCTTAAGAAAGGCTGCTCGGGTAAAAACGAGAACAGTGGTTCTGACTCCCACATACAGTGGAGAGGCAGATGCACTTCTGCCTTCTCTGAGAACTGAGGTGTGGACCTGGGGAAAAGGGAAGGAGGGGCAGCTGGGGCATGGCGATGTGCTGCCCAGGTAAGTGCAATCAGCATTCACTGATAAGGACTGGCTTAAACAAATAACTTGTCTCCTACAAAGATCTCTACACATCCATTTCCTCTTACAGGAAATGGGGTCCCATCCAGCTCCAGATTACAATGCATTAGCTGATTCAAAAAAAAAAAAACCTGACATACATACATACATATATATATGTGTGTATGTATATATATCTACGTATATGTGTGTGTGTGTGTATGTTGATCTTTGCTATGTATTGATCTTTGAATACAGAAAATAGTGTTGGGGACAACATGGTATTTCATTGAAATAGTTGAATCGTTAAAATGTATAGCTTACGTTGGGCACAGTAGTATATGCCAATAACCCAGCTCTCAGGAGCTGAGTTGAGGTCAGACCCTTTCTCACCCTCCTCCAAAAAAAATGCCAGTGGGTTTATTTCTTTTAGTGACTTTCTTGCCCATGCTGGCTTAGAACCATAATCCTCCCAATTATCTAGGGTGACAGATATGTGTACCATCATGCCCAACTATTGATTGAGAAGTAGGAGTTCTTGCATATATACCCAAAATAACCCCAAAACAAAATGCTTCTAAAGTGTAGCCCCAGTAATTCACATCTGTAATTCTACCTCCTGAGGAAGTTGAGGTCTGAGAATTGCTACCCTGGGTTAGAAAGTCAGTGAGACTCTTACCTTAACCACCAAAAAGCTGGGAGTGGAGCTGTGGCTCACTAGCCTTGAGCAAAAAAGTTAAGATACAGTGCCCAGGTCCTGAGTTCAAACCCCAGTACTAACACACACACACACACACACACACACACACAAATCCTTCTGATCTCAGCCTCCCAACTAGCTAGAATTACAGGCATTATGGGGGTTATTATGAATTATGGGCGTTAATTAGAGATTGATAGATAAAGACTGAAGTAAAGTCTTCCAAAAATGATTTACAATGTTAAAAAGTAGTGTGAACATTAAATCCATTATTTTTATTTTAATGTTTTATTTCTTTTGCTTGAAGACATTTACTGTAATTTGAGAAAGATCATGGTTCTTGCTGAGAATACTTAATACTTTGTGTTTTTTCTTTAAGACTTCAACCATTGTGTGTCAAATGTCTGGATGGAAAAGAAATCATCTATCTGGAGGCAGGTAGTTACCATTCTCTTGCACTTACTGCAAAATCTCAGGTAAGAGGCAAACTAAAGTATTTAATGCTGATCTTATTTTCATGAAAGGCCAACATAGTATGCCTGGACCATCACTTACTGAGTATCTTCAGTGTCAAACAGTACCTTACTTCATTTCAGCTTTCAAATACTTTTAGTGTGGTTCCTATAGGCTAAGAGAAATTATTTAACTTGTCTTAAGTCCCATACTTAATATTGACTTGGATTTAACACTAAACTGCTTGATGAAGAAGTTTGGGTGGTAGTTGAAAGCGAGCCTAACAAATACAAGGTCCTGAGTTCAAATCCCAATACCACCAAAACCTCCTCCTGCAAAACAACAAATAAAGCTATTAGCTTTCCCTATGTTCTGTCACCTAAAAATGAAATTCATAATTTCCAGGGTATTGATTTTATTTTTTAAAGGTATTCTGCCCCCCACCCCTAGTTCTGGGGCTTGAACTCAGGGCCTGGGCACTGTCCTTGAGCCCCTTTGCGCTCAAGGCTAGTGCTCTACCATTTGAGCCATAGCCCCACTTTGGGCTTTTTCTGTGTATGTGGTACTGACGAATCGAACCAGGGGCTTCGTGCATGCTAGGCAAACACTCTACCGCTAAGCCACAGTCCCAGCCTTAAAAGATATTCTTGAATGAAGAAAATCCATAGTAGACATTAAAAATACAAAAGACATTTTTCTTTTTCAATTGTGAGATCTAGAAGGGATTTCTGGCATATTTAAAATCATTTTTTTTCTCATTTATATAGAAATCTTCCTAAGAAATTGCTTTTAGTTATTGTTTTTATCGCTCAAGGGCTTGGTTCAATGCCCAGTACTGCTGTTCTGCCCCTTCCCCAACTATACACAGTTTAGTAGAACAGAAATAGGTCTATAGAAGAAATCATATGAGTGTTTTGGATGTTATCAAAGTAGTCATATTAGTTCAGGAAATAACACTGAATATTTAATAAATGATGTTAGAACACTGTCTTCTATTTATAAAAGAAAAAAAGTTAAAATTTATGTATTCTACTTGTGCATAGACTACATATATAGCTTAAAAAATACATGATCAAGAATAAAGTCAGGTGATTTTTTTTTCCCCAATAATCTCAAGAGTAGAAAAAAGACATGACATTAAGTGGCAGACTTTCAGCTGAGCAAGCAAGCACAGGGCCCTGGGTTTAAGCCTGGTACTGGCAAAAATAAATACATACATGAAAATTTTCTGACCTCAATTTTATTTTGCCTAGAAATTTTTCTTACAGAAATAGATAGACATATATCTTTACAAGTATATATATTCAAGAATTGTTAGAGCTAAATATATGGTTCAAGTGGTAGCATGCCTGCCTAGTAATGCCCTGAGATTAATAAAAGGGGGGAAAATTTTTTGCTAGCATTAAAAAAAATAATTTAGTAGGTAATTGATTAAAGTATGCCTATGATGGAGTTGTATATAGTTGTTAAAAATGGTTTTGTAGATGTAGGCTTATTGATGTTCAAATGTTAATTCATACCATTAAACAAAAAGAAAAAGCAATTCGATTTAGAAACAGCATTAGTAGTATGGTTACATGGGCTAAGGATACCAGCTCAATGGTAAAGTGCTTGTCTAGCCTAAGGCCTTGAGGCTCTATTCCCAGCATGGCAAAAAAGAAATAATACTCTGTTTTGTACTATATATATATGGGGGGTAGAAATCAGTTTTAGGATTAAATTGTGGCTCTGTAGCTTACAATTTGTTACTTCGGTAATATAGTTAACTTATGTGGGCCACTTTCCTTATATTGAAACAAAAAACAATTGTTGAAGGAATGAAACATTAAATAATACACAGAATGTGGGACAAACAGGGCTTGGTAGCTAGTAAGCACCTAAGAGGTTACTGGTTATTGGTAACCTCTGGATTCTGTGCTCTATGTGCCCTTTATTGCTGATTTTGTTCAGTTATGAATTTTTATAGTTTGGGCATTGTGGCACATACCTGCAATTCCAGTATTGGGAAGTAGAAACAGAAGGATCATAAGTTTCAGGCTAGCCTGAGTTACATAGTGAGATTATCTAAAAAACAGATTTTATTTTTCTTAATTCTTTTTTTTTTTTTGAGACAAGGTCTTGCTATGTAACCCAGACTGGCCAGGAACTCTCAGCTGTCCTGCCTTCTGAGTGCTGGGTGTAGAGGCATGGACTATCATACCTGCTAAATATTTATTTTAAATAGTGAAAATCTAATATGAGTAGTTTATGCGTAACTATTAGTATATGATCATAGAGGCCCAGAGTTGGCCTGTAAGATCAAGATTCATACCTTTTACCTTACTTTACTTTTTTGATAGGTTTACTCATGGGGAAGCAATACCTTTGGTCAGCTTGGGCATTCTGATTTTCCAACAACAGTTCCTCGACTTATAAAGGTATTTTTTTTTTTACTTAATAGCAATTTATCCTCAAATTCTACATTATAACTATATTTGCTCATTGTGTTGAACAAATTTGTAGTCTAACTTTGTTATTTATTTATTTACTTATTTATTTACTTTATTACTATTTGAAGTCAGAAAGCTGACTTCAAACCTCTAGAGGTACTAGGCACTGTCCCTGAGCTCTTTTGCTTAAGGCTAGCCACTAGGCACTGTCCCTGAGCTCTTTTGCTTAAGGCTAGTCACTTAAGCCACAGCTTCACTTCTAGCTTATAGGTGGCCAATTGGAGATAAGAGTCCCTTGGATCATTTTGGCTTTGAACCATGATCCTCAGATCTCAGCCTCCTGAATATATAGGATTATAGGCTCACTACTGCCCAGTCTTGCCCATCTTTTTTGATGGTCTTGAACTTTGATCTTCAAAATCTCAGCCTTCTGAGCATTAAAGGCATGGCCACCAACACCTCGCTCCTGTTTAAAAAAATTTTTTTTTGCCAGTCCTGTACTTGAATTCTGTCCCTGAGCTTCTTTTGCTCAAGGCTAAAACTCTACCATTTGAGACACAGTGCCAGGTTTGCTAGGCAGGAATTCTACCACCAGCTTCTAGCCTTTAAGTGTTCTTAATTTTTTTTTTTAACATGAAACCACTTCTTTTCAAAACTAAATGCACTTGTAAGAAATGTGTTTTTTTTTCTTTGCCTTATTCACTGAGTATATTACCTTATTCTTTTTTTAAACAAAAACTTAAAGTACTTTCACTTAAACTGAAAGTTTTTAAGAATGTGATATTTTCTGAGCTTTTGCTATCAAATGATTACTCTGACTTCTCACTTTAATTTGCCTTTTACAAGCCATTTTTTTTATGGTGTTGCATTTATAACAAATATAATAGTAAACCTTTTTTGTGAACTAAAAATATAGGTGACATTTTCACTACTGAATGGATTTGGTTTAGTTTATTAAATGCTACTTCTAGGTCTTCATGTAATTCTTTTATTTTATTTTATTTTATTTTTTTGCTGGTCATGGGGTTTGAACTCAGGGAATGAGCACTGTCCCTGAGCCTCTTTATGCTCAAGGCTAGTACTCTGTCACTTGAACCACAGTACCACTTTCAGCCTTTTCTGAATAGATTATTGGCGATGAGTTTCATGGACTTTCCTGCCCCAGCTGGCTTCAAGCCGTAATAGTCAGATCTCAGCCTCCTGAGTAGTTAGGTATTATAGGCTTGAGCCACCAGTTCCTGGCTTCATATAATTCTAGAACAGTGTTCTTCAGCTTTTTTTTTTTCATTTGCTGTACCATCCTGAGTTTTTAGCTTTTCTTTTCTTTTTTTGTTGGAAGTACTAGAGTTTGAACTCAGAGTCTTGTTCTTGCCAGTTAGGCGCTTTACTGTTTGATCCATGCCTCTAGTCTTTTTTGCATTGGTTGTTTTGAAATAGGGTCTTGCTTCTTGCATGGGCCCATACTTGGACTTTTGAATTCTTTTATTTTGCTTCCATAGCTAGGATGATAGGTGCACACCACCATGTCCAGCGCATTCCATTGAGTTAAGAGTCTTCCCAAGCTGGCCTGGAACAGTGGTCCTTCTAATCTTAGCCTCCCACAAAGCTAGAATTACAGTCTTGATCCAACATACTATACCACAGCTTCTTTTCCTCCTCCTCCCTTCTCTTCTTTTAGAAAGGTTTGGATTTTTTTTTTTTTTTTTTGGTATGAGACAGTGTAGTGTGCATCTGAAGAATCATAGAAAAATGTGATATGGAGCCTGTGTTTATGTAGCTTGCTTATGATAACACTCTTGTCCCAGGAGAAACTCTTTTATTGAGAATAGCCTAAAAAAAGGGTAGTTACCTCAATGTGAGGATAACTATACTATAGTATTCCAATTATTCATGTGTCAAAGACACACTCTGTGTTTGTTACCAAGACTCTTATTGATGCTTTTCTTTTCAGTGAACTTAATTTTACTGGGAAGAAATGACTTAACAAAACAGTTAAGAATAAGCTACTGTTTCTTGACTCAGTCTTCAATAATAAGCCATCTGGTGTCTATTACTGTTTTTTTTAGTTAGTTAAATAAAGTAAGAAGTGAACCTATCATACTAAAGAAAGTTTTATAAAACATTGTTGGAGATCCTAGAAAGTAAACATTTATTTAGCATTTTAGAGATGAGAGAACAGAATTTGTTACAGGGTTTTACTTCATTCTTTCATGGTATATACAGAAAAGTACAGTATCAAGATTTTGACTTTTTAAAATACATATTTGGGGAAGAGGACAAAGAGTTGTAAGTGGTGCTGGAGATTGAACCTGGTGCCTTATGCATGCTAGGTAAATGCTCTAGAACTGCACTATCCATCCTGCATAGATAAAAATGATTTTTGAGGGGCCGAGAAGGTGGCTCAATGGTAGAGTGCTTGCCTTACATGCATGAGGCCCTGCATTTGATTCCTCAGCACTACATAAGCAGAGAAAGCCAGAAGTGGCACTGTGGATCAAGAGGTAGAGCGCTAGCCTTGAGCTGAAGAGCTGAGGCACAGTGCCCAGGTCCAGAGTTCAGGCCCCATGACCAAAAAAAAAAAAGAATGATTTCTGAAGTCATTCTAGATAACCTATGAAAATTAGAAGTTAAGACAGTGAGATTTGCATTTGTTTTGATAAGAAATTAAGATTACATATTTGGAATCCTTAAAAAACAAAAACAGGAGGATTGTGAGTTTGAGTTCAGTCTGGGCTATGTAATGAGGCCCTATCTCAAAAAAAGAAGGGAGGGAAGTTGTACTCTTTTCTTCTATGGATGTTTTAATTCACTCATTTGGATAGCTTGAATTTGAGGAGAGAATGTCTTGTCAGAAGAAGATAGTCATGTAGTAGTGGAGATAGACACAAGTACACACAGGTTCTCACAGTCCCCTACTACTTGGATCTTATCTAGACATAAAGAATCTAATGGATTAGGGTTATCTGTATAAGAGTCAAGGGTGAATCTAGATCAAGAGATTTGGGGTAGTAGTTTTGGAACAGTACACTTTGTTCTGTGAGATCTTCTGTGGAATACCATGTACAAAATAGATCAATGTCAACTGCTTTAGTTGAACAACTGGAATGTACCTAGATCCCTGGTACTTGCCTTTGCATTGTAGCTTGTAAATCACTCCATAGGTCCTAAGGTTTGAAATTCAGTTGTTTAAAGCAGTGATTCTTAAACTTCTGTATATATGTTGGAATCTTCTGGAGGTCTTGTTAAATCAGTACTGGATCCCCTTCTAGGTAACTGTGGGGCCTGAGATGTTCATTTCTACCATATTCTAAGTGATCTGCTGCTGCTGTTGCACACACCACTCTTTAGAAACCACTAGTCTAGAGGTCCACATACATGGACTGCTCAGGGGTTCTTGCCTGTTTCAACATCAGAGAAGTAGTTAGTGAGTTATCATTGGGGAACTGAATTTTAGCACCTCACAGCTTAGTTGTCAAGAATGAAATTTACCCTTATTAGATCTTTTTGGTTTGCTTTGAGTTTTGTGCACAGATCTGAATGTAAATTGACAAATGTGCATCCTAGACATCAGTTTTAGAGTAGGGCTCTAGAAATTTCTGGAATTGTTGATTGTAATATTGAATATTTATAGAGACTTCAAAAACATAAAAACTTAAATCCATGGGTTTTTCTTTTTAAATTCTATTTTTCTGATTTTTATGAAAATCAACCAGTTCATGGCCAGGTTCTGGTAGCTCATACCTATATTCCTAGCTACTTAGGAGATTGAGATCTAAAGATCACAATTTGAAGCCAGCCCAGGCAAGAAAGGCTTAAGATTCTTATGTCCAACTAAAAACTGGAAGTGGAGCTGTGGCACAAAGTACTAGAGTGCTAGCTGTGAGCAAAAAAAACTCAGGGACAATGCCCAGGCCCTGGGGTCAGGCCACATGACCAACAACAAAAAAACAAATTTATTTTTTAAAGTTCCAATTAAAAAGCTGAACATGGGGTTTCTTTTTACTCTGACATTGGTTACACTGCTGAGTGCATGCTGCCCTCTGAGGTATAGCTGACTTTGTATCATACCTGCCTAAGTAACCTAACATTTCAGTTCCTGTGGATCTCAAGCTCTCTCTCATTGACTTTGTCTTGGACCAATAATACCTTTCTGTTATTACAGTTAAGCAGTGAAAATGGAGTCTGGAATGTAGCTGCAGGCCAGGATTATTCCCTGTTTTTAGTGGATACAGAAGATTTCCAGCCTGGATTGTATTACAGTGGCCGACAGGACCCTGAAAAAGGTGCCAGTCTTCCAGAGAATCCTAGTGGTACTAAGACTCCAGTACTTCTCTCTTGTAGCAAGGTGAGCAAGAATTGGATTCTAAGGTCCACATTCCAAAATACAGGAGGTATCTCTTTTATTTAAAATTGAAAACTTTTAAAAATTGCATCATTTCACCCCTCCTCCTACCTTATTCTTTCCATAAGCCCCATCACCATTCAGAACACTGTAACTTACTTTCTCTATTATCTGTCCTTTGTTATAATGTTATGCCCAGGGAGTAGAATTTAGGCTCTCCTGTTCATTGCTGTGTCCTCAGTACATATATTTTTAAATTTTTATTTATTTTATTTTTGAGACAGTGTCTTACTGTGTAGTTGAAGATGGCCTTAAATCTCAGTCTTTCTGCCTCCACCTTCCAGGTGCTGGGATTATAATTATGCTGTGGCACAGTATATATTTTTTAAATATTTGTTGAATTCACATCCTCTTGTAGGAATATTGAAACGCACTTTTCATAAATAAGTTCCTGTGTTTTATGGATCCCTCACAGGTAAATAGAGTAAAAGTAGAATAGAGGGATTTGTAACTGTAAATGGGAAGTAAAAACTGCAGGGTCCTGAGGTGGGCTCATGGCAGACAAGGAAAGCCTGACAGAGCTCTGTTTTGTTTTGTTTTTTACTACTCACCTGTTCTTAGTTTTTATTTTATTTCCTGCTGTTATATTCTTTTCTTTTGAAAATCTTAGCCTTGTAAATGCCAAGGCTACAAATATGTGCTACCACGCCAAGCCTTGAAAACTCTTTTATAAAAAATACTTTTATTTGATTAACACATACTAATTATACATATTCATGGAGTACAGCATGACATTTCAGTACACGTATACAGTATGTAATGTAAGACCAGGGTAACGTGGATCTATCACCTCAGATATTTTTCTTTTCTTTGTGTTGCTAACATTTAACACCCTTTCTTACTTGTTTTAAAATATTCAGTAATACTTGCCAACTGTAGTTATCCTATTGTACTTAGAAGTTATTCTTGCTATCTAACTATCCCCTATACCATTAACCATCCTCCCTTCTCTATACTCAGGCCCTGCTAACCACTATTTTAATTTTCTAATTATATAAGATCAGCTATTTTAGTTTTCACATATATTATTTGTCTTTCTGTATCTGACTTATTTCACTTAATATAATGCCCTCCAGTACTGACAATTTATTCACTTTTTTTGTGGCTTAAGAGTACTCCATTGTATAAGTCCTATATTCCTTTATCCATTCATCTGCCAGTGAGCACCTAGAGGTTAATTTCCTATCGTGGTTATTGTGAACAGCACTGCAGTAAATATGAGTGCAGATGTCTCTTTATTGTATTGATTTTGATTCCTTTGGGAAACTGTCCAATAGTGGGAATCCTGGATCATAAGGTAATTTTTCTGCTTTTTGGGGAACCTCCAAACTCTTTTCTATAATGGCTCTATTAATTCACATGCTTACTAACAGTATCTTGAGTTCCTCTTTCTTTATATCTTTACTATCATTTTTCTCTTTGACAATAACATTTCAAATTGGGGTAAGATATATCATGGTTTTAATTTACATGAATAGTGATAGGATTATTTTTCATATATTCACCAGCCATTTGTCATTTGCGTACTTTCTTTTGAGAAATGTGTATTCAGGTTGTCTTTTTTTGGTGACAAGGTTTTACTATATAGCCCAGGCTGGCCTGGAATTCACAATTCTCTTGCTTCTACCTCCCAGGTATTATTCATTTGTATTTTTATTTATTTATTTATTTTTGCCAATCCTGGGGCTTGAACTCTGGGCTTGGGCACTGTCCTTGGGCTCCTTTTTGCACAAGACTAGTGTTCTACCACTTTGAGTCACAGCACCACTTCTGTTTTTTTCTGTGATTAATTAGACATAAGAGTCTCATGGACTTTCCTCCCTGGCTGGCTTTGAACTGTGATCCTCAGATCTCAGCCTCCTGAATAGCTAGGATTACAGGCATGGGCCACCACCCTGCTATATATTGCTCATTTTTTTAATTGGATTATTTAAACTTTCTGCCTCTTTGCTATTGGTTTTTTGTTTTCTGCAAATCCTGGGGCTTGAACTCTGGGCTTGGGCACTGTCCCTGAGCTTCTTTTTTGCTCAAGGCTAGCACTCTTATCACTTGAGCCATAATACTACTTCTGGCTTTTTCTGTTTATGTGGCACTGAGGAATCGAACCAGGGCTTCATGCATAATATGTATAATTAGTGTGTGTTAATCAAATAAAATTCATTATATATATTATATTACATTAACTATACTATATATATAAATCCCATGTTGAATGAATAATTTACAAGTTGTCTGTTCACTTTATTGTTTATATTCCTTTGCAGAATTGAGTTTGATACTCCATTTGTCACTTTCTCCTGTTGTTGCTGATACTTTTGAGATTCAAAAACATCTTTCCCAGACCAATATCCTGAAGCATTTCCTTCATATTTTCTTAAATAAAAGTCCTTTTTGTCCCATTGTTTAGAGGAAGATAGCTTCTGGGTCCTTGATACTTTTATGTGCAGTGTGTGGTTCATCTCTTTTCTCATCTTATTTCATGCAAAAGGAGCTCCTGAGCCATGTAACATTTGGATCTCTATGTTTCTTGGGTGTCTGTGTTTCTAATCACTTGTAAAGTGAAATAAAAAAAATCTTGATAATAGCTGAAAGTAGATTTATTTATATATATATATATTTATATATGCAAAACATTGCACCATTAAGCAAACAAGATCCTACCTATCTTGTTTATAAATTTTCACTGTCCAATTTCAAGCTCTAAATGGTTTAATATTCTGCTTTAAAAAATGCCTCCATATTTAACTGTTGGCTCAGGCCAGGCAAAATGAGTCATCTTTGCCATACCACATTGCTATTCCTACACTATGTTTTATTTTTACAATCTTTTTCTTTTTCTTTTTTTAGCTTGGATATATAAGCAGAGTAACGGCAGGAAAAGATAACTATCTTACATTGGTAGACAAAAACATTATGGGGTATATCGCCAGTCTCCATGAGTTGGCTACTACAGAAAGACGGTTCTATTCAAAACTAAGTGATATCAAGTCTCAGATACTCAGGCCTCTTCTTGGTTTAGGTAAGTTGAGACTTCTCCCTAGTCAACCCCAAGTCATGAAAATTCTAGCTCTATCTGTTCTTCCTTATATCATAAACCAATAAAGCCATGCCAGTGCCAATGGCTTACATCTGTAATTCTAATTACTGAAGAGGCTGAGACCTAGAACATGTTGGTTTGAAGTTAGCCCAGGCAGAAAAGTCTGCAAGATGCCATCTTAAATTAACCAGCAAAATACTCAGCTGGAGTCATGATTCAGGTAGTAAAGTGATGGCTGTGAGCAAGAAATTCAGTGAGAATTTGAAAACTACTCTTTTTCTTTTTTAGAAAGAGACAAGATCTCTCTAAGTTACCCAGGTTGACCTTGAACTCCTAGGTTCAAGCAGTCTTCCTGCCTCAGCCTCCCTCAGGGCCTGGGCAATGTCCCTGAGCCTCTTTGTGTTCAAGGCTAGTGCTCTACCACTTGAGCCACAGCACCACTATCAGCTTTTCTGAGTAGTGGAGATAAGAATCTCACAGGTACTTTTCTGCCCTGGCTGGCTTTGAACCTTGAACCTTAGATCTCAGCCTCCTGAGTAGCTAGGATTACAGGCCATGAGCCACTGGCACCCAGCTAAGAAAATCTTTTGAGTTGTGGGTTTTTTCTTTCTTTTCATTCTCTCTACCTCTCCCCCCCCTCCTCCTCTTCCTCCTCCTCCTCCTCCTCCTTCTTTTTCTTCTTCTTCTTCTCTCTCTCTCTCTCTCTCTCTCTCTCTCTCTCGGTACAGGTTCTCTCTCTGTCCTATCCTACTGCTTCTCAAAATACTTCTGCTTTTATTCTGTAGAAAGTAGAGCTTTTAGGATATGTTCAACTGAAAAGGAGAAACTGCATTAGTGAAAGTTGGCCCTAGAATCTGGACTTCCAGGAAACACTCTTGGGCCCACTAGTCCTTAGATATGTTCCATGCTAATTTTTCCTTTTCTTTGGTAAAAGTATACCAGGTAAAGAGTCATTGGGATTTACAAGTCATTAGCGTCTCATTCTACATTAGTGTGACTTGATTAAATCTGGAAACCTGACATGTTTTTGCTTAGTTACAAAGAGGGATTGGGAGTAAGGCTATGTAGAGGTTGAGGTTATAGGTTTACCATAGTACTCAGTTGGATACCACTCTCCAGGTGTACTAGGTACTTGAGTCTATAGGACAGTAGAAAGGAAGGCAGCATAGAGATGGGGCTTGATTGGCATTCAGAAAATGGACAGGGAGTTTTCTTTTATACTCCCTCACCATTTTTTTTTTTTTTTTGGTGCTAGTCTTAGGGCTTGAACTCAGGGCCTAGCACTGCTCCTGAGCTTTTGTGCTCAGGGTTAGTGCTCTACCACTTTGAGCCACAGTGTGATTTTTCAGCTCTTTTAGTAGCTAATGAATTGGAGATAAGTGTCTCAGGGACTTTCCTGTCTGGGCTGGCTTTGAACTGCAATCCTCACATCTCAGCCTTCTGAATAGCTAGGATGAGTAGCCACCAGTGCCCGGCTCCCATGGACCCTTATTAGGATGCAATTTAGGCTAATACTCAGTCCATTTTGCATTAGGAGGATATTGGTTGGTATAGATGGGTCCTTTTTAAAATGGAAAAACATTTACTTTTCACATAACTAATTTACAGTTTTTGTGAATACAATCCCTGTGTAAATTGGGGACTCTGCTTTGTTTTGTTTTTATTATGTTTTGTTGTGTATCGTACAGTCCCTTTCTGAATGTTCCTCTTGTTATTCTGGGACTATCTGTAGGGCTTAGGCAAAGAAAAGGCAGCCCAAACTGAAAGGAAAATGCAGCTTGCCCTTTCCCTGGGCCTGCTTCCTGACTTCTGTTGTCTTACCTGGTCTGCTCATCAGCCTCATTGCTTCTCATAAAGTCTTAGAAATGACGAACTTGGTTTTGGAAAAGACAGATAATATGCTGATGCCATCTGAGTTTTAGATTTTCTTCTCTGCACTGAAGACGTAGCCTTGTAGGGCAAATAGAGTAAGGCTGAGTAGAGCAGAGGTTAGAATAAGAAGTTGGAAATATTATCATAATTACAGAAGTAAATTAAATTAATTCCTGCTGTCACTAATTATATAAATTTAGTGAAATTGTATGAATTATGAAATGGCTTTAGCTCATTTTCAAATTTTAAGGAGTATTTGGCTGATATCATCTGAGAAACTTTTTGTTTGTCTGATTGTTGGTTGATTTGTAAAATCCTGAGATCTTAATACTAGATCTTTTGGGTTAGAATTATAAGATTCCTTTGAATGTGTTTTTAATATATGTCTTAGATGACTGGGTTTGGGTTCCATAGGTAAAAATATACCCCAAAAAGTTAAGTATTCTTAGAAAAGTTCATAATATTGATCTTAGGACTACAAGAAAATATGTCATCATCATTATTTTGTTACAGAAAATTTGGGTACTGTGACTACAGTCCAGCTCTTGCAGGAGGTGGCAAGCCGATTCAGCAAGCTGTGTTACTTAATTGGCCAACATGGAGCCTCACTGAGCAGCTTCCTTCAAGGGGTAAAGGAAGCCAGGAGTTTGGTCATTCTGAAGCATGCAAGTCTCTTCTTGGATAGTTATACAGAGCAAGTATCCAGTCCTGTGTCATGTTCAATCTCTACAGGGTTATTCTGCCAAAGGAGAGCAGGTCCTTAATCAGAAGAGACTAGATTAGGGAGAGTGACAAGGTAATAGAAATTAAAAAGCAGTATTTTAATCTTAAACCAACTATAGTTCTGCATTGCCAAAACTCATTGTTCTTTAAAAGGGGAAAATGGTTTAAAAATAATAAATTCTTATTTTTTTATATTCTAGCATAGTGATTGATAGAGTACTTATTTTCATAAAAGAATTGGAAGCAGTGGTGCAGGCCTTATGAGACTAAGGCTGGAGGATTTTTGAATTTAAGCCCTGCCTGGGCTACATAGGAAGTCCTTCTCTTAAAAACCGAACACCTCTGCAGCCAGCAAAACAAATGTACTACAGTAAATCTGGTCATTTTGTTTTCTTAAGTAAATTATACTAAAATTAGAGGAAAGAAATAACTAATTTTAAGACCAATTGTAAATATGCAGCTACTCTGATGTCTGCATTTTTTTTACTGTTGTATAAATGAACTTAAAAGGACTGACTACATTTGACATAAAAATATTTTCTTGGGCTGGGAAGATGGCTCAGTGGTAGAGCGCTTGCCTTCCATGCCTGAGGCCCTGGGTTCGATTCCTCAGCACCACATAAGCAGAAAAAAAAACGCCGGAAGTGGCGCTGTGGCTCAAGTGGTAGAGCGCTAGCCTTGAGCTGAAGACCTGAGGGACAGTGCCCAGGCCCTGAGTTCAGGCCCCATAACCGACCAAAAAAAAATATATATATTTTCTTAACAAGACCTACCATAGTTATATCCAAGGTTTTTAAACATTTTAAAGTATTTAAAGGCTTAAATATTTTAAATAAAATATCTCAAGTATATTTGATACTTAGCTTAATTTCTTTTTTCTTGATTTACAGTTTGATTCAAAGCATAATTGAGGTCTTATTCTAATGTGCCCTAGACTCTGCTGTCCATATGAAATATGTATTGTCTTTATTCCTTGTTTATTCATACCTCATCCTAATAACAAATACTTAGTACCAGCAAGTGCCAGACACTGCATGGAGCTCCTCATTCACTGTAGCCACAGCATGGTTCAACAAGAAGCACCTGTCCTCAGGGGGTTCATGCTCTACCTGATTTTTGTTAGGTTATTTAAAGCATGAGTAATGTATGCTTGTTATTGAAAACTTAAAGCAAAGATAACCAAAGGGAAATTTAAAGTTGCCCTGCCAATGGAAATAATTCTGTTAATCAGTTTAGTGTTTTTCCTTTCAGAGTTACAAATATAAGGAATTTCAGTTCTAAGCAAATTAAATATACTTAAGACTGTTGTTTGAGATGTACCATCTTGGTTTGAATATTTTAAGTCCCATCTTTCAGACATGAAAATAATAATACAACTTGATACTAACTTTAAAAATTACATTTTTATTTGTGTGAAGAGTTTAGCTTTTATTACTATAATTTTCTTTTGACTTGTATTTATCTAATAATACCTCTATCCATTTCTTTTTCTTTTCTGATACTTTAGGACAGATGCTTGAAAGAAAATTTATTTTGATATCTTGAGCTGCTTTTTGAAACATTTTAGATAGGGCAAATAAAAGTAGACATAGATGCATTTAAAATTATTTTAATTATAAAAAATACCTACGATATATTTTAGGTATAGTAGTATGCAGATTCTATTGCAGTAAAATAACACTTAAACTTACCATAATAAGCCTTTTCAAAGAAAGACTCCAGCATGTGGAGCTGTTATTAGAGAGCCTTTTTCTTCTCTCACAGAATTGGTTGATTGCTAGGCTCAGGATCATGAAAGACATGTAGCTGATTCACATTACTTTATCAACATTTGTTCCCTAGCAGTATGTCATTATTTAATCAGTGTATTCTGATTCTTATGCAAACTCTTTTAACATGCTTCATTACCTCCAGTCCACTTTCTGAAGACTTATTTGAGAAACCTGAAGTGAAGAGAAAATTTTCATTAAAGATCCAACAATTTTAATTATATTTTCTCCAGCTTGTTAAGTTACCACCTAACTTACCTGCTGGGTAAATTCTGGCACTTCTGTTCAACTTCAGGTGTTTTCAGAAATTTCTTTTTTTATACTATTTTTATGAAACTGGTGTTCACTCTTTGCCCCCACCTGCTGTTTTTCTCAGTCCTTTTCAGTTTTTGAATGTTCTGAGACTCATTGGTAAGATTTTAAGATGTTTGTTCTAGACACTTGTTTGAGAACTGTTTGTTCTAGTTTAAATTTCACCATTGATGTAAATTTATTTTCTTCTTCACTTAAGGTATTGTATATCAATTACAAATTTCCTGGTTATGGGCGGATTCCAACTTCTTGCTAAGCCTGCCATGTAAGCAAAACATACACCTTCCAGTTTTCCTTGTAAAACCAAAGATTAAGTTTTATACTGTTTATAAGTTTTATACTGTTGTGTATTTTAAGGGTGATGTGGTTACAGTTACCTAAGTCAGATAATGAGTATATATCTTTTGGGACAGTAGTATCACTCCTTCCCTCACTCTCTCTCAGTTTTTCCCTCTAATTTTTTTTTCATCTAAAAAAGAGAATATGGCTGGAGGCATGGCTTAGTGGTAGAGTACTTGCCTAGCAACCACAAAGCCCTGAGTTCAAATCCCAGTAACTCCAAAATATAAAAAAGAGAATATTCTCTCTCATGTTAGTAAATAGTAAATAATGTCAGAGATGGTTAGAACAAAACATACATTGCATGAATATAAAGTGTTTGCATGTAGCTTTGGGTAAATAATATGAAAACCCTTTGTATGAGACTAATAAGCTTGAACTTCGTTTCTCAAGACATGTTCTAGCAATAAAGGCAAGTTAAAAAAATTCTACCTTAGTAGAAAGTATTTGAGTTGTTTGCTTTTATTCCACATTTAACAAATGCTAAGGTTTGTGCTTTTTTCTTTTATTCTTCTATCCTAATAGGAGTATTAACATCTTTATCTCACTTCTGATTTTAGAAAATGCTTTTTTCACCATTAAAGATGATTTAGTTTTTGTATATATTATTTGCAGGGCTAAACACTCCCATCCTAAAAGTTAGAGAAGGGGCTGGGAATATGGCTTAATGGTAGAGTGCTTGCCTAGCATGCATAAAGCCCTGGGTTTGATTCCTCAGTACTGCATACACAGAAAAAACTGGAAGTAGAGCTGTGGTTCAAGTAGTAGAGTGCTAGCCTTGAGTGAAAGAAGCTCAGGGATTGTGCCCAGGCCCTGAGTTGAAGCCTGAGGACTGGCAAAAAAAAAAAAAAAAAGTTAGAGAAGAGTTGATTTTTTTATTGTTGTTAACGTTTCTAGGCTAGCACAAAAACCTAGGGCTTGCCTTGCACTCTTCTCCTGAACTACAACTCCACTCCTTGAATGATTCTTTTTTCTTTTTTGCTGGTACTGGGCTTGAACTCAGGGTCTAGAGTTGTCCTTTAGCTTTTTTGCTCCAGGCTGGCACTCTACCACTTGAGCCACAGCTCCACTTCAGGCTTTTCTGGTGCTTAGTTGGAGATAAGAGTCTCATGTACTTTCTTGCCTGGGTGGGCTTTGAACTGCAATTCTCAGATCTTAGCCCTCTGGGTAGCTAGGATTGCAGGTCTGCCACCAGCACTCCACTGAGAAGTTCATTTTTTTAAATTTGTTTTAATTTTCATTAGTACCAGGGTTTGAACTCAGGGCGGCAAAGAGTGTCTGGCTTTCTTCCTTTGCTGGTGTTCTACCATTTGAGCCGTGCCTCCAGCAAGACTTTGCTGGCTATTCTGGAGATGGAGTCTCATGGCGTTTTCTGTTCCTTTTCTGATTTTGAACCAGCTCTTCTGGATATCAGCCTTTGGAGTAGCTAGGAGATTATAGTTGTGAATGAATGACTCCAGCTTAATGACACTGGTTTTTCAGTTCTTTTACATTCAGCCTTTCTGTATCATCTTCTAATGTTTTTGTGTATTGTAAGAAGCACATAGATGTACTTTTATAAAAATACTTTATTGTTATTATAAAGATGGTAAATAGAATGACTACAATTACACAAGTCAGGTAATGAGTACATTTCCTTTCATACAGTGTCTTTTTCTCTCTCTCTCTCAGTCCTTCCCTCTATTCCCTCCCTCCCGTCTCTACCCATGGAGTTGTATAGTTCACTTTCATCAGTGTCCAGTAAATTCCACTGCACTTTTCACCCTTTTTCCCTCTAGATGGGCTCTTTAACCAACTTATATTTTTCAGTCAAGCTTCTGGCTTTGACAAGTTCACAATTGTCGAAGTATAAACTTAGAATTGTGGGTTTCATGTTTATAATCTTTTATGTTTTTTTGTCATGGGCTTGAATTCAGCCTGGGATCTGTCCCTGAGCTTTTTCACCTAAGCTCTACCACTTTGAGCCACAGCGCCACTTCCAGTTTTCTGGTGGTTAATTGGAGGTAAGAGCCTCACGGACTTGCCTGTCCAGGCTGGCGTTGAATTGCGTTCTCAAATCTCAGCTTCCTGAGTAGCTAGGATTATAGTGCCCAGCTTTATAATCTTTTTATTGTCTTTTTTTTTTTTGTCAGTTGTAGGTCTTGAACTCTGGGCCTGGGCTCTATCCCTTAGCTCTTCAGCTCAAGGCACACATTCTACCACTTGAACCACAGCTCCACTTCCAGTTTTCTGGTGGTTAATTGGAGATAAGAGTCTCATAGATTTTCCTACCTGGTCTGGTTTTGAACCATGATCCTCAGATCTCAGCCTCCTGAGTAGCTAGGATTATAGGCATGAGCCACCAACACCCTGCTTAATCTTTTTATTATAATGAGTAAAAAAAGCTCTAATGTTGATGAGATGCTGAATAGTAGCCAAACCAATAATTAAAAGTAGAAAGAACACTAATTTTTTTTTTTTTACAAATAATGTTGCTTGAAGAAAACCAAATTTAATCACAGGTAATGCAAAAGTATACAAATATTCTTGGCAATGTAAATGGGAAGCTTGAGGGCTTTGTAGCTAAGAATTATATGCTATATCTATAAAATATTAGCATGATGCCCAGCATATAATTGTGACTCATTCACTGACAAGATGATTCTGTCCTGCCAGTTTTTCTTTATAAATCTTTTTTGTGTCTTGGTCTAGCGAGCATGGTCCAATTATTTTTTTTGAGCAGCACTGAAATTTGTTAATAAAAACTTAAGAATGAGCTCAGTGCTGGTGGCTCACACCTATAATCTTAGCTACTCATGAGGCTGAGACCCAAGAATCATGGCTCAAAGCCAGTTCAGGGAAGAAAGTTCCCAAGACTCTCATCTCCAATTAGCCACCAAAAAAAGCTGGAATTGAAGCAGTAGATTAAGTGGTAGAGCACCAGCCTTCAGTGAAAAAGCTAAGGGACAGCACCCAGGCCCTGAGTGCAAGCCCCGGAACTGGTGTGTGTGTGCGTGTCTGTGTCTCTGTCTGTCTGTCTGTCTGTATGTATGTATGTATGCATGTGCATGTACACACACATAATCATGAAGTCATAAAAAATTGAATATAAAAACTAAATTTTAGCTTCAGTTTGAAATGGTTTTGAAGACCTCAGTATTGAAATCCTTACCTACAATTTGCCTTACTTTTCCTGTTAATTGTGGTACTGATTCTTGAAATTTTTTTTTTTTTTTTAGTTTGCGGCTTGAACTCAGGGTCTGGGTGCTGTCCCTAAGCTATTTTGCTCAAGGCTAGCACTCTACCACTTTGAGCCATGCACCACTTCCAGTTTTAAGTAGTTACTTGGAAATCAGAGTCTAATGGACTAGAAAAGTCCATTAGAAACTGTGATCCTCAAATTTCAGTCTCCTGAGTAGCTAGGATTAAAGAGCTACTGGCATTGGGCCTTTTGCAAATTAAAAAAAAAAAAACCCAATGTCTTTCCTGTCATAAACTGTTAATAGTTAGTGATGAACAATTAAAGGAAAAGAGAAGAATTTAAACCTATTTATCTCCTTGCTAATTCTTGAAGCCAAGATCTAGTTGTTTATCATCCATTGTTCCTGGGATGAAAACAATTAGAGCAATTAAACTTGGAGTTTATTCCTATACTTTGGGCTTTGTAAATGACAGATGTGATGTCATTTGGTCTCTGATTATTCCCTGCATATATGAGATGCATGCTACATTTTTCTAGAACATAGAATCTGTGATTAGCCAATTTTATTAGTCACTATTACTACCATTTGTTACATTTTATATTAAAAATCCTATTTTATGGAGAAATTGTTTACTTACATCTAGGTATTTTAGTGTATTTTTATTTTGTTTTCATTATACTAAAAATGCACATTCTAAACAAAAATACTGAAATTTTCTGTGCTATATTGCACATACTGTGAATGCTACAATGACTAATTGAATCTTTTCTACCTTACCTCTAGTGATTTCCTAAATAAAAACCAGGAATTGTTGCAAGATTTATCAGAGGTGAATGATGAAAATACTCAATTAATGGAAATACTGAATACATTGTTTTTCTTGCCAATCAGACGACTTCATAATTATGCAAAAGTTTTGCTAAAGCTTGCTACTTGCTTTGAAGTGGTAAGTTTCCAGATATATTCCCTTTGGGTATATAGGAAGTTGTCAAGGTTCATGATAATTTGGATTAAGCCACCATAAGATCTCCATTTCTACTGACCTTAATATTGTATGTATCTGATTAAATGCCTTTCTCTTCGGGTAAGTGAAAGCCAAAAATATGACTAGGTAAATATAGTTTCTTTTGCTGTAGATTTAGTTTTCCTTCAGGACTTGATCTACATTGATTGCATTCATTTTATGCAGCTGTTTCTAAAGTTGAAACCCTATTAGGAATGCTACTCACTCAGTAGTTGTCAGAGTTTATGAAATGTGTGCTCAGTATGACTCACACAAAGCTTGGCTCTTTAGAAAAACAATTATTTTTTTTTACTAACATGCATTAATTGTACATGGAGAGAGCATTTCATCCTGACATTTCTATACATATATACAATGTATCCTAACCAAATTTATCCTGTCACTCTCCCTTACTCCCCTGCCCTCTTAAAATAATTTCAACAAGTTTTAATGTCCTATTTTCACACATGCAAACAAACTACTTTTACCATATTATTCTTATTCACCCTCTTTATTAGCCTTCCTCCTCTTTCTGGTACCTACTCTCCCAATAGAGGCTATTTTACCATCTTGTCATAGCTGTTGTATTTTTAGTTTGTATTAATTGCACCAAGGAGTTAGTTTAGCTTTTCAGACATCCATATATTTTGCTTTAATCAGTATAATCTATATTGCTTTTTTTCCTCCACCCACCAATTCCAACTGATCAACAGCTTTCATTAGATTTCTTATGTCATCTTCATACATAGTTGTGATGTATTTCAAAATTATTTACCTTCTTTTTTCCTCGCAAGTATGGCTTTCTCTATGTATATTACATACACACACATACATATGTATATACATGTCCATAAGCATGTATGTCTTTTAGGCTGAGCTTCCACAAATGAGTGAAAACATTTGATATTCAGCCTTTTGACCCTGGTTTATCTTCCTCAACCTGATGCTCTTCAATTTCATCCATTTTCCTGCAAATGATTTCCTTTTTCTTTATAACTGTGGAACATACCATAGTATATATGTATTCCATATTTATTCATTTGTTGTTGGGCACTTCAGCTGATGCCATTATTTGGCTATTGTGAACAGCAGTGTAATAAACATGGTTATACAAGTATTTGGTGGGGGGCATTCATTCCTTCACATATATACTCAATAGTGATATGACAGGGTCATAAGGAAGGCCTATTTTTAGTTTTTTAAAGAGCCTCAATAGTGGTTGCACAAGTTTGCATTCCACGAACAGTATATGAAGGTTCTTTACTCATTCCTCCTCCTCAATCCTTGCTAGCATTTTTCTTTGCTCTTTTGCTATTTAATTTTTTGAGCTATTTGTATATTCTGAATGTTAATCCTTTATCTCTTTCATAGCTGGCAAAGATTTTCCCTTATCCTTTGGATGATCTCTTGGTTCCGATTATTGTTTCTGCTACTATGAAGAAACTTTTTAATTTGTCTCATTTACCAGTTCTTTTGTTTTCTGGGTAATTGGAGTCCTATTCAGAAAGTAATTACCTGTGCTTATAATTTACAGAGTTTTCTTTATGTTTTCCCATAGTAAAGTTTCAGCTCTTAAAGTTTCAGCTCTTACTTTGGTTATTTGATCTATTTGGGCTTTATTTGGATACAGAGTGAGAGATAGTGGTCCAGTTTCAGTCTCCAGCATTCATAAATGTTGCCTATATATTTGTCCCAGCACCATTTGTTGAAGAGATTGTTTTTCTTTCAGTGGATGTTTTTGACTCCTTTCTTGGTCCTCTATTTTGTTCCTTTGGGTTTGGGCTCCATTTTGGTGTTAGTATTAAGCTGTTTGTTACTGTGGCTATATAGTTTAGTTTGATGTCTTGTGATACTACCAACATCAAATTTTTTGGTCAAGATTGCTTTGGCTATTTGGATCCTTTTATGCTATGTAGAATTTTAGAATTTTTTTTTCTATTTTGGGGTATTAATGGAGATTACTTTGAACCTATCGATTGCCTTTGGTAGCATAGCCATTTTCATATTCTGCTAACCCCTGATCATGAGTGGTTTTTCTATTTTCTGATGTCACCTTTAGTTTCCTTCTTCAAAGTTTTACAGTTTTCAGCAGCAGTTTTTCACTTTTTTGGTTAGGTTTATTCTTAGGAATTTTATTATTTTTGAGGCTAATAGATTATTGTCCTGATTTCTTTTTTTTTTTTTGGGGGGGTCCAGTCATGGGGCCTGAACTCTGGGCCTGGGCACTGTCCCTCAGCTCTTCAGCTCAAGGCTAGCGCTCGACCACTTGAGCCACGGCGCCACTTCTGGCTTTTTTCTTTTTGCTTATGTGGTGCTGAGGAATCGAACCCAGGGCCTCAGGCATGCAAGGCAAGTGCTCTACCACTGAGCTACCTTCTCAGCCCATATTGTCCTGATTTCTTTCTCAGCCTGTACATCCCTGGTGAACAGGAAAGCTACTGGTTTTTTTGTGTGTGTCAATTTTGTATCCTGATACCTTTTGCTGAAAGTGCTTAGGGGTCCTGGGGTAGAATCTTTAAGGTTCTTTAGGTATGGGGTCATATTATCTGCAAATAGATACAATTTGACTTCTTTCATATTTGAATTCTTTAATATTTGAATACCTTTACTCTTACCTTACTTCTCTGCCTAGGAATTCTAATACCATATTGAATAACAGTGGAGAGAGTAGATACTCTTTTTTTTTTTCTGACTTTAAGGAAAATGATTTCAGTTTTTCTCCATTTCATAAAATGTTGCCTATATATTTTCCATATAACCTTTATTAAGATCAGGTAGAAAGAGGTCAGGTAGGAAGGTGAGTGAGAATGTTAAAAGGGGTGACAGTGATCAAGAGGCACTGTATTCATAAATTGCTTTGCTGAATGACAACTCCAATGTACAACTACTTAAAAATAATTTAAAAAAGATCAAGTATATTCCTTCTAAGTTTTTTTTTAAATCATAAAAGGATGTTGGATTTTGTCAAAGGCTTTTTCTCTGTCAGTTGAGATGATCATGAGCCTATTTATATGCTACAGTAACATTTATTGATTTACATTTGTTGAGCCATCCTTGCATTGCAGAGATGAAAAAAACTTGATCATGGTATATTAACTTTTTGATGTGTTGTTCAATTTGGTGTACAAGAGTTTTGTTATCAGTATTTTGAGAATTTTGTTATCAGTATTTATAAAAGATGGTTCTATAATTCTCATATATTTGGGGATCATCTTGGAACTCCTTGCTGCCTTTGTGGCCATTATTATTATTATACTAGAGTTTGAATTAACTTTTTGCTTGCTATAGGCATGCACTGAGCCATAACTGCTTTTCTTTTACTGTGTTTCTTTGTTATTTTCTGTCTCCTTGCAGTCTCCTTTGTGGTTTCTGATTTTCTTCCTGGCTTTATTCAAATTCTTACAGTTCTTTTTTTTTTTAAACTTAATTTTATTTAAAGGGTGATGTCAGAGGGATTGGCAGATGCTTCTAGTCCACCATTTTGCCCTGCCTCCCAGCCCTTGTCTTTTTGCCAAATAATAAAAAATTTTGAAAAATCTAAACCAATGCCTCTTTTCTCATTAAAAATAATTTTTGGAAGGGGGTTGTTTTGAAGTAAGGTCTCATTATGTAGCCTAAACTGGTTTAGAACTCCCTGTCCTCCTTTCTCAGCCTCCTGTGTGCAGGAGGACATGCTCAGCTATAAAAATTCTTTTGTTTTGGGAAACATAGTTATTTGTTATTTAAAACCTTATTTGAAATTAATAAATGCTTAAAAGTTTTAAAGTTTTATTTACTAATATGACAATCAATACTTATATACCATATATCAAAATAAAGGGCCTGCAAACCTTGAGGCACCTCCTGCCGTCTCCCAGTTGTCAGCTGTTCTCACCAATAACTGACAGTGTTTGTTCCTTTCCTTCCTTAAGTTATTTCTCTTGTTTCACATTTACATTAGTGGATTTATTCTGAAATGAATTCAGTTCCTTTTCCAGTTCCCTGCAGTCTACCTCTACTGTTCTCAGGGTGAATTTCCTTCCTAAATTAAGTCTTATATAGCTAAATCACACACTGAAGCTGCAGATTCTGGACAATTGTTCTATTCTTTTCTTTCCCTTTAATTATTGGCCTCTAGACATCTCCAGAGTATCAGAAACTGCAGGATTCCAGTTCTTGTTACGAGTCTCTTGCTCTCCATCTCGGCAGGAAAAGAAAAGAAGCAGAGTATACATTGGGTTTCTGGAAGACCTTTCCAGGAAAAATGACGGTAAACCATGCCAGCCATCCTTTGTTACTACCCCAGCAAACATCACCATCACCTAATGTTCCTCACTTGTATATAACAAAACTGTTGTAACAACTCCTTTTTGCAAATGTCTTAGTGTCTATAATAATGGGACTTCTAAATAGCAAAACCCTCCTTCATTTCTAGAAATCCTCTCTGAAGACTTGCCTTTAGTTTGTTTCAGTCTTTTGGGTCATCCTGGGATCCAAGTTTATGAAGTGTTTGGGTCCTGTCTAAACTTAGATTTAACACGTTAGTAAGATATGACCTACAAATTCCCCCAAATGTGATTTGTGTCTGTTTCATTTTCTCTTCCATATTAATTTTTATTGTTTGCTTTATTATTTATTTTTAACTGTAGGATTCCTTGAGGAAGCCAGAGCGCCGGCTGCTGTGTGAAAGCAGTAACCGAGCCCTCTCTCTGCAGCATGCTGGCAGGTTTTCTGTGAATTGGTTCATTCTCTTTAATGATGCCCTCGTCCATGCCCAGGTAGGCTAGTCCCTAACCTGTAAAGAGGCCCTGGAAGGTGGGCTGCTGTATTTACTAACATCACATATTCTGTATCAAAAGTTCATTATGTGATACATGACTGTATAGATTGTGATTCTCTGCAACTTTTTTTGTTGTTGTTGGCCAGTCCTGGGGCTTGAACACAAGGGTTGGGCACTGTCTCTGAACTTATTTTGCTCAAGGCTAGCACTCTACTACCTGAGCCACTGTGCCACTTCAGCTTTTTTTGTGTATGTGGTACTGAGGAATCAAACCCAGGGCTTCATGCATTCTAGGCAAGCCCTCTACCACTAAGCCACATTCCCAGCCCTCTCTGCAACTTTTGAATAAAAGAAATATTTAAGAATAGCTTCTGTGGTATGAGCTGGATATCACACAGCTTTTTTTCTTTTTGGTGTCAGAGATCAAACCATGGTGTTCAAGGTACAGCCTAAGCAGACTTGTTTTTTGCTTTTTGGTGGTCTAGGGTTTGAACTCAGGGCTTCATGCTTGATAGACAGGCATTTTGCTGTTAAAACCATATCTTCAACCCTTTTAGCTCTAGTTATTTTTGAAATAGGATCTTATTGTTTCCCCAGGCTGGCCAGTACTTTGATCCCCCTATTATACTTTACACCATAGCTGTGATGACAGGTGTATACCACCATACTCAGCTATTGATGGAGATGGGATCTTGATGACTTTTTGCTCAGGCTGGCTTAGAACCACAATCTTCTCTATCTCTGCATCCTTGGTAGTTAGGATTATAGTGTCAGTTACTGGCACCACATTAGAGAGCTTTTTTTGTTTTCTGATGTGAGCATGAGTATCAGCCATGTGGAGGTCCTCTCTCTAGGACCTTTTGCAACAGAGACTGCAGGACCACATGGGCTAATGATGAGAACAGGAAGAGGTTCCAGGTTGACATAGACTTCACAGACATGCCTTCATGTTCTCTTTCAGTTCTCCACACACCATGTATTCCCTTTGGCCACACTGTGGGCAGAGCCACTTTCTGAAGAAGCTGGAAGTGTGTAAGTGTGCTTTCTCTTCCTGCCCCATTTCTGTGGTTCTCCATTCTGTACTTAGCTCATTTCCTTAAATGTGAAAAAATACTCAGGAGGGTTGGGAAGCTACCTGCCCATTCTTCAGAAGATTCATTTCCTAGCACATTGGATAGTAAAGTGGCCAAACCTGTGATGATGACAAGTCATGATAAATGGTAGAGGGGCCTCACTATCCTTCACATTCCCGTTGTTAACAGAGAGCAGAGTAATTATATCCTTTTCCCACTGTGAGATGCAAATCTAGGGCATAGCACTTTAATTGACTTCTACTTAAATAGACAACTTTTTGTATAGAGGTATTTTATGACAGGTTATCATACTTACGGTATTTATCCTTGTGAACATTTTAGGAATGGCTTGAAGATAACTACCCCTGAAGAGCAGTTTACTCTGATATCATCAACACCTCAGGAAAAGGTTAGTCCATTATGATACTTTCTTTCAATCTTTGGCCTCTTACAGTAGTAAAGAAGAAATAAAAGTTGTTCTCATTTACAAAAATGACCCACAGTTATGGTAGAGATTTCTTGGGATGTTGAGATGTTGTGAGGTAATAAGGACATTATACCAAAAGACTCTCGACAAGGCAAAGTTTATTTCTGTATAAAAGTGCACCATCAGCCAACATCTGGCAGGCAAGCACACAGAACTGGCAAGCTGGCTGCTCCCCTTTAATCTCCTTAAGCAGCAAGCCCTACCCTTCTGCTTGGAGTGGCCAAACCAAAATTCTCAATCGGCCACAAGATGTGGCTTAATTAACAGGAACAGGATCAACTAAAATTCAATGATTTTGTAACAGGATTTTTGAATTAAAGTGTAACTGGAATAGGATATAATTAAAATATAACCAACTAGGGCCAAACCACCTGACCAAAGCAGGAACTTTTCAGAAAAACAATTTTTCTTTTCAGAAAAATCTTCATTAAGTGAAAACTTTTTTAAAATGAGTTAAAGCCAAGTGCCTGTGGCTCACACCTGTAATCCTAGCTACTCAGGAGCCTGAGATTTGAGGATCACAGTTCCAAAAGTCCAGGCAGAAAAGTACCCATGAGACTCTTATCTCTAATTAACCACTCAAAAATCAGAAGTAGTGCTGTGGCTCAACTGGTAGAGCACTATCTTGAGCACAAAGAGGCTCAGGGACAATGCCCAGGCCCTGAGTTGAAGCCCCAAAACTGATGACACACACCCCGCCCCAAGAAAAAGTGACAATTTTAATCATATAGCAATAAACTGATTTTTTTTTTTGGGTCCGGTTGTGGGGCCTGAACTCTGGGCTTGGGCACTGTCCGTCAGCTCTTCAGCTCAAGGCTAGCACTCTACCACTTGAGCCACAGCGCCACTTCCAGCTTTTTGCTTATGTGGTGCTGAGGAATGGAACCCAGGGCCTCATGCATGCAAGGCAAGCGCTCTACCACTGAGCCAACTTCCCAGCCC
>NW_012267217.1:38407434-38499414 GCF_000151885.1 Dipodomys ordii | reverse complement strand
GGGAAGGTGGCTCAGTGGTAGAGCGCTTGCCTTGCATGCCTGAGGCCCTGGGTTTGATTCCTCAGCACCACATAAGCAAAAAGAAAAAAGCCGGAAGTGGGGCTGAGGCTCAAGTGGTAGAGTGCTAGCCTTGAGCTGAAGAGCTGAGGGAGAGCGCCCAGGCCAGAGTTCAGGCCCCACGACCGGACCCAAAAATAAATAAATAAAAAAAGAGAAACCTGTCCAGTGTTATATTATGGTAATGATACTAAAATGATATTGTATAAGCTTGCCTGTCATATTTTTGTCACTGTATATACATAATTTTGGGGGGGAGGGGATAATGGGTCTTGAACTCAGGGTGTGGGCACTGTCCCTGAGCTTTTTGCTCAAAGCTAGTGTTCTACTACTTTGAGCCACAGTGCCACTTCCAGTTTTCTGGTGGTTATTTGTAGTAAGAGTCTCACAGACTTTTCTGCCTAGGCTGTCTTTGAACTGTGATCCTCAGATCTCAGTCTCCTGAATTGCTAGGATTATAAGCTTAAGCCACTGACACTTGGCTTAATTGATAAATTTCTGGCAGTGAGATATTTTGTCAGCTACAGAAGTAATTTATCTACATAAAAAATTTATATATATAAATTGGGTGATGAATTTGTGTTTGATAATGTTTTATGATGTCTTTTACTCTTTAATAGATTTTTAGAAAGATAACAGCTTTACACAATCTGCTTTATACTTATTTTATATAGATGAGAAAGCAGTATACTTGGACTTACCCAAAGTGATGCTGCTAGTGACAGAGACAGGTCAGACATAAGTCCTCTGCTTTTCATTGGCCTTTCTCAGAGACTTGACTCATTTCTCTAAGATTTGCTAAACAGCTTAGGTAATGGATATAGGTTAAACCAAGACCCTTTTTGCCCCATTCCTCCTATTGGTAAATCTTTTCTCTGTTCTTTTTATTGAAATGCTTACTGATGTACACATATAAAAGGTGAAGATGTCATAAGTACATCTTTAGATATTTTTTTCCATTTCCCTTGATAGGTATGGAGAATACAGAATCCCAAACAAGGTTCTGAACAAAGAAGATCATTATGTGGGCCACTGGAAAGAAGGAAAGATGTGTGGCCAAGGTGTCTATAGGTAATAACATTAGAAAAACTGTTGGACTGGTGTTAATTTTTCCATGAAAATCTAGAGTTTGGGTAGCCATGATTCCTAAGGAATAAATTCAGTACACTCCTTTAATCACTTTAAAGTCTTCCTTTATAGTGCTATTCCTCATTTCTCACAAGATGACAATAGTAAGTTAGTAAATTTGTTTCCTAAGTTCTATATGTTATATATAACATTCTTATACATCCTGCCTATTAATGTAATTTCATTACTCAACTCTAAGACAGACTGAACATCTTTCTTTCTTCTCATTGATAACTAATTACTTCATTTTCCAGTCAAGTGACTAAACATACAATTTCTTCCTATGTAAATGCAAATATACCTTCATTATGTAGTAACATTTTAAGCTATATTATGCAAAAATGCAACATTGTTATTTGTGAAAAATAATCATATAAACAAATAATTACCATTGAGAATATCACTGTGGATTTTTTAGACTTTGTAATGTTCATTTGATGGGTCTTTACTGATCCTTTCCACAGTTACGCCTCTGGTGAAGTGTTTGAAGGCTGTTTTCAAGATAACATGCGTCATGGTCATGGTCTCCTCCGAAGTGGAAAATTAACTTCTTCTTCTCCCAGCATGTTCATTGGCCAGTGGGTGATGGATAAGAAATCAGGATATGGTGTCTTTGATGATATCACAAGGTACTGTATTCTGTTTTTGATCTCAAGTACAGTATAAAAGGATAAGGTTCTGTACTTCCCTTAAAATAATGATAATTTTATGAAGTCTGAGGTTTTGTAGCTTATTCTAACTTTGCTGTATAGCCCAGAGCAGCCTTGAACTTTCCATTCTCCTGCCTCAGTGTCCTGTGTATTAATTAGCACTACAGGCATTTACCACCATGCTAAGACTAAGCATCTTAACTTGGTAACATTAGAAAACATTTTCAGCCAGGAGCTGGTGGCTCACGCCTGTAATCTTAGCTACTCAGGAGGCTGAGATCTGAGGATCACGGTTCAAAGCCCGCTCGGGCAGGAAAGTCCATGAGACGCTTTATCTCCAATTAACCATCAGAAAATTGGAAGTGGTGCTGTGGTTCAAATGGTAGAGCACTTGCCTTGAGCTGAAGATCTCAGGGACAGTGCCCAGGCCTAGAGTTCAAGCCCCACAACCAACACACACCACACACACACACCACACACACACACACACACACACACACACACACACACTTTTCATAAGGAAACAGTTGTCAGATATCAGTTTTTGTTTTGTCTTTTTTTTTTTTTCTTGTGGGCCATGCAGTAGGTTACTTTTTTTCTGCCCTCCCTCAGTACTGGGGTTTGAACACAGGACCTTATGCTTGCCAGACAAGTGTTCCTACCACTTGAGCTACAACTCTAGCTCTTTTTGCTTGTATTATTTCTTTTTAATCTCTTGGAGTTTGAACTCAGTGTCTGAAGAATAAATAAATATTTGCTAGGCATGTGCTATACCACTTGAGTCATGCTCTTAGCCTGCCTTATTTTTCTAATAGGGTCTCACTTATCACTTTTATGCTCAGACTAGCCTGGCCCAGTCCTCCTATTTATACATCCTGTGCAGTTAGGATGTCCATCTGTCTTCAAGCTGAAATTCTCCCAATCCCCACCTCCCAAATAATTATAGTTACAGTAGTAAGCCACTGTTACCTTCTTTGGAAACAGCTTTTTTATTTCATGTTTTTGCAATGGCTCACATCCTTAATCCCAGTAGATTACTTCTGTAAAAAACCAGGATTATGTAGAATATGCATTTACCCTAAAGAGTTTGCTGTCTTGAAGAAGCTACTGCTTCAATGTAAAATCCTTTTTTTTTTTTTTATCAGTCGTGGGGCTTGAACTCTGGGCCTGGGCGCTGTCCCTCAGCTCTTCAGCTCAAGGCAAGGGCTCTACCACTTGAGCTACAGCGCCACTTCCGGTTTTCTAGTCGTTTATTGGAGATAGGAGTCTCACGGTCTCTCCTGCCCAGGCTGGCTTTGAACCATGATCCTCAGATCTCAGCCTCCTGAGTAGCTAGGATTACAGGCGTGAGCCACCAGCGCCCAGCTCAATGTAAAATCTTTAAAGCAGTCAATATGTAAAAAGCAGAAACCATTTCTTCTGGGGTTATAGATAGGATAGTATCTACTGAAAAGTTTTAGCCTTTCTGCTTAGGTAATTCTGTCAGGCTAGGGACTTGTTTTCCTATGTACAAATCAAGGATCAAGCCTAGTTAAATTCAGTTAAAGCCTTGGAGGAATATAATTTTTGTTGTTGTTGTTGGTCATGGGGCTTGAACTCTGGGCATGTGCGCTGTCTCTCAGCTCTTCAGCTCAAGGCGAGCGCTCTACCACTTGAGCTACAGTGCCACTTCCAGTTTTCTGGTGGTTTATTGGAGATGAAAGTCTCGTGGTCTTTCCTGCCCTGCCTGGCTTTGAACCTCAATCCTCAGATCTCAGCCTCCTGAGTAGCTAGGATTACAGGCATGAGCCACCAGCGCCCAGTGGAATATAATTCTTTACCTCAATATTTGATTTGATATATTTACTTTGGACAATATACACTTTCTCCCATGTTATTAATGTACAATTTAAAAATTACTGTTATTACTAAATTGTATGATTATTTAAGCAGTTTTCTGTTTAAAAGAGCCTAGTAAGGTTTCTTTAAATTTGAGTAAGTGAAAAGACTAGCCTTTTATGGCAAACCACATTTTTTAAAAATTTACTTAGTAAGTAAACTTTTAAGCAAAGGAAAATAGTTAAAAAGTTTGATTCTGCTTACATTTTAGCTTCTTTGGCATTAAAAAAATTACATATCTTAAAGTTATTTAGGAAGTATATAAAGTATATGTAGGGCTGGGAAGGTGGCTCAGTGGTAGAGCACTTGCCTTGCATGCATGAGACCCTGGGTTCGATTCCTCAGTACCACATAAGCAAAAAGAAAAAAGCCAGAAGTGGCACTATGGCTCAAGTGGTAGAGTGCTAGCCTTGAGCTGAAGAGCTGAGGGACAGTGCCCAGGCCCAGAGTTCAGGTCCCACGACGAGACCCAAAAAATAAAAAATAAAAATAAATAAAGTGTATGTAGATCCATGTCAGGTAGACACTCTGATGAGAACATAGTTTTGAGTAAGGTATCTTCAGCTGTCTGGTGTGTGAGGGGACAGAATTCAGAATTCACCACTGTAACTAGAAAAGTAGAATAATTGGTATCTACTAACCTAGAAATAATGTCTTGGGGGATGTCCTTTGTAAAATAACTTTTATCCCTTTTCTCATTGCCATCACCAGTATCTGTTTTCATTCTTCTTTTCTGTTTATTCAGGGGAGAAAAATATATGGGAATGTGGCAAGATGATGTATGCCAGGGGAATGGAGTGGTAGTTACCCAGTTTGGATTATATTATGAAGGCAACTTCCACGTTAATAAAATGATGGTGAGTGTGATTTTTTTATATGCAGCTCCTATTGACTTTTTTTTTTTGCCAGTCATGGGGCTTGAACTCTGGGCCTGGTGCTGTCCCTCAGCTCTTCAGCTCAGGCTAGCACTCTACCACTTGAGCCACAGCCCCACTTCTGGATTTTTTCTGCTTATGTGGTGCTGAGGAATCGAACCCAGGGCCTCATGCATGCAAGGCAAGCACTCTACCACTGAGCTACCTTCCCAGCCCGCTCCTATTGACTTTTAAAAATCCCTATATCTCTTAATTTTTTTTAGGTTGGTATGCCAAGTATTGGGACTTGAACTCAGGGTATTATGCTCAGTTGGCTTTTTTGCTCATAGCTGTTACTCTATCACTTAAGCCACACCTCTGCTTCCAGATTTGTATTGGTTTATCGGCAATAAAAGTCTCTCAGATTTGTTGGCTTGGACTGGCTTCAAACCATGATCCTCAGATCTCAGCCTCCTGAGTAGTTAGGACTATAGGAGCAAGCCACGGGGCCCAGTCTATCCCTAACTTTATAACCATCTTTTAATATTCTGCTTTCTTAGTACAATTTTCTTTGTCTTTTATATTATGGAAGGCTTTGAAGATTTGACCACAGGAACACTTTAATTTACTCTGCATTTTATTGTATTGTGATTTTTATATTGTTTTTTATTTTTTCTCCCACAGGGAAATGGGGTTTTACTTTCTGAAGATGACACTATCTATGAGGGAGAATTTTCTGATGACTGGACTCTAAGTGGAAAGGTTAGAAATGTACTACTTTTTCTTTCTCTACTACATTCTTCTCCTAATTTTTCTTGAGTTTAAGAATTTATATACCATAAGAGTCACTAATTTTAAATGTACATTTCAATGATTTTTTTAGATATATGAAGTTGCATGACCCTTAGTTTAGATATAGACATCACTTGAAAAATATGCTCCTGCTCTTTCAGTTACTTCTATTTCTGCCTTCAGTTCCAGATCTTATCTGTAAGACTTGCCTTTTTTAAACCTCTCTTATAAAGGTAATCATACCTATGGCTTATTCTGTATAGTAAAAACAATATTACCATACTATTTTTGAAGTTTTCCGGTATAGTACTTGATTTTCTTTTCTCCCCTGTATAGTATTTCCAAACCACATTTTATTTGTCCCTTCACTAGTTGATGGAAACTGGATTATTTCTTCTTTGTTCTTGTTGAGGATTAATCTCAACTTTGTTCTTGTTATGAAAGCATTCTGCCACTTGTACCATGCCTCTAATCCTTTAGCTTTGATAGTTTGTTTTTCATATAGTGTCTTGTACTATCTTTGCCCAAACTGACCTTGGACTTCCAATCCTTTTATCTCTGCCTCCCTTATAGCTGGAACCATAAACTTGCTTCACCATACCTGGCTTGTTTTTGCAATGTGGTTTCACTCACTCACAAGGCCCCAGACTGACCTTGAACTGTGATTTCCCTATCTCTGCCTCCCAAGTAACTGGGTTTAGAGGAGTGCACCACCATGCCTGGCCTACCACTGTCTTATTTTTAACTCAAGACTATTGTGAACAATGCCAATCTGAACAATACCAATATGAACATTTGACCTACAACATTATGTTTTAATACATGTTTTTGTTTCTTTTTAGTAGTTAACTAGAAATATAATTGTTGGGTTATGTCATAAATGTTGGATGACCTATTAAGAAACTTCCCAAATGATTTCCAAAGTGGTTGCTCTATTTTGCATTCTCATCAACAAAGTGTAAGGACTTTAATATTTTCATTTTGCATATGGATACCCTTATGCAAAAAGAGTAAATTCTTAACTCACAAAAGTTACCTGCAGTTAGTTATTCTATTCCAGTGAGTATAAAGCAATATTCTTATATTTAATTTGCCATTTACCAAATGATTAGTGATACAGACATATTTTGTTTACTTAACATATCTTTTTTTAGTGAAATGTCTATTCAAATCTTATTGTTGAATTGTATGAGTTCTTTTTATGTTCTGGATATGTCTTTTATCAGATATATGATTTATACATATTTTTCTATAGCCTGTGACTTGTTTTGCTTTCTTCTTCTTCTTTTTTTTTTTTTTATGGTTGTGGGGTTTGAACTTTGGGCCTGGGTGCTATCCCTGAGCTCTTTAGCTCAAGGCTAAGGCTCTACCACTTGAACCACAGTGCCACTTGCAGTTTTCTGGTGGTTAATTGGAGATAAGAGTCTCCCAGAATTTCCTTCTTTGAACTGTGATCCTCAGATCTCATCCTCCTGAGTAGCTAGGATTATAGGCATGAAACCACCAGCACCCAGCTTGTTTTCTGAATGGGTCTTTTTAAAGCATAAAAGTTGTTAACTTTTTATGAGGTCTAATTTATCATAAGAATTTTTATAACTCAGACTTTGGTGTCCTATTTAAAAAAATATTTCCAAGAAATTTCTGGGATTATTTTTGTTTGTTTTTGAAGACAGAGTCTTACTATATAGACTTAAACTGTTCTGGAATTCACAGTACAGTTCAAACTGGCCTTGAACTCATGAGCCTCTGCCTCAGCTTTTTGTGTATTAAGATTATAGGTATGCACCCATTGCTGGGAGTTTTTTTTAGTTTTATAGTGGACTGAGGATGTAGCTTAGTGGGTGAATGTTTGCCTACCATGTGCAAGGCTGTAGGTTTGATTCTCACCACTGTAAAAAATAAAGGTTTATAGTTTTTATATCTTGTATTAGTAGATTAAGGATTTACTGTAAGTGAAATTTTATGAATAGTGTAGATGTCTTTTTATATGTAAAAACTACTTGCCCTACTACCTTTTCTCACTGAATCTTTTTGACATATTTGTTGGAATTAATTGGCCATAAAATATGCTAATTTCTGGATCGTCAGCTATGTTCCTTTGTGCAGTATGTCTCTCCTTATGTTAACACTTCATTATCTTAGCCAAACATGGTTTCACATTCCGGTAATCCTGACACTCAGAAAGCTTATACAAGAGGGTCATGATTTTGAGGCCTGCTAGATACTATCTCAAACAAAAAATAAAGTTAAAAGAAGATTTTGAGTTACATTATGAAATGAAGTATGTCTTCCAGCCTTGTTCTTAAAAATTGTTTCAGCATCCCAGATTCTTTACCCTCATCTCCTATATACTAGGTAAGCCCTCTACCATGTAAGCCACATTCCAAAATTAGGTTCTTGCTCACACTGCCTTGGCTGGCCTAGCATTCATAGTATTCCTGCCTCTACCTCCTGAGTATTTGGTATAGGTGTGTGCCAAATAAACTTTAGGATTGGCCTGCTGAGATTTTGATAGCAAATACATTGAACATATAGGTAATTTGGGGAGAATTGACATCTTAATATTATTGACTCTTTTAATCCATCTTACTAATAAAATTGAATCTTCTAATCCATTAACATAGAATATCTCACATTCATGTTTATCTTTAATTTCTGTCAGCAGTATAATATAGTTTCAGTGTACATGTCTTGCATTTTTTGATTAAATTTATTCCTAGATATAGTGCTATTATAATGACAATTATTTTTAAAATTTTATTTTTAGGTTGTTCATTACTAGAATATAAAAACAAAATTGATTTTTTTTTCTTTTTTGGTAGTATTAGGCATTGAACTCAACTTCATGCTTGTTCAACTTGCCTGTTTGGCTAGCACACTACTAATTGCTTGCTCATTTGCTTGATACTCTGTCACTTGAGCCATGCCTCCAGAATGGCTTTTTGTTGGTTATTTTGAAAGTAGGATCTCTTGGACTTTTCTACCCAGGCTGGCTTTGAACTGCAACCCTCAAAGAGCAGAGATTGGTAAAGAGCAAATTAAAAAATATGTTAAAATTTAATGCTTCTTTTCCTCATAATTTTTAAAACTGAAAATACTTCCTCTAATTCTACTTTTTTCCCCTCTCACTTCACCTAGGGAACACTGACTATGCCAAATGGAGATTACATTGAAGGCTATTTTAATGGAGAATGGGGATCTGGGATAAAAATTACTGGAACTTACTTCAAACCTAGTCTGTATGAGACTGATAAAGATAGACCCAAAGTTTTGTGAGTAATTCTTCTGACTTAACTATTGAATTTTTAGGTAGTCTTGTTTTCATCAAACAGATTAATATTTTAAAAGCAGAATCAAGTTTTTAAAAACAAAAAGTCTATATAATTTCCCTGAATTGTTAACTGACACAACTGTAGATACCTAAATCTATAGTCTTGGCCTAAATCTAAGCCTTATCAGGTAAATGTTTAAGAGTTATAGGTGTTATGCTGAGAGTATGACTTAAGTGGGAGGCTTTGAGTTCAAATATCAGTAGTACAAAAAAGAATGTTACAAGTGTGAGAGCAGTCCTGTTAATACTACAGTTGTCCAAACTGATGCAAGAGAGGTACTGGGAATTGAACTCAGAGCATATAACTTGTAGGCAAGTGCTCTACCACTTGAGTCATGCTTCTAGTCCTGAAAGGGTGTTCTTAAATGGAAATCCTATACCACTTGAATTTCAATTTAAAAGAAAGACACACATATACACACACACACACACATCCCCCAAATAGAATAGTAAAATCTTCATATACGAAGAAAAAGAACAAAGTCTACATTACTAACAAAAAAAGGAAAGAAAACTCACCAACCTAACCTAAGCCATTGCTGGTGTGGTAAAGCTAATCCTAGATTCTGACAGTTGACAGAGGATTCAACACCCCAACCCCACAAAGTCCAAAATGCAGAGTTTTTTTCCTTTTTCAACTTAATCCTTAGAAGAACAGAAGTGCAACTTAGACTCATAGTCTGGATTCCTGTTTCTCCCAATTCCATGTCTGAGGCCCCAGCATTCCAGCCCACCAACCCACCATGGGACTAAGAAGTCTGAAATCACTCACCCAGCATAAGAGCTGCACCTCTGGGTAGGCCTCTTCTGGGCCTACTACTTGGCATTCTTATGTCCCTTTCTAATCACCCCTTACTGCCTGAAGCTCAGACTGCCAAGTGAGTGAATGTACTTCACTTGGTTGCTGCCATATTGACAAGGGGTAGTATCTTTTTGCTTGCAATGTTAGCTTTTTCTTCTTGTTATTGCATCTCATCTATGTTCCAGTGTACCAAATTTTTTTTCTAAGAGTATTTTTAAAATTCCATATGTAATGAATACATTTCGCAATTCTCATCATGCAATGTGCAAAGTACAAAAAGTCTTCATTTTACTAGGAATTGTGTTTCTAAAATTAATTCTGTGGAGATGTAGAAAGCAGGTATCAGTTGCAGTATCTAAAAAACAATAATTGGATAAAAACTATCTCTTCCAATTTTGCATTCAGAATTTTTAAATAGAGCTGCCACCAATTTAGACAGTGTGGGTCAGAATTATTCTCAGTTGTATATTAGAAAGCTTCTATAATTTGAAATGAGTTTGCAAAAAAGAAGTGGTTAATGGAAGGTTGATTTGGCTTTATTAGCAGGAAGCTAGGGAACTTGGCAGTGCCACCAGATGAGAAGTGGAGAGCAGTGTTTGATGAGTGTTGGCATCAGCTGGGCTGTGAGAGCCCAGGCCAAGGGGAAGTTTGGAAAGCATGGGATAATATTGCTGTGGCTTTGACCATCAATCGGCGCCAGCACAAAGACAGGTGAGTGAATACCTGCCCAGCATGTGGTAGAACTGTTCAGCAGATGAAACTGAAAGCTATTAAGTAGCCAAGGTTAACTACATTTAAACTCCACAAATATAATTTAAAAGTTAATGATGTACTTCTCATGAGTAAACTGGGTTAAAGCACTCATCCTTTATCTTCTCTTGAACTCCATTATGAAACCAGGACAGAATATATGGACAGCTATTTGAGAGCTTGGTAAAGCAGATAGCAACAGATAATTGAGGAAGAACACCTAAATTCATAGTATCACCAAATCAATGAGTTTAATGAGTTTTTGCTTCAGTATTCCTCAGCCTGAACTCAGGCAGTCTGAAAATAAGCACTGTGGTGCAGATAGCTGGAGATCCAGAGAAAAACCCTCTAGCAGCCGGGCGCCGGTGGCTCACACCTATAATCCTAGCTACTCAGGAGGCTGAGATCTAAGGATCACGGTTCAAATACAGCCAGGGCAGGAAAGTCTGTGAGACTCTTATCTCCAATAAAACCACTAGAAAACTGGAAGTGGTGCTGTGGCTCAAGCGGTAAAGTGCTCGCCTTGAGCTGAAGAGCACAGGGACAGCGTCCAAGCACAGAGTTCAAGCCCCACGACCGACCAAAAAAAAAAAAAAAAACCCTGTAGCTCTAACTCTAGGAGAGAGACAGGACTTCTAAAACACTGAATGGAGGCTACTTAACTGGTCTTCATTTTTGTTCTCCGGACTCCCATGCCCTAGCCACTAAGTAAGGTACCTGTGTAGCTAAATGGTAATGGCAGTGAATAGAGCAACTATGAGAAAGAAGTTTGCAGGAGCCACAACTTCAAAGAAGTAGAACCTTTTTCCCTGTGTTGGTTATTCTCAAGTTCAAGAGGCAAGATCAAACCCTATTTACTTTGGTGCTTCTCTGTTTATCATCCCACCATTGGGCCCTACATCTTGCCTGTTCACAGAAATGGGCAGTTTCTGGCTGTAGTACCTAAGAGGAAAATTCTGAGAACCTAAAAGTACAAGGGAAGTAATGGAGAGACAAGAACAACAACCTCAGGAAGTTGTCTGTGATCTCCCATGTCTCCTGTTGTATTATTATGAGCTCCTTGCTTCTTGGGCCTATTTTCATTTCTTCCTTTGCTCTTTGACTTAGTTTTCTTTTCCTTAAGCTTTTTTTATTCATTTTCCTTCTTATTATAACAGGTCTTAAAGCTAATGTCATTAATTTCTCAACAGCATGGTTTATAGTTTGGAGCACAATTTTCATTAACTCATTATAGTATGTATAATGTTAAACGTTGCTTTGGATAATATGTAAACAGAGTGCCTCATGGCAATTCATCCACCCTTTATGAACTCACTTGGGCCTGTGCTGGATGTTCCATTTTATCCTGAGTTGGTGATATGTTTCCTGTGTACATTTGCAATTATCTTGCTTTCTTGATGTGAAATATACAATTGGCTTCCTTTTTCCTTTTTGTAGTCCAGAAATACTAAGTCGTTCACAGACTCAGACACTAGAGAGTTTGGAATTCATTCCCCAACATGTTGGTGCCTTCTCTGTGGAGAAATATGAAGACATTAAGAAATATTTAATAAAGGTAGAGTCAAAATTATATTGGCTTTGTGAATTGATGTTGTTATTACAATACATCATTCAAATGTTAACCTGATCCTGGTTTTACTTTCTTAGTATTTATTTTGCTACCTTGACTAGTAAGGTCATATTTCTTCATGATTATAAACTCTTTAATAAGATAAAGACTTTTTAAGTTTTGTATGATGCTCAAGGAGGTTCCTAAGGGTTAAATTCAAAGTTTAAAATAGGTGTTTAAAAAATCTTTAGCTGGGTGCTGGTGGCTCACACCTGTAATCCTAGCTACTCAGGAGGCTGAGATCTGAGGATTATGGTTCAAAGCCAGTCTAGGCAGGAAACTCTTATCTCTAATAAACCACCAGAAAACCAGAAGTGGCTCAGTAGCTCAAGTGGTAGAGCACTAGCCTTGAGCTGAAGCTGAGGGACAACGGTCAGGCCCAGAGTTCAAGCCCCATGGCTGACAAAAAAAAAAAAATCTTTTAAGGTAAAATTAGCAAAGTAGAGGTTTTATGAGCAAAGCATGCTAAAATGCTGCCTTTGCTTCTTTCTCACCCCTCTTAGATCAGCAGAATTTAAATTATGACATGCATTATTTTCTGTTATATTCAGGGTTCTGAATATGAATGTTAAACAAGTTTGTTTTGGGGGTGAGTACAATTCTGAAGGTAGAGGTGATTGGAAAGGGTATTAGAGGTGAATATGAGTGAAGTACTTTATAGACACAGAATAATGAACAGAGAACAGAATAATGAAACCTGTTGAATGTTTTAAGAAGGAGAGGAGGAGAATGATAGATGGTGAATTTTGATTTGTTACATTGTATACATAGATGAAAGTACCACAATGAAACCCTTTTGAACTAATAAAAGCTAATAATTATGGGAAAAGTATCAACAGCATTTATATTTCTCTGAGGTAATGGTTTACATACTTTTTGTGAAGGTTTTTGTTTTGTTTTATTTTGTTTTAAGCAAGGTGTTACTGTGAAGCCAGGCAGGCCTGGATACTTACTTGCCTGCACTACCTCATGTACAACCATGCCTGGCTCATTTTTGTGAACTTTAAAATTCACTGGAATAGCTGGGCACTGGAGGCTCATGCCTGTCATCCTTGCTACTCAAGAGGCTGAGATCTGAGGATCATGGTTCAAAACCAGGCAGGAAAAGTTCATGAGATTCTTATTTCCAGTCAACCCCCAGAAAACTGGAAGTAGTACTGTGGTTCAAAATGTTAGAGTGCTTAGGCCCTGAGTTCAAGGCCCATGACCACCACCACCAAAAAAAATACATTAGAATGTTTATCTCAACATTCATATATATATATGTTATATAAACATTTTCAAGATTAAACATATGTGAACATTTTCAAGAATATTTTCCCAAGTCAAAAAAGAAGTCAGATTAAGATTAGTAGTCTCAGTAACCACTGTTTTGGCTTCCAGTTCTATGAGTTCAACTTTATTAAGTTCCACATATGAGGGAGATCATGTGTATCTGTCTTACTGTACCTGCCCTTCTATACCACTGATATTGCTGCAAATGACAGGATTTAGTCTTTTTTTTTTTAATAGCCAAATAGTTTTTCATTGTAGAAAAATAAGTGGTGGTATTCTATTAAACAAAAGGTGATTGTGGGTAGCTTAGCAGTATGGCATCATTTAATTCAAAATATCTATATGAAAGAATTTGAATATTCTCATCACAAAGATATGATAACTATTCAAGATGATGGATAACCTAAGTATTCTGAGTTGATCAAACACAATATATAAGTATATCAAAAAATTATATTGTTCCCTATAAAAATGTGAAAGTATTACCTGTCAATTAGAAAAAAAAATCATTAGGAACTAAAGCAATGTGTAATTTAAGTAGATTCAATGTTTGGAATTAACTGCTGACAATTTTTTAAAATTTTATTATATTGTAATGGTGATGTACAGAGGGGTCACAGTTAAATAAGTAAGGTAACTACTGACATTTTTTTAATGATCATTTTATGAGATTGTGTATCATTGATGGCTTGTTTCTGCTCTTAATTATTTTGACTGATTTACTTGATTCTCTTTCTGCTCAGGCCTGTGACACTCCACTGCATCCACTGGGCAGACTTGTGGAGACACTAGTCGCAGTATATAGAATGACATACGTAGGTGTGGGAGCCAACCGTCGACTACTGCAGGAGGCAGTAAAGGAGATTAAGTCATACCTTAAGCGACTTTTCCAGCTAGTGAGGTAAGAGATTTGTTTCACTGAAATCTGAAAGCTGTAAAACTGTAGTTTACATTAATCCTTTGGTATTGTCACCCTAATTCTACCCTTTATCACAGAAATTATTCAAGAAAATGGTATAATGCCATAGGTTCTTAAATAGATTAATTGGCAAAAGTATTCTCAATTTATGTTTGTGTTAGGAATGCAAAAAAAATAAATCTTAGCCAGAGCTATTTACTTCCTTTAACTGAAGTTCAATATGTTTGTTATTTTTATTCTAATTTGGTGTGAAAGATACTTTTTATTTGGATATAATTTTTTTAGGCAAAATTATATTCCTAATCCCTAGTCACAGAGTAGATAAAGTTCAATGTAAAGCTCTGTTCTGAAAATTTACTCTGTCCTTCACAACAGCATGATATACATTTATTTATTCAACAAATACCCTTGGAATGTTTCTATCTCTTAGCATCAGTGTTCTAGTGGCACTTACATTCTAGTGGGAATAAAGAGTAAGATATAAAACATACATTATGTCAGTATGATTGTACTTTAGAGAAAAATAGGAAGGAATGAGTATGGCTCTACTATTTTATATGTCAAGGAAAATGACTATTAGGGTGATATGAAAACAGTAGCTGAACAAGCCATGAAGAATCTTGGAGATGGTAGTTCTAGGCTGCTTGTTAGATGCAAGATTTCTTAATGTTTTTAAATACTACATTGAATTAAATATATAAACATTCATGAATTTGACAGAAGCTTCATTATACTGTTATCCTCAAAATTGATGAATGCATTGCAAGTATTCCAGGTTTTAAAGAGCAGTATGTCCTCCAAAAACACTGCATATAGAGTGTTGCAGCTCCAACAGTTAGCTAGATGTGTATAATGAAGATAAATTTCTTGATCTTTTTTTTTTTTAGCTTTTCCAACTGTAAAATTAAGACAGAGGAAGGAGCAAGAAATAGATAAGAATACAAACTACCTTTGAAAGGTCAAGGTTTAAGTGTATAAAAATATGGTAGTCTCCCAGCCTACCAGAGTCAGAGATAAAATCTAGGGTAAAACCCAAGGCTATAAAACAAAAACAAATAAAAAATCCTTCAATAATTTAATCCCTTGATCCCTAGAAAAAATAACTTTCAGCAAATCAGCTTTAACTTTTAAATTTATGTTGAGATTTCTATAATTAATGATTCTTAATATTGAACACAGTTTCAACTGGTATTTGCTTACCTAAGAATAATGGTTTCTGCTTAGAGTTAGTATAAATTGGCTTCAGATAAGATACATATTTTTAGGTAGATTAGAATTCTTCATTTCTTAGTAACTAGGCAGGAAAAAAAACCCCACAGCACATCAGATTAGAATTCTGAGCCACTAAAATACTTGTTAAGTTTGCTTTCATGGGCCCTGAGATAGATTAACAACTAGAGATATATTTTTACTTATTTCAGCTCCTCTGGAAATGTAATTGTATAGCTGTACTTATGTCTTAGGTTCTTATTTCCTGAACTTCCTGAAGAAGGAAGTACAATTCCTCTCTCTGCTCCTCTGCCAACTGAAAGGAAATCATTTTGCACTGGGAAGTCAGATTCCAGATCTGAATCTCCAGAGCCAGGGTAAGTAGAATTAAGTAAAATAAAATGGTGTAGAAATGGGTTAGAGGCTAGATAATCTATCCAAAAAGGCCCACTTTTAAGTTGCTTTCTCTAGACCTGTTCCCTCATTTCTTCAATGATATAGACAGATTAGATGTCCTCTAGGTTCTCTGAGGTATCTAGTTTTCTCTCAACAAAGAGCAACCACAATCAGGAGCAATCAGCAACAAATGTTGCTTAGCAACTTCATGCCAACATAGAAAGAGCCTCAGAGAAAAAGCAGCCTTAGGGTGGAAACAAAAGCCAGTGGCATAGATCTATAACCCTACTTTCATAAGGGGCTGAGACCTGGAGGATAGAGGTTCTAAGCTAGTCAAAGCAGAATACTCTGCGAGACTCCACCGCTAGTTAACCAGCAAAAAAGCCAGGTCAGAGGTTTGGCTCAAGTGGTTGAGCTCCAGCTACTGTGAACAAAGAAAACCAAGTTAATCAAGCACTAGTACCTGCAAAGAGAAAAGGAAACCAAGATTTTGGGTTTGATTTCCAGTTAATGACTAGAATTTGTAGTTGGTCCAAGACAAAGCAGTAGATAAGTTGCTCCTGTTAATTCTATATTTAAACAGTACAATCACAGGCCAGACTGTAGCAGAGCACACTTGCAGCCATAGCTACTTGGGAAATAGAGATCAGATGAATCACAATTTGAGGCAAGCCTATGCAAGCCTGAAAGCCCATCCAGGGCAAAAATATGAAACCTTATTTGAAAGTCAACTAAAAGAAGGGCTGGGGGCATGGCCTCAGTGATACAATGAGCAAGCAAGAAGCCAAATTCAAACCCAAGTACTCCCCCAAAAGAGTAGAGTAACAACTTCTTTAACATGTCATGTTTGCACTTTTAAATTTTAGGAAAAGAAGCTCTATTTTTTTATTCTACATTTGGTTATAATAAGAATACTTCTATCTTCCCACTCTAATATTTGTAGTTACGTTGTAACAAGTTCTGGATTACTGCTTCCTGTGCTACTACCTCGGCTCTACCCACCATTGTTCATGCTCTATGCCTTGGATAATGATCGTGAGGAAGACATTTACTGGGAATGTGTTCTGCGTTTAAATAAGCAGACAGATATTGCTCTCTTGGGCTTTCTTGGAGTTCAGAAGTAAGTATAGCAGTTAAGAGTGCTACTAAAAGCTTTTAATTTAAAATCTATCAGAGGCCAGACACAGGTGGCCATATCTGTAATCCTAGCTACTCATGAGACTGAGATCAGAGGATCATGGTTCAAAGCCAACCCGGGCAGAAAAGTCCCTGTGAGACTCTTTATCTCCAGTTAACCACCTCAACAAACCAGAAATGGCCCTGAGGCATATGTGATAGAGCACTAGCTTTGAACACAAAGAGGCTCAAAGACAGCGTCCAGGCTCTGAGTTCAAGCCCCACAACCCTCCACCCCTCAAAAAAAAAGTTAAGTGACTTGTTTTGCTTGGTATTTTGTAATCATTTAAATAAAAAAAATACGTATATAAACCTTCCTTATAAAAATTGCTACTGTGCTTCTTTCTCTTCCTTCCCTCTCCATTAACAATTGATTTCAGAGTCTTAGAGGTGCTCCTTCTGTCCTAAGGTATGATTTCTTGCTCCAGGGAAATACTATGAAAGACTGCAGTGAAAAAGCTGATCCCCTATAATTATGTGTTTGTGCTTTCAAAAAAAGTGAATAAAGAACTGGGAACGTGGCTCAGTGGTAGAGTGCTTGCAGGAAGCCCTAGGTTCGATTCCTCAGTACCACATAAACAGAAAAAGCCAGAAATGGCACAAGTGTTGAAAGAAGCTCAGGGACAGTACCCAGGCCCTGAGTACAAGCCTGGGACTGGCAAAAAGAAAAGTGAATAAGCTTTAGTTGAAAAGTAATTTTTTTCACTAGAGTAATTTAATAGTAAAAATGAGATAAAACTGAATGAAAGAATTTAGCCAGTATCATTAGTAATTAGTCACAAATCTCTCTGAGATATTATAGATACTTCTAGTCATGATCAGAACAGAGAAGCCAACTTAGCTATCAGCTTTTTATTTATTTTTTTTGGTCGGTCGTGGGGCTTGAACTCTGGGCTTGGGCGCTGTCCCTCAGCTCTTCAGCTCAAGGCAAGCACTCTACCACTTGAGCTACAGCGCCACTTCCGGTTTTCTGGTGGTTTTATTGGAGATAGGAGTCTCACGGTCTCTCCTGCCCGGGCTGGCTTTGAACTGCGATCCTCAGATCTCAGCCTCCTGAGTAGCTAGGATTACAGGCGTGAGCCACCAGCGCCCGGCGCTATCAGCTTTTTAATGGGCGTATATCTACAATAGTAACATCTTACATTAACCACTTATGGATTTTATTATAGGAAATTTTGGCCAGTGACCTTGTCAATCCTTGGAGAGAGTAAAAAGGTATAGTAGATTTCGTTTTCTTACGTATGCTCTTTTCCTTTGTTATGAAGTTTCAAGATAGAAAAAAAAATTCTTACATGAACATTTTGTCTGCATCCCTTGCCCTTGGGTCCCCAGTGAAGAGTCTGAAATAAAGGTATATGAAGCATCTACATGACAACAGTTAGGGCACACTGAGTTTTAAACCAAGAGTAGGGATTTAACATTGAACTGGGTATGGTGGAATGAGCCTGTCTTCCTGTCTTCGGACATAGGAGTGGAAGATCATGAGTTTTAAGTCCAGACAGGATTACATGACAGAATCCAGTTTAAGATCTGCAGGTGGATACTTCATTTGGAAACATTAGAGGATGTTCTGTAGGTCAGCAGCAAGATTGAAACTTATATATTATAAGGTGCTCTGGGAAAGAAAATTATAAACAAGGATTTTTACCTTAAGTTCTATGAACTACTTGGAAAAACAATTCATTTTACTTTGGTAAGATAGTATTCAGACTTGTGTTAGTATCAATTATCCACCAGGGAGCTGCACTCACCAACTTTTATTTCTTTTTATTGTTGTAATCTCCCCTCTTTGATCTTTATTAATTCCTTTTTTTCTGTAGGTTTTACCAACTACGAAAGATGCTTGTTTTGCTTCAGCAGTAGAATGCCTGCAGCAGATCAGGTGATATCTGAGTTGTTGAAAAATTACAAATAACAGTAGTGTTTAGTCCATTACGATGTTGATAAGCTCTTTTCTTTTTTTCCTTCAGTGCCCCCTCTCCACTCCCAAACTTTGCTATACTCAATCTGGAGATCAGAAAGTCTCTTCTTTTACTCTGAAATGCTCTGCATTTTCAAAAGTAGTGGGCAGCCTACTCAGGAATTTATCTGTATTCTCACATCTTTAGCCAAATAGAAATTCCGTGAACTTAATTCCCACTTGGTTAAAGAAAAGAACATATAATAAGAAAAAGATTTCATGTAGGTAGAAAGAAATAACACTTAACTTACAAACTCTTCGTATGAACTCTTGTTACTTGGAGGCCTTTTCCCTGGAGATCATCCCTTTCCGTGATTCAGTAGGCTTCATGTCCAATTTGAGACATGTGAAATTCAGAAGGAAATATTGTCAAAAATTTAATAAGACCAGTTCCAAGCTTTATTAAGAAATTAATGGACTTTTTTGTGTGATTTTATTTTTCACAACAGCACAACCTTTACCCCATCAGACAAACTTAAGGTCATCCAGCAGACTTTTGAAGAGATCTCTCAGAATGTCCTGGCATCACTCCAGGAAGACTTCTTATGGTCCATGGATGACCTTTTCCCCGTTTTCTTATATGTGGTGCTACGGGCCAGGTATCTAATGTTTTCTGACTTCCCTAATACTGAGCTTTATTATAATGAGTCTGCTGTTGAGTTTTTCTGAAATGATGACAGGATTGTGTTCTCCTTATAGAGAATAAAAATTTACTTCTGTTAACACACTCTACTATGGTATTACCACCTTATTTCACTTTTTCTTCCTATCGATTGGTTCAAAAAGAGGAAGGCCTTGTAAATGGAAATGACTTAGCATCTTTTTCTCTTTCGGGCAGGATTAGGAATTTAGGCTCTGAGGTGCACCTCATTGAGGACTTGATGGACCCCTATCTTCAGCATGGGGAACAAGGTATAATGTTCACCACCTTGAAGGTGAGTGTCAGTATTATTTAAAAATAATGCTTATCTTGTAAGCTATCCTTCATTTACTATATTGTAAGTCTTCCACTAATCACTTTCTTTTTCTTCTTCTTCTTCTTTTTGTGCCACTCTTGGGCTTGAAATCTGGGCATGGGTGCTGTCCCTGAACCTTTTTGCTTAAGGATAACACTCTACCACTTGAGCCACAACTCTACTTCCAATTTTTTGGTAAAATTTAGTGGAGATAAGAGTTTCACTGATTTTCTTGCTTGGTCTGACTTCAAACTGCAATCCTCAGCTCTCAGACTTCTGAGTAGCTACAATTACAGGTGTGAGCCACCGGCACTCAGCCATTTTCTTTTATATAGGAAAATTGAATGAAAATGCAAGTTTTTGATATTTAAAATTATGACAATATATTAAATTGGGTAAGCCAGTTATTCTTTAAAATCTGAAAGCAAATTATTCACTTACTTAATGTCTCTGTAAATTGAACATTCAAAATGTTGTAAATACTTACTTTTATAACTGTAGAAGAGAAACAGAAAGGTGTTGGAGTCACGGCTCAGTTGGTAAAGTGCTGACCAGTGAATGAAAGCATCAGGTACTGAATTGGAGTTTGAGTCTCTGACCTAAAAAAAGAAACAGAATTCTTACAGACACAGAAAGTATCCAACAGCAAAGGAGGAGGCAACAATACTCAATAGGAAATGTACTCACTACCTTGCTCATGTAACTGTAACCCCTCTGTACAGTATTTTTACAATAAAAACGTACAAAAAAAAGTATCCAACAGAACTTTTTAGTGGAACTAAAATAGGAAACAGGACAGTGTACAAATAATGAATTTGAATAAGATCTCACTATGTATCTTAGTCTGACTCAGTCTTTCTGTCTTTACCTCCAGAGTACTGAGATTATAGCATGCACCACCATACCCAACTGATTTGGTCTATTTAATTTCCCACCTTGATTTTTTTTCTTGGAACTTAATAGAATCATTCTAAGGTTATTGGAAGAACAGCAAATAAAAAGTAGCAAAAACCACCCTTAAAAAAGAGGGAGAGCAGACCACTCTGCAGTTAGTAAAACATTATAAATTAAAATAATTAAGATGAAATAGTATGTTACTGTCAATTGAATAGACAATACCTAAATAGAAAGTATAATCCTTATATAGGAACAGTCCTGTTCTAAGAACTTCACATGAAAATTTTAAAAAATGGAAACCTAAAAGGAAAATAAAAAACATTGAATAAATGATAAAGTAAGTATTGGATAGTTTATTAGCAATTTTGGAAGAAAGATTGAATAGTAAATTTTATTTGCAGTTTATGGAAAAGTTGGGTAAAATGATGAAAAATTAAAATGAATGTTAAATTTTGACTTGTGTTGACTTTTCAAACTTTTAAACCAAACAACATTAACATTTTTATTAAACTGAAAAAGAGGAAACCAGGGGAAATATTGGCCACAAATGACTTACATTATTATTTATGAAGAATATCTCTAAACAGAACAAAAAGAAAGAAACTGAATCAGTATATTTTCCAATAAAAAATGCTCAAACTGACTCAAAATAGTATTGAAGATTTAAATAATACCACTTTGTGTCTTCTCAGTTTAGCAAAAATGTTTCTAAATTATACCCCATTCTGGCAGATTTAGAGTAAAGTCATCATTCACAAATTATGATAATGGGGTAAATAGCTATTTGTCACTTTGCTATTGCAATATAATAATTCCTATAAATTGGGCTGGGATGTAGCTCAGTGGCAAAGCGCTTGCCTAGCAAGTGCAAAGTCCTGGGTTCGATCCCCAGTACCAAAAAAGAAAAGACAAAAAAAAATACAGTTAAAGGGGGGAGGTAGGGAAGGGATGTGAAGGGTAAACAAAGGAGGAGGCTGCAATGCTTGATAAGAAATGTATGCATTATCCTGCCCAATGTAATTGTAACCCCTCTGTACAGTATGTTCACACAAAAATAAAATTTAATTAAAAAAATACAGTTAAAAAAAACAAGCAAAAATAATTCCTATAAATTATTACTAATGTTTATATCCACAACAGTAAACATGTTAGTGAGGTTTGATCAATCCTATTCCTAAGAATTTATCCTAAGGAATTAAAAAAGTGGGAAACATTGCTCATCTGGATGTGGTATTCCTTGTAATTCTCAAACCTGAATTTTTAGAAACACTGCAATACTTCTTAAGGTAAAAATTCTGATGCTCTAGGGTGCAGTGATGTTTAATCTCTAGGCTTTTTGAACATGTCAAATGATTCTGATTGTTCTTGTCTAAGTAACTGTAAGTGACCAGCATGCTCTAGATACCTGGTTACCAGTAAATATCGTGGCATTTCTACTTGATGAAGAAAATGGGTTTATTTGTTTGTTTAAAGATTAGAGAAAAATATGCAAAATCTTGTTAATTACCAAAAATAGCCATTGGGTGAGGGACTTGAAATAGGGAAAGGTGTAAGCTACTGTATTTGTTGGGCTCTCAGTATGAAGGGGTTTTCTTTCTTTAGTCCTAAGTGTATGGCTCTATGTAGTTTCTTTAAAACTAAAATTGAACTTGTTTTGAACTCTTTCAGGCATGTTACTACCAGATTCAGCGTGAGAAGCTTAACTAAACTGCATAACAGCTTGCAAATGGGATTATCTACCACCAAGCATTATAGCGCCATCTGGAATCTTCTTGCAGTGACAAAAAAGAACAATATTGAAATTGGAAAGGACTTTGTATTATTTGGTCATTATTTCTGAGCCTTACTAATAATTAGAATCCTGAGCCCACAGGGGAGACAGAGACTATAGCTTTAAGAGAGATGAAATCTAATTAGATCAGTCGTTGGCCTGTGTTCAGTTCCAAAGGTTTCATACATCTACTATTTGGAAAACAAGGCTATCCATTCCCACAGAGAAGGATATGTCAACCACATGATATTGTAAGAAAAATTCCCAGCATGGTCAGCTTCTTACATTAAAGAAGTTGGTGAATATTTTTGAGTTTCTGGTTTGCCTGAATCCATCTGCAGCTTCCCTAGATCCCTTGGCAAGAAGCAGGCTGAAACTATGCAGCCACACTGCGCCTTCATAGGCCCTTTCCAGTCACGTGTGCAGCATGCTTCTGTGCTAGGGATGGGAAAAGAAATTTTTAAACTGCAGTTTTAACTTTTTCTAAGCTTTTACACTAGAGTAGTGCAGAGACTACCACACCCTAACCCCAAACATGGAGAGCATCCACATAGCAGTGTTCTGCCACTTGATTAAAATCAACATAGGAATTTTGTTTTTGGTGTCCTCAGTAACAGAGAGTCAATACACTGGAATTCAAATGCCCATCAGCATTTGTCTGTACGCAACACTGGATTCCAATGCTTGGGTCTAAAAGTCTTGACAAGCTTCTGCAAGGAACCTGTTATATGGAATACCAATGAAAGAACTGCAGTATTCCCCGGCCTTTGTTGTGGTTCTTTACCTCGCACTGAATCAGATGGGAAGAAAGAGGAAAGAAGCTTTGGCTTTTCCCATCTCAAAAGTATTATGGCACCTCAACATTTTAGTGTTTTGTTTTGTTTTGTTTTTTTACTGTCCTACTGTAGGTTGTTGGTGTACACTGTACTAGTGACACTAGTAGCTGTTATGGATAATATAGGTGCTCTTTATCATCTCAACCCATACGTACCATAGTGAGCGGACATAATGTTCTGATTAGGTGAAGTGACTCCGCAGATGTTAACAGCTTCTGAAAAACGATCATGGTTCCTGCTCTACTTTCTAATCAAGACAAATGTTTGTTAAAATATTGTTTTGGAATGTTGGCTGTAATGTTACAGCAATTTTCATAATAAATTTCATTCATCTTTATAAGGTGGTTTCATGATTGTGGAAGAAATGACATAGGGCAGATTAAAAGAAACCCAGGCTCAGTGTTCCTTTTGCCAACATTGTGAGACCTTTAATATAAGCAGTAATCATCTTTGCTGACAAAGAAGGAGTTAGTTCTGATCCTAATGACCCAAGGACAAGAGCCCAAAAGAAAGCTATTATAAAAGGTATATTTGATACTTAATCATTTTTCATTTTGTTTTTGTTACTTTTTTTTCTGGTTAGAAACAGATGATTATCTCACAGTTGTAATGTTTCAAGGAGCTTTTCCACCTTGCCTCTTGCCATCGGCCAGAACATAACTGTTCTATTTGGAAAGGAACCAACTCTCAAAAAGTTGTCTATGTTAAGCACTTCGCATTTCCATCAGGGATTGTTTAATTTTTCTGTACAAGTACAAATAGTATAATTGGCTATTAAAACAAATTTATTAAATGTTTACCTCCTTAAGACAGACAAGAATATTTTGTGGAAGTGGACAAACTTGGACTGTTTGAGACAAGTAGACTTACTGAGAAATTCTCAAGTGATGGTAGTCAGTCTCCATTCTAAGGAAAATGTTGCAATCCATCATTTTATTGGAGTCATAGATTAAGCCAAACAATTGCTTTAGAGTCTTTATGCTATATTTAGGCTTCTTGGGTAACAAAAATGATACATTTTGAGTTCACTTGATGGAAAACTGAATCTCCTCCAGCCAGGTTTGTAAATAGAAATATTTAGTGTTCATGCAACAAATATGATCATCTTTCACATTCACAGAGAATGGTCGATCACAGCAGCCCTGGAAGGCAGGAATCGACCCTTTTGTCCCTGTTTTGCAACAAAGCATAGCTGTGATTTGCTCATTTCCAGATCTAGGACTTCAGCCTGACCGTCTCCATTCTAGCTCCAGTGTTCTTTCCAGCTATAGCTGCCACAGGTATTATTTCATGGCTGAGTTCTACATTGGAAGTTCTCAAAAAATGAGTTAGACATGAAAAATCCATTAAAAGTAAGCGCTTTTGATAAAATACACTGTGCTGAAAAGCTCACAAATGTTTTATTTCCAAGTTTCTGTTTTTCCTCTACAATTGGGAGATGAAGCATCTTTAATTTTGAATCTAGGTTAGATAATGCTCAGTGCTGCTTGGGCTTTTTGTCTTGTTCAGCAGTACTCTGTCTTCTATTCTTTCTGTGAGATCCAGAACTAGTCTTTCCCCCAACCACCCCAATACTGACAGACCTGACTGTAGCTACAGTCTGAGGTAGAAGAATGAAATATTTGTTAAGTTCAGAAGAGAAGCTTGATAGGATGGATCAGAACAATCTGTTTCTGATGGGTCTCATTATTGGCCTGATATTTTTCACCAGAACATGAGAAAACAAAGGTTCAGAAGTTGATTTACTCCGGGTGCCTTCACAGTTTTACCTTTCAGTAAAAGTATCATCTTCTGATGATGGCTTTGAAGATGGCTCAGTGGTAGAGTGCTTGCCTCTCATGCATGAAGCCCTGGGTTCAATTCCTCAGCACCACATAAACAGAAAAGGCCAAAGTGGCGCTGTGGCTCAAGTGGTAGAGCGCTAGCCTTGAGCTGAAGAGCTGAGGGACAGCACCCAGGCCCAGAGTTCAAGCCCCATGACTGACAAAAAAAAAAAGTCTTCTATGGCAGTCCCATTATCAACAAAGATATTAATATTTTTAGTGCTAATTGTGCTGGTAATGTGTGAGAAGAGACAAGTTTAAGAATGGTATAAATTAGATGTTTTGATGCCAGGAATGCTTATGATTTGTGACAGGTGAGGATTTTGAGTAATCAGGCGGGGTTAGATCTGTGGATTAAATCAAAGAGGATGTGCAGAGGTTTTACCTAGAGCAGTGAGGTGACTTTGGTTGCTAATAGCCCACTATTATTTGCTACTCAGGCTTTCATCTGAATAGGAGCAACATTGCATGTTTATACTCTTGGAGGTAAGAGACTGCCCAAAAAAAATCCTCAGAGGATATCTCTGACAACTGTCATTTTTAATAGGTAAAGATAGAATTCTGGGTAATTGAATCTACCTGGTTGAGTTTCGTAGTAACTCAGATTACATAGGAAATTGTGTGATTTTTGAAAGAGTAGATTCCTCTGAGAAGCCATTTCTTAAGTATGAAATAATGTATTGTCATGTGTCTTGAGTAAAACAGCATTTATTCTAATCCTAATCAATAGCAGTGACTCAGGAAACAAACCATTTTTTTACAGAGCATTTCTTATCATTAAGTTTTCAAGTCCTTTTTTTTTCAGAACCTGTCTGTTTTAAAGAATTATTTTGAAAAACAAACATTAAAACATTGAGTAGTTATCAGTTCATTTTTGAAAGCTAATAGAAATACTGAAGGTAATGTTTAGGACCAGTGCCTTTGAACTTAATAGTAATGCAGCGTGTAAGTCAGTGACAAGAACTGGCAAACTGTGCTTGTTATTTAATTAGCTTTGAGTTGTATGTGGGTGAGTGCTTGCAATCTCAAACAAGAATTCCCAACCTTGAGACAGCAGAAACAGGTAAGTCTCTGCTAACAAAGTTGATGCCGAAGTTATGATAAGAAGAAGCATCACAGTCTTTTTCCAGATACCAGCACCTTTAAGGACTAGGTAAACAGAGTATAATATTTTGGTTTTTCTATTCCTGAACTCTACTAAATTCCTCTTTAACTGTGAAATTCCTTATCTGGTAAAGGTATAGGTTCTGTTTTATTATCTCTTGAAGATTCCCTTCAGCTCCTGATTTTAAAGTATGGTGGAAAAAGAGGTTTAAGGTTGGTATAAGCAAGACAGGGAGGAGAAGAAGGGCACATACCTGGAGAGTTCAGCTCTCCTGCACCTCAGGAGGAAATTCCAGCTGCGCTCAACTCTATGTGGGTGAGATTAGCTTTTTATATTTTCACTACTTGTTTCTCACTACTTGTTTTTCTGACCTTAGCAACATCTGGAAATACTGTGCACTTGCTATATAGTTCAAGCACTGTTCAGGTGAAGCTGCAGCATGAACAACTCAAAATTCTCTGCTCCACCACATGCTACAGATGTAATACCTGGGAGATGGAAACAGAGAAAGCTAATGGATATGATAATTGAAACAAATGATGAGTGCTATAAGCACAACATACTGGAATTTGTATTACTTTTTTCTAATTTTAGAGGGTTACAGCAAAATACCATAGGATTATTGGGTAGTTTAGACAATGGAATCCTTTTTTTCTCAAATGCTGGCATGGTTTGTTCCTATGAGGACTTATTTCCTGACCTCACAAGTCAGATAGCACAGAGAGAATAAGCTTTCCGTGAAGGGCACTAATGCCATCATGGAAGATCTGCCCCTGTAACCTCACCTAAACCTACTTATCTCCAAAGGTCCAGTCTCCAAATCACATCACTTTGGAGACTAAGGGTCCAAAATACAAAGGGGAGAAGGAGGATGACAAAGTTCAATCTGTAGTAAATTTGTCATAGAAGCCTGAAGATGATTAGGCAAGTGCAATGTTTAGAATCCATTACAGCTGGACAGAAGAGAATTATTAGTTATATCTGTAAGGTTGAAAGAGTTAGTCAAAGGAACCTTTTAAAATAGATAATCCTTGGGCTGGGAAGATGACTCAGTGGTAGAGTGCTTGCCTTGCATGCATGAGGCTCTGGGTTCCATTTCTCAGCACCACATAAGCAGAAAAAGCTGAAATGGCCCTGTGGCTCAAGTGGTAGAGCACTAGCCTTGAGCTGAAGAGCTGAGGGACAGTGCCCAGGCCCAGAGTGAAGACCTCACAACTGACAAAATAAATAAATAATAAAATAGATAATCCTGAAGTTGCCTGTAGATTTACTAGAAGCTTTTTTATATTTATCTGTTTATTTTTGGTGCTGGCAGTGGGGCTTGAACTTAGGGCCTTACACTCTTGTTTGACTTTAGAAGCTATTCTAATTGAAACTCACTATAGAAACCACTGCCTGATCCATTCATATACTGAAGGGCATCTGGGTTTGTTCCATATCTTAGCTATGGTAAATAATGCTGCAATAAACACAGTTGTGCTCGTAGCTTTAGTATGCTCTTGTCTGTGATCATTTGGGTAAATGCCCCAAAGTGGGATTGCTGGGTCATAGGGGAGCTCTGTGGAGTCTTTTTGAGGAACCTCCATACTACTTTCCAAAGTGGTTGAACAAGTTTACACTCCCACCAATAATGCAGTAGTGTTCCCTTCTGTCCACATCCCCTCCAGCATCTGTTGTTATTAGAGTTCTTGATTTTAGCCATTCTAACTGGAGTGAGGTGGTATCTCAATGTTGTTTTGATTTGCATTTCTTTTATGGCTAGGGAGGTTGAGCATTTCTTCATGTGTCTATTGGCCATCCTTCTTTCCTCTTCAGAGAAGGTTCTCTTTAAGTCTTTATCCCACTTATTATCGGCAATTGTTTCTCTGAGGATTTGTTGTTGGAGGATTTAATTTTTTGAGTTCCAAGTATATTTTAGATATGAGACCCTTGTCCATTGTATGGCTAGTGAAGATCTTCTCCCAATCCGTGGACTTTCTATTGATCTTGCTAGCTATGTCCTTTGCCATGCAGAAGCTCTGCAATTTCATGCAATCCCATTTGTCCAACCTTTCTTTGATTTGTTGTGTTTCTGAGTCTCTTTTAAGAAAATTTGGGCCTGTGCCAAGGAGACCTAGGGTTTCTCCTATTCCATCCTGTAATTTTTTCAGAGTGTCTGCTTTGACTCCGAGGTCTTTGACCCATTTGGAGTTGATTCTGGTGCAGGGTGAATGGATCAAGAAAATGTGGTATATATACACAATGAAATTCTATGCCTCCATCAGAAAGAATGACATTGCCCCATTTATTAGGAAATGGAAAGACGGAAAAAAATATATTAAGTGAAGTAAGCCAGGCCCAAAGAAACATAGATCCCATGGTTTCCCTTATTTGCAATAACTAGTATATGTCTGAGACAAGCAGAAATGGTCAGATAAGTTGATGTTAGGGGAATGAACCCCAAGATAAGGATTCAAATGTTTTTTCTTGGTATTGTTTCTAACATAAGATATTTCTTTGTTGCTTTGTATGTCCCTCCCACACGGTATAACCCCTGTTTTCACTGTATTTGATGTTTGTGGAAGGGAAGGGAAAAAAATTGTTTAAATAGGGATACAGGTGAACCCATTGTAACAATGAGATGTACACAATGTTATGTCAAAAATGAACTTTACAACTTTGGCATGGGAGTGGGGGTGGGAGGAGTGGGGGGGATTAAAAACAAAACACTGCCTGTTTATGAATTACAATACATTCATCTAAAAAATCCTCAGTCTCCAGTGCCACTATCTGCTGAGTGGAAAATAGTCTTGGACATTACATATAGCAGACATGCCCTCCCCTTCTGATATGTATACAGCATTGTTAGTGTGATATACACTGCTTCACCAAGGGTATGTGACTTGGAAGACACACTACTGTGACAGATAAAGGGATTGTCTGTCGTCCCCATTGTCCTGATTTTGTTTGGCAGCTACTCCATTGCTTTTCCCAGCTCCCTATCACAGGAATCCTCCAGGGAGGAAGATAAGTCATACATGCAACTGTTGGGCTGAATGAATTCATAAACTTATTTGTTTGCTTGTTTGGGTCCAGTCGTGGGGCCTGAACTCTGGGCCTGGGTGCTGTCCCTCAGCTCTTCAGCTCAAGGCGAGCACTCTACTACTTGAGCCACAGCGCCACTTCCGGCTTTTTTCTTTTTGCTTATGTGGTGCTGAGGAATCAAACCCAGGGCCTCAGGCATGCAAGGCAAGCGCTCTATCACTGAGCCACCTTCCCCGCCCTGAATTCATAAACTTAAAAAGCAGGTCCCAGAGAAAGGCTCAGAATCTCAGTGGGCTGAGTGGGTCGATGAGCAAGGGGAAGGCCCAACAATACCAAATTTTGATTGAATCTGGAATCTAAACTGATTTCTTTAATTCCACAAGCAACATTACTATTAATGACATGATTTCCCTATTGGCAGACAACTTTGTAAAGTTTCATTTGTAAAACAAAATAAATTCATTTCTCAATTATGTTGGTAACATTTCATTAAAATCAATGCATAACCAACACTGGCAAAATATGTGTGATTATATATAGAGAAATGTGGGTACCAGGTTCAGATATTGAGGGGGATTTTTGTTTTTGTATTCCCAGTGTCATGAAAGTTATTGAGACATTTGAGGAATTGATAGAGCACATAGTGACTCCTCTTATTTTTGGAAAAGTTTCATGAATAGCAATGGGCATGTCCCTTTGCCATTGGTTGCTTAATCCCTTCCCTGAGCTCCAGCCACCATATTGGAGCAGGAAGATGAGAACTGTACCATACTCTCCATGTGGTAGAACAGTGAACTGGAAGGAGCCTATGCCCTGAGGACTTTATGGAGCTAGGCAGCCCTGCCAGTCCTTAGCTTCCGAGCTTTCCCATGGGAACAATTCCCACTTTGCTAAGCCAATGTTATTTTGGGCTTCTATTTCTTGGAACTAAGACTATCTAAAGCAATGTAGAGAACAATCTGTAAAAATAAGCATTTCAAATCAATCGTTAAAGATGAGCATTGTAGCTGATATATTGTGGGATTGAGGCATGAAGACTACATAGAAAACATTAGATTATTATCATGTTGCCTCTAAATTCTGAGTGGATGCCACAGCAGTAGCCTATGGTTACAATAAGGTCACTAATGACAAATGGGTGATTGCGGCCAGTTACATCTTTATGAAGAACTACAAGGTGCAATATAGGAATCCTGTGTGCATTTGGGATGGAGAAAGCCCTTCTTTTAACGATAGGTAAGATCAACAAGGCACAACATGGATGGTAAATAAATATAACATTATCACTTGTTTAAAAAAAAACAGGAGTTGAGAAAGTGAAATTGTTTTCTTTCACACAGCTGTTGATGGTAAGTTTGGAAAGGAAGTGTCACAGGGAAGGGTTTTTTGTTTTTGTTTTGGTCATGGGGCCTGAACTCTAGCCTGGGCACTGTCCCTCAGCTCTTCAGCTCAGGGCTAGCACTCTAGCACTGAAGCACAGGGCCACTTCCAGCTTTTTCTGCTTATGTGGTGCTGAGGAATCGAACCCAGAGCCTCATGCATGCAAGGCAAGCACTCTACCACTGAGCCACCTTCCCAGCCCAAATGGGTATGTTTTATTTGATGTTTGTCCCAATGTGTGGCACCGTGCCTAGTCTGTTCAATAGATGCTGCTAAAAATTCATTTCTGTGTACTAAGAGCTGTGTGGTCAGTGTGCTTGAGCAAGCTATGTGTTGTCTGTTTCCTAGTTCTGAGTGGCCTTTGGAAGCTTAAGCAGAGAATGATACACTCAGACAAAGAAGCAGACCTGCCAGACAAGGACAGGAAGTTTTCTACTGCAACCAATCCTGAAAATGGTATGTGTCACCAGGCTTCCTTTCCTAGTCCAGAAAGGCCTTATAATTTCACTCTAGATTGTGCTCAAATGCACAGAGCAAAACCTAAATGATTTACTGGGATCCCTTCAAAGGGCTTGTTCTGCAGCTTTTGATTTCCACAATATAGCTACTAGTGATAGTTTTGAAAGCAATTTTCTTTTTTAATTATATGTTTATAATCTTTACGTAGTTATCCAAAGGAGTTGCCATTCAACAAAGCCATTTATAAATACATCTTAATGAAGGCAGTTTTCAAGGCAGAGAAGAAAGAAATTTGACATGGTAGATTCACAGTCCTCCCCATACCATGTTTCATATAAAACTTGTTCATATTCAAGTTATCACTACAAAATAAAATTTTTATTTGCTAAAATCTATTTAGCCCTTATACGCAGAATACTGAAATTTGTGTTAAAAATATGAAAACTGGACACTGGTGGCTCAGGCCTGTAATCTTAGCTACACAGGGGGCTTACATCTGAGGATCACACTTCAAAGCAAGTCCAGGCAGGAAAGTCTGTGAGATTTTTAATTCCAATTAACCACCAGAAAACCAGAGTGGAACTGTGGCTCCAGGGACTGTGCCCAGTTCCTGAGTTCAAGCCCAATGATCAACAAAACAACAACAAAAGTTTTCAATAAGGACTTCCAAAAAGGGATGAACCATAGGCTGGTAAGATGGAGGAAAGGAAAGCAATGTCTTATTCTCATCATATCTTACATCTGTATATTTTCATCTATTTTGTATAATGCTAGCCAGATCTCTATAAGAAAACAAGCATCCTTGCACTTCCCACAAGGAAGTATCTTCAGATAGTCACATGGCTTTCTGAAATTCTTAACATCAGTAATGGAGCCAGTTTGAAGCCAGAGTTTTAGCCTAAAATCCAGTGTCATTTCCATTCATCATGAGACCCTCTGGCATGCTCAGCAATCTGAGCTGCCTTTCATACTCACATTTGACTTTCTTGCTAACCCCCACCTGCCAACTGTTCTTTGCTCTTTTCTCCTTTTAGGCCTGTCCAGTATCCTCAGGCTTCTGCTGCAAGAGCTGAGTCTCTTCTACAGCCGTGATGTGAATGGATTATGTCTCTTGTATGATCTCCTCCACTCCCCGTGGCTGCAGGCTCTGCTTAAGGTGAGCACTCCAGCTTAGAAGCTGGCTTGCTATGATGGTCAAAAAAAAACAAAACTATGTAATTCTATTAAACTGCTGTAACAATATACCACAAAGTGAGTGGCTTATAGTCAACAGGCATTTATTTCTCAGAGATCTGAAGACTGGGCAGTGCAGGTCAAGGTGCTGGCAGATGTGGTGTCTGGTTTCCATATTCTTAAGAGGGTGGTCTTTTCCTGTAACCTCACATGGTAGAAAGGACTAGGAACTCTCTCCCTCTCAGGTGTTTATAAGCACTAATTCCATTCCTTTTAGCTGACCTAATCCTCTCCCAAAGTCCTTACCTCCTAATACGACAATGAATGGTGAGGGTGTGTGTGTGTGTGTGTGTGTGTGTGTGTGTGTGTGTGTGTGTGTGTGTGTGTGTGTGAGGGTGTGTGTGTGTGTGTGTGTGTGTACAATGAATGGTGAGGGTGTGTGTGTGTGTGTGTGTGTACAATGAATGGTGAGGGTGTGTGTGTGTGTGTGTACGACAATGAATGGTGAGGGTGTGTGTGTGTGTGTGTGTGTGTGTGTGTGTACGACAATGAATGGTGAGGGTGGGGGGGGGCTGAACTCTGGGCCTGGGCACTGTCCCTCAGCTCTTCAGCTCAAGGCTAGTGTTCTACCACTTAAGCTACAGCACCACTTCCAGCTTTTTTCTGCTTATGTGGTGCTGAGGAATGGAACCCAGGACCTCATACATGCAAGACAAGCACTCTACCACTGAATCAACTTCCTAGCCCCAGCGGTGAGGATTTTACTATATGAATTTAGTGGGGATAAATGAAACCATAGGAGTTACCCATTGGTGTCACTTGTCCCTTGGCAAGAAATTTCAACATTGAAAAAAATTCTGAGAAGACAATCCTCAGAAAAGAGTTTTGCACAGCTCTTAGCTTAAGGAAGAATTCACTTAGGTGGAAAAGAGCAACCTTTCATTCCTTTTTTGCCTTCAGTTCTTTGTTTCCAGGGGTTCCTAGGATAGCAAAGCAGCCACAGGAATGGCCACTAGCAGCCCTTTATTAGCTGTGTACAACCTTTTGTCCTTGAGGCCAACTCTGGACAAATAAAAATGCTTTTAAAAACTCATTTCTTGTAAAAATTCGTAAAGTGAAACATCTGTAGTTCTGTTTGGACATTGTAACATTTTCTATATAGTTTTGTTTTTTTTTTTTTTTGTCGGTCATGGGGCTTGAACTCTGGGCCTGGGCGTTGTCCCTCAGCTCTTCAACTCAAGGCAAGCGTTCTACCACTTGAGCTACAGCGCCACTTCCTGTAACATTTTCTTACCCTAGTGGTTTCTTCTTTTTAAATCTGGTTACAATTTCACACACTATACAATAATAGGTGCTTCTACTATAATTGTGTTCTGAACAAATAGAATTAAGAAAGATCCTTTTACATAGTTATGTGTAGAAGAGGTTAAGTACTTGGAGGGATCCCTACTTTATAACAACACACTTCCATGAGAACTAGTTTGATCCTATCAACAGCCACCCAAGATTGAGTATGGAAGCATCTCCTCCATCATCTGAGCCTTAAAATAACTGCAGCCCTGGACCATGGCTTGAGAAGAACCTTAGGAGAGCCCTTCGTCCCTTTGAGAACCTTAACTCCATTTTTGCCTTTTGACAGATTTATGACTGCCTCCAGGAATTTAAAGAAAAGAAACTAGCTCCTGCCACACCCTATGCCCAGAAGTTATCTCATGAGGTAAGTGATTTTACTCCACAGACTGGTGGATCTTTCACTAATTCCTTATTATCTCTCCTGACTATTTAAATGACTGGAAACTCTGTTGGAAGATTTGATGATTATGTATCATCCCTCTTCCCCGCTTTTTTTTGTAGTACTGGAGATGGAACCCAAAGCCTTGTGCATGTTAGACAGTGCTCTACCACTAAGGTACATCCCCAGCCCAATTATGTGTCTCAGTAAAGGAGGAAAACTTATCTGGCTATAATCCAAAATTAAAATAGTTCCCTAAACACACATACATTTTTTGCATATTCCCACTTTTCTCTACTTTGGGCTCAATTGACCCTATGTAGGCAAGAGAATGTTATAGTAATTTTTCTTTCATTTAGATATCTAGCCTGGACTCTATATTAGTGTCAAACTACCTCTCTACCTCAATCTATTTGAATGTTTAATCAATATCCCAATCCCAGCTACTGTTGCCTCTCCAATCTGCATCTCTTGAAGCCATTTATATCTCATTTCATAACATCTCTATTCATGCAGTGCCCAAAGGGGTCACCTTTGACTCTTTCTTTGATACCTCACACCCAGTTTGATGGCAAATCCTGTCAGCTCTATTTTCAAATGCATCCAGAATCTCACCTCCCCTATCATCTCATACTCAGGTCATTGCAATATAGCCTCCTACTTGGCCTCCTGGTTCTACCCTTGTCTCTTCTAGTCTATTTGCAACAAAGCAGCCAGAGATCCTCCTAAAAACAAGTCAAATTATGTTGCTTCTCTACTCAAATCCTTCTGATGACTTCCCACCTCTGAGAAAACACTGAAGTTCTTATATAGGCAAACATGGCGGCTACTTGTTCTGCCTACTTGCTCTGCTGCAGCCACATTGGTCCCTTGTGGTGGTTTGAATTCACAGACAATCTCCTGCTGCAGGCCCTTTGTGTTTGCCACTCCGTGTCAGCTATGCTCTTGCTCATGTATGCATATGATTTATTCCACTCAAAGGTCATGTCCTCAGTGAAGCTTTCCTTGGTGACCCATCTAAAATTGCATTTCTGGGGCTGGGAATGAGGCTCGTGCCTAGCTTGCATGAAGCCCTGGGTTTGATTCCTAGTACCACATGAACAGTAAAGGCTGGAAACAGCATTGTGGCTCAAAGTGGTAAAGTGCTAACCTTGAGCAAAAGAAGCCTAGGGACAGTGCCCAGGCCCTGAGTTCAAGCCCCAGACCCGTAAAAGTTAAAAACAAATAACTAAATTTGCATTTTTCTCCTGGTACATCCTAGCCAACTTCACTGGTTTAATTTTCTTTCTAATCCTTTGAATACCAAACAAAATTGTTCATTTACATATTTTAATCTTTCTTTGTTTCCTCTCTGGAATGTAAACTGAATGCCAATTTTTGTCTCTTTACTGCTATTTCTGAACCACCTAACATTTTTGTGTACCCAGAACACAAAAAGTGTTCAGTAGGGCTGGAAATGTGACCTAGTGGTAGACTGCTTGCTAGCATGCATGAAGCCCTGGGTTCGATTCCTCAGTACCATATAAACAGAAAATGCCAGAAGTGGCACTGTGGCTCAAGAGGTAGAGTGTTAGTCTTGAGCTCCCAGGCCCTGAGTTCAAGCCCCTGGACTGGGAAGAAAAAAGTGTTCAGTAAATATTTGTTTAATTGGATGAATAAATGTGATCTATTTATTATTACCTATATCATGAAAAATTCAAAACAAGAAAGAGGAAAAAACTATACACTTAATTCCAGTAATCAACAATTCAAATCATTCTCACTTGTCCACAGATAAACACACGTGTGTTATTTATTTATTTTTGTATGTTGGTGTGTATGTGTGTGTGTGTGTGTGCATGCATGTGTGTGCGTGTGCGTGTGCGGGTACTGGAGCTTAGACTTTGGACTTCGCCCTCTCAGCTTTTTGGCTCACAGTAGGCATACTCCCACTTGAGCTATACCCCCAGTTCACACATGTGATATTTTATTCAGGTCTAGTCCTAGTGGGGGGGGGTTAAACCTTTGTAAACTGCTTGTTTTCACACATGTAATGATGCTTGACTTCTGAGGATTCATGGGTACACATCTTGAAAGACTTTATATCCTCTGAACACAGGTCTACATTTAAAGCATAGCAAAGAGATCAGGACTTATTCTATCTCTTTTATATTGCAGTAAACATTAATACTGTTATCAAATAATATATCCTGAAATAGAAATTCTTATTCCCATTTTGTATTTGGAGGTAGAGTATCCTGGGTTGTGAATCCCCTTCCCTTTACTTGAAACCCAGTGTTATTTGCTCATAAGAGTTGACTTTAATGAACAGTTACTTCAGTGCCATCAAAGGGAATGAGTCTTGGTTCACATGCTATCAGAAAATTGTGCCAGGGTTGGGCACTGGGGTTTAGATTAACCCTAAGTCTTAGATTCTACTTGCTATCGTAAAGTTTAATGTCATGTTAGCCTGTCTGCTATTTAGCCAGGGTGAGGTTGACTGGGCAAAGAAGATTTTTTTGATTAGCCTATATTGGTTGTCTGAAGGGGTTTCACTGTGATGTTTTCACACATGCATACAATGTGTGACCTTTATCAAATTCACCCTCTCTATCACTTTACCTCATTCCATCTGCCCTTCTATTAAAACAATTTCACAGACTTCATTTGTCCTATTTTTGTATATGCTTATAAAGTACTTTTACCATGTTCACTCACCTTAACTTTGTTTTCCTCCTGTCTACTCACTAGAACAGAACCTGTTTTACATTCCCGTCATTCATTTTTAAGTGTACATTAATTGTACAAAGGGTTTTTACCGTGATATTTCACACATACATACAGAAACAAAGATCTTGAATTAAAATTGTATTATATTTTCTTGTCCATGAATCAGGTTGTGGAGCTGTTATGTGAAGCCCCTCAAAGCCCTGAGATCCAAGAGCTGAGACAAATTCTCCAGGCCCCACACTACAAGGCAAGTTCTTGGTGACATAGACAAGAAATGTTGCCAGGCACTGGTGGCTCATGCCTGTAATCCTAGCTACTCAGGAGGCTGAGATCTGAGGATCACGGTTCAAAGCCAGCCCGGGCAGGAGAGACCGTGAGACTCATATCTCCAATAAACCACCAGAAAACCGGAAGTGGCGCTGTAGCTCAAGTGGTAGAGCCCTCGCCTTGAGCTGAAGAGCTGAGGGACAGCACCCAGGCCCAGAGTTCAAGCCCCACGACCGACAAAAAAAAAAAAATGTCCATCAGGCACTTCTTAGTCAGAGTTGGGAAGAATGAGTATATGTGAGAGAAAATGTGCTTTCTGAACAGATGCTTTATCACTGTACACAGGTGGCCAACAGATTATATTTGAAACCATGGGTTTCCCATGTGACTGGCTCAATGCTATCAACCATGGAGCCAAGTTTACCAAATTTATGGGGAAGCATCTAGAACTTTTCATTGTGCCTAGCTTCCAGCACAAATTCTAGAGGATCATCAGGTCAGTTAAAAGAGAATTGATTTCTATAATTTCTTTCCAACTGGGGAATACTTTGAATTTTAGATCCAGTGTGAAAAGGCATTTGGAATACACAGTGTGACGATTAACTCCTGTGAGGTGCTGTGTGAATGACATTTCATTGCACAGTAGACTTACCAACTACAGAGCCATTTTAAATCTTCCTGCAACCCTACCTATGAAGTACTTCTACCATATTTACCCTCCTTCATACTCTCCATTTCCAAACTCAGAGCTTGGAAGCAAAAGCCCGCCTGAGCTACATAATGAGACCCAGTCACGAAAACAAACAAAATACCAACCAAACCTTCAAACAAACACAAACAACCTCATAGGGGTTAATTCATCAACAAATTAGAACTCTAAGAGAAGGGCTCCATTTGGAAGAGTAGAATTGATAGGCCATGGATCGCTATTGGTTATCAAATGTCCTCAGCAGTATCTGCAAATTAGAGAATTTTCTTTGCGTTCCAATTGAATCCTGTACAGCACTCTCAGGCAGGGCTGTAGACTGATCCTGAGATTGGTAAAAAGGGTCTTGATGTCTTGGATAGTGTTGAGTTACTATTTTCTATGTATATTTCCCATGTGTGACTTTTTCTTCCCTGTTCCCAGGCCTTGCTCAGTGCCCATGACACAGTAGCTCAGAAAGACTTTGAACCCCTTCTTCCCCCACTGCCAGAAAATATCCCAGAGAGTGAGGAGGCAATGAAGATTGTGTGCTTGGTGAAAAACCAACAGCCTCTGGTAAGGAAATAATTTTGTCTTTTATTTTATTTATTTATTTTTTGTTGGTTTTAGGTTTGAATTCAGGACCTGGGCGCTGTCCCTGAGCTTTTTTTTTTTTTTTCTTTTTGCCAGTTCTGGGGCTTAAACGCAGTGCCTGGGAACTGCCTCTGAGCTTCTTTTGCTCGAGCCTAGCAGTTTACTACTTGAGCCAGAGTGCCATTTCCCACTCTTTTTGTTTACTGAGGAATTGAAACTAGGGCTTCATGCATGTTAAGCAAGTACTGTACCACTAAGCCACGTTTCCAGCCCTGTCCCTGAGCTTTTATGCTCAATGCTAGTGCTCTAGCACTTGATCCACAGCTCTACTTCTGGTTTTCTGGTGATTAACTGGAGATAAAAGTTTCACACACTTTGCTGCCTGATCTTCAGATCTCAGCCTTCTGAATAGCTAGAATTACAGGCATGAACCACCAGCACTGGGCTATATTTTGTCTTTTTGTTTAGAATTATACAGGGGCTAATTGTGAGATAAATTTATATCTATTAACTTGTGTGTGTGTGTGTGTGTGTGTGTGTGTGTGTGTGTGTGTGTGTGTGTGTGTGTGTATGCTAGTCCTGCGACTTGAACTCAGGGATTGGCTGATGTCTCTGAACTTTTTGTGCTTAAGGCTAGCATTCTACCATTTGAGCCACAACTCTACTTCCAACTTCCTTGGAGCTTAATTAGAGAGAAGAGTCTCATAGACTTTTCTGCTCTAACAGACTTTTTTTTTTGGGGTCCGGTTGTGGGGCCTGAACTCTGGGCCTGGGCACTGTCCCTCAACTCTTCAGCTCAAGGCTAGCGCTCTACCACTTGAGCCACAGCACCACTTCCAGCTCTTTTTGCTTATGTGGTGCTGAGGAATCGAACCCAGGGCCTCAGGCATGCAAGGCAAGCGCTCTACCACTGAGCCACCTTCCCAGCCCCTCTAACAGACTTTTAACTGCAACTCTCAGATCTCAGGCTCCTGAGTAGCTATACAGGCATGAACCACCTGCACCCTGCTTTGGGCAGTGTTCCTATCTATGGTCACACATAGTGATAATACAGTAATGGTACAGTAAACTATGATTTTGCCTGTGGTTTCAAACCAGTGTATTGTTTAATATTTTTGCTATAGAAACATTTCTGCTTAGTGCTTTTCTTCTTTGAAAAACATGACAAAATTATTGTCTGGGAAATAAGATACATTTTTATTTTATTATTTGGCTTTCTGATATATACATATATTAATTCCAATGTACTTGCCTCATTTCTCTTCCTCCACTAATAGGAAGCTAAGTAAGCCACTGATTTGGTTTTCTAAGAATAGACTTTGTAATTACATTGTAATCATGGGAGCTTGCTTTATCTTTAGAAGAATCTAAATATTTATCCATGTGGTTGTATGGAGACCTCAAAGAGCCAAAGTCAAACCTTTCCTTTTTAATGTTATGTGGACAGACCACAGGGCACTGTGTGGCTTCTCTCTCCTTGGTTGGTATACATATCCCTGTCTGAAAGATCAGATATGTCTTGATTGAGAGAAACCTCCAGAAACATAGTCAGGTGAAAGAAAAACCCCATTGTGTTCTTTCTCCAGGGAGCTACCATCAAACGCCATGAAATGACAGGAGACATCCTGGTGGCCAGGGTCATCCATGGAGGGCTGGTGGAGAGGAGTGGTAAGCTGGAACAACACAGTGCAAGTGTAATCAGAAGATGCTCAGTTGTGTGGTCTTCTTTCCAAAGAACCCCTTCTCTGACCTAGGGCAGGGCTTTTGCTTGATTAAAGCAGTAAAGAAAGTAGGACACATATTCCAGGGAAATTTTGCTCCCTTCCTTCATTTAGACTCTCCCATTTAGACTCTCTCATTCTGGCACCATATTAACTTTCTCTCAACATTCTCATGGCAAGCTACAAGCTAAGTCTTACTGTATTATGTTACAGATGAGGAACCCGAGACTCACAAATCAAGATTCTAGGACCTGATTCTATGTTCCTAGCCTTTTGACCTTTTGGCTTTCCGAAAGGCATAATTCTTCCCCATCTTGAAATGTTGTTTGCTTGCTCTTTCCACCAGTTAAGCAAACTTTCCTCCTTTTACTGCCGTGCTTCTGAAATGAGTGCTTCTATACCTCCACCTCATGTCCTTGCAACTTGCACATAGCCAATAACCCCATAACCCTTTCAGCAAATATTAAGGAATTCCTAATTGCCAAGTGTCTTGGCCTTCCTTCACTGTTAGGTTTATTTTGAGTTCTCAACCCATTGAATGCTGGTGACACCTTCCATGATGTTTTCATCACCCTTCGTTTCTGTTCAAGACACTACTCTGCTTCTCAGGTCACCTCCCCGACACCTCCCATATCTTACTTCTTATTTTTTAAGGCTTCATCATTTTTACATGCGTGAAAATCTGACACATAGTGATTATGCATACTAATGGAGTACAATGTGACAGTTCAGTTCACATATATAATGTATAATGATCAGATCTGGTAAATAAGCATTCCATCACCTTATACATTTATCATTTCTTTGTATTGAGAAATGTTGAGTTCCTCTTTTCTAGGTTTCTAAGTAAAATACAGAAAATTGTTGTACTGTGTTATAGCATATTAAAGCAATTATTTCCTTCTATAGAACTGTATTTTTGTACCTTTTACCAAAACCCACCCTCAAATTCAAGGCTTCATCTATGCCTCAACTTTCTCTACAATTTTGATTTTTAAGAATACTTTCCCACTTTTTCACTTTTACTTATCATTTACTCTCAACTCTGACATCTTAATTTTTAGTGTTGTCTTCTTACCAATGTTGTGGTTTATTTTATATCCTATTAGCTAAAACAAAAATATCACCACTGAGGGCTGGGAAGGTGGCTCAGTGGTAGAGTGCTTGCCTCGCATGCATGAGGCCCTGGGTTCGATTCCTCAGCACCACATAAGCAAAAAGAAAAGCCAGAAGTGGTGCTGTGGCTCAAGTGGTAGAACGCTAGCCTTGAGCTGAAGAGCTGAGGGACAGCGCCCAGGCCCAGAGTTCCGGCCCCACGACCAGACCCCCCCAAAAAAAATATTACCACTGGTATTGGTAAAGAGGTAAATGGAACATTAGTCAATTTCTGTGGTGGTGTAAGTTGAAACATGTTTATGTTAGTGAGTTTGTTAAACATCTATTGGGATAGAGACATCTGTTTTCTTTGGATTCTTTGTCATTTTGTGTTCCTGTTGCCTAGGGCTGCTGTATGCTGGAGACAAACTGGTGGAGGTGAATGGAGTTTCAGTTGAGGGACTGGACCCTGAGCAAGTGATCCACATTCTGGTAACTCTTTTCTCTGTATTTTTCTGATCTGGCCTCAGTGAGATGGTTAGGCTTTGGTATGTGCCTTCTGCAATGGGAAGCTTTCTACTTCTGGTCCCTATTTCTTGTCTGTTGCCATATAGCTTATTGATCATCCTCCTTTATCCCCTAGAAACTCCGGCCCTCCTGGGAAATATCCTCCTCCAAGATTCTCCTCAGGAAAATCTTCTGGACCCCATTCTTATCCCCTTAGAGTTCAATGGAAACAGCCTGATTAGGCAGAATGAGGTTTGGAGGAAAGTCTCAACCTGAGCAAACCAACCTTTGTTCCCCTAATGTTTTTATACAGTCTGATCTGTTTACCATCGTCCTCCAGGAGAGCTTGGAAGGAGAATGAGTGACTGATGGCAATATATAGGAGGAGACATCCTTGCTTGGCCCTATCTCTGGGTTCCTTGGTGGTTAGGGTGAGAGATTTGTAGCCAGGTCCCATGGGCCTTTGGTCCATCTTAAGGTCCATACCCCACCTGAGCCCATTCCTTGAATCACAGTTCAACTATTAGGAGTCATACAACACAACCACACCTATCTTCTCTATGCATACCTCAAGTATGGGATCTGAAATGGATTATATACATTAAGTAGCCCAGTAGTTCTCAAACTTAGTGCATGGCCTCTAGGCTTTTACAATAATGGCTTGGAAACTGACCAAGGTAATGAGTGAACCATAAGGAATCAGTTACAAGCTACTGCTGCAAGATTCTGTGTGGCATGATTCTATGTGGCATTCAGTGTGGTATGCAAAGTCCCTACAAATGGGCTTTACTATAAATCACAGATATACATGCCTCTCCTGGGCCCAAGTAAGAATGGAGTCTTTTTATTCTCTAGAGTTTTGATACCTGTCACAATGAAGTTAACAAGGGGACTCTTACCTTCTGTATCAGGCTAGGAGGTTTTCTTTTGTCCTGTCAGCTCAAGAGGTTTCCCTCTTTTAAAAATTATTATTATTGTTGTTATTGTTATTATTTAAGTAGTTATATGAAGGAGTTTTAATTCAATATATCAATTTATGAGTATAATACGTCTTCATCAGTATTACCCCTTCTTTGCTTTGTTCTCTCCATCTCTCCCAACTCCACCTTATTTCCACCATTAGTTTGAAAGCTTGTCAATTCTTCTAGAAGACTTGTGCCCCCCCATTTTCCCCAAAGACTGGAACACCTGGTGCAGGAAATGCCTTTGGAGTGAGGGGTGAGGAAAGAAGAGAAAGAGGAAGAAGAATCAGAAGATGAGTGACCTGTGGGAAGAAGGCCTTGCTGAGTGAAGCATTTCTGATGTGAAAGCTCCTGGGGAGAAACGATCCTCAGTGTGGATTTTAATAACAAATGACCAGTGCAGACACAGAGTTACATTACTTTCTAATGTCTGTTGCTCAGTGTGGAGTGTGACAGAGTACTATTAAAGTCAACTATTTAGACCTGGACATTCATTTATAACTCTTATCTACCAAATCCCAGTAACTCTGCTAATTCACCCTCCCCCATGATGTCATTTTCTAGGCTATGTCTTGTGGCACAATTATGTTCAAGGTGGTTCCAGTGTCTGACCCTCCTTTGAATAGCCAGAAGATGGTAAGATTTGATTGTGTCCTTCACGCTGTACACATGAATCCCCTAATGATGACAGTGACTAAATGTGATGTGTAATCATCTGATTCTCTATGCTGTTTTGAACATGTGTTTAATACCAATGACCGAAGAGACAAAAACAAGGGAACATACTAAAAGGAGCCATATGGGATACCACCAAGTCAAGAAGCAACATCAAACATGCTGAAAGTTTTAGCACAAACATTTCAGTGCTAGGAGATCCTAGTCTCCCATAAACTTTTCACTCATGGTGGTGAGGGTAGGGAGGAATGATAGAAGCAGTAAGTGGAGGGGTGGGAACAATGGTTTGAAGTCGTGACACCTACAAGCAAATTTCTTCTCTTGGCATCATTATGCATCTGTCCTCAGGTTCACGTTCGTGCCATGATGGATTACTGGCCCCAGGAGGATCCTGACATCCCCTGCATGGATGCTGGATTGCCTTTCCAGAAGGGGGACATCCTCCAGATTGTGGACCAGAATGATGCCCTCTGGTGGCAGGCTCGGAAAATCTCAGATCTTGCTACCTGTGCTGGGTTGATCCCTTCTACCCACCTTCTGAAGAGGTAAGTTTGGGCATCCCGGCAAAAATACATGGACCATCATACTTCTATTAGTGAAGGTAACAGGTTTCTCAGATAGTTGAGGTTAGGAAGACGGAAGGTATTGGTAGGAAAAGGACTTGTTAGGAGTTGAAATCATGGATCAATTACAGTATTCTCCCTGCACAGGTGTGGGGTGTTAGAGTGGAAGACAGTGGCTGAGGTAAGATGAGAGAAGATCACCGATGGTGGGAGAGGAGGTCAAGGTTCTAAGAAACCAGGACAGGTATTTCCAAGATTTACAATCGAGTAGTGTTGAAAGCATGAGAGAAGCCGGGAACAGTAGAGGATGATATTCAAAGTGGCAGCTATTAAGGGAGAGAGAAATGGCAGTGAAGCCCAGGACCCTTTTCCCTCTAGCACAGCGGGGTGCTGGAGCCAGCTGAGACAGGCCTGGCATCCCTTCTCACATCTGTGTTAATTACAGTCAGGGTAGGCCTGAAATTGGTCTAGTGAGAGCATGGGTTCTAAAGATGTCATCAAATCACTGCTTTCTTTTGCCTAGGAAGCAGCGGGAATTCTGGTGGTCTCAACCCAATCAGCCTCATACCTGCCACAAATCCACCCTATGTAAGTATCCATGTGGTGATTCCAAACCCAGCATGAGTACCCAGGGAAGCTACTCCCTGGATTCCTGCCTGAGACAGAACTCTAAATGTCCCCACTGCCCCCTAGTAATCTCAGATATTACACATTCATTCCTCTGGATAGAGAAGAATTTTCAGATTGTGAAAACCTAAAAGTTCTTTGTTGGTGACAGCTTAAGTCATCCTTCCTCAACTTAAAGCCCTTCAGGTGTCTTCCGTTAGTTTCGCACAAGCCTTCAGCTGAGTTCTATTGACTTAGATTAGTTTCACACTGATCAGAGTGATTTGATGAATAAGAATGGGATTGAATTGTTATTTAGTGCATGTAGTTTGAGTGGTAGATAATAATATTCCACTAACAGGAGGAGAGCTGTTAGTAAAGAGGCCCATGGTGTCAAATGCCTGTAAACTCCTTAATAAAGGCTGATGTGACAGTGGGAGACAATGGCTGAGGTAGGATGTGACCCCTTTAGAAATGGCATTCAAGCAGACCCTGAATAGGAGTGAAGGCCAAAGAGACATCAGAAGAGGAGAATAAGCAAACTCACTGGGCTGAGTGAATGCAAAGCCAATAAGCACAACCAGAAGATGAAAGAATGGAGAAAGATTTATTCCCTACAGCAGACAAGAAAAGAATGGGTTATTCTGGTTATACTCCTACAGGATCCCAGTTTTACTCTGGGATTCTGTAGCCCTTCACATAGGAAAGAATTTTATGGGTGGTAGTATGCCCTCCATTATATTCAGTTAGAAAATGCATTAGTGAGCATGCTCAGTTTAAATCATAATTTTAAAAAGATGACATTGGGGCTGGGAAGGTGGCTCAGTAGTAGAGTGCTTGCCATGCACGCATGAGGCCCTGGGTTCCATTCCTCAGCACCACATAAACAGAAGAAGCTGGAAGTGGCACTGTGGCTCAAGTGTTAGAGTGCTAGCCTTGAGCTGAAGAGCTGAGGACAGCGCCCGGGCCCAGAGTTAGGTCCCATGACAAGAAAAGAAAGAAAGGAAGGAAGAAAGAAAGACCGCATTCACTGCATGTTTAGCTCAAGACCATGAGCAATATTTGAAAGGTCAAAATGGTAGACAAGAACCCTGTGGGCATGCTCAGCTTGTATCAATATGATGGTGGACAGGAACACTTCTGGGAAAGTTTCCTTTCTTTTTCTCAAAAACGTATTTAGTTGAAACCAAAAGAAAAATGCCCTGCAAGGCATCTTCTCTTAAGAGCATCTGCTTTACTTAGCTGTTAACAAAAGGGTATTAAAGTAGAAACACCACCAGTGTCACAGACTTGCTCATGGCATCACGTCCTCACCCACCTTAGGATTTCACACTTCTTCAGTGTAAAAGTTTTATTTTTGTGTTGCAGAGATATGACAAAAATCACAGAAACTTTTAAAGAAGGTATTCTTGTCTACTCAGAGTTTTTTTGGAGGGGGGTCCAGTTGTGGGGCCTGAACTCTGGGCCTGGGCACTGTCCATCAGCTCTTCAGTTCAAGGCTAGCCCTCTACCACTTGAGCCACAGAGCCACTTCTGGCTTTTTTCTTTTTGCTTATGTGGTGCTGAGGAATCAAACCCAGGGCCTCGGGCATGCAAGGCAAGGACTCTACCACTGAGCCACCTTCCCAGCCCTCTTCTCAGATTTTTAAAAATTTGTTTTGTTTTGTTTTCTGAGACAATCATGCCATGTAATGTAGGATAACTTTACATTCACGATCCTCCTGCTTTTGTCTCCCAAATGCTGGGATTAAAGACATGTACCCCCATATCTGGCTCCTACATGTGATTTGTTCGGCTTTTTGGAAAGTTCATACTGAAAGTAGTTTGCATCACTTCTTTACTGTCCTCTTACTGACTTTCCTGTTTCTGGGTACCCCTGGAGTGGGACCACAGAATTAAAGGATCACTTTCACAGGGAATGTTTCTTATGGAGCATGATCATTTTGAAAACTACTGGATCAATTCCTTATAATTGTTGTGGATGATGCTGCAACAAATATCCTAAAAGGTTGTTTTGTATCTTTCTCCTCTGCTTAATTCTTAGAGTAGGGGAAGCAAATGTCAGGCTCCAGGTACTGCATCAAGAAGTTTAAGCAATTTTACTAATCAAGAGATTTTGAAAATTTTGAGACTTGTATTTACAGATGATTAGTAAAAAAAAAAAGATTTTTACTGAAAATTCTTGTGGTTGTGATTGTCTCTACCTCCTCTCTTCCTATCTCCTTTCTTCCTACCTCCCTCTCTTTCTACACCCTCTCGTCCTACCTTCCTCTCTTCCTCTCTCTTTTCCTTTCTTCCCTCCATTCAAGACTTGAGGTTCTAAAATTTACTGAACTGTGCATTAATTGAGAAATGAGTAGAGCCGAATCCTCACAGAGCTGACTGGGATGGAAGATGTGCATTTGCCAGCCGCAAGCAAATGCCCATTTCCAGCCAGCCTCACAGATGCATTCGTTTCTATAGGGTTTCCAGTGAGCATTTTTACTAAATCTTCACTGTTTTTTTAGAATATTAATTTTAATAATGTTGACACTTTTTTAAAATTTTATTTTATTGTAAAGATGCTGTACAGAAGGGTTACAGTTACATGAGTAATGTAGAGAGTATATTTCTTGTTGAGCATTGTTACCCCCTTTTTCTTTTTGCCAGTCCTGGAGCTTGAACTCAGGGCCTGGGCACTGTCCCTAAGCTTCTTTTGCTCAGGGCTTGCACTCTACTGCTTGAGCCAAAGCTCCACTTCTGGCTTTTTCTGTTTATGTGGTGTTAAGGAATGGAACCCAGGGTTTCATGCATGTTGGGCAAGCACTCTACCACTAAGCCACATTTCCAGCTCCGACACTTTGCTTTTTCTTACTGTATTTTACTCTGAAAGAAACGTGAGGGCATTAATTATCTGTACAATTCATATTTTCTTCCTGCTGCAATGATTTGTCTGTATCCAGTGATTTCTATGGAAGAAGGTAAGAAATGGTATTCAGAATCTCATCAGGTATTTTATTTCAACTACTTCATACATTTTTTTAAAAAACACCATAAGGAAATAGATGTTATTATTTCCACATTATGGTAGAAAAGGTAGGGTTTGGCAAAGGTAAAAATGTTTGTAAAATATTTCAGGTAATGTATTCTAGAGTTAAGTGTTCCCTCAGTCTGATGAACCCTGTGTTAAGGGTTAAATTGGGCTATCATCTCTTCCCTCTCCTTTATCTCCATACCCAACAATCTGAATGGTACATTATGGTCACAATCTCTCTCTCACTCTCCCTCCCTCCCTCCCTCCCTCTCTCTTTCTCTTTCTCTCTCTCTCTCTCTGTCTCTCAAAGCCAGGTATCTTTGCAGAGGAGTGAGAAGAGAGAGCAACAATGCCCTTAGTTGTCATCTTTACCTCATCTTTCAACCTAGAAAGGGAGAACAGACTTACAGATTGACTTTTAAAAACTGGTCAATTATATGAGCACCTGCCCATGTCCCCCAAGACTAGGAGCAGTATGACGTAGATATGTAATGTCAGATATGGGATCCGAAGGAGGTAGAGAGGGTCAGGTTCTCAGCTACAGGTTAAGCCAGTTAACAATTATTGAACAGTTACCATATGAGCTTTCCAGGCATTATCCCAGTGAATCCTATACTCTGTGGTAGGTATGATTTATAGTCACATTTACAGATACTGAATTTGTCTAGCCTTGAAAATTCTTTTTTCTTTTTGTGCTTTTGTTTGGTTTTTGAGATAGGGTCTTAATATGCAGCCCAGGCTGGCCTAAAACTGTGATAATATGCAGCCCAGGCTGGCCTGAAGCTGTGATCCCTTTGCTTAGCTTCTCAAGTGCTAGGATTACAAGTGTGCACCTCCCTGCCTGGCTGCCTATTGCTGTTTAAGTTTTAACCACTTTATCTTATAATGGACATAACTTTTATGTTAAGCTCTAACTTCTACCTTTCTATGCTCTTTTATAGAAGATGACATGAAAATTGATGAGAAATGTGTGGAAGCAGGTAACTTTTCCTCCACATTGACTTACCTATGACCATGAGAACTATGATGCTCCTCAGCTATCGATTATCAGAAGCAGAGGTGTACAAAGAGACCACAGGCCCTTCCTCGAAGAAATATGCAAAATACCCTCTTTGCCCCTTCCCCTAACCATAACATGCCTTTCGCCGTGAGTGTGCATTTGCAAAGAGACGTACAGCTGGAGAAGTGCTCCTAGGCTAGCCTAGGAAAATATTCTAGAAAATAGCCTCTTGTAAAAGATCTAGAAACAATTTACAATAATCAGTGTTTCAGATGGTGCTCACCTGAAACCCTTGTACTCCTTGTGGAACAGTAGAGAATAGTGTTATGCCAAAATATATCAGTATTTTAATGTTAAGTTTGGTGCAATCTTCTGGTAGATTTTTAGTAAAGATAGATGGTAGTAGGTTCCAAATTTTTGAGAAATATATGAAAACTTTTAATATTTCAGTATTTAAATTTCTTTTGTGAATTAGAAAAAAAGGCCTTTTGTTTTCAAATTTATGGTGATACTACAATTAGATCAAGTTTCACTAGGAAGCTGGTGACTCAAGCCTGTAATCTTACTTGGGAGATGGAGATGGAGGATCATAATTGGAGGCCAGCTGGGGCAAAAGCTCTTGAAACTCCATCTCTCTCAATGACTGAACATAGTTGCACGTGGCTGATATCCCAGCTATGGGAGAAGCACATCCCTGGTGACACAGGGAGGCACAAGTGGGAAAATCAAAGCCCAGGTTGGCCCAGGCATGAAGTAAGATCCTACCTCAAAAATAACCAATGGAAAAAAATGGCTAACGGCATGGTTCAAGTGATTTTTGTGTGTACCTTGCAAGCTCAAGGCCCTAGATACAACCCCCAATACCACAGAAAAGGAAGAGGAAGAACAGGAAGAAGAGTAGGAGGAGAGGAAGGAGGAAGAGTAGGAAGAAGGGTCATTAGGAACAAATTGGGAATGATGGTGTATACCTGTAATCCTAGCTACTTGTGAAGAAGAGATAGGAGAATTACAGTTAAAGGTCAGTCCAGGAAAAAGTTAGAGATGCTTTCTCAAAAGTAATCCAAGTATAGTAGTGTTAGTCTATCATCTCAGCTACTCATGAGGCAGAGGCAGAAAGATCATAGTGTGAGGACTACCTGGGCAAAAGTGTGAGACCCTATCTGAAAAACCGACTAAAAGGAAAAGGACTAGGGAACAAGGTTCAAATGGCAGGGTACCTGATTAACAAGTAAAAGGTTCTGAGTTCAATCCTTAATACCGCCAAAGGGAGGAATCAAAGGAATCTGTGTATCAGGGAAAGCAGTTGCACAGATGTTAGCTTGACAAATGAAATTTTTCTTGACTTTAGTTGCTGGTCTAGTTTCTACAGATCAAAGAATTATTTCAAAGATTCACATAGATTTTTCCAGAACAATTGCAGAAAAATTCTAATATGTTTATTTTACTAAGCATGGATTCTAGTTGTTAAAACTTTGGGAAATATTCCCTTTTTAAAATTTTAATTGAAATGTTATTGAACAACATGTTTGCATGTTTCAAAATTTGAAAACTACTAAAGCATATTCAAGTTCGTCTATTTCCTTGTTTTCCTTTTTTTTTGTATTGGGGATTCAACCCAGGGTCTCCAGCATGAAGGCTTTATCATTGAGTCACATCACTGGTCCTTCAATTTTCTCTTTGGAACCAACAAATGTCTTCTGTCTCCTCGTATCCCGCCAGACATATTCTCTGCATACAAAAACAATGATGCACCTCGAACTTTTTGTCCCCAAACATGAAAGCATATACCTTTTGATCTGTACTATATACACTATTCTGTTCCTGGCCTTTTAATTACATATCTTGAAAATGATTCTTTTACGTTAAAAAAAAAGCCAACTTGTGGACATATGATTATGTCCAATTATTTATAAGAAGTGCTATTAAATAGCTTTATAAATATATCATTTAACACATGTGAGCAATGCTTAGATACAATGTTGCCTGATAAAAGGATGTGTATGTGGATAAACATAATAATCCCTATATATTTCAAGTTGGTCCGTGTAAATTCTAGTTCCTTATTCTCTCTTGCCTTTTTTTTGTTTTGTTTTTTGTTTTTGTCGGTCATGGGGCTTGAACTTTGGGCCTGTGCGCTGTCCCTGAAATCTTCAGTTCAAGGCAATTGCTCTACCACTTGAGCCATTTCTTATGATTAATTGGAGATAAGAGTCTCATGGACTTTCCTGCCCAGGCTGGCTTTGAGCTGTGATCCCAGATCTCAGCCTCCTGAGTAGCTAGGATTACAGGTGTGAGCCATCAGTGCCTGGCATAGCTCTTTGTTCTTTAAGAAATTGTCTCAACTAATAAGATCTTTCTCAGTTACCTTAACAGACTTCCTCAACCAAGCCATTCATGAGCTCTTTCTTGCCATGCTTCCTTACTATGGATGACCAGCTGTGCAGGCAGGGTGCAACCCTTCCACCTCCACAAGCTATCCAACAGAAAAGCTATGCTGTACTCAATTTTCTGTCAGTGACCCTGCGATGATCCACTTTCCCTTCCCTCTAGTCTCTTTTTTCAAGGTTGTTGAAATGAATGACATTTTCTTATGTATTTTATGTTCATGCAGCATCATAGATTGTCATAACATTCTTGTCATAACGTATATGAAACTGTATCTCATATGTGCCATAGAGAAACTGCTGACTTGACCATGATATAAGGAAAAAGGCAATTAGACTGCTAAAATGTCAACTTGATTTAGGTAGCAATGTAATAACATTTTTGCTTTTTGCTTTCCTGAAAAACCACAGATGAAGAAACATTTGAATCTGGTATGTACTAGACATGTATTTGGTAATTATTTTTAAGTGTGTATATTCCCTAACTTTGTATAACTTAAACACATATCTAGGGCTATGATACACTAATTATTCAAATGGAATAGTAAAATAATAGTAAAAGTAAAAACCATATTGGATGATAGCTATTTTAATTTGCTTCACTATAGTAACCATTTTACTATCTATATGTGCCCCCGTAACATCATGTTGCCAATCTTACATATACATATAACATTTATTTTAAAAATGAATTAACAGTAGAGTTCTGAGCTATTATAGATTTCAATTAACCTGTGCTTCTCCTAGAGTCAAAATTGTCCCCAAGGGGGCATTTTGGAGCACTATAGGGGTTGACAGGATTGTTTCATAGATTGGGGCACTACCAGCCTTTAACTGGTAGTATCAGAAATGCCAGGCATCTTACACTGTATGCAACCACCCTGACAATGAAGGGGTGTCTCTTCTTATGCCATAGTGATATAAGTTTTCAGAAGATCTAACAAAAAAAGTCTATTCTGGAGGGAGACATTCGAACAGAATGTTCAAATACCTTATTAACACATTCTGTAAACTCCACATGGATAATGAATCCAATTGAAAATGTGGTATCTATACTGAATCTGTTTTCTTCTTCTTTAATACATTGTTATTATTGATGACATCTAGTAAATATGAAGTATCTATTCCTCAAAATAATGTTGATGTCATGAGTAATAAAATAGGTCCTACAGAGTGGTTTGAAAAAAACATCTGGGTGCTAGTGGCTCATGCCTCTGATCCTAGCTACTCAGGAGGCTGAAATCTAAGGATCATAGTTTAAAGCCATCCCCGTAGGAAAGTCTGTAAAGACTCTTATCTTCATTAACCATGAGAAAGCCAGAAATGGGGTTATGACTCAAGTGGTAAAGTTGTAGCTCTGCACAAAAAACTTCAGGGACGTTCCCTCACCCTGAGTTCAAGCTCCAGGACTGGCACAAAAACAAACAAAAAAAGAGAAAAAAAACACTAAAAAACAAACAAGCTGGTAATCTGTTGGAGCATGTTAACATTTCCTTATCTTCATTTTCTACATTTTATTAATCTTGAATTTATTTGGCAAATTATTCCTACTTTGATTAAAGCAGTTTCCCTTTTTTACTGTACACAAGTAAATTTGGTCTATCATTACTTAGAAAAACAATTCTTATTTTAGTGTCCATCTATTCCCTTTGTTATTCTTTTTTTTGGGGGGGTTAAATGTACTTTAATAAGTATTAAGTGCTAATTGTGCAAAATAATTACACTATACATTGTAGATTGCATTAACATTAATACTGAAAATTATTAATAAAAATTTTACAATTGAAAAATTAAAATCTTTTAAATGATATTTGCATAATATTAAATTTTATTAGGCAAATAGCACATTTGCTATCTGTACTCTTTTTTTGATAGTTTGAAATATTTTTTTATTTTTTATTGTGAAAATACTGTACAGAGGGGTTACACTTACATGGGCAAGATAGTGAGTACATTTCTTATCAAGCATTGTAGCCTCCTCCTTTGTTTACCCTTCCCATCCCTTCCCAGCCTCCGCCTCCCCCATCCCCCCACCCAATCCTCCCCCCTCACCAAAGTTGTAAAGTTTGTTTTCGACATGACAACTTGTACTTCTCATTGTTGCAATGGGTCCACCTGTATCCTTATTTAAACGACTTGTTTTTCCCCTTCCCCTCCACAAATTATACCGACATCAAATACAGTGAAAGCAGGGGTTATACTGTATATTATATGTTATTCTGTATATATATATATATATATATATATATATATATTTGTATATTCTATAAGGAAAAATGTTCTGATTTTTCTCATGGCCTTTTCTATGGCCTTTTCATTTAAGTTGATAGAAATAAACATGCAATAGTTTTTTATATTTTCCAAAATAGTCATAGCCCCAATTTTATGTTTTGATATATATTTTTTTTAATTTTTGCAAGTCCTGGGGCTTGAACTCAGGCCTGGACATTGTCCTGGAGCTTCTTTTGCTCAAGGCTAGCACTTTACCACTTGAGCCACAGTACCACTTCAGGCTTTTTATGGTTATGTGGTACTGAGGAATTGAACTCAGTGTATAGATATAGATATATATATATATGTATATATATATGTATATATATAATAGAAATTAATTTTTAAATTTTTTCTTTATATTAGTTAGAACATTATATTGATTTTTTTAATTACTGATTTTTTTTAAATTACATGTATGGTATATCACCTATGAATTAATTTACTAATATTAGAGTTGGGTGCCAGTAGCTCACACCTGTAATCCAAGCTACTCAGGAGGCTGAGATCTGAGGATTGTGGTTCAAAGCCAGGAAAAGTGCATGAGACTCTTATTTCCAATTAATCACTAGAAAATGGAAAGTGGCGCTGTGGCTCAAGTGGAAGAGCTGAAGAGCTTAGGGACACCGCCCAAGCCCAGAGTTCAAGTCCCACGACCAACCAAAAAAATAGTATTAGAAAGATTGCTATTAATACTAGTTCTAAAAAGATAGTATTAAGACAGATGGAGTTGAGAACTACTTCTACTTATATTGTTTCCAAATTCCTATTTTCCAATAGATGCTTGGCCTATTAGGAGTAATTTAATGATCTACACTTGGTGTTATATTTGCAGTTAGCTTCATTTTAATCCCTCTATTATACTCATTCTTCTTTATTCTGTTCATTATTATACTGGAAAACCACTCCATACAACTACAGCTGTGTCTGAGGCTTAGTTGTTTGAAAGGTTTGAGAAAAGAAAGGCAGTGTGATGTAATGGGTAAGGTCAGGGATTTGTGCCTCATTGTCCAGGTATCAGTGTTGGCCCTTTTCACCGTGAGCCTTCTTACACTTTCTTAGCCTTTTGACCTTTATGTCTCAAATCTCTAAAATGGAAGCAATAATTTACATAAGCCAAGTGCTTAGGATGGAACCAAGCACAACAGTAAGTGCTCCATGAGTGTTATCTTGCTCCTTAGGGTGGCCAGCACCTGGTTGAGCCCTTAACTATGGTGAGGCAGCCCTACTTCATGGTTCTCAGTTGAAAGAATGAGAACTCTCAAGAACTTTCTGACTCTCTTAGGAGCTCAATTAAGGAGCAGTTAGCACCCAGTTGGCATATTTTCCAAGTAGATAACCCTTGGCAGTCATTCACACTTTCTCTTGTTACTCAGAGGACTTAGCAGGCTGTTAAGGATCTTTTGTTTTATCTCTCCGCATTGAATGAAGTATAAAGTAACCTTTTTGAGTTTCTCTAGGAGGTGATGTGTAGTCTAAGGAAGAACCTGGACAAAACACAGAAAATATGGTTGTTACAAAATGTAACAACAACAAAACAAAAACAAAACCCCAAACCCCTCAAACAATGTGTTTAGTGCTCAGATTCCCTTGTTCTTAAGGGGCCTGCTGGAGATAGAAGTGTGTGTGAGGTTAGACCGACCTAGCCAGGACTCAGGAATGAAGAGGCTTAGATGGGAGACTACTGCAGCATCTGCCCCATCGGCCTGGCATCTATCCCACCCCTTCCTCCCCTTCAGAGAACACAGCAATATGGCCTGTGGGGAGGAGGGAAGGTACAATCCATTGCCTTGCAACTTCTGTTTCAAGACCTGTTTTGTGCTAATCAATGGGACATTTAAAAAAAGTATATTCAGGGAAAGTTTTGATAGGTAATATATAGGAAAAAATTACTGCTTCTAGGAGCAGAGTTAGGCCAACTGGATTTCTCGGTTTCCAATGACACGGTCATTTGCCTTGCCAAATTGTACCCAACTCACAATCTTTGCTAATGGTGATGGGAATATCTTGACATACCATTTACCTATATTTGATTACTAATTTGATCTTCTCAAAGGCTTAACTTTTTCATGTTTCTGTCTGTACTTGACCATATATCCAGAGGAACTATCAGAAGGTAATTCCATTTTTATTTCCTAACTGTACCAGATCGAACTATTTAAGGTCTTTCAGCAGTAACTTGACAGAAAAACTTTTAAGAGGAAGGGATGGTACTTTCAGCATGAAATCAATGATTAAATAAATGTTCAGTTTCATAGAACATATTTTAAATGTATAAGGAAAGTAATTCTACTTTACACATATGTAACTTGGGAGATATTTGTATTAAACTTATTGACATACCTCAGTGAGAAAATATGCTTACTTATCAGAAGATGGAATAGATACAGATGTTTTCTGTTTTAAAAAATGCATTGTTTAAATAAGGTTAAGAAAAAACAATTATATATATCTGATCATCATATGAACAAATGTTCTTCTTATATCAATGATCAGAACAGTTGTAAAAATGATAACTGACATAGTAAGAATAAAACAATCTGGCTGGGTGCCAGTGACTCACGCCTGTAAATCTACCTACTCAGGAAGCTGAGATCTGAGGATCATGGTTCAAAAACAATCATAGGCAGGAAAGTCCACCTCCACTAAACTACCAGAAAACCAGAAGTAGTGCTGTGACTCAAGCACTAGAGCACTCACCTTGAACTGAAGAGCTGAGGGATAGTGTCCAGGCCCAGAGTTCAAGTCCCAGGACACCCAGAAACAATTGGCTGCCAAAGAATAAATATATCTAGCAAACTGATTAACTAGGGCTTTCAAGAGCACACCATATCTGCAAGTTAAAGCCAACACCAGTTTCTATTTATTTAAAATAAGTTTTCTTGGGTGTGTTTAAAAGTGCACCCAGTCTTTTCTGTGGTCTTTTTTTTTCCTTTTTTTTTTTTTTGGTGACAGAGTCTCATTGTATACATAGTATAGATAGTTCAGCTGGTCTCAGACTCAGCTGGTCTTTCTGCCTCAGTTTCCTGAGTGCTGGGATTTTTATAGGTGTGTACCACCACTCCTGCCTTCTTTCTTATAACTTTAAACAAATCTATAGAAGTTTCTTGCAGTCAACCACACTGGACAGCAATGATTTAGTATAATGAAGTTCTGCAAAGTATCTGTAGTTTGTTGGGTAAGAATAGGATGGAAAGTGCTGGTAACGTTTTTTGAGCAGGGAAGATGGTATTAGAGTTTAAACTGAGAGCCTCTTGCTTGCTTAGTAGGTGTGGTATCACTTGACCTCCTCATCTCATGCCCCTTTTGCATTTTTTTGTTAGTCGCAGGGCTTGAACGCTGTCCTTGAGCTTTTTTACTGAAGGCTATCACTCTATTACTTTGAGCCACAGCTCCACTTCTGGTTAGTTGGTGATATGAATCTCATAGACTTTCCTGCCTGGGCTGGCTTCAAACCATGATCCTCAGATCTCAACCTCCTGAGTAACTAGGATTACAGGCATGGGCCACCAGAGCATAGTACATTTGTTATTTTTGAGGTAGGGTCTCACTTTCACTTGGGCTAACACAGACTGACATGTATGCAACACTATGCCAAACCATTGGTTGAGATGGAGGCTCTTGAACTTTTTTATTTGAGCTAGCCTCCAACTGTGATCCTCCATCCCTATTTCCCAAGTATCTAGGATTATAGGTGTGAACTACCATACTTGGCTGCTGAGAGCAATCTTTTTTTATATAGCACCAAATCCAAATTTAATGAAAAAGAATGATTAAATTAACACTATACAGTAAGGACTAAGATGCACAAGATGATAGTCTTGTTTGTTTTAATCAATAATTGTGTTGAGAACAATCTTAATAAGACATCCAAGAATAAATAATGTAAAGATGATTTAACATATTCATTCTCTCTGCTCTTACATATTCTGTTTCTGCCATTCTCTGTGTTACAGATAAGGACGAATTTGTTGGCTATGGGCAGAAGTTCTTTATTGGTAGGTGATTGTGGGTGAATTTTTGTTAGTCTGTTAAGTGATATTCATCCTAGCCTTATGCCCCGATGAAATCTTTCTTTGTTATTGAACATTTCCAAACTAGTTCCTTATCCTGGTTTTTCTATGTCTGCTTCTGTCTTGGCAATAGTATAATCTATTGATTATTTGTTTCAGTTAATAATAATCAATAATCTATTGATTATTTTCAAATTTACTGAATAGCTCTTAATTATTTGTCAAAGCTTAATCTTTTGATTTTCTACCAGAAGATTCTAATGATATAATTTTTCTAACTATTAAACTCATCTTTTATGACCACTTAATCTCACCTGGGCAGAGTTTTCTTAATGGAAAAGCATCTGCCATTTAAAGCTCTCTGGACCTCTTTTTCATGAGGCAGGAGAGAACAACTGAGCTACAGCTAGGAAACTGGAACATTGGATCCCAAATGTGGATGCAGGATAGGGTCGATGGGAGAGCTTTACAAATACCAGTGGCCACCTTTATACATTGCTTCCAGAATATTGGCCCTTGCCATTAGATAAAGTTAAGCAGTGGAGGAAACCCTTAGGTAAGGCTGAGTGGGAGAAGCAGCTGCAAAAGCCTGAGTGGAGTCAGGAGGGTATGTGTGTAGGGCACAGTGGAGGCCCAGTGCTGGTCAGACCCAGAGAGACATCTCACAACCTCAACAGAGATGTTCTCTCATCTCACTTGTGCTCCAACACTGTGCCAAGCTCAGTAATTGTTGGCCTATCTAACAAAGGGGCTGTTGGCTGCTACAATAAAAGCAAACATATGAAAGATGATAAAAAGCCGGAGAAGGGAGTTACAGATATGGCACGTACAAGGCTACAATGAATCCTGTAGTAGGGAATCATAGTGTGGATATTTGTGTAAACTCATGGTTTTCAATATAAACAAATACAAAATACACAGAAAGAAGAGAGACAGGGAAAGAAAGAGATAGTTTTCTAGCTCTACATATTGAGAGGACTTGACAGCAGCTCTGCAAATTCCAAAAAATCCTTCTAATTCAACTAGCAGACAAAGGGGTTCTGGGAGTTCAGAAATCATGATCAAGAGGCCCAACTTTGCCACTAAGCAACTACCTAGGCTTTCTGTGTCTTATATATTCATTCATCTGAAAAATGTGAATGAGGGAAGCCTGTTTTGCTGTTTCCACCCTGGCCCAAGCCTCTATCATCTTTCACTCAGACCACTGCATTGGCTTCTTTCCTAACCACTATACCCTGAGACTATCTCCCTAGCATTTGCATCCTCCCCACAGTGACCAGAGGAACTCTTCAGTCAGAAATCACATCACATCCTCTCTCTCTCTCCCTCTCCCTCTCTCTCTCTCTCTCTCTCTCTCTCTCTCTCTCTCTCTCTCTCTCTCTCTCTCTCTTCAACATTCAATGGCTTCTCACCATACTTTGTTTTGGTTTGGTTGAGAGAGGATCTCCCTATGTAGCCTCGAGGATTCTCCTGCCTCAGCCTCCCAAATGCTAAGATTATAGGTGTGTGTCATCGTGTCCATCTTTCTAATCTCACTTTAACCCAACAACTTCTCAAGGTCCTCTGTGATCTGGCTGTATTTCCTTCTCCTACCATGCTTTCTTGCCCCTTCTCTGAGCACATCCGTGTCTGTCCTTTGAGTTTATGCTTCCCTCAGGTAGGATTGCTCTCCCCCCCACTCCCCGGTGCTGACCTCCTTACTGCATCAAGACATCTGCTCAATGCCATCTTCTCAGACACTTTAACTGAGATGCCCACCCAAAAAGCACCTTGTCATTCTCTGTTCATTTATTCTTTTCCTAAGCATTTAGTTTTGCTGTTTATCTTGATATCTTCTCTCTCAATAATTATGGAGTTATAAGAAGATAGACTTGAATTAGTTGACCACTGCATTCCAGCAACCCTGGCATATAATGGATGTAACTTCTTCTACTTTCCCTTGATATGCTTTTTTAATCTTCTAATTTCAGATAGACATATATATGTTTGTTTATATGTATATATTTGTATATGTAGGTTTATGTATTTTTTATATTTATATACATTTGCTTTTGTTTTTTGTAGCAGTACTGAGAATTGAACTCAGGCCCTCATGCTTGGCCTGAGAGTTTTACCATCCAAACAAGACTATTATATGAATGAGCACTCTAGGGTCACAGGCACTACATGCTTGATCAGACTTGCAGCAAGAAAGCATCTGTGCTGGATCTTACTGTCTTTGTGTTTGCACCCTCCCCAGCTGGTTTCCGCCGCAGCATGCGCCTCTGCCGCAGGAAGTCTCACCTCAGACAGCTGCATGCTAGCGTGTGCCATGCAGGGAGCTGCTGCAGTGCAGTGGGGGCCCCCTATGAGGAGGTGGTAAGATGCCAGCGGCACCCCTCGGACAAGCACCGCCTCATAGTGCTGGTCGGTACGTCCCAGTGTGCACTGTCTGCTCTTCTTTGGCAAGCTGTCATAGATTTAGTTGTCTTGCATTGGGAGTTGTAGCAAAAGTAAGACCCTTTATGAACTTCTGTAGAATTACCTTTTGAAAAGTATACAATTAAATGTGATATGCCATGCCATGTTGAACTTGTATAATAACAAGTTGCTATTTGCTGCAGTTACAACTGATAAGGTTCTGCCTGTTAAGAATTTGTTCTAGACTCATAGTATACTCTCAGACTGGATCATTAGTCTGTATGAGGAAAACAAATCCTTATAATTCATTTCTCTAAGAAAGTTGTAGCCATCTCCTTTAAAAAAGTATCTTAATATTGTTTTTTTCTTCTATTTTTTACATTGGTACTGGGGTTTGAACTCAGGGCCCTACAGTTATTAGGTAGACACTTCAGCCACTGTCCCATTGCATATACCCTCAGTGCCAAGGGACAGAGAAATATTGAGCTGAGGTGATCTGATTTTGTTATCAAGATCTGCAAAGTTGGTCCTTGTTTAGTATACCCTCACATTGAATACCCTTACATTGACTACCATCCTGGTGGTCTGTTCAGCTGTGAGCCAGGCAGGTGTCCCAGAGTAGAAAATGTTTGACAGCCAGAACCAGCTCTGATATTTGCAGCACCTGTTGAAAAATGAAACTATAAGGCCCTTTGTTCAAAGGTACAACAGCAGAGCATTAATCTAAGCCCAGTATCATCTCTGAGCATGGTCCTTACATTATTACTTAGGTTCTATGCCTGTGAAGTCAGGCTTGGCTTCAGATTACACACAGGATGCCCACTCATCCAGCCCATCAAAAATGTGACCCCGGATTCTGTAAATCCCAGGACAGTTATCATCAGTTTGCCTTCTGATTGTGTCTTCATAGCAATTTCATTTGAAGAAGAAAGGCAGGATGTTTCAGATTATCTGAAATGAGACTAGCAGTCTTATAGCATCCAACATTGGATAAAGTTTTCTGAAGGCGACAGAGTTCTACAATGATCCTACTTTGCCTCTGAAAGTTGGAACAATGTGGGTTATTCCATGAGTCACCAGAAAAATCCCCAAGAGTTTTCTGTTGCTGTTCCAGTTCACAAGAAGGGATATCATAGTGATTTCCTTAAAAACGTTTGTTCTCAAATTTCTGAAATGGAATAACTGAAATGGTGATTTTACCACAGGATTATATTTCCACATCTAATGATTGCTGCTTGTGATTGCTTTGGTTTAGGACCTTCTGGTGTTGGAGTCAATGAACTGAGAAGACAACTTATTGAATTCAATCCCAACTATTATCAAAGTGCTGTGCCACGTATGTATGTTAATTTTTCTTTCATAGAGGTTCATGCTTTGTTATAACTTTACTTTCAACTTGGAATGTACTTCCTTTATGAAACTATGTCATACTACCTTTCTTGTAAAAGTATAAGATATAAGGGATAATCCCTAAATACTTCTAACTATATTTATCAAATAAAGAAAACTGACTTACCCACATGTACTCAATTAGGCTTTAAAAAGGTGACTTTGCCTTTTTCTCATCTTAATAATCATACATATGACCATTCAGGAAATATAATGTTTAGCAATAATGGCTAACATTCTTTTAATACTGTTTTTCTGGCATTGTACTTGACTATAGTGTTATTTTTAAAATTTACATATAAAAACTTAAGTAAATTTATGAATAAGATTATTCAATATATGGAGGCTTTTTAAAAGTCATGTTTTCTAATTGCCTTTTACCAAAGACTCCTTTCTTTCAACTACCAAGACATAATCTTCCTTATTTTTCTCTGCACTCACCAAATTTTAAACACTTAGAGGTGTGTGTGTGTGTGTGTGTGTGTGTGTGTGTTTAAACTTTAAGATACTAGAGAACTACAATCCTAAAAATGTAAGGTATTGTTATTTGCTTATTGGAATTAATTATTGGAATAATCCTTCAGAGAAAAAATACAAAGTACTCTAATAACACTTGTTTGTAAAAGTAGGGAAGATAAAGACTTGAGATAGAATTCCTAATTTCAAGAAAATAGGTTTGGGGAGTAACAATGTTCAATAAGAAATATATTCATTACCTTACTCATGTAACTGTAATCCCTCTGACATCACCCTTGCAATCAAATCAAATTAAATTTTAAAAAAAGAAAATGAAAGGTCTATAATATCTGACCTCTAATATGTGTAAAAGGAGGTTCAAACTTTGACTGAGACATTAAATGAAAATATTTAAATAAAGAATATGAGAATTAGGTAAGTACTTCACACATATCAGCATTTGAAACAGCTGGGAAGGTTAATGGGAGATTTAAGGAGACTTTTCTTGAATAAAGCCATGATATGGGTCACTTCTGAGCCAATGGGGTTGGGAACAGCATGCAAATATGGCTGCTGCTTCTTCCCTTCAGTATAAGAGGGGGGAGTTTAGAGCTTCATATGTATTCCCTGCATTTAGGGGACACAAGAGACTGGTGTCAGGATTGTACTTGGACAATCTAAAGGACAAAAGCTTCCAGAAAGTAAGTGGCCAATGGCAGTAGTCTGTCACAGCAGGACAAGAGATAACATATGTAAAAGTCAGTCAAGAATTTATCTTGGCACCTACCCAAGAGGAAATCTCAGAAGAAAGCCAAAAGTAGACCCCAAAATACATCTGGATCTGGAAGGAATCACCAAGGTCTTGCAGAAACAGAGCTTGAATTTGAGAAACCCAGTTATTGTTTGTGATGATGGTGGATAGTAGGGTTTACAAAATAACCCATCTCATCTAAAAGAGAAAGAGCCAGATTTATTTTTTAATCTGTCAATTCAAAGGAAGTCAACAGTAGCCTTGGTATCAGGCAACTCAGAACTTCCTGCTTCCCTCTGAACTCTAACCATGGAGAGAGAACACTAGCAATAGAAATGTATTTGGGGGGAGTTGTTTTGTTTTTGTTGTTGTATGGTAACTGGGCATCAAGCCTGGGGCCTTGCTTATGCTGGACAAGCACTCTACCACTGATCTACTGAGCTACGTCTTCACTTAGGAGCAGTAGAAATGAATGACTGGAAAGAGAATTGAGTCCTACTCCCTGTCCCAATCCAGCTTCTCTAACTTCTGTCTTCCCTGGGTACAGCAAGTCTGAACAGATGTGTGAAGTCCAATATAAATACAGTTCATAATTCTGATTATTACATGGGATTGGAATTTTAACTACTTAATGGAGTCCCGATGATGAAAAAGTAATTATGACATGAATGATGACAGGTTTTTAAAAATTAAATTTAAGAATAACCAGAAGAATCATTGAAGTTGCTAGATTTTCATCCAGTGGCAAGAAGACCTTGCCTCAAAGGATGCCATGGAAGACCAGCAATGTTATTTCTTGATCTCATCCTATAAGCTGTGCTTCCTGAAGTAATGTCTTCATATGCAAAAGAACAGGCACTCATTTCAAATATAAAAGCTACAAAAGAAGCCACAGTTTCTCACTAGTCTCATCAAAGTAAAATACCCACAGACACAAAATTATTTTAAGAGGCTCAGATAGCCCCCCTTCAAAGAGAGATTTTTTTAAGTGTTTATTTTTGCTTCTTTCATTTGTTTTCATTTTGGTGCTGGGGATTAGATACAGAGCTTTGTGAATACTAGACAGTCACTGAGTTCAAACCCTTGTACCACCAAAAAGAATTGGTATTTGAGCCCTTGAAGATTAATTCCTTGATCATGTGGGGCCTGTATCAGGCTCCTAGTTGGGCATTTCCATGTGTTGACATCATCAGGTGTTGGTCTATTTCATTCTTAAGTTTTGTCAAATGAAAATACAGAACTTTTTTTTTTTTGGTTGGTCGTGGGGCTTGAACTCTGGGCCTGGGAGTTGTATCTGAGCTCTCCAGCTCAAGGCAAGTGCTCTGCCACTTGAGCCACAGTGCTACTTCCAGTTTTCTGGTGGTTAATTGGAGACAAGAGTCTCAGGAGCCAGGCACGGGTGGCTCACGCCTGTAATCCTAGCTACTCAGGAGGCTGAGATCTGAGGATCGTAGTCCAAAGCCAGCCCAGGCAGGAAAGTCCGTGAGACTCTTATCTCCAATAAACCACTAGAAAACCAGAAGTGGCACTGGGGCTCCAGTGGTAGAGAGCTCGCCTTGAGCTGAAGAGTGCAGGGACAGCACCCAAGCCCAGAGTTCAAGCCCCATGACTGACCAAAAACAAAAACAAAGAGTCTCAGGAATTTTCCTGCCTGGGCTGGCTTTGAAACTCAAACCTCAGATCTCAGCCTCCTGAGTAGCTAAGATTACAGGTGTGAGCCACTGGCACCAGGCTTCAGAACTTTTCTTTTTAATAAATAAGGGAAAATTGCTCTAGCAGAGACTAATGGGTATGCTTTGCAGCATGTAGGATACAGAGTTAGAATTGTGCATTTTTATTCTTTGAGTTCTAAGAACCTAGTAGGGGGTATGTACTAGCTGAATAAATATATGCTGACAATAGACAAGTCGCTTTTAGGTATTTGGTGAAATTAAGGAGCTTATAATTAAAATGGCCCTATCAGAAAGTCAGATTGGAAAGTTATCTGGATTGACCAAGGGTTTTTTTTTCTTCTGTTGTTGTTTGGGTGTTTTTTTTTCCTGTTGTTTGTTTGGTTTTGTTTTCCCAGAACTCAGGTGGCCAGGTGCTTGCTCAGGTTGCTAATGCTGGAGCTCTACTACTTGAGTCATGCCTCCAGTCTAGTATTTTGTGGGTTAATTCAAGATGGAGTTTCAAAAACTTGTCTGCCATGGCTAGCTTCAAACATTGGTACTCCAGGTCTCAGCCTCTCAGTAGGTAAGATTACAGACAGGCATGAGCCACCAGAACCTGCCTAGGATTGGCCAAGATTTTGATAATATCCAAAACTAATCATCACCTCCACTAGGGTATTGATTCATCTAGGAAAGACTGCAGATTGTCATGGGCTGTCTCTATTTCATATCTGAGACAATCAGATTTGATATAGTAAAAAATATTACTCTAGATCAGGGTAATTTGGTTATTTATAACATCAGATGAGGGCAATATAAAACTGTCAATACGGGCTGGGAAGATGGCTCAGTGGTAGAGCGCTTGCCTTGCATGCATGAGGCCCTGGGTTCGATTCCTCAGCACCACATAAGCAAAAAAGAAAAAAGCCGAAAGTGGTGCTCTGGCTCCAGTAGTAGAGCGCTAGCACTGAGCTGAAGACCTGAGGGACAGCGCCCAGGCCCAGAGTTCAGGCCCCATGACTGGACCCAAAAAAGAAAAAAACAACCCCCCCCCAAAAAAACTGTCAGTACAAGCAGATGACCACCAACAGCCAACAGCATTGGAGGAGCATACGTTCTCTTGTGTACTACATAATTTCTTAGGCATCATCTGGCCTGTGAGCCACACATTCCCCATCCCTGGGAAAGAAGCACAACCGGTAGACTCTAGTTTTAGCTTTGCTCTTCATTGATCTTAAGAATGTGATCAAGTTAGTTACACTCCAGAAGCATCAGTTACTCCTCAGTAAAAATATGGGACAACATTTTACCTCGCTAGAAGTTCAGAGCATGAAGTCAGAAATGCATTGTCTATATAAACAATATTGTTGGTGTTGCCACATGTGAGCATACAGGCATCTTAGTTAGGGTTCGCATACAATCAGTATTGTCTGCTTGGAAGTAATAGAATGTGTTCTTTAGAACTCCTTATGCTGGCTTGAAAACATTTGTTTCCACACTATGAACAATCAATGAAGATTTACAGATTGACTGATTTTGATAACTTCCACTTTCTTATAATCAATTCAGTATTCCACTTTTTGGTCCTAGCATTTACCTGTGTATGGATTCATTTATTTGTTCTGATTGGGCTTCTTCATCCAAATGCATATTGGTAACAAGTCTAAACATTTTGAAGACACTGAAACTTTTCATTATCCCCCCTTTTTTTTGACAGACACTACTCGTTCCCCAAAGAGTTATGAAGTGAATGGACGTGAGTATCACTATGTGTCAAAGGAAGAATTTGAAAGCCTCATATATAGTCACAGGTAAGGGCTAGTAGAAAAGCTAATTTTTGCCTAAGGTTATTTGACCTACAAAATAACCTCCATTTTTATGGATTTTCTAAAGCTCCTGGTGGTGGTTTAATTCCTCTTCTTTCTGGAGAGTTATGCAAGAAGCATAACTACACTGGTATAACAATTCATTGAGTTTGGAAAGGGAGCAGAATTGAGCTGCAAGCTTAAGAGGATTTAAGGAAGTAGCTATGTCTTAGGTCTCCCAATATATTTGTTTCTACTGCTGAATATCCATTTATACCAGCAAAGTCTATTTAAATTCAGTTTGCCTTCATGTAACTATGATTAATATTTCACTTGTTGAAAGAATTTTTGTTTCTTTGGTTCCATCCTGGCAGGATGCTGGAGTATGGTGAGTACAAAGGCCACCTGTATGGTACTAGTGTGGATGCTGTTCAGGCAGTCCTGGATAAAGGAAAGATCTGTGTCATGGACTTGGAGCCTCAGGTGGGTCTGTGGTGGAATGTTTCTCATCTCTTCCTAGTCATGAGTACATGTCAACCTATGTTGTTCATGTGCCAAGATATTGTATTGTAACCTTTTGAAGAATAAGACCACTTCTCACTTCCCAGAGCCAGGTTGTTACTTGAAGTGTCAGTTGCTAACATTTTGTTTTGAGTTGGTGAGGGAGTCTGCTCCTCAGACACAAAACCAGAACTAGGTGCTCTACCATTTTGAGCCACAGCGCCATTTCCAGTTTTCTGGTGGTTAATTGCTGATAACAGTTTCATGGACTTTCCTGCAGCAGCTGGCTTTGAACCTCGATTCTCAGATCTCAGCCTCCTCCTGAGTAGCTAGGATAATAGGCATGAGCCACTAGTGCTCAGCTAGGCCCAGTTTTTATGATCAATGTTCTTTAGTCATTCAAAATGTATACTTTGTGTGCTAAAGGGAATTGTAAGAAGAGAGCTATGTTCTCCTTGGGTCAAGGCCTATGATCAGTGTGAACATGGCAGTAGTATCTAATGTGAAGTAATGGCAGAAAGAGAGGGCAGTGGGAGTGGAATAGAGTTATCTTTTTTTTTTTTGGGTCTGGTCATGGGGCTTGAACTCTGGGCCTGGGCGCTGTCCCTCAGCTCTTCAGCTCAAGGCTAGCACTCTACCACTTGAGCCACAGCGCCACTTCTGGCTTTTTTCTTTTTGCTTATGTGGTGCTGAGGAATCGAACCCAGGGCCTTGTGCATGCAAGGCAAGCGCTCTACCACTGAGCCACCTTCCCAGCCCTAGAGTTGTTTCTTAAGTTTCTAGTTTTGCCTTTGTTGTAAGGTATTATGCACTGGAGTTCCTCCTCTCAGAAAGTTTATGTTATGGATAGGACTTATTTGCTAGTTAGATTTTAATAATTAGAGCTAGAAAAAAAGAGCCTGGATTTAAGCCTAATTTTACATGCCCTACCTTTTATTATTAAAATATTTTTTATGATGGAATTGTTGGGATACATAAGACTATATATACTCTTACTAAAATGCAACTGCTCATTTCTGGCTTTAGAAAATTTGAGAACATTCATGATGACTCTAGGTAGTACTTCTGCTTTTAAATGAATATTTAATATTTTCCTGTAGGATATTCAAGTGGCTCGGACTAATGAACTGAAGCCCTATGTCATATTTATAAAGCCATCTAATCTGAGTTGTATGAAACAATCTCGGAAAAATGCGAAGATTATTACCGACTACTTTGTGGACATGAAGTTCAAGGTAGATAAAGGACAAAATCATCGTATTGCTTTCATGCTGGCCAGGCTGGGGAAATCCAGATCAGATTGGGCTGAGCTAAGGACCGTGGATCTCATTGTCTACCGCACTGCTTCTTTCACTCTCTCCCTAAAAACATCTCAATGAATGGTTTGACTTAAAAATTATTTTCACAGGAACTTAAATAATGTAATTTTGTCTCTAATGATAACTCTATCACACCAGCTATTTGCTATCTGCCAAATAATGTCATTCCTAATCAGATTAATTAATATGCTCATCTGGAATTGTTTTATTTAAGCTGGTGATTTTTTCCTTTGGCTTTATGCTATACGTGGTTGAGAGCTTCAAGTGTGTAGGTAACGACAGACCATTATACAAACTATTACAAATCTTACAAAACTGATCAGAGACACATGGAGAAAGATTAAAGGTTGAAATTTAAGTTGTAGTTTAATAGAAGCTGTTTAGCTGTGCTTTGTGGTACATACTCATAATTCCAGAACTCAGAGGCAAAGGCAGGAGGCTCACAATTTCCAGGTCAGCTTCAGCTACAGAGGAGACCCTGTTTAAAAATGAAATATATTTGACTTACATTTTGTTGTTTTTGTTCTCATTCTGGACAATGAGCTTGAATTCAGGGCCATGGAAGTATACTTCCATGCTAGTTACTAAGAGGTGGAGTCTCCAAAATTTCTCTGCCCAATCTGGCTTCAAATGGAGATCCTCCAAGTCTCAAGCCACCTGAGTAGCTAGGATTACAAGTGTGCACTTTGGGGCTGACCAAACTGCTCTTATAACAAGCTTCACACCTGAATGTGCAAGCACAACAGACTGGGTTACTTTTCCATTTGTCTCGCTAAGTCCTTGGCATCTCTATTTTATTTCTCCTGAAGGATGAAGACCTACAAGAAATGGGAGAGATAGCCCAAAAGATGGAGATTCAGTTTGGTCAGTTCTTTGATCATGTCATTGTGAATGACAACTTGCAAGATGCATGTGCCCAGTTGTTGTCTGCCATACAAAATGCTCAGGAAGAGCCACAGTGGGTACCAACAATATGGGTTTCTTCTGATACACAGTCTTAATCTGTTCTTCTGCTTAACATGGAGGAGTTTTAACATTGCCCTGGCTCCAAAGATCTGGATATCTGCAATTTAAAACAGTATTTGATCCACTATAATGTGTGCAACTTACAAAGTACTATTTATTAATTTTTCTATTTTGAAAATCATTATTGCCAGAGTTGGGGTTTTTTGCACAGCTGGAGCTCTACCATTCGAACCATACCAACTGTGCTTTTTGTAATCTCTTAACTTTTCTACTTAAGCTGGTTGTGGACTGTGGTCCTCTGGATCTCAGTCTCCAGAGTAACTAAGATTACTAGTGTGAGCCATGGGCACCCAGCTAAAAATTTGAAATTTGTTAAAAAAATTATATGGTTATAAATGGTATTGTACAGTTATATGGAATTTATCGATTTGACTTTTAGGCAAAACTCGCTCCTTTTACCTTACATAAAAGACTATGAACAATGTTAACTCACTGAACCTATGAGAACTTTTCGTAGATTTCATATGGTCTTTATAAGATTCAGGTAAGAATGCTTTCTTAAATAAAACAAGCAGTATAGAACTTCAGAAACTTTTTTTTTACTTTATAAAAGTTTTCTATTTTGTGAAATTTCTTTCTACAAAAAGTGCCTAACCATCTCAGCAAGAGAAAAGTTAACATACATATTTCACACCTATAGGAACAATATTGTCTTTTTTTGGGCTACAAGTAAAAAAAAATCAAGTCTAATAATAATTTTCCTAATAGCCATTATCTATGTGTACACCAAAATTAGGAAAGGGCACTGGCCTAGGCAGGCAACAAAACGAGCATGTTACCCAAAGCCCTTTTTCCCTTTTCCCGCATCCCCCCTCCCTGCCCCCCATTTCTGCATAGCTTCTACACCTGCATAACTCTTGAAGTGTGCACGATTCAGAAATACTTGTAGTTCGTAAAGTGAACAAGCTTGCTTAAACATCCCCCCCCCCCAATCAAGGGTTTTTAGTGATTCCTCCGAATTTGGGTTGTAGTTCTCCGTGGAAAAGCTCTCCTAACTTAACTTGTGGGATGGAGGCTGAGCAACTGGAGGGAAAGGGCGAGCACCCGGCGGCCCTCACGGAAAGCTGCTCTACAAGGAAAGCATCCAGCCGTGAGCCCCAGCCCAGGAACGCGAGGCGGCGGCGGAGAGGCCGAGGCGGGGCTCGGCAGCGGCGGAGAGCCGGCCCGGACTCTCCGGGGACTCAGGCGGGGCCGGGGACCCGGCAGGGGACGGAGACCGCGTGCAGGCGGAGGCGGGGCCGGAGATTGGACTGGGGGCGGAGGCCGCTTGCGGGTGGAGGTGGGGCCGGAGACCGGGCTGGGGGCAGAGGCGCACAGGCCGAGGCCGCAAGGAGGCGGGGCTGGGGACCCGGCTAGGGGCGGAGACCGCAAGGAGGCGGGGCTGGGGACCCGGCTAGGGGCGGAGACCGCAAGGAGGCGGGGCTAGGGACCCGGCTGGGGGCGGAGACCGCGTGCAGGCGGAGGCGGGACCAGCACTGGGCTAGGGGCGGAGGCTGCGCTCAGGCGGAGGTGGAGGCGGGGCCGGGGATCGGGTGGGGCGGAGGCCGCGCGCAGGCGGGGCCGGGAATCAGGCTAGGAGCGGAGCCCGAACGGAGGCGGGGCTGGGCTGGGGGCGGAGGCCGCGCGCAGGCGGAGGCGGGGCCGGGAATCAGGCTAGGAGCGGAGCCCGAACGGAGGCGGGGCCGGGGATCGGGCTAGGGGCGGAGTCCGAGCGGAGGCGTGGCCGGGCTGGGGGCGGAGCCCGAACGGAGGCGGGGCCGGGCTGGGGGCGGAGGCCGCGCGCAGGCGGGGCGGGGTCCGGCGAGGCCTGGGGTTCCTCCGTTCGCGCGGCGCCACACCGCCCCCGAGTCCTGCAGGCCCGGGAAGGCGCAGCATTGCGGCGTGCTGAGCTCCGACCCCGGCGGGCGCCATGAGAGCAGACTCGTGGCCTCCGCTGGGGGACGGCCACCCGGTGAGGCTCGTCGGAGTCGTGGGGAGACGCGCAGCCGCAGCCGCCGCCGCCGCTGCCCTTGGAGCGGGAGCGGGACGGGACCGACGCCCAGGAGCCGGAGATGAGTGGGAGCGTCTGCCTTGCCAGTGGGGTCCGCGGACGTTCGCGAGCCTTTGTGGGGTGGAATGGGAGCCGGGAAGGCCGGGACCCGAGCCCGGAGCCGCCGGGGCCGGGCGGGGAGTTCCTCCACGCCGGAGTCCGCGTTGCCATGACGACCCCGCTCCGCCGTCCGGCGGGCGGGGCGGGTTCGGTGCTGCCGCGAAGTCCCTGGTTCCGGCAGCTCCGGGGGCTTTAACTGCCCCGACCGGGCGCCACTTGCCGGCGGAGGTTTTCAAAGTCTTGTCAGGCTTCGCCCGCCCCTGTGCAATCACTTCAGCCCCTCAGAAAAGCCGGGGGGCCGTGGCTGCCGCCCCCACTCTGGAACGTCTGCTCCTAAGCACATCAGCTCGGATCCCGAGGCCTTTGTCCCCCAGGGCTACTTCGAATAAGACAAACCGGACCTCGGAACCTCCCTCCCTCCGTCACCCCAACAGCTACCCCGTCCCTCCCCATCGGGAGCTTCCAGCGACGTGCCACCGGCACCCGCAATGACGCAGTGCGCACGCGCGGCAGCCCCCTTTTCCCCCCCCCCACCCCGCCACCCCTCTTCCTCCCTCTCCCTCCCCCTCCCTCCCCCGTCTCCTCCCCTTCTCCCCCCTCCCTCCTCCGTTCTCCCCCCTCCCTCCCCTCTCCTCTACTTTCTCTCCCCTCTCTCCTCGGTCTCTGGCTCTGCCCGTCCCGGTGTCCCTCCACCCCCTCTGCTCTCTTCCGTCTCCCCCTTCCCCCGGTCCCGGGGGCGACGCCCTGAGCCTGTGTGTCGGGATGGCCAGCGGGGAGCTGGATCCAGACGGAAGGGGAAAGAAGCCCGCGGTAACTGCGCCTGTGGGCGCTTTGGGGCTTAGCGGTTGGGTTTCTGGGCGGGTGCAGCGTCGTTTTTGCGGCAGCTTTGAAATGCAGACTTAACCCAGTGGGCTGTGTCCTTCTCAGCGTTCGGGGGATCGTGGCGCTTCCCTGGGACAGTCATGCTCTTCCCGGCCTAGTGTTGACTGGTTATACACCTATACGTAGGGAGACATTCTGCCGTGTCTGGGGCGTTTGTATCGATCTACTTTTTGAATGGCTGGGTTGCCAAGTGAAGCAATAGATTTGCTGAAAGTGGGACAGCCTAAAGAGGATTTAAATTTTAATCCTTTTGATAAATCGGTGCCTTCTGCAAGATACTTGAAGTGGTAAATTGACTTCTAAGCATTTTTGTTAGTAGTTTAGTTCCAGAATGCTTAATTACAATGTTCTCCAAATTTGCAAACACAACTTTTCTTTCTTACAGAGAGCCAGCTATGTAAGGGAAGAGTTTTTATTTGCCTCTGTTCTCCCCTAAAATCACTTTGTTGTTTTTTTTAAAGCGTATTACTATGTGTCTTAAAAACTTAATTGGCTTTTCACTTATTTGAAGCAAGATCCACATTCCTTCCCTTGGTCTGCAAGGCCCTAATTAATCTGTGTGCTGCCTAGATGTCCTTAGTGGCCGTGTTCAGCCTTGCTGTCCTCCTCTTACCAGGAGCACTCCAAGTCCAGTGTTCCCTAACGCCCTTACTTAGCATCTGCTCATTGCCCGACACGTTGACTCCTTTCTCATTCAAGTCTCAGCTCAACTAAATTACTTTCCCTAAATAAATGCTTCTCATTCTCTGTCAGCTATAACTTACAACACAGAAACATCTTTCAACATACGTCCCATATTTTTATTATACCTATTTAACGTTTTTGAGTACTTAACCACTAGGATGTAATCTACATTAAAGCAGTGATCTCTGTTTTGTTTCTGTTCCTCATGCTTACATCTGAGCCTTATGTAGACAAATAATGTAAGAAGGAAAGGATTTTGTATAAAATTGTAGAGCTGGTAAAATCACCTTACTGAACCCTCTGATAAACACAGTTATCAAAACATTTGAAAGCTGGGCAGCATTGGCTCACGCCTGTAATCCTAGCTACTCAGGAGGCTGATATCTGAGGATTGCAGTTCACAGGCAGCCCAGGCTGGAAAGTTCCGTGAGACTCTTACCTCCAATTAACCACCAGAAAACCGGAAGTGGCGCTGTGGCTCAAGGGACAGCGCCCAGGCCACGACCGACCTCCCCCCCACCCCCCTCACCCCCACCCCAAATTGAAGATATTCATCTGATCCATTATTTTTTTCTGTCATGTTTCATCAACAGGCTTCTTCCCATCACACATATACACACTGGGGTTTGAACTCAGGACTTTGCAGTCAGTCCCTTGCCTTTCTTATGACTGGTGCCAATACCACCTCCAGCCTGGCTTTCTGATAGTAGTTTTAGAGAAGGACTTTTCTGCCCAGGCTGACAGTGAACCTCGATCTTCTGATCTCAATCTCTTGAGTAGCTAGAATTATAGGTGTAAATCACCAGCATCAAGCTCAGCAGGCATTTTTTTTTTAGATATACAAAGAAAAGATGCTTTGAACTTTTACTTACACTTTTCAATTTTCTCTCCCTAACCCTATAGCGTCCTCCACGAGCTCTTCCACCTGTGCCACGGTAACATAATTACAATGATTTCATTATTGAAATTTAAAAATGTTAAAGTTAGTACAGTGAAAAAATTACTAGTACCATTGAAAAATTATAATGGTTCACAAGAATCTTCCTGAAATTTTTAGGAAAAGGCTTCCTGAACATTTTAAGGCAAAAAGAAGATTTCTTGAATTGTGGGGATAGCAGTTATAATGAAAGTTTTTAATTGAGAAGCCCAAATAGCAACATGATAGGATAATGGCTCTATTCTGTATGTTCTGTTGTCTTTGTGTTTAGGATTCTGATCCTCTTTTATTTGTTAGAATAGTTTCATCAGTATTTAAGCTGATTTTAATCCATGACAGAGATGAATAAGGTTTCTTAATCTGCTTACTCTACCAAAAGACAGTAGAGAATATGTGTACATTCAGAAAAATACTTGGGTTACTTTATTAGTGATCTTAAGCAGTTTGAACTACTTAAATAATAGCTATTTGTAAACTTTGGCACTGTGTAAAAGTTAGTTGTAAATGTTTAACAGAAAAATAGATTTAATTAATAGCTTTCATTTTATTTCTTTTGGTGTCATTTTCCTGCTAATTGAATTTGGTTGGTGGCATATAAAGTGGTGCTATTCAAGGTGAGTTAATTTTCTGTGAACATAAAAATGTTTAAGATACAGTATTTAATATTCAAAAAATGTTTGAATGTTTGGTGCAGTGACACACACTTAGGGTCCCAACTAGTAGGGAGGCTGAGGCAGGAAATAGCTTGAACCCCAGAGCTCATGACTAGATTGGATAACATACTGATATCCTGCCAAGAAAACAAAAAACCCAAACAAAAACAAGTTGGCTTCCTTAATTTGTTTCTCTTACAGTAAAATTTTTAACATAGCCATTGACTAGTTTACAGTTCTGCAATAGAGACTGAACTTTCTTTTTTTCTTATTTAGTAAGGATAGGTAATATTATCATACACTATCCCCAAACCTCAGGGACTTACTATGGCACAGAGGTATTAGTAACAATTGTAGGTTAACCTTGAGGTCCTCTGTGGCAACACTCACAGGAAATTGCCTTTCACTACCTCTTCATCAATGATGTAGTAATGATGCTTCAGATGCCACAGCAGCTGTTTTTATAAGTGTTCTAGTCCCCATGTGAGGTGTCACTTCTCATACAAATACTAACCAGGCTTCACCCTGCTTACCTTCTTTCTGAGATCAGCAAGATGATGAGCCTGCATGATCGCCACAGTTAGGTACAGTTCATTTCTGCTCACAGACTAAAGGGCTGGGAAGGGTAGAGGACTAGCTGAACACTTGTTGAGCAAACTTTTAGTGTCACATTTATGAACATTACTGCTGGTACCCCACTATGGGTTCTCTGATCATGTCAATTTCTTGCCTTCTTTCCTTGGCTGACTCCAGGTTAGAGGGAGAAAAGTTTTCCATTTTGAAAGTTTTGTTCTACTTGTTCTTTGCACTCAATTTTAGGCAGCCTTTTATGTTGATGTTCTTTCTATTTTATAGATGATATTCCACTTAGTCGTCCTAAGAAAAAGAAGTCCAGAACAAAAACCACACTGGGTAAGAAGTTCTTTGTTGTGTGGGATTGTAAGTTTTTTCAGCACTTCACATGATAAGCATTATAGGCCGGAGGGAGACAGGACCCCAGCAGCCTCAATTCACAGTTTTCTGTTGAGGATAGAACTAAGCAATTAAGTTCAAAACACTGGGATCAGTAACAAGGGTCAAAGCAGTGGGAAACGCAGGAGGTTCCTAGAAACATTCATGGAATAATGTATTGTGCCATCTGAGTTCTGATTACCTCATGAGTCTTAACCTCTTCTAGGTTTTTTATCCCTAGACATTGTAATTGAGCTGTGTGTAGGGACCCTTGAAGAGAATATTGGATTTACAGAAACAGAGTTCTTAAATCTCTAATTTCAGGCAGAAAATCTTTGCAGAGAACATGACACTAGCCCTGCAATTTGGGGGTTTTTTTGTTTGTTTTTTTGTCTGTCGTGGGGCTTGAACTCTGGGCCTGGGCGCTGTCCCTCAGCTCTTCAGCTCAAGGCGAGTGCTCTACCACTTGAGCCATAGTGCCACTCTTGCAGAACAGGAGTTTGAAGGCAGAACCATATCATCCTTGTTTTAAAGCTTCAATAGTGAACAATCTAGAAACTCAATTTGCTCTAGTTACCTGCTGATAATTTGGGATGTTGTAGTGGTGACTTATGCTCAACACAATGGAATCTATCACCATCTTCAACAGTCAAGTTTTTTTTTCCAGTCCTGGGGCTTGAACTCAGGGCCTGAGCACTATCCCTGAGCTTCTTTTGCTCAAAGCTAGCACTCTACTATTTGAGCCACAGCGCTACTTCCGGCCTTTTCTGTTTATGTGGTACCGAGGAATCCAACCCAGGGTGTCATGCATTCTAGGCAAGCACTAAGCCACATTCCCAGCCCTCAACAGTCAATCTTTATTTCTTGTTTACAGTTTTCTGTTGATGAAACTCACCATTTCCTAGCATTTAGGTTGACCATAAAGTCACCACTAGCTGATCTCATATCTTCCCTTTAGCTTTCCTTGACTATTCACCCTCTCAATCTCAGAAGACTGAAAGTTTCAAAAATGGTGCTTTTTTTTTCCTCTTTCACAAAAGAGATAAGTCTATATGTACTGTATTGGCTGAAGTTTTTAAAGGTAATCTTTTTTTGTTGTTGTTGTTGTTGGTCGTGAGGCCTGAACTCTGGGCCTGGGCGCTGTCCCTCAGCTCTTGAGCTCAAGGCTAGTGCTCTACCACTTGAGCCACAGTGCCACTTCTGGCTTTTTCTGCTTATGTGGTGCTGAGGAATTAAACCCAGGGCCTCATACATGCAAGGCAAGCACTCTACCACTGAGCTACCTTCCCAGCCCTTAAAGGTTATCTTAAACCAGGAGCCAGTGGCTCAGACCTATAATCCTTGCCACTCCTGGTAGAGATTAGGAGGATCTTGGTTCAAGGCCAACCAGGCAAAAAAAGTTCTCAAGACCCCATCTCAACAGAAAAACCTGGCAATAGTGGTACATTCCTATAATCCTAGCTATATGAATCATAAATGGGATGGGAATGTCATGGTTCAGACTAGCCAGGAGAAAAAACAAAACTCTATCTTAAAATAACCAGTGGAAAAGGTACTGGAGACATGGCTTAAGCAGTAGGCTACGTCCCTAATATGTGGGAAATCCTGAATTCATACCCTAGTACCACCAGAAAAGAGGAGGGTAATCTTCAAATTTGCTTTAAAATGTTATCTACTAACTTCAATTAATTATTCATGATGACTGTTGTGTATTACGGTATTAGTGAAGCACTGAACACTACAGAGGCTGCTAATGTAAGACAGAAGATAAAGAGAGTTCTCTTTGGTGTCATTTTTATTATAGTTTTTAAACTTGTTTTTAAGTTCTAATTGTTCTGAAACAGTTTTTCTTCCTTCTGTTGGTTTTCTTTTCAACCCCTTTCCTCTTTTGTTTCCTGTCGTCGTCGTCTTCTTCTTCTTCTCCTTCTCCTTCTCCTTCTCCTTCTTCTTCTTCTTCCTATTATTGCCAGTCCTGTGGCTTAAACTCCAGGCTTGGGTACTGTCCCTGAGCTTCATTTGCTCAATGCCACAGTGCCACTTCTGGCTTTTTCTGTTTCTGTGGTACTAGGGAATTGCCCAGGGCTTCATGCATTCATGCATGCTAAGCAAGCACTCTACTACTAAGCCACATTCCCAGCCCCCTCAGGCTTATTTTTATCCCCACATTTCTTTCTTTCTTTCTTTTTTTTTTGGGGGGGGGGTCAGCCTGAACTCTGGGCCTGGGCGCTGTCCATCAGCTCTTCAGCACAAGGCTAGCGCTCTACCACTTGAGCCACAGTGCCACTTCTGGCTTTTTCTGCTTATGTGGTGCTGAGGAATCGAACCTAGGGCCTCATGCATGCAAGGCAAGCAACTCTACCACTTAGCCACCTTCCCAGCCCTATCCTCACATTTCTTTGGGATGTGCATGTATGTGTGCATACATGTGTATGTGTGTATGTTGGTCCTGGTGCTTGAATTCTGGGCCTGTGCTCTTGGTCAGCTTTCTTGTTCATGACTGTCTTCCATTTGAGTCAGGCTTCCAGTTTAGAATTTTGCTAGTTAATAATTATATTCTTTTCTGTCTCAGCTGACTTTGAAGCTTTTTCCTCCAAGTCTGAACTGTCTGAGTAGCTAGGATTATAGGCCTGAGCCATTTGTACCCATCATTACATTTATCTCTGTTCTTAATCTAAAGTCCAGAGTTACAGATAAGGATTGACATCCTGACATGTTTCCTGCAGGATACATTGTAGATATCTTTTCCCCCATGTTTTTAAAGCTCAGTGATCTCTGTTCCCATTAGCCAATGTTTTTCTACTTGGTTTTCTTGTAGAGAATGCTTTGGAAGGGTCTGCAGAGCCTGTTGTTCACAGGCCATCTGAGGGCAGTGAGACACCAACTGAAGAATCCAAAGAGCATGCAGAGGCTCCCATGCAAAGGAGACAGAAAAAGGCAAGGCCGCCTCCAGGTATGTGAAGACACCAAGGTTAGCTTGTGATAGCAGTTTTAATTTTGGAGGTCTGTTTACTCTTGCCAACATCCTCTTGTCATCAGTGGTCTCCTGCTCTCTTCTTTTCCTTCCTTTCTATATTTATCACTGCAATCCTTGGGGCTTCAGTCAAGAAGAATATACTTTACATTTGGCCATACGTTGTAGATTATGAGAGGAGGGGTGCAAATTTAGGACTGAAATTCAAATGAAATGGACATTTCAGATTACAGTGGAGAGAAGATGAATTTCTACTAACAATAATTTAAAAAACTGGCCAACATTCATTGAATCTTTCTGTGTCTCAGATACTATTCACAGGCAATCAAAATACTTATCTTTTTTGTTTTGTTTTGTCGATCATGGGGTTTGAACTCTGGGCTTGGGCGCTATCTCTGAGCTCTTCAGCTCAAGGTGAATTCTCTACTGCTTGAGCCACAGCACTACTTCCGGTTTTCTGGTGGGTAATTGGAGATAAGAGTCTCATGGATTTTTCTACTTGGGCTGGCTTTGAACCGTGAACCTCAGATCTCAGCCTTTCGAGTAGCTAGGATTACAGGTATGGGCAACCAGTGCCCAGCTCTATCTTTTTTTGGTGTACGTATTATATATCCTGTGTACTATGCTGTACTCCTTGAGCCAAACACCCCAAGTCATGATGGTTCTACTTTTGTGAAACATATTTTAATAATTTTCTAGGGCTGCCAGAACAAACTACCATAAACAGAGTGACTTGACAGAAATTTACTCCTTTATTGTTCTGAGGACAGAAGTTCAAAGATTAAGCTGTCTAAATGCTTCCTTCAAAGGCTGTAGGGAATAAGTCTTCGGGTTGTCTAGCTTCTGGTGATTGTGGATAATCCTGTGTCCTTTTGACTTGTATAATGCTTCCTTTGTTCAGTCTTTACATTACTTCCTGTTTGTATTTGTCCACATTTTCTTCTTCGCATAAGGACACCAGATATTGGATTTAGGACCCTTCCTGAACCGCCTATCCTCCTCTTAAATTGATTATATCTACCAAGATCCCTTTTCCAAATAAGCATATTAAAACAAAGGAGGAAGCAATAATGCTTGATAAGAAATGTACTCATTATCTTGCCCGAGTAATTGTAACTCCTCTGTACGGTATTTCCAAATAAGCATATTAATAGGTACTGAGAGTTATGGCTTAAACGTTTTTTAGCACAATTTTACCTAGAGTGTACCTTCATGCCTACATATACATAATAAAAAGAAAGGAGACATGTAGTGATATTAATAATGGTACGTTCTTTTTAGAATGAGGAAGGGAAGGATGATTATTTTCTTCCTTGATTTTTCATATGTGACTATAATAATTAGAAAAGATACTCTTAGGAGAAGAACAGAAAGGCACAATGCCTGTGTGCATCTGATCATACAAAACAGTATTTATTGAAATGAACTCCAAGGAATGAAAACAGCTTTTTTTTTCTTTTTTGCTGTTTTTCTTTTCTTTCTTTCTTATTCTGTTTTTTCACTTATATGTCTTTGTGAGTGTAAGGGGAGTCACAGAAATGGAGGGACAAAGGGTGAACAAATGTAGCTATGATACTTACTGGACACTATGTTGAAAATGAACTATGCAACTTGTGGGTGAGGATGGGAGGGAAAGTGAGGATGGGGAGAGTGAGTAGAGAGATGGTAACATCGTCCAAAAAGATACATACTCTTTACCTGACTGATGTGACTGTAACCCCCTGTACATCACCTTTATAATAACAATTTTAAAAGGTAAGAAAAAATGTTAGAGTAAGACAAAAGGAAGGAGCTCTTACCATTAGCCCTGTAGAATAATTTAATGCACATTAGTGTCCCCACCTAACTCCTTGTCCTTCTAGAAAATAGCAGCTCCTGATGGGATGGAGTACCTGGAGGAGGAGGGGAGGGAGACATTGGAAAGTGGAGAGTGCAGCACCGATGCGATGCATGGAAGTGGGATGACCCAATGCCCGGGCACAGTGGGGGAGAAGGCAAGAGCAGACAAAGGGACGGGCTGTACTCATCTGAGCTCCCCTCCAGAGAAATGGTTTCCTTCATTACTGGTACTAAATATAGTCTAATGAAAACTTAGTATTTCAATTAGGATATTAATTTAAAAACTAACACCTAGTTTTATAATTTGTGGCAAAAGTATACAGAAATGGCTTTAGCATTGAGAACCTAGCTAAGTTTTGAGCATAAGTGTACCTAGGAACCTGTCACTGCCTCTTCCAAGTGCACTGAGTGTGGCAGGTCCAATTTGTCAGATTTTTAGGATTTTAATACTGATTTGTATTTTGTTTTGCTTAGAGTGGCCATGATAGGTAGTGGTACTTGTATGATTTTTCCAGCCCAGGCTGTAAGTATTTTGTTAAAATAGAATTCAAAGGGCTTGAAGGCATTCCAGGGAGCCAGAGGTAAAAAGAGTAGGTAACAGGTTAGCAGGTTCTGTTGACTTGCTTAAACTTAGTGCCTATCTTGGGTACAGAAAAGAGCCATAATTAGAAAGACCTGTTTGTGAGACTGGCCTTTAACTAGTGCTTGGGAACTTGGGATAGGAAATGTAGGTCCCTGGTATAAAATGTTTGCCAAATTACAAGAAAGGCGTACTGTGTTTGTGCAATTATATTGAACACTTGCTTTCTTCAGGAGTTTGGACTTTTGGTATGTGCTAGACCTCTGTGATGAGCTACTAATAAAAACCTTGAGTGCTGAGTCACTAGTCACTTCCCTGATAGAGGATGTATCCATGTGTCATCACAACTCATTGCTGCACTAAGTAGGACATCTGGTTTGACTCCATTGACAGAGGACTATTGGAATCTTGTATCTGGTTTCAACTAGAATTTGGTCCATCTGCTGTTTCCTTTTGCTGATTTTTAAACTGCAACTGAGTATAATGACTTGTAAGTCCTAGCAAATCTCCAAACCTGGATGTAATTTACCTTAATACTTAATATTTTTAGTTACTGAATATTTTTCCATAGTTTGTGTTAGTAATTTTGACTGACATGTTGGATATAAAATTTGCAAACTTAATATTATCTGTGGATAGTGGAAAAAAATTGTCCTAGTTAAGATTCTTAAAGTTCTCTTGTCTTATAAGAGTCTTGTATATTACTTTTGTATTGTCATCTGAAAACATCATTTTATTTTTAGAATTGGAAACTTCCTTTACACAAAAGAAGACATCTAGCCCATCTTTACGAAATGAAAATGGTGTTGATGTGGAGCCAGCTGAGGAAGCAGTTATTCAAAAGCCTCGAAGGAAGACCAAGTAATATTTTATTTATCCTTCTATTTTTTTCCAAAATTACTCTTATGTTTAATTTAGAACTTCTAATGGTAGCTTCTCTTAGGTTGTATTAAATACTTACATCATGAAATAATAAATACTAGGATAAATAGCAATACAAAATAACAATTAAGCTGGGTGCTGGTGTCTCTCACCTGTAACTCTAGTTGCTCAGGGGCTGAGATCTGTGAATCATGGTTTGAAGCCAGCCTAGGCAGGAAAATCCATGAGACTCTTTTAAACTTCAATTAACCACTAAAGTTGGAAGTAGAGCTGTGGTTTAAGTGGTAGAGCACCAGCCTTAAGTGAGAAAAAAACTTAAGAGCATGATATCCTGAGTTCAAGCCCCAATACCAGCACCAAAGACAAAAAGTAACCAATGTGATGATAAATTTGAAAAAAAAATGTATGTAAACAAGAATCCTAAGGAGCGATCTTAAAAAATAATGTAAAGTAAGCAAAATATTAATTATATAAATAGCAAAATATTAGCTATTCAAGGTAATGATAGCTAAAAAATAATAACATAGGCTATTACAATCTATTTCCTTATGTTAACAGAATTCAATGATTAGTTCATCAGTAACTAAAACTATTATGTTTTAGCATAAGAAATTAAGTCTCAGATAAAATGGAATAAACAGAAATACCCCTGGGAAATTATACTTTTGTTTTGTTTTGTTTTTTTAACCAGGGCTGAGAACCGAACCCAGGGCCTTGCACGTGCCAGGCGGGCACCCTTCCGCTGGGCTAAACCCCCAGCCCCAAATTATAGTTTTTATATCTGAAAATAATCCAATGAACAGAATCCTACCGTTTTATATCTGGAAAAATCTAGTTTAGTCAGAGCATTTTTTAGGCAAGAAAATTAAGATACACTAAGAGAGGTAACTTGGAACACATTACAGTTAAAAATAAATACATAAATCTTCTTTTTTCACTCCAAGTCTGTCTGTTCATTATATTCTTAGTTGCCTATGCAGATTTGTAAACATTCAAGTATTATCCATTTTTCTTATGTTTTTCCCTGATTTCAGGAAAACCCAGCCAGTTGAGTTACAGTATGTCAATGAGCTTGGAGTAGAAGATGAAGACATAATTACTGATGAGCAAAGCACTCCAGAACAACTGTCTAGATTCACTGCACCCACTGGAATTAGCCAGCCTGTAGGCAAAGTATTTGTGGAAAAAAGCCGTAAGTCATTTCTTCTTGTGGAACATGATCTCTTTAAATATCATACAGGGATAATTTATAAAGGATAAATTTTGCAAATATCTTTTGACTTGTTATTATATTTCTGGCAAGCTGAATTGGAAATAATAGAAAAATGTTGGCAAAAATGTGTGCACAAAGCTGGTCATTACAAAAAGCTGGTAAAACCTGGAAACAACCTAATTGTACAATAAGAGGGGGATAACTTCAGAAAGTTAGGGTTTATAATATAATAAAAAACTCTATACTACTTAATGTGAGGGACAATTTTTCGTTTAATGGAAAGTCTAATAATAAAACATACACACACACACACACACAGTTTGATTCTAACAGTAGAAAATTGCCTGAGATTGAGAAAATATTTGAAAGACTCAAGCCTGGCTGGCTCTCAGTTATGGAATTATGGATAATTTTTAAATCCTCCCTTAGGCATGTTCATGTCTTTGTATTTTGATGTGCTTGGCCAGCGTTTTGGGGTTGGTAGCGGTTGTAGTGAAACGGCAGGAATGATATAAATTCTGTGAGTATCACTAAAAGAAAAAATACATCATTGTACTACCATTTTAAATAAGAAGTACAGGGCTGGGGACCTAGCCAACTGGAAGAGTACTTGTTCCACACCACCAGAAAGAGAAAAAAGGGAAAGAAAGGAGAAAGATAAAGAAATATATTATTACAATTACATTATAAATAACTTTGGAAAAAAAAATTTTTGACTGTACTGGGGTTTGAACTCAGACCTTGTGCATACTTTGTTTGCTTGCTAGACTGGTGTTTTACTACTTGAACTACACTTCGAGCCCTGCTTTCTTTCTATTTTTTTGGAGGCAGTGTCAACGTCTAGTGCGTTGGGGTCCCTGGGTAAGGGTCACGAAATCACCAGGACACAGGATGCAGAGTGCAAACAGCAATTGCCACTGCATGCTGTGCTTTATTGTTAGGGGGTATTTAAAGACAAGCAAGCATGATCTTTGCCAAGATTTAGTCAGGAGACATTCACACAAAGACTTTCAACAGATACATTTTTACTTAACCTATGAGACAATGTCTTGGTATATTATTATCTAAACTATTTTAGAGCAAGCTCAAACCACTTCTCCAATCTCAGGAAAATGCTTGTTCAGCTGTTCATCTATGCTTAAGCAAGCAGAAGAGCTACTTCCTCAGCTCCCAGGGGTCTGTGACATGTGTTTTGAGATAGGGAGAGAGAACATGTTCCCTCTCTAGCCCGGCATGCCAAGAGCTTTCCACATACACAAACACAGTCCTCAGATAATCCTGAGGCCGGAGCCTGCATCATTCTGCCCCTTCAACATAGACTCTGAGTCTTCACAGGCAGAATTTTGTAGACTTTTTTGCTTGGGTTGGCTTTGAGTTTCAGTCCTCCAGATCTCAGTATCTTGAGAAGCTGGGATTACAGGTATGAGCCATTGCTCCCAGCTCAGAAAATACTTCTGATAACGCATAGCAATACTGCTTCTAAGGCTGGATTTGCAATTTGTTTTAGCTTAGGCTGTTAGAACCAAATACCATGAAGTAACTGTTTAAGCAGAAAACATTTATTCCTCATAGTTCTGGAAATGGAGAAGTCTAAGATGGAGTACTGACAGATTTAGGTCTTGATGACTCTTCTTGACTTGTAGATGGAACCCTTTTGAAAGGAAATGGAACCTTTCCTATTTCCTGAGGTAAATCTGCTATTACTACCCATATGAGGACCTTCCTAGTCAACAGTAAAGAGGAATGCTCTGCTCACATTATTTTCACACAACATATTTCTCTCAAGCAGTACTAAGGAGTTTTAGTTTATGGCTCTGCCACTTGTCACACACTCCAGCCCCTTTTACTTTGGTTAGAATTACTTTTGAAACAGGTCATCCTGCATTGTGATCCTCCTATTTATACATCCTACGTAGTCAACATGACATGCCCAACTTCTAGTGGTTGAAATGGATGGATACTTGTAAACTTTTTGCCAAGCCTGACTTTGAACTGTGATCTGGTATCTGCCTGGAACTCCTGGTATCTGCCTCCCTTATAGCTAAGATAGTAGGCATGAGCCACCACAGCCAGAACACAAATCTCAAATTCACAGGAGCTTGCTAATTGTCCTCCAGTGGCACCTCCTCCAAATACCATCACACTGAGGAAAGAGCTTCAACATAATTTGAGAGTTTACATTCAATTCATAACATAGTATTTAATGAAAACGTACCTAAAGCATGACCATTACCAACTCCTACTCCCACGGATGTGCTATGACTGTATTGCATAAAGAACACTGAAATAAAAGGCTAGTCCTTAAAATTTGCAACATAGATTTTGTATAAATCATTTTAGAATTCTGAGTCCATAAGATCCTGTGTAAGGGATCTTAGCGTTTTGGCCATTGAGAAGCCTGCAGGCTGGAGAAGCCAATGACTTACCCAGCATCTCACAGTGAGTTAGTGTAGAACTAGGAGTTGCATTTGAGTTTTATGACCTCTAGTCAACTGCCTTTACTGGTATACCATGTGGCTATTTAATTTATTCCAGTTTTTCCAAGCAGTGCCCCGCAATCCTCCTTTTATTATTCTCCCTTTCCTTAGTACCGAAAATTCCCTACTCAAGTTAACTGACCATAAAAAGCACTAGTGGTTCTGTTGTCTATTTAGAAAGTGTTTTTCTCCTCTAGGGAAAATTATTTATTCTTTTATTACCCAAACATATGAGCACCAGGTTTAGCAAGGGTGGTTGAGAAGAAGGTTTGTTTTCTGCTTCCTGAAGTCTATCTACGACTACATCTGTTAAATTGATAATGCCCTGCTCACAGTGTTCTAAGGCTGATACTTGAACTGGTAGTTTTTATATAGACCTCAAAGAGAAGCCTTTGAAACAACCCAGTTATTTTCTGTCATAGAAAGCCGGCTACATACCCTTAGAATCTTTTCCTAAGAATTTTGAAGTAGTTTTCAAATGTTGGCTTACCTTGGTAATGTAGGCATTATAGTGCTAATACTCCTGAAGTCTCTAGAGTTTTGCAGATGATGACATAAATAAGTTTTTTAGGCTTTATTCTGAGTTGAAAATTTCATTATTGTATATTATTAAATAAAATTGAATCTAAAATTTGTCTAATACCAGTTTGGTTAAGAAACTGCATTGGTATTACTTTTTATTTTTTTAATATGAAGAAATGGTATGTTTAAAAGCAACAACAAAAGAAATGGAAAAAAGGAAACACTGAGTCCAGGAAAACTTTTAGATAGAAAAACAGCCACATTAAATCTTAGGAGTGTGGGATAATGAGTTCTCTCTTGTTAGTCGTTAGTAATTGAGTTATGTGTTCTCAGGACGGTTTCAGGCTGCTGATCGTTCACAGTTGGTAAAGACCACAGAAAACATCACTGTGTCAATGGACACGAAGCCTTCCTGGACCACCAGAGATGTGGCATTCTCAGTGCACCGAGCTTTCAGGTGGCTGCCTCAGTTGGACTTTACTTAAAATAAATGTTAACTAAATTTCATTTTTTAAAAAGTCTTGGTTCTTTATACAATAAACAAAACTTAACAGCTTCCTATGCTGTATAGCTATGCATTTTAAAATACTCCATTAGAATTAAATGATTTGCCTATCTGTAAATAAAAAGTAGAGGCTTGAGACTGGAGGTCTACCTCAGCGGTACCTAGTATGCTTGAGGTTTGGGGTTAAATCCTTGGTACTGAAAAAGAAAGAACAAAACATAGACTTGTTTTTTACTTTTCATAATAGGTTGGTTTTTATTCTTAGATGCAAAGAGATTTTAAGAATATTTTAGCCTTGTATTTTAAGTCATTGATAGATAATCAAACGCTTTTCCATGCAGGATGATTGGCCTCTTTTCTCATGGCTTCTTGGCTGGCTGTGCTGTGTGGAATACTGTTGTGATCTATGTTCTAGCAGGAGGAGATCAGCTGTCTGACCTACCCAACCTTTTGGAGCAATACAAGACTTTTGCATATCCGTTCCAGAGTGTTCTCTACTTGCTTTTGTCTCTAAGTACAGTTTCAGTTTTTGACAGGTAAGACTGGTGATTTGAGAGTCTTCTAACATTTCTTAAGGTAGACATATTGAGCAAAACATGATTATGACAGTTTTTAAAACAGAATTGTAGCATATTAATATTATGTGACTTTTTTAAAAAAAGAAGTTAGTCTCTGGATTAGTGTAGACTTACCTTTGCTTTATTATCTATAAAGCTCCTGTTGTCAAATAAACCAGATGTTACAGACTTATATTTTGGGGGAACACAGTTTGACTCATTAGGAAAACCCACCTATTTATAATCTAATGATAGGTTAATAAAAAAAGAAGTAGAAGCTAATTTTAGTTTCTTCCTTTAGGATATCTTAACACCAAGAAATGTTGCCTAAAGTGATCCTCTAGTTAAATATTTTAGGTAGCCCCAATAAACAACTAGGCTTTCATGTTGTTCAAACCAAAGCTTACTTGGAGCCTGGTAATAGACATTTGGTAAGCAGCTAGAGACATGGCCAAGGGATATAGTGCCTACCTACAAATTATGAGGCCCTGAGTTCAATCCCTAGTACTGCCAAAATGAGTAAGTAAATAACCAAAATATTAGACATATGGTAGAACAGAGAAGGGAAAAACTGTAAGCAAGAAAGCAAAGTTTTGGTTTTTTTTAAAGAAATTTACAACAAGAAGCTTTTATATTTTCTAGGATTGACTTTGCTAAAACATCAATGGCAATCCGAAAGTTTTTGGCCTTGGATCCAACAGCTCTAGCATCTTTCTGTAAGTAATAGTGAATTTTTTTTTAGTTTCATTTGATAACTATGTAATACTTGAATTACACTGTAATTTAGAATCAGGGAAACTATAGTTTTAAGAAAATTTTAAATTATTGTTTCCTATAAATCATTTATAGTATATGAATTTATAGTTAAAATATGGTAGACATAATTTTAATAGAATTATTTTTCATTAGGTCTTTAAGTAAAAGTTTACTTTGGAGATTGGAGATGTGGCTCAAGTAGTGGGAGATTGTATGCCTAGAAAGTTCAAGGCTCTGAAACTAGTACTGACAAAAAGAAATGAAAAAGAAAAGTTGAGTTTGCACTTTAGGCCCTGGGTTCAATCCCTAGCACCACTAAGTTAATACATTTAAAAAGTTGGGTTTGTTGTTCTGTATCACATAATTTTTAGCATTAGTATTTTCATTAAACTACTTTCATTTTGTGCTGGTACCAGGACTTTGAACTCATGCTCTTGCATAAGCTTTTTTTGTGCCAGTCTGGGGATCTGCCACTTGAGCCACGCCTCCTCTAGTATTTATATTTCCTATTTGGCATTTGGCTGGTAAAGCTATTACAACCTTTCAATATCAGGCACTATTTATATCTTTTATTACTTAAAGTACATTTGGTTCCAAGTTATGAGAATATTAATGAAACTAATTTTAAGACTGAGCAAGTCATTTAATTTCTTAAATGATTTTCTAGGTTCTTGTCAGTCCTGATAAAATATTGAACATCTAAAAGATACCTTACTTATGTTCTTGAAATTGGTCAAATGAATTTCTTTTGTTTTATCATTTACTTTCATCATTCACTGAAGTAAAGATTATCTTTCTTAATCTATATGTTCAAGATAACCCAGGTTTGGTAGAGTGCTTTCCTCACATGCATGAGGCCCTGGGTTCGATTCCTCAGCACCACATAAACAGAAAAAAGCGGGAAGTGGTGCTGTGGCTCAGTTGGTAGGGCTCTAGCCTTGAGCTGAAATGTGTAACAGCACCCAGGTCCAGGGGTCAGCCCACACAGCTGACAAAACAAACAAAAAACCCCCCAAACTATCAGTAATTTCATTTGTCTTTTTCAGTGTACTTTACTGCTCTTACACTGTCTCTGAGTCAACAAACAACAAGTGACAGAATCCACCTTTACACATCCCCTTCTGCTAACGGCAGCCTCTGGTAAGAATTTATAGTAATTTTAGCAGTTGTAATAACTATTATGTAATGGTAATAACTAGTTTTCTGTTCCCTCCATTCTTCTCTGCTCTGTGTTTTCATCTATAAAAAATGATGAAGACCATGTTATTCTTCCTCCTCCCACCTGCAAAAAAAAAGAAAAACTGGAAAGAAACGACCTATTTCTGTGATTAGTGGATAATTGCTGTTATTTATACCTACATTTCTATTGAGATGGCTTCTTGTTAAAAATACATTTTCAGTCTTTAAAATAAGTTTCCATGTAACAAATGGGAGTAGCTTTATAGCCTTACCTTCAGTCAAAGAACCTAATGCCCCAGAATGGCAAGGGATGAGGGTGGTTGTGATAGAGTCAGAAAATCAAGAAGTGTTAATAAGAGGAGAATAGAAAAATTCAGCATTTTACAGATCAGAGAACAAACATGAAGCTGATGCATAGCTCAAATTCGAGTTTAAAACTCCTAGGGAAGTCTCTTTTGCTCTCAAAAGTATGGGTATGTAAGTATGCTCTAATAAGTATAGTAATAGGATTAAAGGAGACAAGAAAAATGCTCAGTTAGAGAACATTGCCATGGCCAGGTGCCGGTGGCTCACGCCTGTAATCCTAGCTGCTCAGGAGGCTGAGATCTGAGGATCGAGGTTCAAAGCCAGCCCAGGCACGAGTCCGTGAGACTCTTATCTCCAATAAACCACTGGAAAACCGGAAGTGGCACTGTGGCTCAAGCAGTAGAGTGCTCGCCTTGAGCTGAAGAGCTGAGGGATGGCGCCCAAGCCCAGAGCTCAAGCCCCACGACCGACAAAAAAAAAAAAAGAAGAAGAAAAAGAATATTGCCATGGAGGTTGGAAGGGAATCTTCCAGGAAAATTTTTTAGGAGCACTAACATTCCATTTGTGTCATTGCACAGAGTCAATGTCTGCTTATAGCTTAAACAACCTGTGAACCTTTATTTTTTTATGGTATACAGTATATTTTTTAGGGAAATTACATTTTATTTCATACTTCTATGTTTCTAAGATAATGATGCTGTTTTTTTTTCAGAGTTCCTAAAATAGCTGCATTTGGAAATATAAACCAAAATGAAAGCATTTCTAACAAATACTTCTGTATCTCCAGGAAACCAGGAAAGGAGGAACAGATTCTTCAGCCATGGATTGTGGTGAATCTGGTGGTGGCCCTTCTGGTTGGATTATCTTGGCTTTTCTTGTCTTACAGGCCAAGCATGGATCTTAGTGAAGGTATTAAAGAAAAAGTATAAGAATATCCTGGAGTCTTCTTTAATGAGTTTTTAAAAATAAATCTTCCAATAACAGACAGATTTAAGAGAAAATGATAAAAGAACAGAAAAAGTAAAGTGGAATAACAGACTGACAGGAGAAGCAGGAAGGAGAGCCTGAAGAGCTGGAGTCTAGAAAACGACTCCTGAGTAGTTAGAGGAGTGAGCCACCGGAAGTATGGCTTCTCCTATTTTAGATTATTTAATCATTGAATTAGATCTTGTAGCTATTTAATAATTCTAGTTTCTCTAAGTGACAAATATCCTTGTAAAAATTCTTACATTGTGTTTTTCAGGAGTTCATGACAATTTTTTTTTTTTGGTTGTGGGGCTTGAACTCTGGACCTAGGTGCTGTCCCTCAGCTCTTTAGCTCAAGGCTAGCACTCTACCACTTGAGCCACAGCACCACTCCCAATTTTCTGATTGTTTATTGGAGATAAGTATCTCATGGACTTTCCTGTCTGGGCTGGCTTTGAACTGTGATCCTCAGATCTCAGCCTCCTGAGTAGTTAGGATTACAGGCATGCGCCACCTATACCCGGTTCATGACAAATTTAAAATAAACATTTAATAATATGAAACATGTACATTTGTTATTTAACATTTTTACTAGCATCTAGATCAGACTCACCTCTCCTTCACTCTTCCTCATTTCTCCTTTCTCTTCCCAAACCAGTCTCAACAATCTTCATAGTTCCATTTTCAAACATGTACATGAAGTATTTTGACCGTATTTACCCCCCTTCACCTTCTCTGTTTGCCCATGCCAGAAGTCCTCCCATTCCAGGGAGGACCTGTTTTACATTCCTATCCTTCCTTCTTTTTAGTGTATGCTACTTGCTCAAAGGGGTTTTCCTGTGGTATTTCACACATGAATATACAGCATTTTAATCAGGTTGACTCTTTACTCTCTCTTTGTCCATCCCCACTATCCTCTATTCAGCAGCTTTCAGTGAGTTTTATTTTGGCATCATCATTCACAGACACAATGTATTTAGGTATGTTCAGCATTTAATATTCTCTCCTCCATAAGTGTCAATAAATCAGATTTCTCTTTCGAGAATCCTTTGTACTTGAGGGCTTTATTTTACCATGAATTATGTCAGTATTGAGAGACTGTTTATACCTAAGCTATGAAACTTTTTGAGTTACTGGGAAAACATTTTAAGTGTGATCTTTTCATTTTCTTCTGCAGAGTTCTTATTCTCTGACGTGGAAGAATATCCTGAAAAAGATAAAGGAATCAAAGCCCTTACATAATATCAGCTCACCTTCAGAGGAATGTTCCCAGTTTAGTTTCTCAATGTATTTTTATAAGATATGTAAATATGTATTTGTAGATGACTTTTAAATTATATAATACTGAAAAGTTTTTCAAAATTGTGGAAATGTTTAAATTGTTTCATTTATGCTCACATATTAGTTTCTTTAGCATAAACTTAATGATAAATGAATTAAAAGCAGGTGAAAATATTTTATTTCCTGTTCTCCTCAACTAGCTGTACTTACAATCATTTAAAAAATCTTTATTCAGAAAAAGCTATAACTTTAGCATTACAAAGTGCATATCAAGGGCTGGGAAGGTAGCTCAGTGGTAGAGTGCTTCCCTTGCATGCATGAGGCCCTGGGTTTGATTCCTCAGCACCACATAAGCAGAAAGAGCTGGAAGAGGTGCTATGGCACAAGTGGTAGAGTGCCAGCTTTGAGCTGAAGAGCTCAGGGACAGCACCAAGGCCCGGAGTTTAGGCCCCACAATCTACAAAAAATAAAATAAAAAAATAAAGTGCATATCAAGTTTAAATATAAATTTAAGGAGAATGATAGAAGCTAAAAAGAAACCCATTTATTTTTGATATCTTCTTATTGAACAAATTGAAATACCAAATTTTCTTACATGAGGGGGGACGGGGGGAGGATGGGAAGGGATGGGAAGGGGAAACAAAGGAGGAGGCTACAATGCTTGATAAGAAAGGTACTCATTATCTTGCCCATGTAATTGTAACCCCTCTGTACAGTATTTTCACAACAAAAAAAATAAAAATTAAAAAATATATTAGAAACAATCGCATGAAAGCAAAAACATTTGAATACTTATCTTGGGGTTTATTCTGCTTAACCAAATAAGCAATTGAAGAATGAAAAATTGGATGCTGAAGATCAAGGGTGCTGAAGTCAGAATCTCTTGTCTAGAACACAAATATACACTCATTTAAAACCCAGAACCCACTAAGAGAAGAGGTTATTGATTCCCTAGGAGGAAGCCATAATAGAATGTGAGGGCAGGTGTTAACTGTGATAACTTCCCGATCCATTCCTAACTGAATCTATAGGCATGTACTTGGGTGGACTTCCTGAGAGAAAGGACTACTCAAAGAGTAGGACAGTGGGACACAGTGTCTGGTTTGACATTGACATGTAAAGAACCAAAACATAGATGTTGCCACCATGTAATCCAGGTATGGGATTCAGATAATAAAAGAAGCTCTTCAAAAGCAGATGTAACAAGGGCTTTCCTAAGTCTGTAGACACCACCTGCAGTCTGATCATAATCCTCAATTCATAATTGGAGTTGGGTGACCTCACATTAGACCTGTGGCCTGTAAAATAAATTCTATCTTTGTAAAGTCTCTGGTATTGCCCTCTAGTCAATATAGTAAAATTAAAACATAGTCAATATAGTAAAATTAAAACATAGTCAATATAGTAAAATTAAAACTGTCTTGTTCAAAGAAAAATAGATCAC
>NW_012267217.1:38394767-38407384 GCF_000151885.1 Dipodomys ordii | reverse complement strand
AGGGGAAACAAAGGAGGAGGCTACAATGCTTGATAAGAAAGGTACTCATTATCTTGCCCATGTAATTGTAACCCCTCTGTACAGTATTTTCACAATAAAAAAATGTAAAAATAAAAAAAATAAATTTTCTTACATGAATGTGGCTTCGTGTTTATGTATCATGTAATAATTATAATGTAATTTGGTTTGAAAGGTGCTTTATTCTTTGGCTAATAAAACTGAAATACATGTTTTTTTTTTTGAAATGCTTTAGTGTAGAGTTTGTTTCCCTTTAAAATCTGTACCAGTGGTTCCCACATTTGACTTCACATCAGAATGATTCAGGGAGCTTTAAAAAACATACTGAGCAGGAGTAGTGAAACAGTCAAGAGCTTGTTGACCTAACATTTCTTTTTTTATTATTTTAAATTTTATTTTCTTGCAAAGATGCTCTACAGAGAGGTTACAGTTACATCAGTAAGGTAACGGGTACATTGTGTATCCTCCTTTGTTTTACATTGTGTATCCTCCTTTGTTTTCCTTGCACTATCCCTTCCCTCCCCTACCTCCCCCCTCCCCCCAAAGTTGTAAGGTTCATTTCCAACATAGTGTCTTGTATCATTGTTGCAATGTGTCATCCTGTGTCCTTGATTCAGCATTTTCCCCCTCCCCTCCCCAAATTAGATAAATGTATATACAAGATGCAAGGTACCAAAATCAAATAGAGTGACAAAGGAAATAGACCACAGGAGGAAGAACATACAAAAGAAACAAAGAAAAAAATCACATAGTACATTAATAACAAAAACAGAAAAACCTCTTGTGTCTATACCTTGGGGTTTATTTTGCTTAGCATCATCTTATATGGTCATATGTACATAGCTTTTGAGCTTTTTATACTCACCTGATAAAATTATTCTAGACATATACTAGTTATTGCAAATAAGAGGAACCATGGAACCTGTATTTCTTTGGGTCTGACTTACTTTACTTAATATGATTTTTTTCCAAGTCTTTCCATTTCCTAACAAACGGGCCTAACATTTCTATCCACAATTTTTTTTTGGGGGGGGGTCCAGTCATGGGGCTTGTACTCTGGCCCTGGGCGCTGTCCCTCAGCTCTACCACTTGAACCACAGCACCACTTCCGCCTTTTTTCTTTTTGCTTATGTGGTGCTGAGGAATTGAACCCAGGGCCTCAGGCATGCAAGGCAAGCGCTCTACCACTGAGCCACCTTCCCAGCCCCGGGCCTAACATTTCTGTCTGACCTCTGCAATATTCTTTTGGTTTCCTTTTTCTTTTCCTTTTATTTCTTTTTGTAATGAGGGAAGGCATTGCTGAGAATGAAACCTAGGGTCTCAAGAATGGTAGGCAAGTGTTGTACCCTTGAACCATATCTGTAGTCCTGTATAGAAATTCACCATCCATATTCTAAAGCTCTTGGTCAGAGATGTTTGGCTTCCCAGAAGATCCCATTCATGAGATGGATCCTTTGTGGGAAAAGATGTCTTCCCTGCTGCATCCAGTGTTTCCTCAGCTGTTGCTGTGAGATCCTACAGCTCAAAACTTCCTCTACTTGCTGTAGAGGAAGTGTCTCAGGGTGCTGAGCATTTGAATAAAACTATTAGGCCCACTCTGATTTGCAAGAAATCATATGTTGTGAAACAGAAGACTGACTGATGGTAGAGATGAATGTCTGAGAATTTTACTATATTTGCTAACAGCACCATATTAGAAATATATTTTGCTGTTTTCAAGACTGAAACTTCACTGTGAAAACATTGGCAATTCTGATGTCATCCTGCCAGTTCTGCCTTTAACTATCATCAGTAATGGTTCCCATGCTGGCAATGAGCTGGCAGTGTAGAAGTTCATGATCTTCTCTGACAGCAAACTACAGAGAAGCCATGCTCATTCTACAGCCAACAGTTATCACACCCGAGGTGTCATCAAGGAGAAATTTGGGAAAGCTATAAGTATGGAACCTTGTGGTGGACTAAATAATGTCTCCTAAAGATGTCCATGTCCAAATCCCTGAAGCCTACAAATGCATTATTTTACCATGAAAAAGCAGGAATGGTTGAGGGTATGAACCTTGAATTAAGAGTATCTGATGTTATCCAGGTGACCAGTCTTATGATTCCTTAAAAACAGAACTTTTCATGCCTTTTGTCAAACAGACAGTTAGATGAGTTAGTTAGAAAGTTAAGATGTTGCTGGCTTTGAAGATGGAGGAGGATTCTGGGTGCAGTGCCCATGAGTAAAATCTCAGCCACTCAAGAGGCTGAAATTGAGAGGATCATGGTCCAAGGTCACCCTAGGCAGAAGTTATCAAAACCCCATGTCAACCAACAGCTGGGAAAAATGCTCAGGAGTACAACTAGTGGGTTATGTGATAGTTACAAATTTAGTTGTTGGTGGTGGTTTGTTTGTTTGTTTGATTTTTTAGTTTTGTAGACTTGGCTGCATTTTCTATATCTCACAACAGCTTTTTTCACTTTTTTGTTCTCTCTCTCTACACACACACACACACATATAATTGTAAAGACACTGTACAGAGGGGTTAGTTACTTGAGCAAGGTAATGAGTCCATTTCCTATCCAGCATTGTTACCCCCTCCTTTATTTTTCCCCTACCATCCCTTTCCTCCCCACCTCTCCAACTTCTCCCTCCCCTCTCTTTCCTGCTCCTCCCAGCAAAGTTGTAAAGTTCATTTTCAACATACTGTCTTGTACATCTCATCCACAACAGCTTTTTTTTTTTTAAGTCCCAAGCAAGGGCTGGGAATGTGGCTTAGTGGTAGAGCGCTTGCCTAGCATGTACAAAGTCCTAGGTTCAGTTCCTCAGTACCACACAAACAGAAAAAGCCAGAAATGGTGCTGTGGCGCAAGTGGCAGAGTGCTAGCCTTGAGCGAAAGAAGCTCAGGGACCCCAGGCCCTGAGTTCAAACCCCAGGGCTGGCAAAAAAAAAAAAAAATCCCAAGTGAGTTTTTAAGTCTCACTTGGGTTTTGAGTTGATTTTTTAAAAGTGTCATTTGTCTCTCAATCACAATTTCTACAGATTGGACTTTAGATTTAGGGTTTGATTAAATTTTAATTTAATCTGTTTAAAATATTTAAAACTATTATTATATGCTGCTATGCACTTTGTTGCATATCCTGAGTCCTAAAGAAGTCAAAATAAGCTGGTTGACAGCAAGTTTCAATGGCACAGTGATTAAATACCCCAGATGACAACAGTTTTAAGCGTCTTGGGATAGAACCTTGTCACCAAAGAACTGTCTTTTGAATTTAGCAACTAATAATGTGGCCCCACCATAGGGCTCTGTCAAGGATAGGGTGGAGACAGCAGTTTACTCCACCATTGGAGAATGCATAGTGGACATATGTATGTTACAAGACATATTGAAAACTGACTTTGAGCCTCTTTGAATAACCAAAGACTAAATAATCAAAGCTAGCAATAAGTAATGACTCTGAAGTAAGAAAATGCATTTGGAGTCTGTTGGCTCGCATATTAAGAAATTAAATTTTGTGGCCTATAGAGTTCTGAAAGTTTCTGGTTTTGCTTTGTGTATTGTGGAAAAATTGTATTAATACCGGGACAAAGTACAGGACTCATGAGACAGGAGGCTGGGGGGCCCTCAGGTAAACCATTGCAATCTTCTACCTGCCTATCACCCCAAACTAAGTGCTGTAACCGGAAAAGAATGACTAGGACTCAGAGATTAGGGTTGGAATTTTAAGACATATCAGAATTTCTGTGATTTTCGTGGATGTGACCTTGCATAAATGAATTTGGAACATACTTGAGATTCAGGAGGGAAGATGTCTTAGGTGGACGTCAGGTAAAGATATCCAAGGAGACTATTGAAGGTGTAAATGTGGAAGCATAGCATACAGGAAGTGGCAGTCAGCGTGCTGCAGTGAGAGGAGGGCTTGGATTCTCAGTCCGAGGAGGCCTCCCCTGCAGAGATGAGGGTGTGCAGGGCGTGCGTGCGTGCGTGCGTGCGTGCGTGCGCGCTTGCGCGCGTGCATGTGTGCGCGCCTGCCCGTACGCGCAAGGACGTGGAGGGCTGCACGTGCCCAAGAAAGCTCGGGAAAAATCGCGAGAAAACCTACAACGAGCATGGTGCCTGCGTAGTGAAGCAGGCCTTCCGTTGGTTAGACCCAGACAGGCCCCACTGAGAAGACAGGGATGGAGCTGCCCGAAGACACCCAAAAGCTTTCTATGAAAAATGATATGCACAGAGAGCGGGTCCATTCCCTGTTTACATCTTCTGCTCTACATAAGGGTGCCTTTACCAACCCAGATAACACACCTGGCAAAGGATCAGAGTTTCCTTCTGCCTATAATACACAGGCCCAAGGCAAGAAATTACCGCCCAAGGAGAAGGAGAGCACAGGGAACCGGCTGCTGAACGTGAGTGGGCTTACAGATCTGGGGAGCCCCAGAGCCAGGGGAGCCCCAGAGCCAGGAAGGCCTTGGACTGTGGGGCCGGTGCACCGCACGGAGGAGACTTCCTCAGCTGGAGCTGGAAATGACAAAGGAGAGCTTACCTGTGTGGTGGGGACAGTTAAGACTATAATTCGTTTTTACCTTATTTAAGGAAACAGATAGGACGGTGATATCATGCAGCTTAGCACAGTGTAAGGAACAGAGTCTTAAACGTTATCTACTCCAAAAAATTCACTGTGAAAAGCTAAGCTACACCTTAATCTTTTCGCTCAAGGCTATTGCTCTACCACTTGAGCCACAGATCTACTTTTTGCTGGTTAATTTCCTGCCTGGACTGGCCTGGAACTGTCGCCCTTAGATCTCAGCCTCCTGAATGAATAGCTAGGATTTCAGATGTGAGCCACCTGATCCTTGGCACTAAGGTTCTTCCAGCTTTTTCTGCTTATGTGGTATTGATGAATTGAACGTAGGGCCTCATGCATACAAGGCAATCACTCTACCACTGAGCCACCTTCCCAGGCCTCTACAGTGATTCTTAAGCATGAACATCAAAGATTCAAGTGAATCAAACTATTTAATTACTTAAAACTGAATCTGAGCAACATTCCCATGGAACCCATCTTTCCAATTCCATGGAGACGGCTTTAAAATCTGAATATCTTTTGGGACCTCTAGTCACTTACCCTTCCTATTGCTTTCACCTGATTTGCCCGATATTTCTGGCCTCAGCTGCTTTTCATTCCTACATCCTCAATCTACAGCCCTTACGATGTCTTTCCCCCCATTTGTCTACAATGATTCTTAAGCACGAACCTCAAAGATTCAAGGGAATCAAACTATTTAATTACTTTGGTTAAGGGATCATGAGAAGTTTCAGAAAAGGTAGCTTTTAAGCAAAGCTTTGAAGAATAAGAGAATGACCATTTCAAGGGTTGTGGGAGAGCATTAAGCTGGAATAAGTCTAGTATGAAGTTCCTGCAAAAGAAAAAAATTGAAATGTACAGGAAACAGTGAATGCAAGGGAACATGACATGAGATGAGGCTATACTGGTGTGTGTGTGTATATACATATATACATGTAATGTGTGTATATATATATATATATATATATATATATATATATATACATACACACACACACACACACACACACACAGAGGGAGAGAGGTTTTGGTTTTTCTGGCCCTAGGACTTGAATTCATGGCCTAGGCACTCTTAGATTTTTATTTATTTATTTTTGCTTAGGGATAGTACTGTACAAGTTAAGCCACAGCTCCACTTTTGGTCTTTGGATGGTTAATTGGAAATAAGAGTTTTGAAACATATTTCTCAGCTCTTGGCTTCCAGAGGAGCTAGGATTCCAGTCAAATTGGTCTTCTCGAAGGCAAGAGCACTTCATGATGAAATCAGCCTGGTGCCAGGCATATAGTTATGTTAACATATTAGTAAATATGTGGTAGCAGGTTTTCAAAGAGAAATGTTGAATGGAGAGGAATGTATCAAAGAGTCAGTGCGGAAGGCAGTGCGGGCAAAGTGAGACGTACAGACTTTTCACTAGCTACAAGGTATTTTGAGTTGAGGCCAACTGTGCAGAGATGAAAGACAAGTGGACTTAAGTGGAACCTGAATCCTCTGCAGGTTCAGGAGAAATTCTAGGTAGTGTGTCAGATGCTGTAGATGAGACATGTTTAGAACCTTTGCTCAAGATTCTTCTGGGACTTTGGCAAAGAGATCTTGCTGATATTGTTGCCATTACAAAGAGCTGTACTCAAACAAGGAAGGAAACATACAGGGGAGGTAATGTGGGGCTGAGGGAAAAGGGCAAGTACCATGCAGGCCATGACAGGATACATTGAGCATGAGTGGTCTAAGGTAGGTTTAAAAATGTCTAAATTATATTTATTGAAATGCTCATTCAGAACAGCCTTCCAAGATAAACATTATCAAAATATTAGCAAGTACAAGATCGTGTCCTCAGAATATGTATCTAGACACACGGGATGGGCCTCATGCTGATTAGCCCGCCAAGGTGTGTAGCTACTGTTTCTCTGCTACACAGATGCTCTTTTTTTTTTTTTTTTTTTTTGGTCATGGGTCTTGAACTCTGGGCCTGGGCACTGTCCCTCAGCTCTTCAGCTCAAGGCTAGCGCTCTACCACTTGAGACACTATACTACTTGAGCCACAGCACCACTTCTGGTTTTCTCCCGGACTTTCCTGCCCAGGTTGGCTTTGAACTGAGATCCTTAGATCTCAGCCTCCTGAGTAGCTAGGATTACAGGCACCAGCCCCATGCACCCAGCTCACAGATGCTCATCCTATGGGGAAATACTTTAAGACTATATCAATGCTGTTGTCCCCGCAAGCTTTTCCCTCTCCATTTAGTGTTGGTGAATCGCCCACCAATAGTTTTATTATTATGCTAGTAGAATATCATTTTTTGAACTCAATTATTCCTTCTGCTTTTACGGTGTGACATTGTGCTAAAAGGAAGAACTTTTTCATATAAGTAGAGTCTCGTGAATTCAATGGGTTCGAATATACTTACTTTTATCATTTATTTTGATATCCAAACTATGCCAGACATTGTCAGTGGGCACCCCTTTATGATGACTTTTATGAATTTGGACAATATTTTGAGCATCTTTAAAAGATGTTCTTTGTTACCCAAGGCCTCATGCATGCAAGGCAAGCACTCTGCCACTGAGCCACCTTCCCAGGCCCTCATATACTGTTTTGTAGAATGGGAACTTCCTTGTACAACCACTTAAAGATAATAAAAACATTTTTAAAAAGTAAATTTAAAAAAAGATGTTCATTGCTCATTTATATGTACCCTTCTCCAGTTTGGGTGCTAGAGTATGTTTCCCAAAGGCCCATATGTTAAAAGCTTGTGTCACCAGCCTGGGAGAGATGTTAGAACCTTTACAACAACGTAAGGCCTAGCAGAAGGCAGTTAAGTCATTTGGGGCATTCCCTTAAAGGGGATGTTGGACTCTGGCTTGTTCCTCTCTTTTTGCTTCTTTCCCATGAGTTGAACCATCTTTTCCCATTATCTACTTCCATCACATTGTGTTGTGCTACTATAAACCCAAAACAACCAGCCCAATGGACTGTGGATGGAAGCTTCTGGAACTGTGAGCTAAAACAAACCTTTCCTCTTTTCATGATTCATGACTGATTTTGGTGTGTACATTTTTGTTTCGATGTTTACTTGTTGATAAAGTTATTGAAGATGCGGTAACTCTCTTATTCTATTTATACTGCACTGCCTAGAGTATCTGATACTTACTAGATAATAATTTAATATTGGAGTTAATCTTTTATCTAGTTTTATTCCTCTTTTTTTTCTAAAGGGTTAACTTAGTCTATTTGTATTGTAGATGCTGAGACAAACTTTTCATGGGTCTGACAGTGAAGAACAAGTGGTAGCACGTGAAACACGAACTCTGGTTCCATTTGGGGATGTGGTACGTGTGACTAGCATTCAGTAAACTCAGAATTGTTTTTTATTAGATATGAAATGTTGTTTATATTTATTATATGGTAATTGAAAAGGATGTGCAGGAAATGGTTCTCTCTGAGAACATAATCATGCAATTTACTGATTCATATAAACATGATAATCACTGATACTGTGGAAAACATACATACATAATGTTTTATATTAGAATTTCCAAATCCAATTACATGTAAATCACCCAGATGCTTCTTTTGTAAGACATTGACTTTGGATACTACCTAAGATTTAATTTGGAATGTTGGTTTTGTTGTGTGTGTGTGTGTGGAGGCTGGTCCTAGGGCTTGAACTCAAGGCGGTGGGTGCTGTCTTTAATCTCTTTTACTCAGGGCTAGTGTTCTACTACTTAAACCATAGCTCCACTTCCTTTTGGTGGCTAATTGAAGATAACAGTCTTACAGACTTTCCTGTCTAGGCTGCTTTCAGACCTTGATCCTGAGATCTCAGCCTCCTTATCAGTTAGGATTACATGGCTTGAATGTTTTGAAAAAGAGACCTAGACATTGAGCTCTTCAAATGATTATATTTATTGTTAGATTGATTTTCAGCTTGAAAATTAATCTCACATTGCTCCCACACCTAGACCATCCACAGAAACAAAAGTAAACATAGTTATTTTATACACACACACACACACACACACACAGGACATAATATCTAGACTGAAAATCAGAAAAGTCTGTTATTCTATTTTTTTGGTGCCTCAGAATATAGGACATAAGTATCTGTGTGCTTTTTGAACTATCATGAGATCCTTTTACAGTGAACTTTGCCTATCTTTATTCTTTTGTATCACTATTAGAGCAGTGCAGTGATTGAGAATAAAATAAGAATCAATTTAAAAAATCAACTTTTCTCCCCTCCTTTTCTTCCTTCCTTCCTTCCTTCCTTTGTAGGTGTTTGAATTCAGGGCTTCATGTTTGCTAGACAGCTACATGAGCCATACTTTTAGTACTAAGAATTTTACTTGTTTCTCTTTTCTCACACTTTTATTAGTATCAATTATTTGTATAAGATTCCTTTTTGACATGTCCATATATAATACTGTGTACCCTCCTGATTTACATCATGTAACCATTTCCCCCAAAAGACCTAATATCATTCTTTTTATGAATGAGTAATAATTCATTGTGTCTAATGACACATTTTTTGATCCATTCATACTTTATTAGGCATCTGGACTGTTTCTATAACTTGGCTAATGTAAATATTACTGTAAAGAACATTGGTGTGCAAGTATGTTCTGACTTATAATCCTTCATATACACATAAAAGTGCAGTTGTATTTAGTTATTGAGAACCTATAATGGTTATACTAGTCTACATTTCCACCAACAGTGTATAAGAGTTCCATTTTCCCTGATTCCTCACCAGCATTTGTTGTTTGTGTTCTTTATTATTACTAAGTGAGATGAAATTGCAATGTTGTTTTGATTTCCATTTCCTTTGGATGTTGTATATTTCTTGATATATTTATTGATTATTTGTATTTTTTCTTTCATTTATTAATTGGATTGTGGATTCCTTCAGAGTTACTCTTTTGAGCTCCTTGTAGATTGTAAATTATTACTTTTTAATTTAATTAATTATAATTATTTTTCTAAATTATTCATTATTAATTTTTATTATATGTATAACCAGTACTTTTTCCCCATTCTGTGGGTTGTCTCTTTAGCATAGTGATTCTTTCCTTTGCTGTGTAGGTGCTGTTGTTTGTTAATTCATTTGTTAATGCTTGCTCTTATGTTGTTCTGCTCAGATAGTTATTGCCTATGTCAAAAAATTCTAGTGTTTTCCCTATTCTTATAGGGAAGACATTATAGTAGTTTCAAAGGTTTAAGTCTCACATTAAGATCCTTGATACACTTCAAATTGATATTAGTACGGGATGAGAGATAGTTTCGGTCTTCTGTATGTGAATATTTGTTTTTTCCAGCACCAATTATTGAAGAAGCTATTTTTTTCTCCAAGTATATTTAGCTTTGTTGTTAAAAATCAGATGGCTGCAGTTGTATAGATTTATCTCTGGGTCCTCTATATTCGAATTCAGCAGTCTACATCTCTGCTTTTAACAACCAGTACCATGTTGGGTTGGGTATTATTGTTGTTTCTGTGCTTTGCAGTATAATTTGAATTCTGGAATTGTGAAACCTCCAGCGTTGCTTCTTTTACTTAGAATTGCTTTGGCTATTTAGGACATATTGTGCTTCCGTATATATTTTAGGATTTTTTTTCTATTTCTGTAAAGAATTACATTGAGATTTTGATAGGGATTTTAGTGACCCTGTAGATCGTTTATAGTAGCACAGACATTTTCATGATACTAATTCTGCCAATCCATGAGCATGAATCTGCAGAGGTTTTTTACCTTTGGAGAAGTCTATTCCTAGGAACTTCATTGTTTTTAGGCAATGGTGAATGGAATTGTTTTCCTGATTTTTCAACATCTTTTATTATTGTTGTACAGAAAAGCTACTGATTTTTGTATGTTAATTTTATATCCTACGATCTTGCTAACAGTTTAGGATACTGATATATCATTTCTAAGATCATAGTGTCTAAAAATGGGATAATTTGACTTCTTTCTTCTCCACTTGAATCTTTCTTATTGTTTTTCTCTTTTATTGCTCTGACTAGGAATTCTGTACTATATTGAATACGAATAGACAAAATGGACAATATTATTCCTTACTCAAGGAAATGATTTCAATATTTTCCTGTTTAATATGATGTTGGCTATAAGTTTGTAATATACAGTCTTCATCATGTTGAGGCACATTCATTTTATTCTTAGTTTCTTCAGAGCTTTTACCATGAAAGATACAGAATTTTGTCAAAGGCGCTTTTTTTGCATTTATTGAAATGATTATATGATCCTTTAATTCTATTTATGTGCTGTGATATATACACATATGTGTATATATATATATATATATACACATATGTGTATATATGTTGAATCAACCTCATATGCCTGGAATGAAACCAATTTGGTTAAGGTGTACAATCTTTTTGATTCATTGTTTAATTTGGATTGTAAGTATTTACTGATTTTTTTTGCATCTATGTTCATTAGAATGATTGCCAAAGGAAAGGATTTTGAATTTCTCCTTGCTGATTTTGAACAATGATTAATAATGTGTCTACTGAGGCTGAATAGTTGTCTTTCTTTACCCATGCATTTAGTGAGCTCTCTTGTTAACCTGGGTGGTGAGGAAGCATAAACATGTAATGTATGCTTGCTAGGTTCTTGCTGTGTACTAACTGTCGGAGCTACAATTATATATACTTGCAATATCCTACAGACTGTATCTGTGCCTTACTTAGTCATGGTTTTCAGGACAGGAATAAAGTGTATGTTGGCCTCATGGAACTGATGAGACCTTTAATTCTCCATAACAGACACCACAAAGACATTTAAAGGCTTTTAATTGATGTGTTGGGCAGGGTAAAGAGAGTGTAACAATCCATAAAGAAGGCATTTCTAACTGTTGTTTAATGAGATGATTTTGCTGTAGAGACATTGAGGGTGGCTTGGTACATAGAGAGACTTGTAAGCCTTTCCTCCCACCCTCCATGTGCCATTGGGAAACAGAGTAGCTCAGCCTTGGGAAATATGATGAGGATGTGTGTCTCTGTGTGTCTGTTTGTGTGTCTCTGTCTGGTTTGGGTGTGAATGTAGTACTGGCTTCATAGAATGAGTTTGGTAATGTTCCTTCCCTCTCTATTTTATGGAAAGCTTGAAGATTATCAGTGTTGGTCTTCTTTAAAGGTCCAATGGTAGAATCCAACAGTCTTTGTTTGTTGTTTGTTTGTTTGGTCTGGGTCTTTTGTTTGTTGGGGACTTATAACTGCTTTAATCTCATTGCTTGTTTCAGATATTTTTCTGTAGTTTGTATCATTTTTGATTCAATTTTGGTAGATCAAGTACATCTAAATCTTAATGTACTATTTCCTTCCATCTTGTATTTGTAGTGTTTTGTTCTTCTCTTCATTTGCTTATTTGCTCATCAGTTTAGATATATTTTCTACCCATTTGCATGGTTACATTTATCTTCTCCTGTATGTAGTGTCTTCCTTTGTGTATCTTCTACAATGTTGTTTTAGTGGTCATTAGTTACTTTAGTTTTGCTTATCATGAAAGATTTTTATTTGTCTAAGGTGATAGCTCTTTATTATTAGCACTTTATATATCACTATATGTGCTCCTTTAAGGTTTCTGTTGAAACCTGTTTTGATGGGCTTAGCATTGACTGCATTTCTCTCACAGCTTTCAGTATTTTTTCCTTGTTCTACACATTTAATGCTTTAACTACTCTATTATCATCTCTGTTTCCTTGTTCTTCTTCTGTACTTCCTTTTATGTACAATCTTTAATATTTCTACTGGTTTTACTTTAAGGCTAAACATGAAAATTCTTTTGTGGAAGATATATGGCTGTGAAAACAAGTGCAAATACTGTGTCCACAAAATAAAGATGAAAGCTATCGTTAAAGCAAATTAATATGTACATATTTGACAAATACTGTGTTTTTGGAATTTACATGATCCTATGTTCATTTTGTATTTCATTTTATACATTTTTCAACATTTAGAATAATTTCTATAAGAAACAATGAGGGGGCTGGGAAGTTGGCTCAGTGGTAGAGCGCTTGCCTTG
>NW_012267217.1:38360270-38393062 GCF_000151885.1 Dipodomys ordii | reverse complement strand
CCCAAATGATCACAAACAAGACCACACTAAAGCTACCAGCACAACTATGTTTATTGCAGCATTATTTACCATAGCTAAGATATGGAACAAACCCAGATGCCCCTCAGTAGATAAAATGTTATTTTAAAAAATACTGATTACTTATGCTTTCAGTGTCTCCTCAATTTACACCCTAGGCTGGTGCCTCTGATCCATCCCAGTTCCAGGCTACTTAGATCCACTGTGCTCACGAGTTTAAATGATCACAAGGCTAGCTCAGATTCAAGGGGAAGGAAAATAAACTCCACTTTTTGATGTGGAAGTGAGAAAATAATTTTTGGATATCTATAAGTTACATAACAATCATCATACAACATCAAGGAAAAAGAATATTTCTGAAGCCATAATGCTAATTTACTTATAAGTATACATGCTTCCATTAAACATTTTGGAAATGATTTAGCTTATATCAGTGTCTTAAATAAATTGAATGTTTATTTTTAGACTAGTCACAGTATAATGCCAGTCTCATAATGACAATTTGTGTTTATTTTCTACATAAGGGGAATTAAAAAAACTTCTATATGGAGATTTGTTTGAGATAACCATGAGAAGAAAATTGTTTTACTTCATGGAGTACTATGAAAGATAACAATCCATATCAATAATAGTATACAAGAAGCAGATAGTAAAATAAAGTATAATACTTTTCTCTAAAAATTCTTTGTGTTAAACTGAAAATATCCTCAAGTGGTGTGTATTTATTTAAACAAACTCTACACGATATACGTCAGAAAATTTCAGGGATATATTGCATATTCTTAGTCACTTTAATACCGATATAAAGAAGAACTTGCAAAGGAAGAAGGATGGGAGTGTGGGGTGAAGATATGCTCAGTGTTCTCATGAAGAGGAAAGTGTTTTCTGGCCTATATGTGACTGCTGGCAATAGGGAAATAGTATTTTAAGAGACTTGCCATTTGTATGTTCTAAAATACTTGCTTCTTAATATTTTGACCTGAATTATTCAATGTATTAATTTTTTAATGTGTTATTTTTAAATTACAACAATTTTTTCCTAAACATTTTAAGTCAGTGCTCATCAAGATAATTTGTTCATTCGGATATCAATAAACACCATTGTGAAATGTACAAAAACTTATAATTTGACATCCAGTAGCAATGAAAAGAACCCTGTAATTATATTTAGTGATGTGAAGTATTTTACTATACAGGTAATAATAAATTTTCTTGTATTGATAATAATATCTTTATATAGTTTCACATATTCCATCCTAATTATACATTTTATAGGTAGTAAGGAAATAAAAGTGATGCGTTTAATTTTGTGTTTTATACTGTTTATCTGCTAAGCTATGGATTGTAGTGATGTTTTTAATAAGCTGCTTACTGACAAGTATATTATCTCAGTAGACTTCTTTCTTGATAATAAGAAACTTACTGACAAGTATGTTATCTCAGTATACTCATTATCTCAGTAGACTTCTTCCTTGAAATGTTACTGTCTGGCTTTTAGTGTTTATGTTCTTTTTTGTTTTGTCCATTTTATCTACCTTTTTCATCTTTTCTTTTAAAAAATTTCCCTCCTTTGTCCTCTTTTTAATCCCCTTATATAGACTAATTGTTTTCATATAGAGTATATATTTAATTGTAACACAGTCTCCAAAGACATTGTCTACTTATTTACCTTGTTTATCTATCTTACACATTTATTTATTTTACTGTGTGTGTGTGTGTGCGCGTGCACGCACGCTTATGTACACCAGTCTTGGACTTGGACCTGCCTTGGCCTCAGGCCCTAGGCACTGTACCTTAGCATTTTTTTACTCAAGACTAGAGCTCTACCACTTGAGCATAGCTCCACTTCCAGCTTTGGCTAGCTTTGAGCCATTATCCTCAGATCTCAGCCTTCTGATTAGGTAGGCTTACAAGTGTGAGCCCTTGGTTCCTGGCCTATGTGTTTCAACCTTAAAATTCTTTTTGATGGTATTAGTGTTTGAACTCTGGGCTTCCCACTTGCTAGGCAGATACTATGACACTTGAGCCACACCTACAACCTCATTGCTCTGATTTGTAAAAAAGGATCTTGATTTCTGCCCAGGCTGACTTGGGTTATGATCCTCCTACTTTATGGTTCCTTTTATAGTTGGCGTGACAGGCAAGCACATATCACCAAGTCCAGCTTATTCTGTTGAGATGACGTCTCATGATCTTTTTTGTCTGGACTGGCTTGGAACTACATTCTCCCCAATCTTAACTAGCATAGCATTCAGGAAACTCTGGATTGAATCCCAACAACCACAATAAATAATAAATAAACAATAAATAGTAGACTAGAATAAAGATCACCAAATAAACTAATAAACCAAAAAGGATATTAATATTCTTTAATATTAAATATTTGGATTACTTGTATTCTTTTGATTTTGTGTTAGTTATTAGATTGGATATTATATATATTTGACAATGTAATTCACTTTGTGTGTGTGTGTGTGTGTGTGTGTGTATGTGTGTGTACTGAACTTAGACTTGTGTGACTTGAACTCAGGGCCTGGGCACTGTTGAGGTTTTTTTTTTTCCTCAAAGCTAGTACTCTTCCACTTGAATCACAGTTCCACTTCCAACGTTTGGGGGTTAATTGGAGACAAAAGTCTCACAGACTTTCTTTGGCTGCCTTCAAACTGTGATACTCAGATCTCAGCCTCTGGAATAGCTAGGATTGTAGGCATCACTATCGGCTCCTGGCCAGCACAAAGTTTTGAGAGTGAATACAGAATTAAGATTCCAAAAAAATCATTTGGGCATTAGACATAAAAATTATCCTGATTTGTATTGTGATTAGAGTATATGTTATATTTGGTAAGCTTGAAAAGTTACAAAGCTAGTTACATACAAAATCTAGCAATTACTATGCCCACAATATAATTTATAGATGTATTGACTTAAAATTATTTCTGAAAGTCAACTGAAGATTTAATACTTCTTTTCATATATTTTGTATTGAGGTTCCCAGACGTCAAGAGGATGAGCGCAATAAAATTTTGTTGGAACTAATGCAATATGTCAATTCAGAAAATATTCCTTTTCTTTTAGGGAGTGTTGAAGTACATCTTTATGAAGTAATCCAAGTATGTATAAATTTTTTTCCACTTTGCTGCCACACTGTCCAGTTTGTGTTTGTTATTGTGGTTTATTGTACTTGAGACACCCTTTTATTATCTGCCTTCAAACTCATATGCATAGGAAAACAAATTTTCACTAAAAAAATGATTCAAATGTCTGAGAAACAATAGAATCACCAGATGGCATGGAGCTTAAAGAGGAAAACTTTTCCTCCTGTGAAATAATATGATAGGGAAGCAATTTGAGGGAAGTGTGGAGAAGTGCTGCTCTACATCCTGACTTTAAGATGTGTGAGTTTTTTGGAGAAGGAGAAGTTTTTTAATTGAGAGAAGCATATAAGGAAAACATCATATCTTCTGTGGTGAGTCAGGTCTCAGGGAAAATGGAGAGGTAGAGAGATGGAAGGAATGCAGAGTAAAACAATGAAAGACGCAAAATCTGGGGAAGAAAGGAAATGATGAGATGTCGCATTAGGTGGGCTAATTAATGTGGCAGAGAGATGACCACACATGGTACCCAAGGATACCAATGATTTACTTGGTTAAAAGATCCTAGTAGTCCCCAGGGGATAAGAAGGGCACTAGTCCTCTGAGGAGTCAGTTTATCACGTAACCTGACATAAAGAATATAGAACCTAACCTTTCGTAAAGAATGCAGACATGGTAGTTTCTCTAAGCTGTCCAGAACAGGGAACTGTAACAAGGAAAAACATAAATATGAATATCAACATTTATTATAGTTTCCTGGATTTGTTCTTCTACTGAATGTTTATTATGTTTGTGTTTTAGCTATAAAATTTATATGCATGTTTGAAATAGCATTACCTAATTTATTTTGTGCTGGTCCTGGGGCTTGAACTCAGGGACTGGGCACTGTCCCTGAGAATTTTTTTTCCTCAAGGCTACTGCTCTACCATTTGAGCCACAGCTCCATTTCTAGCTTTTTGGTAGTCTATTGGAGATAAGGACTTTCCTGCTCTGGCTAGCTTCAACCACAATTCTCAGATCTCAGTCTCCTGAGTGAGTCACCAGTGTCCAGCCATTATCTAATTTTAATTGTAATATAGTGTAAATAATACAGAGCTTAAATGCATGAGTAATTGTATATTTAAGAATTTTGTTACTTACTACTGTTTTCTAGAAAGGGTGCTTTACTGAAGAATTAAACATGTTGAAGAAAAATAAAGTAAGAACTTTTCCAAAATGCCTGGTTTTGTGCACATGCAATAGTTTCTTAACTTTTTGTAGAACTTTACTGATACTGTTTGTAGTGTATACCTTTTTATTCTGTTACTAATAGTCACTGATTAATTTAGTAAAAACGTGTTAAATAGAAAATACAATATTTGCTCACAAAATCTTCACTCTACCTTTATTTGTTGTTATTATTGTTGAAGTTGCTAAGTTATGAAATCATTGAGTGAGAGAGTACATAATCCCTCCCTGCTTCTTTGACTGCAGTCTCAGGAGCATCACTGCTAATTTGAAGGAGTAATACTTTTGTCCTGAAGAGTTTTTGAAGAGTTGCCTTTTTAAGTATTTAAGATTGTTAGCTGATTAACTAATTTTCTGTTACAAGAGACTTCTGCTGTCTCATGGCCAAAACTAGAAGAAGGAACAAAAGTCATAACAACTGACCCTCTCCTTCATTTTACACATAAGCAACCTGGGTTCAAAGAGATTAGTTGTCTAATGCAAATTTTATTAGAAAATGAGGATGGAGGTGAGAGGACTGTGAGTAAATACTTTTAAAAATATATGCATGCATTATGAATATGTATATATATATGTTTTAGAACCTTAGTATATAATCCTATTAACAAATCTAAGTTGATATTTTTCATATATCAGTCACAGTATTTTCAAGCTTTAACATGAAAGGTCCTAACATTTTATAGACGGAATAGGTCCTTCTTTAGGAGTTTCTTGCTTGTTTTTTTTTTTTAAATAAGGAGATTCATAAGTAGACCTTTCTAGTTTATAGATTTGTGATATAAAAATAATACTTGCCATCACTTTTTCAACATCATTCTGATCAAATAATAAATTTGCCACATGTTTAGTTTGTCTGCAAGTTGGATGTGGAGTTTATGTTCACCTATGGAAACTTTGGGTATGGATTTTCACATCAGGTTAGTTCCCTTTTTAAAATGTTACTCTGTTTTGTAGCTCAAATATTTTTAAATGCTTCTCTATATTCTAATTCCAGTGTATAAATATGAGAGTTTGCCATTATTTGTTTATACATTTCAAAGGATGATTTTATTCAGATTGTCTTTATTGTTTTGTGGGTTTTTTGTTTTGGGCCTTTTTGTTGTTGTTGTTGTTGGTTATGGGAGTTTTGAACTCAGGGCCTGAAGCTCTTTTACTCAGGACTAGCGCTCTAGTGCTTTGAGCCACAGCTCCACTTCTAGTTTTTGAATGGTTAATTGGAGGTAAGAGTCTCACAAGGACTTTTCTGCCCAGGCTGGTTTCAAATCATATTCTTCAAATCTCAGCCTCCTAAGTCTGGGATTATAGGTGTGAGCTTCCAGTGCTCAGCTTATTTTGTGTTATTTTTGTGTGGTGCCTACACAAATAAAAACTGATAACTGGGAAATACTAAAGGAAAGAACTGCATCGACCCCCTAACCTAGTTTTTGCGGTTCTTCTCTATACTTCACACTGAATCACAGATGTGAAGAGAAAGGGATTTGGAAAATGGTCGTTTCTATTCTATTTTATAATCAAGACAGTGTTAAAATACTCTTTAGGAAGGTTGACTGTAATAGAAGTTTTCCTAATAAAAGATGCCTATTTTTAAAAGCTCATTATTTTAAGTATTTATGAAATGTGGATTTTTACATCTAAAAATATTTAAAGTTTAGTTATTAATTCAAGCATGATACTTCATGCTTGTATTCCCAATCCTTTGTAGATAGAAGCAAAAGGATCATGTATTCGAGGCCAACCTGGGCTACATAGTGAGACCTTGTCTTTTAAAAAAATGGAGTTGTAGGTTAGAGGCATGGACCAAGTGGTAGAGCACAAGCCACGAGCAAGCAAGCTACATGAGTGCAATGCGCCTGAGTTCAAGCCCTGATACCTCAGAAAATAAAGGGGAAGGAAGGAGGGAGGGAGAAGCAAATACTGATATCAGTTATAACATTTTTTACACTGACCATATAACATATATTCTCCCCTCCCCCATGGTCATTTTCAATATCTGATGTTATTTGAACTGTCCTTGATTCGACAAGAGAGTAATAGAAGTCATGCGCTGTGAATCATAGTCCTAGGTACTAGGGAGGCTGAGATTGAGAAGATGAAAGTTTGAGGCCACCCTGGGAAAAGAATCTGAGAGAATCCTCAATTGGTAGCTGGCCATGGTGACATGCTTCTGTTTTCCCAGCTGTACAGGAGGGTAAGATCAGGAGTAGGATAGTTCCAGGCCAACCAGGACTCCATCCTAGTGGAAGAAGTTGGAGGTGGTGATTTGCATCTATAAGTTCTGCTGTAATAAGAGTGTAAAATTAGAGAATTGATGGTTCAGGCATGGGCATCCTATCTAAAAAATACCTAGTGCAAAAAAAGGCTGGAGGCATGACTTAGTGGTAGAGTGCTTGCCTATCAAGCTTGAGGCTTGGAGTTCAAACCCTAGAGAGAAAAAGAGGGAAAGGGGGGAAAAAGGAGAGAAAGAGAGAGTTAATAATCCAAGCTTTGATTTTCCCCATTGGTTCAGTCCTATATGAGAGTGTTCACTACTCTTAAACAACCCTTGGAAATCTCAATAAATTGGGTTTAGTCATTTGCCTAAGAAATCAAATGGAAAAAATAATGGTGTAATTCAATTTTTAGAATGATCACACTGGAAAGATGGAAATAAGCATCTCTGTCCATCTTTTGGGTATTATATTAGCATTAGGCTTAAATAGAGAAAAATGAGGGGCAGAGGGTGAGAAGTATACACAACTAAGATCTGTAAGTTGAACTGAAATCTGTTTGTTCATTATGAGTTCTAGTGTTGCAAGGTTGGTTCCTTAGGAGTCCTTATGGCTTGAGTGGACTGTCTGATTGGAATGAGATTATTGCTTTTGCTTGGGGGTGTGGAGAAACTTCAGTTTCTATCCTAGATAATTGTTTCCACTAGAGGGAGATATCATCATATGGTAATCTCTGAGACTACTGTTCGTGGAATCTCTGGATGACTGCAGGCTGAGGGAAATAAAGAGGCATGTAGATTCTACTCCATGGGCTCTTGACAGAACATTGCAAAAGCTGAATTCCCCATTGGAAATTTTCCTGAAAATATTAACAGAGAATCCTAAAATGATTACCATGCTTCTCTGTGTACAGGATTGGGTATGAATCTGACTCAAATTAATGGGAAACAGATAGAAAATGAATGCAAAAAGATCAGGATTGTATCTTGATTTAACCTGAAAGCCCAATTAAGGAGTCAGGGCTTTTTAAGCCTGTTTTAAAGCAATTTTAAATCTGTTATATGTTTCTGTGAACATTTTTGGATACTAACTTTGTCCTTTTTGTGTATTATGTTCTTGGGCTAGATTCCTGGAAAAGTAATTACCGTCCAAAACAATGGCTCTTTCAAGGAATTATTCTAAAAAATTGTGCCAGTCTATACTATCAGCAAGTGTTGGGAAAAACTGTTGATATTCCTGGATATTATTACAACCTTGGGATATTTCTGAAGCTAGTCTTATCAGGGATGCTGCCGTCTAAGAAAATGATACTTGTATTTCATAGAATCTTTCATTTCAAACTTTTGCTGCTTCTTAAAATAGTCTTATTTTTAACTAGTAATTGAGAGTAGAGACATAAATTTTACTAAATAATTCTATGTTAATTGAGGAATCTCTGTTTTAGTTGCCTATAGTTTTTTTGTTTGTTGGTTAACACATTTTGTGTCAAAACTGAGCAATGGCCAGGCACAGGTGGCTCATGCCTGTAATCCTAGCTACTCAGGAGATTGAGAATTGAGGATTGTGGTTCAAAGCCAGCAACAGGCAGAAAAGTCCATAAAGCTCTTTATCTCCATTTAACTACCAAAAAAGCTGGAAGTGGAGCTGTGACTCAAGTGGTAGAGTGCTAGCCTTGAGCAAAAAAAGCTCAGGGACAGAGCTCAAGCCCTGAGTTCAAGACCTAGGACTGGAACAAAACAAAACTAAAACTAAGCAATACACAAATGAAAGCCACAATGAGAAAGATTTTCCCCCTTCTCTCCTTTGATTTTTATTTCTTTCTCTTTTGCCTATTTTCTTTATTTTGTTCTGAATTAGGGCTTATAAAAGCTTTGTACAACAGTAATCAGCTTGAGCAGGTTTTATGTCCAAATATGAAAATGACATATAAATTTATCCATACTATTTTCAGATAAAGCTAGTCAAGCACTGTTTTATGTAGGTATACTCTGCTAACTCAAGGAAAACAATGGAGCTAGATAATAGATGTCAAACTTGATTTTATGCCCATGAACTTTTCACTGATATAGTGTCCTGACTATCTGTCATGATTGTGTAGAATGAGCCTCACACTGGGTCAGAAAAAGCTGCATTCACATTCTGGCCTTCATGTCTGTTTTATAACCTTGAACAAATTATAAATTTTCACTATCATCTGTAAAATAGGCACAATTGCCTATCTCATTGGTGTTTACTGAGAGGATTAAGAAAAGTTAATGTGGGCTGGGATGTAGCTCAGTGGCAAAGCGCTTGCCTAGCAAACGCAACGCCCTGGGTTCGATCCCCAGTACCAAAAAAGAAAAGACAAAAAAAAAAAAAGAAAGGTTAATGTGGCAATGTCATTCTTTCTGATGGAGGCATAGAATTCCATTGTGTATATATACCACATTTTCTTGATCCATTCATCTACTGAGGGGCATCTGGGTTGGTTCCATATCTTAGCTATGGTAAATAATGCTGCAATAAACATAGTCGTGCTGGTAGCTTTAGTGTGGTCTTGTTTGTAAGCATTTGGGTAATTTGTTAAGAAATGGAAAAGCTTGGAAAAAATTATATTAAGTGAAGTAAGCCAGGCCCAAAGAAACATAGGTCCCATGGTTTCCCTTATTTGCAATATCTAGTATTTGTCTGAGTCAAGCAGAAAAGGTCAGATAAGGTGATGTTAGGGATATGTATTCAAATGTATTTTTTCTTTCATGTGATTGTTTCTAACACATTTATAAGATTATTTCTTTGTTGTTTTGTATGTTCCTCCCCCCACAGTATAACCCCTGCTTTCACTGTATTTGATGTTGTTATAATTTGTGGAGGGGAAGGGGAAAAACAAATCGTTTAAATAGGGATACAGGTGGACCCATTGCAACAATGAGATGTATAAGTCGTTATGTCGAAAATGAACTTTACAACTTTCGTGGGGGGGGGGCAGGGGGAGGATGGGAAGGGATGGGAAGGGGAAACAAAGGAGTCTACAATGCTTGATAAGAAATGTACTCATTATCTTGCCCATGTAATTGTAACTCCTCTGTACAGTATTTGCACTGTAGGAAAGGTTAATGTTATAAAATACTAAGTACATATTTAGTACTCAATAAATTTAGTCCTTCTTTTCATTCTTTTTCTTCTCAAAAGCTTTACCATAGTCCTAAAGTATTAACAACACTAGGGTAAATTGTAATTAAGTAATGATAAAAATATACTTACGTTTTTCTCTAGTTAAAACCTCTTCAGAAACTTATCGAGCCATCTATGTTTATGAAGATTACACCACCCCCGGAGAGAACAGATCCCCAGACGTAAGTGTTTTAGTTGCATTAATGTGTTAAGATTATGTAGCATTGACAATTTGGAGGAAAATTGCTTTGACATCCTAAATTAGGTTTTCTCTTTACTTATTTCTCATTGCCATATATTAATAATACAGGAAATTTCACTATGATAATTTCTTAGAAGGACAGTATATTGTGAACAAGTTTATCCCCTTTATTCTCAATCCTTGCTCCTTGTCTCTCTTTCAGACAGTATTTGCTGGATCTCCTTATGCTAGCATCACTTTGATCTTTTACTTTTAGAGTGAAATCATGCAATATTTGCCTTTCTGAGCTTGACTCATCTTACTCAGTATGATGATCTACACTTCCAATCAACTTCCTGCAAATGATCTAACTTCATTCTTCTTGAATATTAATCTTTTACCATTATAGCTGGTGGGGAATTTCTCATTCTGGCTAATTGTTTCCACTGATGTGCATTTGTCAGTTTCTCTTTTATTCCTGGGTATTTAGATCTCAGTCACAGAGTCATTGCTTTTCCAGTATTTTCCATTTAGTAGTTTCAAGTTGTACCTTAAGATCTTTGATGTATTTTGAATAGATCTTTGTACATGAGAGATAAGGATATAGTTTCCATTTTCTGCATGTGTTTAGCCAATTATTCCAGCACTATTTTTTGAAGAGACTGTCTTTTCTCTGATGTAGGTGAGTATGTATCTGATATTTGTCTAAAACCAAATGGCTGTAGCTATGTGGGTTTATTCTAGATCTTCCATTCAGTTCTATTGGCTTTCATGTCTGTTTTTTTTGGGTCCGGTTGTGGGGCCTGAACTCTGGGCCTGGGCGCTGTCCCTCAGCTCTTCAGCTCAAGGCTAGCGCTCTACCACTTGAGCCACAGCGCCACTTCCCGGCTTTTTTCTTTTTGCTTATGTGGTGCTGAGGAATCGAACCCAGGGCCTGGAGCATGCAAGGCAAGCCCTCTACCACTGAGCCACCTTCCCAGCCCCTGGCTTTCATGTCTTTTTGTGCTAGTACCATGCTGTTTTTATTATTAAGACTCTGTAGTACATTTTGAAGTTTGGTATTATGGTATATCAATGTTGCTCTTTTTTGCTCAGGATTATTTTTCTGGTTGGAGTTTCTGTATTTTCATATGACATGTATATATGTCACATATTTTCATATTTAAGATGGATTTTTCTCTTTCTGAGAAGAATAACAGATTTTGAAGGGAACTCTGACAAGTGTCTAGATTATTTTGGTGGCATAACCATTTTTAAAATATTAATTCTGCAGTGCATGAGCATGGGAGTTCTCTGCCCTCTGCTGTCTTCATCAATTTCTTTCTTCAGTGTTTCATTGTTTCACTTCCTTAGTTAAGTAATTTTTTGAGGTTATTGAAAATGGAATTTGATTCCTGATTACTTTCTCAGTCTACTTAATATTGACTTATATAGAAAAGTTACTGATTTCTGTTCATTAATTTCATATCCTGGTACATTACCAAAAATGTTTATCAGACCTAAGAGTTTGTGAGTTTGTCTTTTTTTTTTTGGTCTCCTTAGGGTAGAAATCAGGTAAGATCTTAAATAATTCTAGTAAAACAAGAAAAACTCAAACCTCAAATTAGTAGGTGGAAAGAAATAAGAAAAATCAGAGCAAAAAATTTAATGAAATGGAGACTGAAAAATACAAGAGTCAGTGAAGGAAAATGTTTGCTCTTTGAAAAAAATTAATAAGCCCTGAGCCAAACTGACCAAAAGAGAGAAAATATCCAAAACTGTATGGTGATTAACCAATTTTGCCAGCACCATATACTGAAGAGGCTGTCTTTCTTCCATTTTATTTTTTAGCTCCCTTATCAAAGATTAGGTGGCTATAGGTCTGTGGGTTCATTTGTGGGTCTTCAGTTCTATTCTATCAGTCCTCAGGTCTGTTCTTGTGCCAGTACTAAGCTGGTTTGATTACTATGGCTTTGTAGTAGTATTTGAAATTTGGTATTGATATTCCTCCAGCACTGTTCTTTCTGCTAAGGATTGTTTTTGCTATTTGGGGTCTTTTATTGTTCCATATGAATTTTTGGATTACTTCTTTTATTTTGTTTAAGAATGAGGTTGGGATGTTGATAGGTATTGCATTGAATTTGTAGATAGCCTTTGGCAGTATTGCCATTTTCATGATGTTAATCCTTCCAATCCAGGAACATGGGTTGTTTTTTTTTCACTTCCCTAGTTCTGCTTTAATTTCCTTTTTCAGGTTTCTAAAGTTTTCATCGTAGAGGTCCTTCACTTCTTTAGTTAACTCCTAGGTATTTTATTTTTGTAGGGCTATTACAAAAAGGGTTGCTTTCCTGATTTCAGCCACACTCGTCTCATTATTGGCATACAGAAAAGCCATTGATTTTTGAAGGTTAATTTTATACCCTGCTACTTTGCCAAAGTTTCAGATCAGTTCAAGTATCTTGGGAGTGGAGTCCATGAGGTGCTTGAAATACAATATCATGTCATCTGCAAAGAGGGAGAGTTTTACTTCATCTTTCCCTACTTGGATACCCTTTATGTTTGCATCTTGTCTTATTGCTCTAGCAAGGCATTCTAATACTAAATTGAAGAGAAGTGGAGAGAGTGGACTCCTTGTCTTGTTCCTGAATTTAGAGGAAATGGAGTTAGCTTTTTGCCATTACGTATAATGCTGGCTATAAGTTTGTCATACACAGCCTTTATTATGTTGAGGAATGCTCCATGGATTCCTTGTTTTTTCCAAAGCTTTCATCATGAAGGACTGTGGATCTTGTCAAATGCTTTTACTGCATCAATTGAGATAATCATGTGGTTTTTATCCTTGCTCTTGTTGATGTGCTGAATTATATTGATTGATTTTGCGTAGATTGAACCAGCTTTGCATCCCTGAAATGAATCCTGTTTGATCATGGTGTATGATTTTTTTTTGGATGAGTTGTTGAAGTCGATTGGCCAAAATTTTGTTGAGAAGTTTTGCATCGATGATCATCAAAGAAATGGGTCTGTAGTTCTCTTTCTTTGATGAGTCCTACCTGACTTTAGGATGAGGGTTATGATGGCTTCATAGAGTTTGGTAGTGAACTTTCACTTTCAATTTCACTGAAGAGTTGGAGTATTGGTGTGAGTTCTGCTTTGAAGGCCTTGTAGAATTCAGCTGTAAATCCATTGTCCTGGGCTTTTCTTGGGTGGGAGGTCTCTTACTGCTATTTCTATTTTGATGCTTGATATGGACCTGCTAAGTTGGTTTAAATCATGTTGGTTTAGTTTGGGCATGTCAATATTTGCTAGAAATTCTTCTATTTCTTCCAGATTCTCAAACTTATTAGCATAAAAGTTTGAAAAGTATTCCTTTATAATGTTCTGAATATTGGTTGTTTCTGTGGTGATGTTTCCATTCTCATCTCTGAGTTTGTTTGTTTGGGTGTGTTCTCTTCTTCTTTTTTTATATTTGTAAAATATCTACTTTATTTATTTATTTTTTACATTTTGTTTTTTTTCTTTTTATTGTGAAAATAACGTACAGAGAGGTTACAATTACATGGGCAAGATGATGAGTACGTTTCTTATCAAACATTGTTGCCTCCTCCTTTGTTTCCCCTTCCCATCCCCTTCCCATACCCTCTACCCCCGCTACTGGATCCTCCCCCCCCACCAACCAAAGTTGTAAAGTTCTTTTTGACATAACAATTTGTACATCTCATTGTTGCAATAGGTCCACCTGTATCCCTATTTAAACGATTTGTTTTTTCCCTTCCCCTCCACAAATTATACCAACATCAAATACAGTGAAAGCAGGGGTTATACTGTGGGGGAGGGACATACAAAGCAACAAAGAAATCATCTTATAAATAGTGCATTTTGTTTTGAGCAGTGTGCTCCCTCTCTTGTTTTCTCCCAGTGTTTTTTTTTTTTACTGTTTTTTTTTATTGTAAGGATACTATACAGAGGGTTACAGTTACATGAGTGAGGTAATGAGTACACTTCCTCTTGAACATTGTTAGCCCCTCCATTGTTTTCCCCCTACCATCCCCTCCCTCCCTCCCTTCCCCGAAGTTCTTTTTTTTTTTTTTTTTTGTGATTAAGTGATTACATAGTTTCTAAGTCACAAGTTCATTCTAACTTTCCTGGAGCAAATTGTCTATCACAGTCTGTAATATATAACAGTGTTCACATGTTATACACCATACATGTGATCAGCAGCGTGGGGATATTTAGTAGTTCTCCCAGTGTTTTCCCTTTGAACTCCTCACCCCCTACTTCTATAGTTCATTTCCAGCATAGTACTGCATTTTTTAAACTGCTTTTATCTAGCATAAACTATAAAGTGTGGTTCAAGCCACAAGTGAAACAGTGTCACTTTAACAATAGCAGGAACTTTTCAGGATGGATTTCTCCTATGTTTGTGTGGCAGGGATCTTGCTGCGATTTGGTCAAGCTAAAGAGCTTGGAAAAGCTGATGTCTGTGAATGCTGACCAAGGAAATGTGATTAAGAGGGATGCCTGCTGTCTGTCTGGCATGCCCCGCTCCTGCTCCTCCACAGTTCACTCACAGAGAGGCTAAGATCCTGGATGTGTTATTTTATCCCAGAGTTTACATATAGAAAAGAGGGCTTCCTTGGGTTGCTGGTTTACCTGCCACAGACTATGAGCAGTAAATTGCACTTGTGTGAAGTGACTAAGAGCACCATATAGAGCAGTTAGAATGATTTTCTTGAGTAAATATATGAGTTAATAATGGTTCTAAATACTTCCAAGTAATAGAATTTCTTTAAAAAATATTTCAATGAGTTAAAAATAGATGAACATATTAAACATAGAATAATGATTTAATTTTTCTTCATAAAATTAAGTGGTAAATATATTGTTAATCTGCTTAATTAATTTATTTTTTTGTTGGTCGTGGGGCTTGAACTCTGGGCTTGGGCGCTGTCCCTGTGCTCTTCAGCTCAAGGCGAGCACTCTACCACTTGAGCCTATTTTTATTTATTTTAAATTTTATTATTAATACGTTTTTATTGTAAAAATACCGTACAGAGGTGTTACAATTACATGAGCAAGATAATGAGTACATTCTTATCAAGCATTGTTGCCTCCTCCTTTGTTTCCCCTTACACCATCCCTTCCCACCCCCCCAAAAAGTTGTAAAGTTCATTTTTTGACATAGCATCTTGTACATCTCATTGTTGGAATGGGTCCACCTGTATCCCTATTTAAACAATTTTTTCCCCTTCCCCTCCACAAATTATACTAACATTAAATGCAGTGAAAACCGGGGTTACACTGTGGGGGAGGGGCATACAAAGCAACAAAAAATCACCTTATAAATATGTTAGAAACAAGAGCAAGAAAGAAAAACCATTTGAGTCTTTATCTTGGGGTTCATTTTGCCTAACATCAACTTATCTGACCTTTTTTGCTTGTCTCAGACATATACTAGGTATTGCAAATAAGGGAAACCATGGGACCTTTGTTTCTTTGCTCCTGGATTACTTCAGTTAATATAATTTTTTCCAAGTCTTTCCATTTCCTAACATTCCATTTCCATCATTCTTTTTTTTTTTTGGGTCCGGTCATGGGGCCTGAACTCTGGGCCTGGGCACTGTCCCTCAGCTCTTCAGCTCAAGGCTAGCGCTCTACCACTTGAGCAACAGTGCCACTTCTGGCTTTTTTCTTATGTGGTGCTGAGGAATTGAACCCAGGGCCTCATGCATGCAAGGCACTTGCCTCTACCACTGAGCCACCTTCCCAGTCCCTTCCATCATTCTTTCTGATGGAGGCATAGAATTCCATTGTGTATATGTACCACATTTTCTTGATCCATTCATCTACTGGGTGGCATCTGGGTTGGTTCCATATCTTAGCTATAGTAAATAATGCTGCAATAAACATAGTTGTGCTTTTTTCTGATAAGATTTGCTAAGGGTCTGTCAATTTTGTTAATTTTTTCAAAGAACCACCTCTTTGTTTTGTTCTTTCTATGGTTTTTTTGGACTCTAATTCATTTAATTCTGATTTAATTTTAATTATTTCTTTCCATCTACTGGATTGGAGTTTAGTTTGCTGCTTTTTTTCAAGGAGGTTCCGATGTCTCATTAAATTGTTGACTTCAGATCTCTCCAATTCCTTGGTGTAGGAACTCAGAGCTATAAACTTGCCTCTGAGTACTGCCTTTGCTGTGTCCCAGAGGGGCTGGCAATTTGTGTGCTCATTTTTGTTGAATATCATGAACATTTTAATTGACTCTCTGATCTCTTCCATGACCCACTCGTGGTTCAACAGTGTTCAGCCTCCATGTGTTACAGAATTTCCTTTGGTGGCTTTTGGTGTTGAGTTCTAATGTTTTGATCCGAGGTTTCACTGTTGAGTTTTTGCCAGCTGGTCTATCCAGCGGGAACAGTGGTGTGTTAAAGTCCCCAACAATTAATGTCTTTGGATCTATGTGAGATTTTAGGGAAAGTAGTTTTTCTTGGATTATCTGCTACTATTTTATTGCATATATTTTCTATGTCTTTAGCTTAGACCTCGTCTCTTTTGTCTATACCTATGATTCATAGATTTGATATTTTATTGGTGTCCTAGAGGTCTTACATGTTCTGTCCATATTTTCTTAGTTTCTTAGTTTTCCTTTATCTTTGTCTAACTGATCTATTCCTTTACTTTATTTTTTTAATCTCATTTGAAGCTATAGTGTCAATGTGATAGTGCAGTGGCTAAGTTAAAGGTGTTATTTTTTTTACCATTAAATGGGCTTATTAGCCAAAATAGTTAACCCTTCTCTTGTAGAAGGGTTAGTTATCTGTTTCTGGACTGTTTTCTCTATAGAAAGCTTTCTTTTGTGTATTTGGAGGTCCTGCGGGGAGCTTTGCAGGCTCTGAACTAGCAGATTCCAACTGGATCCACATACTCCTCAATGTTATTTCTAGGGCAGCAAATATCCACACCTTATGGTGCAATCAGAGTCAAGAGAACAAGGAGAACACTGAATTTTCTACTGGTGGGAGGAGAATTGAGGAATTTAGTTGCTTTACCTGCTAGTCTCAATGTTTGCAGACCCTTTTACCTTCCAGTTGTAAAAAAAGGAGGCAATAGAAGTTTTATAATTCAGATTGTCTGAATATAATTCAGATGATGACTGTAAGCAAACACAAGCCAGAATGTAGTTCCTAGGTGTGTTCTTAGTGCTTTCAGGCCCTGCTGTACAACTGACTCTCCTCATGATGGTATCTTCAGTTTCGAGGAACATTGTAATTACCTTAAGACATCCTAAAAACATGACTGGAAAGGGCTAAAGGCTCCCAGATAAATGGAACACTGAATGATTTTTCTTAATAACGAGGGAGAACTTTCGAATTTCTGAATATAGCCTTGGAGAAAGGAGGTAAGGAGATCCCTAGGGATAAGAGGCAGCACACTCTTCATGGCAGAGGAGGGAAAGGAGAGGTGGAATAAAAGTACAAAAGATAATACTAATTCTTTTTATAATATCTACCACTGATTTTAAAAGTACATTCTTGCATGATATTAACACTTTGTTATCATTTTGTAGAAATGTTATTACACCCCAGCCAATAAGTTATCCAGCATTCTTATCCCAGGACCTGAATGTTACTGTTGGAACTCAAACTGATAAGAAACATTCCATCCAGACACCTATAGTGCAACTAGAAAAGCTTCAGCAACAGCCCCGGGAAAGGTAATGCACATTTTATTTCTTTGTATTCTTGTTTCATAACCTAATTTCTTCCTCTGGGCCATTGTTTTTCCATTGGCCCAGCAATACTGATTGTGGTGATGCTTCATGCGTTCATAGATTATTTCTTAGCAAATTTAAGTGTTTTGTTCAATGGAAATCAATGTTTTGTTAAGAATAGAAGTGAAAACTCATAAGGAAGACAACATAACTGTTGCTATCTTTACTCAACAATGTACTGCATAGTTTCATGCTTATTTTTGTGTTTCTCACTCTTTATCTCCATGTTTCAATCTGGATATTTCCTTTGGACTTTCTCTTGTTCACTTATGTTTTGTTTCTAATCTGCTGTTAAACTAGTTGACTTCTTAATTTGTTATTTTCTTTCTCAGCTAATGGATTTTCCACTTGTATAGATTATAGATTATATTTCTCTATCAAAAATCTTTAGCTTTGCCTTCTAGTCTTTTGAACATACTAATCATTGTACTAGCCAGCATAGACCACTACAAAATACAACTCAGGTACCTTTAACCTTAGATATTTATTTCTCACAGTTGGGAAGAGGAGAGGAGAGATGAGAGAAGAGAATTCCTGGGGCTTGAACTCAGCCTGGGCACTGTCTCTGAGTTTGCTTCTTTTCCCCCTCCTCAAGGTTAGCACTCTACTACTTGAGCAACAGCTCCACTTTCAGATTTTTGTTTTGTTTTGTGATGGCCTAGTGCCATCAGGGCCTAGGCACTATCCCTGAGCTATTTTAATCAAGGCTAGCACTCTTACCACTTGAATCACAGCTCCATTTCTGGTTTGTTGAGGTTAATTTGGAGATAAGAGTGGCATAGACTTTCCTGCTCAAGCTGGCTTTGAACCATGACCCTCAGATCTCAGCCTCATGAGTAGGTAGTAGTTAACTGGAAATAAGAGTCTCACAGATTTTCCTGCCCGGGCTGGCAATCCTTAAACTCCTGTCCTCAGATCTCAGCCTCCTGAATAGCATCAGCTATTAGTGCCCAGCCTAATTCCCTTTTGTATCTTATCTTATATGGACACTAATCCCATTTGTGAGGGCTTCACTCTCAACCTCGCAACAGTCTCACATCCAAATACGATTACAAAGAAGATTCGAGGCTTCAATTTATGAATTCAGAGGGATGCAAAACAGGAATCATTGCTGTTTTAAAGCATATGGGTTTAATGGGATCATTACCTGGATATGGTATAAATTTGTTCCTATTGTTGCCTTTTCCTCTTGCTTTTTGGTCAAGCCTTAAATCTCTTATTCTTGAATGGGTACTTGTTTTCACTGTGTGCCAGACATTGTAACTGAAGAGTTACAGAACTCATTGGAAGCTCTGGACTATGTACATACTTAGAGGGCATGCATTTGCATTGGCTGCCAGCTATGCTCAGAGTACCAGCAATTTCAAGTCATTTCAATGTAATTGAGATTGATACTGAAATAAAAAATCAAATGTCATTTGCAGGAACATGGATAGAGCTGGAGATCATCATATTTATGTTGAATGAGATAAGCCAAGCTCAAAAAGCCAAACAGCACGCATTCTTGCTGATTTGTAGAATAATAAACCTAAGATAGTCATGTACATAGATATGTACATACTTATATGTTTCTAAGTTATAAACATAAATACATATTTATACAAACATATACAGATATTTATATACATACAACATACATACAATAACTGTAACTGGGGGACTCTTTAGTGGTGATGAGAGTTAGAGGGAAAGAAAATGATGGAAGATGAGTGCCTGTGCCCTTTGACTCATACCTGTAATCCTAGTTATTCAGGAGGCTGGCCCTAGAGGACTACTGTTCAAAACAGCCTGGGGAGAAAAGGTATGGAACTCCATCTCAAATTAACCACCCAAATACCCAGCTGGAGACATGACTCAAGTAGAAGAGCTATGAGCAAGCAAGTCAAGTGAGAGTGAGGCACCCAAGGACGTAAGGTAGATGTATTCTTAGTTTTGAGGTGCCATGCAAATAGCCATAGTGGTCACACTAGTTAGTTTACATTCCCATCAACAGTGTAAGAGTTCCTTTTCCCCAATTCTCAACAGTATTTCTTTCTGTTTATTTGCTTGATGATTACCATTGTGACTGGTGAAATGGAATCTATGTAGTTTTGGTTTGCATTTCTTTCATGGCTAAAGATATTAAACATTTTTCCATAGATTATTAGACATTAGTCTTTTGTATGTTCTGAATATTAATCCTTTTTTGAATAGTTGTCAATGATTTTTTTCTTCCGTTCCATAGCTTGTCTCTTAGTTCTGGTAATTGTTAGTTATGCAGAAACTTTTTAACTTGCCAGTTCTTGCTCTTATTTTCTGGACAATTAGGATCCTATTAATTACTTGTGTCTCTATATTCTGGAGTTTCCCCAATGTTTTCCTGTAGTAGAGTCAAAATTTTAAGTTTTACATTAAGATCGTTGGTCCACTTGGATTTGGCTTTTTAATATAAGGTCAGAGATTGGGATTTAGTTTCAGTCTCCTTCATGTAGATAAACAGTTTTCCCAGTGTCATTTGTTGAAGAGGCTATTTTGGCTCCTTTATAGATAATTAGATGGCTGTAACTATGTGGTTTTAATTCTGGGTCTTCTGTTCTGTCCATTGGTCTTCATATCTGCTTCTGTATCAGTGCCAGGCTGTTTTTGTTACTGACATATGTAGTACAGAATATGTACAAATTATATTGTAGTATACTTTGAAGTCCCGTTTTGTCATACTGGGCCCAGCAATCCTGCTCAGGATTACTTTTTGCTATTTGAGGTCTTTTGTGCTTCTGCACACATCTTAAGATCGATTTTTCTTCTATTTCTGCAAAGAGTGAACGTGGAATTTTGATGGTCTTTGTGTTGAATCTGTAGATTATGTTCAGTGGTATGACTATTTTAATAACTACTAATTCTGCCAATCATGAACATGGGAGATCTTTCCATCTTATAGTGTGGGTTTTTTTTGTCTTACTATTTTGTCTAAACACACTGGTCAACAGTAAAAATGACTAAAGTGGATCTCTTTGTTTTATTCGTGGTCTTTATTTTTCCCTTTGGTACTGGTGATTGGACTCAAGGACTTAGCCTTGTTAGGCCTGCACTCTACCACTGAGCCACACATCTAACCCCTGTAACAATCAAGAACATTATTTAATGAGTCTCCTTATGGGTGTCTAGTAGTACCTATATTTATTCCATTCTGTTCCTAGTTGGTTTTTTTTAAGATTTAACAAGAATTTGTCAATTTGTTAACAAGATAAAATAGGGAGATAAACAAAAAGAACACTTCCTGCTCCCCACACAGAAAATGGGAGTTAAAGACTGAAATGTTTTTGTTTTCAAGTCCTAAATACTGTTTTTGGTGAAATGCTTTACCATGTTCAATCACCTAAATTATATTTAATTTATATTATCTTTTCTTTTGTTTTGCCAGTCCTGGGGCTTGAACTCTGGGCCTGGGCACTGTCCCTGAGCTTCTTTTGCTCAAGGCTAGTGCTCTACCACTTGAGCCACAGCACAATTTCCAGTATTTTCTGTGGTTTTATTTGAGAAAAGAATCTCAAGGAGTCTCCTGCCTGGGCTGGCTTTGAACCATAATCCTCAGATGTTAGTCTCCTGAGTAGCTAGGATTACAGGCATGAGCCACTTAGCACTCAGCTTAATTTATATTTTCTAATGTTAATGTCAAAATATCTGGGCTGGGAATGTGGCTTAGTGCTTGCCTAGCATGCATTGAGTTTGATTCCTCAATACCACAGAAAAAGCCAGAAGTGGTGCTATGCTTCAAATGGTAGAGTGTTAGCCTTGAGCAAAAGAAGCTCAGAGACAGTGCCTAGGCCGTGAGTTCAAGCCCCAGGACTGCAAAAAACAAAAACAAAAAACCAAACCCCCCAAATATCTTTATATTCCTGAGATGAAGACATTTTGCATATGGTATATTATCTTTTCTCTATTTTCTTGAATTGTTCTAAAATTATACTTTACCTGTAGTCTTTGTATCTATATTTATTAATAAGATTGTAAATTTTTCCTTTTTGTAATGTCTTTGCTGGGTTTTATTTTATTTTTTGTTATTTTTGTCTACACTATGGTTTGAACTCAAGGCCTCATCCTACTTGCTTATTTGGTGCTCTTGTCACTTGAGATATACGTCCAGCCCAGCTTTTTGCTGATTATTTTGGAGACAGAACCTCATGTGCTTTTCTGCCTAGGGTATCATCTGAGATCTTCTCAATCACAACTTCCTGTAGCTTGGACTATAGGCATGAGATGCTATTACCATGCTGTTTTTTTTTTAATTTTTAAATTTTTTTTTTTACTTTATTCCTAGTCCTGGGGCTTGAACTCAGGACCTAGGCACTCTCCCTGAGCTCCTTTTGCTCAAGGCTAGCACTCTACTACTTGAGCCACAGAACCACTTCTAGCTTTTTCTGTTTATGTGGTACTGAGGAATTGAACACAGGGCTTCATGAATGCTAAGCAAACAAGCACTCTAATATGAAGCCACATTCCCAGCCCTGTTTTTATTTTTTAACTAGTATCAATTTATACAAGAAAGTTTCATTTTTATATGTTCATATATTCATACAATGTACATTGATCAGACTCATACTTCTTATCACTCTCTGTCATACTTCTTATCCCCTTCCCAAAACATTCTCAATAAACTTTATTGTTCTGTTTTTATAAATGAACCATGACACACATTTCAAAATACTTAGAACAATATATATCAAATAATTTCTGAAACATGTTCAGATAAATTAAATAATGATAATCTGGCATTACCTACATATTTATGATTCACTTTGAGAAATATAATACCACTAGTGTAAGAAATGTGTTTATGTCTTTATGAAACTACATCTATTTCCATAACAATCCTAGGCAACAAGCACTCTCATTTTTCTTAGCATTTTTATTCATCTCCTTTGATTATCTAGAACTTTGAATAAGTGGGTTATACTGTGTTATTACCCTGTAAACAATACCATTCATATTATTCTGTTACTTAGTTCTTATTTCATTTCCGCAACAAATCACTTTCTTTAGGCTGAAAAAAATGAAATCGATGTATAGAAACATGCAAACATGGACAGAAAAAGCTGCCTATTTAGAAAGCATCATTAACCCCAAAATGGATACTAAAGATTCTAAGGTAATTGACATCATACATTTTTCCCATGTGCATGTATAATTTTTTAAAAGAAAGATTATGATAATTGAAGTGATGATCAAATATAGCTTGTTTAGGTTATTTTTGCTGTTGAGCTTTATGAAGAGTTCTGCCATGAATATTCTTTTGTTCCTTTTCTGTGTTTAGAAAGCTAGTATGACTGACAAATTTGAAAGCTGGACTCATATATTAGAGGAGCCTGAATCTAGAACATTAGGTAAGAAACATATTAGATTTTTGTTAATTTTAAGATAATTAAAATTAGATGGGTTTTGTTTTTGAGAAAATACATATTCCTTAAAAGTTTTAATATATTAAATTTACTTTATAGCCTTCCAAAAAAGGCTTACACTTTATTAAGACTTCAAGAAAATTAATGTTTTAGTCCTTTAAAGATGAGGAAAAAACATTAAATGTTGATTATGCTCTGATCATCTTTATTATGTAGTGGGATGTGTTTGAAATAAAAAATATGGATGGAGAAGTGGGAAAGAAAATGAAATAAGTTTTGAATTTGAGAACATGACACAAATTATTAGAAAGATATTTAAAGATATTTAATTAATACATAAAAGAATGAGGCAAGTCAGTCTTTAGCTTCCCTTTCCTTTGAGAGCTAAGTACTGCGATACTACAGAGTTTTGAAAAAAAAGAAGTTGCAGCTCAGGATGTCTTGAGACACCTGACTACAGTGGCTGAGAGTAAGTTGGCCACAAGAAACTCATAGAGAAGGAGAGGATTTTGACATGGGAGAGCTGAAAGTTAACAGAGGCCCAGAAGGAAAACACGCAGTGGTCTTAGCAGCTTGGTTCTGTCCTATGAGAGCAGTTTCATTGTCATTCAGGGTCATTTTAGAAAGAATGATCCTAGTCTTGGCAAAGGACTCAGGTTATAGGAGCTCAGATTACGGGTGCTCAAATTACGGGTATGGAGGCCTATAGGGTAGGTTTTGAGACTGACCCATGGCAGGGTAGTAGGAGTGAGGGTGGTAGGGGTGATGGGGAGAAGTTTTTACTTGGTGACGTAAGAGCTCTGAGTGGAGCTTGGGAAGCAGAAAAAAGTGTAATGAGTGGTGATACTACTCCAGTTATTATTTTGTAATGGTTTTGTTGTTGTTGTTGTTTTTGCCAGTATGGAGCTTGAGCCTTTTCAGCTTAAGGCTCATGCTCTACCCCTTGAGCCACAGCTCTACTTCTAGATTTTGGGTGATTAATTTGGAGATCAGAGTCTCACGGATTTTCCTGCTCCAACTGGCTTTCAACTATCATCCCTAGATCTAAGCCTCCTGAGTAGCTAAGATAACAGGCACGCAACTCTTACTCCAGTTTGTTGTAAGGGAACTCAGTGACAAAAAAAAATAGAGAAGCCACATTTTGAGAGGTCGAATTGGGAGTCTTTAGTGGAGAGCTGGCATCTGCAGGTGGATTCCTGTCTCAAAAATCTGCAGCCCAGTACAGAGCTTGAAGCAAGCTTTTAAAGATAAAAAACGGCATGCTTGGGTAGGGGCACTCAAGCCCAACACAAGCAGACCGTAAACACTGCACAAGGAGCAGAGCTTTTCCTGGGACTAAACAACATGATGCAGCTGATATTTTTTGAAGCAGGACTTTCCCAGCCTCCCTAGAGCTAATAAGCATCTGCAATTTAATGGGTAACTTGTCTCACTTCTAGGCCTTTGAAGCTGGGTGGAAAACCCCTATTACCCAGCTAGGTGATAGGTGCCAGGATGGCTTGTGAGAACAAAGTGATATTACACAGCCCCAGTCTCCTTACTTCAAGTTTTATTGCTGAAGGTTATTTCAGAAATTAAATATAAGTCCTCTGCTGGCAGCAATTAAGCTGAGAATTTCAAGCTATGCTGGGCTTTACAGTTGGTGATCTTCCTGTCTGGAATAACTCCCAGGGCCCTGAGAATCACCAGAAATAACACAAACTTGAAGAACCTTCAGCATCCAGGAGCTATCTGCAGGCTATTGTGGCTTTCTGCCAGCTAGAATGGAGAGATCTGAGCACAGCACCTGGGACCCCGGACTCATGTGATATTCTAAAGCCTCTTTCCTCTATAAAGTGAACTGTTGTATGGGTCTAAAAGAACTGAGACATGTAGCCAGAGCACCTGAGTTCCTCACTTGACAGCCACTGGTGCAGACCTTAGTGCACATTTTGGGCACTTTCTAGGGGCTGCACATGTGCTGTCCCAAGGAGGAGAAATGGTAGCTGTACAACAAATAAAAATTGTCCTAGACTATAGGCTAACAACTTCTGTATAAGTAGCAGTATCTTTCAGTACACAAAGAAAAGCTCCTAAATTGGCTACAACACAGAAGTGGATAACTGACCAGCTTGTTCTCAACTCATACAAAACACTAAACTCTATACCGAAGAAAATACAAGAGACTCCAGTTCTCTGTTTGAACATTACTGCAGGATTAGATCTGGTATTCTGAGCATACATGCAAAAGTTTGGCAACTGGGCTATCTCCTTGCCCAGGTGTGAAAACTATACTACAGCTCTCCCATTACATAGTTCTGCTTGGACACTGAGAATACTTTAGCTACAAGACTACAGATTATTAAGACTACACAACAGCTTGACCTCAGATGCCTAAATTTCAACAAACAGATGCAAGAAATATGTAAAATACTTAGGCAACATGACACCTTCAAAGGTCAGAAATCCTATAGTAACAAACATTAAGAATAGTGTAAAAGAAAGTCTAAAGAATTTAAAACATGTTTATAAAAGTGATTGATGAAATGAAGAAGGACAGCATAAAAAGCTGAATGAATTCAAGCAGAATGCATATAAGCAGCTGAGCAAACAAGGAAACCATGCAGGTTATGAAAGAGGAATTCAATAAAGACACAGAAATCCTTAAAAATTTTTTGAATTGAAATTCTGGAAATACAAATCTCAATAAGGTAAATTTCTGTGGAAAATCTCCTAGAATAGACTGAATTGGAAACAGAATAATAGGGCTCAGATACAAAGGTAGAAGGTATTAGAACAACCAGATAAAGAAAAAGGAAAGAAGTATGAATGGAGCATGCTAGACCTCTGGGACATTAGTAAAAGACTAAACCTGTGTATTATAGGCACAAAAGACAAAATAGGAACTTAAAGGGATAGAAAACATTCAATAAGTTAATAGGAGAAGATTCCCCAAATCTTAAGAAACATCGGTTCCGGTACAGAAAACTTTTAGAACACTCAACAGAAAGGAACAATTCCAAGACATATTATAGTTAAAACAATAAATGTAAAGCACAAGTGTAACACAAGTGTTTGAGTAGGTACTTGACCTAGTAAAACACTGAGTTTAGATACCAGTAAAGAAGCAAAAACAGAAAAAAGGAAAGAAAAATTCAGGGAAAAGGAACCCTTACATGATGATGTTTGAAATGTAAAATGGTCTAATTTAGTACAAAGGATCTGTGTGTGTGTGTGTGTGTGTGTGTGTGTGTGTGTGTGTGTGTGAATGAAAATATAATGAAATCTTTTATTTAAAATTAACTAAAAATGATTTAAGAATCATAATGAGATACACCATACTTGTTAGGATGGCTACTAACAAAGATTCAAATGATAACATATAGATGAGGATGTGATGAAACTGGAACTCTTGGAAACTGTTGGTAGGAATACAAAATAGACACTTTAGAAAATAGCACATAGGTTACTAAAGAAAGTGACAAATACCCCGGGTGCCAGTGGCTCATGCCTGTAATCCTAGCTACTCAGGAGGCTGAGATCTGAGGATCGAGGTTCAAAGCCAGCCTGGGCAGGAAAGACTGTGAGACTCTTTTATCTCAAACCACTCAGAAAGCCAGAAGTGGCACTGTGGCTTAAGTGGTAGAGGACTACCCTTGAGCTGAAGAGTGGAGGGCACAGTACCCAAGCCCAGAGTTCAAGCCCCACGACCGACCAAAAAAAAAAAGAAAGTGACAAATAGCAATCTTAACCCTTCATACATAGTCTCATGTTTTCATCATACTTGTTCATTAACTACTACTTTTATTTCTTTGAGACTCATCAGCCTGTTTTTAGTGTCATATTTATGTTTGAGTTAATGCTTTAAGTTACTCTTCATTGAATGTATATGCATACAAATAATGTGTGCAAAAAACCCATAAAACTTAAACATTAAAAATATTTTTTTAAACAGATGTTCCTGTTACATCTGAAACTACTGCAGCTGAGGTAAGGGAACTTAGAAGAGAAAGTCTAGTAGCCATTGTTCTATGGAAGAGAAAAAATATATATAAATGGAAATTTAAAAACATATTCAAAAAGTATTCAGGTATTTCATATTTTTTCTATTGTATCTACACTATTACACATTTTTATTGTCTTTAAGTAGTTGTACAAAGTACAACTTCAACACATCAGTTTATGAGTAAAGCCATCTTGCTTACCCCTTCCATCATTCTTCCCCTCAACACAATCACCTCAAGTTATATGGTTCCATATTCACATTCACACATTGAATATTATGACTATTTACTTAGCCTTCCTCTCTCCATTACAGTTTTTAAAGTAGAATTACATTCTGGAAAGAGGCTTCAGCATAGAATAGTAACATTTTAAAATTCGTGTAAAGGGCTAGCGGCATGGCCAAAGTGGTAAAGCACTAGCTGAGCAAGCAAATTGAAGTTCCTGAGTTCAAATCCCAGTACCACCAAAACAAAAACAAAACAAGAATGCATGTGAAGATGGGGGAGCAAAAGGTACTGAAGGGAACATAAGAAGAAAAAAATGAAATTCTACATAAGGCCTTCAGGTGGATGCATAGACCTCACCCTATTCTTGGCCCTTTCGCACCAAAAACTTCTAATTTATTCATGTTGTAAACTTAGCACATGTAACAATGTCATGTATTTCAAAATAAAGATCAGTAAAAAAGGGAATTCATCTAATATAGTTTGCTTTTCTGCTAATTTTATAGGCTATATCCATTTAATTAAGCAGTGAATTTCCATATAAACCAACAAAGATTAAACATTTTTTTCCTGTTGCTTTACAAATAGTACTTAAATATTTCCATCCTAGGCTCAGTGGTTCCGAAATCAATATCTATGTTTTCCCCAGCTCAAGATGAGGGAAAAAGGACAATAAAAAGAATTTTTCACCAAGCAAATTTATTTAGCTTAAAAATGTATATTTTTAAAAAATTTATTCTTTGGAGCATATTATTAAAATGTCATTCATTTGATTATATGATTGGGATTTTGTCATTTGTTCTTAGTGTTATCTTGTTATTAAAATTTCCTTTCTTTCATGACATGTCTGTAATAGTGTAACAGTAAAATGTCATACCCTAGATTTTTTAAAAAAGATGTTATAAGATCCAGATATATAAAAACTACTGCTTTATAAGTAGTGTCTTACAAACATTGGTCATTTTTGTGCGTCATATTCTGTGATTTCAGGCAATTGAAGACTTTCTCACTGTAGTATTATTACAGAATATAGTAATTTACAAATATCAATGGTTATATGATAAAGAATATGGGTAAATTGACTTTAGTTTATTAATTTTAAATGCTGCCTACTGAGTAGTGACTGTTAGCTTACTTTATTTCTGTATTTTATAGCTGCTAGATTACAGTGATAAAAGACTGATTATGCCAACATTTGCCATATTAGATGTTCAATTGTTGTTTTTCCTAAAAATGATAAACCAACACCTTCATATGCACTTTCCTACCCACAGGTTTCATTCCCCACTATCCCTATCCTGGAAATAACAGAAGATGACGAAGTAATACCATTAGGATATGAAACAGAAGCCATGCCAGAGGAAAATGAGAAAAAAGTGTCTATACTTCCATCAGGAGGACATTTGAAAGCTCCACAGCTGTGCATTTATACAAATACACCAGGCTCATCTCAACCAGAGGTAAAATTGAACAGTTTCTGTATAAATCCTGAGAAAATAAGGAGGAGGAAATTAAATTCAACTGCAATATAAACTAGGTGTCAGAGCTACTGTTTAAACTTAGTTGAAAGGAAGAGCGTGAGCTCATTTTCCTGATATTTGAAATAAAAAGTAGCTTCAGAGCCAAGATCCAAAAGAAGACTTCACTTGAACTAAAGATGTTTACCTTCACATTAGAAATATAAGAGGAAAAAATTTATTTTAAAACAATTAAATACAAATAAATTGAATATTTATTCACATGTCTCCAGTAAAAGTTTGTCTAAGTATGTTCACTATTTCTTTCCTATTTATAGTGATGTATGAGGTAAGAGTCTTTGAAGAAAACACACAGTGACACAAGATACCAGTAATAAGAATTAGCCTCTGAGATTTGTGTAAAATCCAGTTGTAAGTGCATTAACACCAACATACAAATCCAAATGAAACATAAAAGCCTGATAAATTATTTAGGTGAAATGCTTTTAAGGTCTTTTATTACAGGAAATTATGTATGGTCTCCTTATTATAAACAAATAGACTTTATTAAAGTTAGAACAATTTGAATATAAATATAAAGTACCCCAGAAAAGCCTTTTTCAAAATGAGAAAGAAGCAAAAATCTCCTCTGTTATATTCATCTCATTTGAATCACTGTTGCATATAGTTCTCTAAAAAAGCGGTGCAACCCGGGTACTGGTGACTCACACCTACAATCCTAGCTACTCAGGAGGATGAGATCTGAGTATCGAGTCTGAAAGCTAGTATAGTCGGGAAAGTCATGAGACTCTTGTCTCAGTTAATCACCAAAAGAGCTGAAAGTGGAGCTGTGTCTCAAGTAGTAGAGCAGAACAGCTCAGGAACAGTGCCCAGGCCTTTGAGTTCAAGGTCAGAACAAACAAAACAAAACAAAGGCAGAGCAAATGGGTTAAGATTTGATTTCTGAGTAAAACTAAAACTAGCTTGGGCACCTAAACCTCTAGATCTCCAAACCTATTTCATCATCCTTTGAATGGTTTCTGGCCAGGTCATTTCTAAATTTTCTTCAAATTTTCAAAAGATATAATTTTATTAACTCTAGGGAATTACCTAAGATCTTAAGTAATACAAACAAAAAGAATAAATAATGCTTTTGTATTTAGTGAACGTGAAAGTAATACAGAAAACTTAGAGCATGAAGAGAAACAAAAGAAAATAAAAGCTATATTTACTGCCACATTTAACTATTTCACTTTTCAAATGAATGCATCTTATTCAAAGGGTTTCATTGTGATATTTCCATATGTACATGTGCATTCAGTTATAGTGACTCCTTTATTACTCTATTATTTTGCTGAACCTTGATTTTGCCCTTCTAAGGAATTATACTATTGGAATCTCCCATGATTTTTTTTAAAATTTCAGTTATTATTTTTGTATATACTTGCATAGCACCCAACATACTTACTTAGGAGTTTTGAGACTATTGTCATAGAATTGTTTTCCTAAGTTCTTTTTCAGCCTGCTCATGTTGCTACATAGAAAAGCTATAGATTTTTATATGTTATTATTGCATCTTACCACTTTGTTGCATTTATCAGATCAAAAAGGATTTTTGGTATTATTTTTAGAGTCCAAGTATAAAATTATACTTTCTACACATATGAATGCTTTGTTGTCCTCCTTTCCTATTTGTACCCCTTTTATTTCTTTCTCATTAGTATGGCTAAGGTTTCAAGAACTAAATTTAATATTTATTAATAAATATTTTATATTTGATAAAAATATAGGCTGGACATCCTCAAATTGTTCCTGATTTTAGAGGAAATGCTTTATATTTTTGCCTATTCGGTGTATTATTGGCTATGATTTTGTCATATATAGCTTTTATTATGTATAGCCTAGTTTCTTAGTTTATTCTTAGTTTACTCCTAGTTTCTTCAAGGATTTTATTTTGAGAGGATGTTGAATTTTGTCAAAGACTTTTAATCATCTATTGAGATGATCCTGTATTACTTGTTCTCATTCTATTTATGTGCTATATTTATTGATTTATGTATATTGAACCATCTTTGCATTGCTGGAATGAAACCAACTTGTGATGTTTTAATGTGTTTTTGAATTCTGTTTACAAGTATTATATTGAGTTTTTTTTGTGTTTATGTTCATTAAGGAGATTGAGCTTGCCTACTTTGTATGTTTTATCTCATTCTAGTATTAGGATAATGCTAGCTTTACAGCATGGGTTTTATGGTGTTCCTTTCCTATCTATTTTATGTAATACTTTGAGAAGCACTAGTGGTAGTTCTCTTTAAAGGTCTGGTAAAATTCATGAATCTTTGTAGTCCTAAGACAATTACTAAAGAAATTCTTTATTGCTTCTTCAAATGTATTGCTTATTATTTTTTTAAGATACACATTTTATTCTCAGAATTAAACCTCCTATATCATGTATCCAGGTTTGTTAATAAACCTTTAAATTTTTCTTCTATCAGCAAACTAATAAGTTGGAGAATATGAATTCATTCACTTCCCAAAATGTATTGCTTAATTTTGATCTGTTTAATTTTGGTAAATCACCTGTGTCTATTGATTTCTTTGGATCTTTTCTAGGTTTTTTTTTTTTGGTGTATTGTTTAAAAATATTTCCTGAATTTCATTGTTTTTTTGTATTATCTCCCTTTTTGTCTCTAATTTTATTTAAATCTCTTTCTTCTGGACAGTTTTGCTAACGAATTATCAATATGGCTTATCTTTTCAAAGAACAAACTTTATTTCATTGATTCTTTATTTTTTAACCTGTATTAATTAATTTCTATCATGGTGTTTATTATTTTCATCTGCAGATTTTTCATCTGACTTGTTCTTGATTTCCTAAGATCTTGAAGTTTATCATATTATATATTTGAGATTATTCTGATTTTAATGTAGGCCTTCATAACTATAAAGTCACTATTTTTGCCAGTCCTGGGGCTTGAACTCAGAGCCTCAGTATTGTCCTGAGCTTGTTATTTTTTTCTTTCTTTCTTTCTTTTTCTCAAAGCTAGCACTCTACTACTTGAGCCACAGTGCTACTTGTGGCTTTTTCTGTTTTTGTGGTACTAAGAAATTGAATCTAGGGCTTCAGCCATGCTAGGCAAGCACTCTACCATTCAGCTACCTTCCCAGCCCTAAAGTTAAATTTAACGCTGCCTTTTCTATGTTCCAAAGGTTCTGTTTAGTTTCTAATTTCCTTTTGCTTCTAAGAGTTTTACATTTTCTACCTGATTTCTTTATTGACCCACTGATCTGCAAGTGTGTTGTTTAATGTCCCTGTTTTTATGTATTTTTTGTAATTTCTCTTGTATTAATCTCTAATTTTATTCCATTATAACCTTTTAAAATACAGGAAATACTTTTTTTTGTATTTAAGACTTGCTTAGAGGGAAGGGGGTGACATTGTCCAAAAAGAAATGTACTCATTACCTGACTTGCATAACTATAAACCCTCTGTCCATCACCTTTACAATTACAATAAAAAATAAAAATTAAAAAAACTTGCTTTACAGCTTAAAAGGTGATCTGTTTTAAAGAATGACTTACGAGCTGTGAGAAGAACATGTATTCCACAGCTATGGGATGAAATCCTTTGTTAGGTCTATGTTATTATTTAACTCTTGCATTATTTTTCTTTTTCATCTGGATGATCTATTCATGAACTAATGATCTAGAAGTCACCTGTTATTATTATGTCTGGACTTGTCTGTCCCTTCATTTCCAGTAGTGTTTTATGAAATTAAGCTTGTTGACATTCAGTATAGTATCTTGTTTTGGGATTATTCTCTTTACTAATAAGCAGTAACTTTTTTTAACTTGTCTTTGACAATTTTAGCTTGAAGTCTGTGTTGTTATATTTGAGTATAGTTACTCCTGCCTGCTTTGGATTTATGCTTTCTTGCTTAGTAATCGTTATCTATCCTTTAAATTTTAGTTTATGTATGTGTCTTTGCTTGTAAGGTGTGTTTCATATAGACAAACAGTGGATCTTGTTGTTGATACAGTTGACTAGACTTTTTCTGTGTGTGTGTGTGTGTGTGCGTGTGTGTGTGTGTGTGTGTGTGTGTGTGTGTGTGTGTGTGTTGCTGAGGCTT
>NW_012267217.1:38213785-38358685 GCF_000151885.1 Dipodomys ordii | reverse complement strand
CTTCCTTCCTTTCTCTCTCTCTCTTTCTTTCTTTCCTCCTTTCTTTCCCTTCCTTCCTTCCTCCCTTCCTCCCTCCCACCCTCCCTCCCTCTCATCCCTTTCTTTCTTTCTTTCCTTCTTTCTTTTTTTTCTTTCTTTCTTCCTTCCTTCCTTCCTTTCCTTCTTTCCTTCTTCCTTCCTTCCTTTCTTTCTTTTTGTCAGTCCTCAGGCTTGATCTCTGGGCCTAGGTGCTGCCCCTGAGCTCCTTTTGCTCGAGGCTATCACTCTACCACTTGAGCCACAGCACCACCTCTGGCTTTTTCTGTCATTTAATTGGAGATAATATTCTCACAGACTTTCCTGCCCTGGCTGGCTACAAACTGCAACCCTCAAGTCTCAGCCTTCTGGGTAGCTAGCGTTACAGTCATGAGCCACCAGCTCACAGCTAAATTCCTTTATTTCTTTGTAGACATTTTGTGCTCATGTAGTTGCCTGCAGAGGTCCTCTTTCATTTTGCTGAACATTCTTATCAACAATGCTTTGAGTTCAGTGGATGAGGTTCTCTTTACTTTGCTATCATTTGATCTTTTGTTGTATAACTGTTGTTTCTGGAAGTGCATTCATATATTTTTTATGTCTTTGTGTTGGATGTGACTCATTAAAGGACCATTTAAGGTTTGAACTTTTAGTTGTATGAAGTCCTTCTGATGAGACATGCTATGAATTTTTGAGGAGTCATACCGCATTGCTTTTTCATAGCACTTGTGTTTCTTCATTGCAATTTGAATATATCTTAAGCTAAATCTCTCTTTGGCTACCATTCAGAGGAGACAAATCAAAAGATAATAAGTAATTCAATAATTTAGCTTATCTAAAAGTAGTAGGAAATGGTAATTCTCAACTACTCTCTCAACAAGATTTTAAAGGAAAGGAACTGGGATAATTGTGGGATAAATTAAGAGTCTAGAAATTTTTTTGCTATAGATAAGTTACTAATGAGTAAAAAGGAAGAGTGAGAAAAGGAAAAAGAATGAAAATTACTTAGTATTACCAATAATTCACTAAAATGTATATGGAAAAAGATAAAACTATCAGAAAAGAAAGAAAATGTCACAAAAAAGGAGAATGAAAGAGTAAAAACATAAAAAGAAAAACAAAACAGCATTTCTTTCCTGTTGAGAGATATCCCAACAGGTTACAACATAGGAGTTTGTCTGGTTTGGAGATTTAGTGTATAGTAGAGTACTCATCTAGAACTTAACAAAGCTTTGGGACAGATTCCCCAGCATAGCAAGTAGAAACAAATGTTTGCAAGCTGAGAATATTTCCCTTTTAACTCCCCAGAGCCCAGAAACCCTTGACCTCTCAGTTTAATACTGAAGATTTAAAATATTTCTAAAATATGTGTACTGATTTTATTAATTTCTCCCTAAGTAATACAGTGTAACAACTGCTTTCATGTACATTCGATTGGGTATTATAAACTGTCTAAAGATTTTTGACCATATATGGGAGAATATATGTGCAGATACACCATTTTATATAAGGTAGTTGAAATATCACAGGATTCTGGTATCCTGGAGTGGTTATGTCATGGAACCAAAACCCCTATGGATATTGAGGGTGACTACTGGTATTTAAATATTCTGCAGCAGATTTGCTAATGACCTCGGCAGATATTAGGACCCAGTATTTACAGACATAATTAAATGAATGATCTTGAGATAGAGAAGTTATAGTGAATTATCCAAATGGCTACCAGTGTCATCATAAGCATCCTTGTAAGCGAGAGGCAGAGGGAAACCTGACACACAGAAGAGAAGGCAGTGTAAAGATGGCGCACAGAAGCTTGGAGATGTTCTTTCTATATTATAGAAAGGCAAGGGATGCTAATATCTGTTAGAAGCTGGAAGACAGATGCAAGAGCAGATTTCCTCTCAGAATTTCTACAGAGAGCACGATACACTGACTCCTCAATTTCAGCCTGGACTTCTGGTGTTGAGGACTGTGAGAAAATAAATTTTGTTTGTTTTAAGCCACCAAATGTGTGGTAATTTGTTATGGTAGCCATAAAACTAATATAATATGTCCAAGTCACTTTTTCATTTTTGTCACAAAGCACTTGAGAAAAACAGCCCGGGGAAGGAGAGATCGATTCTGGCTCATGGTTTCTGTCCAAGGTCACTATATCTGTTATGTTGGGCCTTACAGTGTTGAAAACTGTAGTGGAGGAGTTTGATTACCTTTTAACAACTAAGATAAGAGAATGGGAGCTGGCCAAGGGCAAGGTACACCTTTAGAAAAGTATGTTCTTGTAACCTTTTTCCAATAAGGCCCCAACTTCCACAGTTTGTACTACTTCCCAATCGTCCATTCAACTATGACTCCACTGATGTGGTTAATCCATTGATTCGGTCCAAGTGCTCACCATCCTATTGCCTCTCAGTGATTAGATCCATCATTTTGGGATTAAGCCTTCAAGTCATGTCTTTTCTGAGAACTGCTATCCAAAGAGAAGCTACTATGCCAAAGAGAAATCCATTCTTCTGTAGCAGTGTGTGCTTCACACTCACTCATACCTTGATTACATGTAGTAAATACCCAGTTAATCCCAGTTAGTTGCAGATTGTACTGCTCTCCCTGCTCTTGGCCCCTTTGACAATAATGAGGATTCCATCAAGTATCAGTTTTCTTCAGTCTGGAAACCATCTTATTTGAAAAAACCTGACTGACATTGAGGACTTTTTTATAGTCCTATCTTGGTGAACAATGGAAAGATCAGGCTACCAACCATCATTACCAACCAGATTCTTAACCATTCTGTAGTGCCTAATGTCTTTTATCTTTTCTTTTTTTTTTTTTTGTTGGTCATGGGGCTTGAACTCTGGGCTTGGGTGCTATCCTTGGGCTCTTCAGCTCAAGGCAAGTGCTCTACCGCTTGAGCCACAGCAACACTTCTGGTTTTCTGCTGGTTAATTGGAGATAAGCGTCTCACAGACTTTTCTGCCCAGGCTGGCTTTGAACTGTGATCCTCAGATCTCAGCCTCCTCAGTAGCTAGGATTACAGGTGAGAGCCATTGGTGCCCCGCTTGTCTTTTATCTTTATGTCAGCTATATCCTTGCTCCAATCACCATCTATATATCAATGAATTACAAATCACACATAGCACTGTTTTTTCTCACTTGAGCTGTTCAACATTCTATATAAAAGTCTGCTAGACATTCCTACTTGAATATTCCATGAAAAAGGATTCTTTGTCTTGTTTGAGAGTGGATTTCCTTAGGTTTTCTAGATTATATCTGATAACTCAGTCCTTTTTATTTCATTTTAAAAACTGGTTGAATAGATCTTTTTATGGAACTACCTTTTACTACTGAACCTTTATCCCATTCCATGTAATTTTCATTTCTTTTTTATCTTATTTTATAGTATATGATTTAAGTATTACTGTTTTCATGTGCTAAATTCCCTTGTCCTGTATTTTTTTTAACTATACAACTACGATACAGTGCTATTGCTTCACTGTTCCTTTTTTTCCATTGCTAGGTAGCTAGATAGCTACCTCTATACTTCATTTTTTAAAATTACTATTCCCCTACCCCTGCTTCTGCTTCTGCTTCTTCTTCTTCTCCTTCTCCTCCTCCTCTGCTTATCTTTCAAATTCTGTGTCCCCTTTGTTTTTTATTCCTTCTTTTTTTTTTTTTTTTGTCGGTCATGGGGCTTGAAGTCTAGGCCTGAGCCTTGTCCCTCAGCTCTTCAGCTCAAGGCTAGTGCTCTACCACTTGAGCTACAGAGCCACTTCTGGTTTTCTGGTGGTTTATGATAAGAGTTTCACAGACTTTCCTGCCCAGGCTGGCTTTGAACCATGATCCTCAGATCTCAATCTCCTGAGTAGCTAGGATTACAGGCGTGAGCCACAGGCACCCAGCTTTCTGTGTCCCATTTCTTACTTTGCTTTGAACATCACTTTCTCTGAGATCTTTAGATGAACTTTGCATTGTAATAATTATAGTGCATGTTCTTTAAAGTAGATATCATAAATTTAAAACTTGTATTTGCTAGTAATTTTTTTATTAATTTCTCCCTCTTCACCACTAGTAAACTGAAAACTATAATACACTCAAAAGATGCCAGTTTTTATACTCCTTGTATCTGTAGTGCTTCATATAACCAATATATGTTATAGACCTTCAAGTTTGGATTGATGAGTAATGTTTTGGACTTGGTATTTTTTTTAATCTTGGAATATGATTTTCTCATGATAGAAAGGAAAGGTAGTTTCATTAGTTTTGTTATGATTTATGTCTTGGTTGACAGTACTTTCATTTTTACTTCTTTTTTCTTGCTATACTCTTTCATATTATCCCATTAACCTCAGATAATGACATCATTTCTGATGAGAACTCATATGTTAATCTTATTTTGGTTCCTTGTACATATTTTTCTCTTACCATCAAGACTTTGTAGCCAGGTGTGGAGGTTCATGCCTTTAACCCTGATATGCAGAAGGCTAAGATAAGAAGATCATGAGTTTAGGCCAGCCTGGACCACCTTGCAATGTAATTAACATACCTATTGCCACACATACATGTTTTCTTTGTGTGTATTTAATATACATGTACAACATAATGTTATGGAACATATTGGAAATAAAATGATTAATGTATGAAGCAATTATTGTACCTATTGTCTCACATAATTACTCTTTTGTTGTTGTTGTTTTTGGTTGTGGGCTTGAACTCTGGGCCTGAGCGCTGTCCCTCAGCTCTTCAGCTCAAGGCTAGCACTCTACCACTTGAGCTACAGCGCCACTTCTGGTTTGCTGGTGATTTATTGGAGATAAGAGTTTCACGGACTTTCCTGCCCAGGCTGGCTTTGAATCACGATCCTCAGATCTCAGCCTCCTGAGTAGCTGGGATTACAGGTGTGAGCCACCAGTGCCAGGCATATAATTACTCTTGTTGCAAAAGCAGCTAAAATAAACTCCTTCAGCATAACTCTCATATATAGAACAATTTTATTGCTCATGTTGTTACTCCTACATATCTGCTATACTCTGACTTAGTCTATGTGTTCCTTCACCTATAACAGGTTATTTATTCTTTGTCTGCATATTTGAATTTGTTATGTTTCAGATTCCATATTTTAATGGCAATCATATGGTTTTATTTTCCTGTTTCTGACTTATTTAGAATAATGTCCTGTCAGCTTAATCATGTTATGGCAAGGTCTCGTTCTTTTTACAGGGACAAATAATGTTCCTCTGTGTGTGGCAGGGAGCAGAGAGAGAGAGGAGGGAAGTTTCTTTATTTATCCATCTATCAATATAGCCCCATTAAGTATGGCAATGGACGTCTGTAATAACAACATTCGTGATGTAGAAGGATTTGCAAGTTCTATTGCTGACCTGAGCTATATAATGAGTTCAAGGTCAGCCTAGATTAAGCAGCAAAAGCCTGTCTCAAAAAAAAAAATCAAGGGGCTGGGAGGGTGGCTCAGTGGTAGAGTGCTTGCCTTGCATGCCTGAGGCCCTGGTTCAATTCCTCAGTACCACATAAGCAAAAAGAAAAAAAAGCCAGAAGTGGCACTGTGGCTCAAGTGGTAGAGCACTAGCCTTGATCTGAAGAGCTGAGGGATGGCGCCCAGGCCCAGAGGTCAGGCCCCACGACCAGACCTCCTCACCCCCCCCAAAAATCAAGAACATAATTTAAGCGGGGGGAAGCTTATCTTTAATTGCTGACCACAGAGTGCAAAGAAGTTCATGAGGGCATTGACAGGGCCTTTCAAGCCGTATCTTACAGACAAAAAGTGATATCCAGAGATCTGTATCAATTTCACAAAAGGTTAAACACTCACAAATCCCGAACTCAGTCTCTTAGGTGTGTGCCTTTCCACTGTGACTGGCTCTCCTGAGGGCAGTGACTGGAGGGAAATTGCTCTCCAGTCTTCTTGTTCAGCGCAGTTCCAGTACAGTCCCAACACATGATACATTATCGTCTTTTTTCATTTTCTTACAAATCATTCTTAAATAAAAATAAATAAAACTTGGTAAATAAAATCAAAGTCTCCTTTATCTCTCATCTCTAGTATCATTTACCACTCTATTCTCCAGAGGCAAACACTGTCATGAATTTAATGGAATGTGTACAGAAACTCTTGAGCAGTGACAAATGTCTTGGCTGGCTAATGAGTAATCTGGAGTTGAGAAGATTATGAGGTGAGAGGCAAAAAGGCTTTAGGTAGAAAAATATGGAATGGACACAGAAAGATAATGTTCATCAGGGAACATCTGTCGGGGGTAGCCACTGAACAACCAGACAAAATGACAGCCAGCTAAGTTCAACTATCTCTATCATTAGATGCCCAGGAACTGACAATACATGCATTAATGACATAGCACACAATCTATACAAGATTTGACACAGCATGCTTAGCAGTACTGAATCACCTATTAACACTGTCTGATGTCCAATTTCCAGCAAAAGAGCCCAATCTTGGACTTGTCAAAAACAGTGCTACTATCTTTTGAGGATACAGCTTGTCACTTGATATCAAGCTGATTACTTTGGAAACCTCTGAATGTATCAACTATTCATCTTGACATGAATAAATATTTTTGGAATGTATTTTCATTTACTGATCACAGAGACTCAAACAGCAGCATCATTTGGGGGCTCAGAGGGTGTGATAGAGATAGCTCACATTATGAAATAACATTATACAAGACCAAAAGACCTACTTTGTAGGAAAGAGGGCACAGGAATGGGACCATAACTACAGATGATTGATTGTATTAGTCCCAAAAAAAAGTGAGTGAGAAAATGATCTGTTAAGAGTACAGTAGAAATGTTACCTTATTGACAATATTTTACAAGGTACACTTTAAATCCTTGTATAAATCTGTGATTAATTACAATAGGTAGAGAATATGAGTCTAAGAACCACTGAGTGAAAATAAGAGTGGCCTGCTTAGCATCAGTCCTAGAGACACATTTCATAGGATTACTAAAGATTCAGCAGATAAAAATATATGCGTCCCAGTTTAAATATTTGAATTTCAGCTAAACAAATTTGTCTTATGAAATATCTGAGACATTTTATCTGAAATTCAAATTTAAGCAACCTGTCTTTTTATCTGGCATCCTTAACACTTGGAGAATTTGTACTTCCTATCATATACTAGACTTTATGGTTTACAAGTCTTGGTTCCAAAATTAGGGAGGCTCACTTCTATTAGTAGGCAAAGGAAAAGGTCCACTGAACTATAAACTATGGCCACTGTCTAGGTAATTATGTTTCCTTTGAAAAAGTACCAACAACCTATACAACATGACGATGGAGGAAAATGGGAAACATGTAGGTAATGTGGTTTGGTGCCTCTTGGGAATTCCTTATTCAATTTTGATGATAAATACACAGGGCAGCAAGTTATCTGAGAAGGTCATGGTTACTAGGGACTCAGATCTGTTAAGAATGATGCCCAAAAAGCAGTAGAGATTCTAGCTGAACATTTAAGGGACGTTAGAATGGGCAGTGAAGGAGCGAGATGATCGTGACTCAATTGACTCCAGATAAACTGCAATGGTGGGAGCTGTAGTATGTCCCATTAACTTTTTTTTTAGATTTCTCCTAGGAAGAAAGGTGCACTGGAATCCTGGAGGGTCTGCATGCAGAATTTATATGAAGGAAGTGGATTTCAGAAGAACAAGGGATGGATTTTGTGGATATCATAAGTTGTGGTCCAGCTCCTACTTTAGAAATACAGGGCTCAAGCCCAAGCTATGGGTATGCTTTCAGAAGGCCTTTAGTCTTCTTCCCTCGGAGGGAATTATTGTAGCCAAAGAAAGCTGCTTTATCCAAGCAGTTTCTCATCCTCCAAGCCACTGGAATCCACTAATATGTACCTGTCTCTATGAGTTTATTCTGAATAATGTAAATGTAATAATGAATAATCTTTTCTGTCTAGCATCCTTAAGATAATTTTTTTTTTGGTCGGTTGTGGGGCTTGAACTCTGGGCCTGAGTGCTGTCCCTCAGCTCTTCAGCTCAAGGCGAGCGCTCGACCACTTGAGCTACAGCGCCACTTCCGGTTTTCTGGTGATTTATTGGAGATAGGAGTCTCACCATCTTTCCTGCCCAGGCTGGCTTTGAACCGAGGTCCTCAGATCTCAGCCTCCTGAGTAGCTAGGATTACAGGCGTGAGCCACCAGCACCCGGCTCTTAAGATAATTTTTTGAGGTTCATAATTTTATAACATATATCAGCACTCCCCTGCTTTAATTTTTATCTTGACAATTGTATATATATTGAAATACATATTTTGAATTGTATACATATTTTGAAATACATGTTCATTGCAGAATGACTAAATCAAGCTAATTAATGTATAGATTACCTCACTTTATGTTGGTGATGAGAACACTTAAAATCTACTATCAGAAGTATTTAAGTATATTAAGCATTGTAATTATAGCCATGCTATACAACAGATCTCTTGAACTTATTTTTTCTGATTAAAATTTTGTGTTATATGATCAGCATCTCACCTCATCCCACAGCCTTGATAACCATCATTCTGCTATTATTTAAGAAACTGTGTGAGATCACACACTATCATTCAGTGTTTATTTCATTAAACAAAATGCCTTAAAAATTCATCCACATTACCACAAATGGCAGGATTTCATTTTTTAAGCTGAGTAGTATCATATTGGCCTATTGAATATGCCAATTCAATTGACTAATGCTATAATGAATATGAAAGAGCAAAGAAACCTTCTGTACACAGATTTCATTTTCTTTGGATATATATCAAGTAGAGAGATGGTGGATCATATGGTAATTCTACTTTTGCCTTCATAGTGTTTCGTATAATGACTGTACTAATTTACTTTCCCAACAGCAGTGTGTAAAGAGTTCCCTTTTCTCCACATCTGTCAGTTCATGCTTTTACCTTTTGATATTATTAATTTTAACAGTTCATCGTGGTTTTAGTTTGCACTTCCTTAGTGATTAAAGATGTTGAGTGCTTCTTTTCTATATCCTTTGGTTATTTGTATGTTTTTTAAACATTTAATTTGATCTATTTTTAAATCAGATGGTTTCCCTTGCTTAGTTATTCGAGCTCTTGATCTATTATGAATATTAACCTTTTATGAGCTGTAAAGTTTGACAATACATTCTTTTAGTCTATAGGTTGTGTCTACTCTGTTGATTGTTCTACTGAATCTTTGCCTACAATCATTCCTACTGTGTTCTCATCATTTTACATTTTCATATCTTACATTTAAGTGAATTTATATATGGAATAGGATAAGGACACAATTGCATTCACTTTAGTGTGGAAAATGACTGCCATCACTACTGAAGACTATTGCTTTCCTCTTGGTTTCTTTATTGAAAACCAAATGGTTTTAATAGCATGGATTTATTTCTCGATTCTGTTTTTTTTGTTCATGTTTTTATGCTAGTTTTCATGTTTTATGCTATTTTCATGTATCATGCTATTTTGACTGCTGTATTTTTTATGGGTCGTGAGCCTTGAATTCAGGGCCTTAGTGCTGTCCCTGAACTTTTTTGCTCAAGGCCAGCACTCTACTATTTGAGACTCAGCTCCACTTTTGGATTTTTGTTTTTAATTGGAAATCAGAGTCTCATGGACCTCCCTGGACTAGCTTTGAACCATGATCCTCAGATCTTAGTCTCCCTCTTGAGTAGCTAGGATTACAGGCTTGAGCCACTGACGCCCAGCCATTATAACTGTTTAGTAGGTCTTGACTTCATTATCGATCTATTCAGATTTTAGCTTTATTATTCAATCTTGGTATGTTCTTTGTTGCTAGGAATTTGTCCTTGTAAGTTATCCAATTGGTTGGTATATAATTATTCATATCAGTCTTTTGTATTTTATATATGTAGTACTATTTTATATTCTGTGATACCAGTCTAATGTCTTCTTTTTGAATTTCTGAATTGAGTCTTTATTTTCACGATTGGTCTGTTGTAAAGTTTATCAGCTTTATCTTTTGAAAACTCAATTCCTTCCAGGCCGCCGGCCCTGGGAAGAGTGAGTGTGCATGTCCGTTTCCTCCTATTACAGAGGCCGTGTTTTGTAAAAAGTCTATATTTTGCGGAATGTCAGGTTGAGAAGCATTACCAAAAGGAATGGATTGATAGTTGAATAAGGACTTTTTAAAATAAATATACACATAGAGATATAAAGTACAGCCAGGAAACACCTAAACTGCTTTTCTTTACAACTATTTCCCAAGCTAAGTGTGGTTTTTCTCCCCAAGACTGAACTTAGACCAAGTCAAAGTCTCACTTACCATTTAGTTACTTTTGGTTTTGGTTTTGGAGATTAGAGGAAGAATGTGTAAGCATTTATTTAAACTTTGATATTGATTAAAGCAGTGAGCTCACCGTGTAAGTGGATGGATCGGGAGAAAAGCCTTTTCAAACCAAACCAGTCAGGTCACTCTAAAGGATAGCCAGCCTTCTGGGACATCTCATCATGTCCCTGTGCTGTCGCCGATGGCGACACGAGTTCCCCGACCGATGGGCAGCTAGGCCGAGTAACCAAGAACAGTTGGTGGTTTTTCACGTTTTAAGACTTCAATCCACCCCACGAGAGCAAGTTATTGTGGAATTCTTTTTGGTGTAAAGTCCTTCCAGAGCGTGTGCTGTTCCGGATGGCTGTGCGAGCCTGAGGATCGTGTTCCTCCGGCATTGTTGGTTTGTCTCTGTGGACGGGTTTGCACGTTTCCAAGTTACCACAGCGTGAAACTGTGCGTTTAAAAAAAAAATAAAAAAAGAGAGATTGCGGCCTGGGTTTGTACCAAGTTTTAGGTAAAAGTTACAGCGGATCGTTTTAGGAATCATTACTGAAACATTTCTGCGATGGTAAAGCTGTATCCAAGCGTGGGGCTCAGCCACTGTGCACGTTGTAATTACCAGGGCTGCTATGATGCATTCTGGCGTTTTGTAAGCTGCTCTGACTAGCAATGTACAGATTCAGTTAATGTGTGAACATCGGTTATTAAATGTATTTTAAAAACAAACTCAATTCCTAGGTCTGGCATGGGTGTTGCAAGTCTGCCAGCCCAGCATTTGATGCCAGTCTAGGCCTCATAGCAAGCCCTTGCCTCAAAACAGGCAAGTGTATAAACAAACACTTGCAACAGTCAGCTTCATTGATTATCTCTAGGTATGTTTCATTAATATGGAATGTATTCTAATTTGAGGCTTAGTTTGTTTTCTTTCTGATTTCTTGAGTCTTAATATTAGGTTGCTTACTTGAGCTCTTTCTTTTTACATGTATTTATTGCTATAAAATTCCCTCTTAGAACTGTCAGTGCTGTATACCATAAATCTAGAATGTAATGTATCCATTTTCATTTGTCTCTAGATACTTTTATTGTTTTTGGACGGATTTTCTAACTTTATCTTTGAATACTTGTACAAGTGGGCTTTAATTCAACATGTCAGTTTATGAGTACAATGCATCTTGGTCCATGCAGTCACTTCCAATTTTCTTCCTAATATGTTTTAAATTTTGCTGCCCTTTTCTTCTTTGACTCATGGGTTGTTCATCTCCATGTAAATGTGATTTTTCCAAGATTTCTCCTTGTATTGATTTCTAGTTTCATATAATTCTTAGAAAAGAAACTTGATGTTATTTCTAAATTTCTCAGTACTTGTTTTGTGACCTGATATGTGCTCTGTTCCAGAAAATGTTCTGTGTGGGCTTGAGAAGAATATTTGTATTTCTCTGCTTTCTGGTCCTGGGGCTTGAACTCAGGGCCTGGGCACTGTCCTTGACCTATCTGTGCTCAAGGCAAGCACTCTACCACTTCAACCACAGCACCACTGCCTGCTTTTTCTGTTTATATGGTACTGAGGAATCAAACTCGGGGCTTCATGCATGCTAGGCAAGCAGTCTAAGCTATATTCCCAGCCCCTCTGCTTTTGAGTGTAATGTTTTCTCTATGTCTTTTAGGTTTGCTGGATCTAAAAGTGTAGTTGAAATGCAATGTTTTATTATTGGTTTTCAGTCTGTATTATCCATCAGTGTCCAAAAGTGGAGATACTTAAATCTCTGCTATTACTGTATTGTACTTAATCTCTCCCTTCAGATGTGTGTGTGGGGGGGGGGAGTGAGGGTGAGAGAAAAAGAAATAAAAAAGAAAGATAAGAAAGAAGAGAGAGGGCTGGGAAGGTAGCTCAGTGGTAGAGTGCATGCCTTGCAAGCATGAGGCCCTGGGTTCGATTCCTCAGCACCACATAAACAGAAAAAGCCGGAAGTGGCCCTGTGGCTCCAGTGGTAGAGCGCTAGCCTTGAGCTGAAGAGGTGAGGGACAGCGCCCAGACCCAGAGTTCAGGCCCCATGACCGGCAAAAAAAAAAAAAAAAAGAAGAAGAAGAAGAAGAAGAGAGAGATGAGCTCTTACTATGTTGCTCAGGCTGTTTTTTAAAGTTATAATCCTCCAAATACAACCTCCAGATTAGGATTATATTCCACCACCACCCTCCCCCCCAGCTTTTAAGGTTCTCTGTTTATTTAGGTACTTCAATATTAGATCAGTTTAGGATTCAGTTAATCCTGTTTTAACTCATTATAGGCTTAAAATAATGGTTTTCTATCCCAATAAAGTTACTGTAAACTAAAAAGAATGGTGTTACATTGATTAGCTAAAAATAATGAGGCTACATCTTGATAAATGTATTGTAAGCTAAATATAATGGTGTTATATGCTGATAAACTCATTGTAAGCTGAAAATTTTCATGAAGCCAAAGTGCCAAGGACTCTCTTGCCATTTCTTGTAGGTAGGGCTAATAGTAGCAAACTCCACACCTTTCTGTAATCTGAGAATGGCTTAGTATCTTTGAGTTTTGGAAGAATGATTTTAACTGGTTATAGAAATTTGGGTCAAGAGATATTTTTTTCTTTCAGCACTATAAATATGTCAGTCTGCTGCCTTCTGTTTAAATGGTTTCTGATGAAAAATTGTTACTCATGATTCCTATACTAGTAAGAGTCATTTCATTCTTACTAGTTCTATGTTCTCTCTGGTTTTTGTTTTATTTTGTTATGGGGATGTTGGGGGGGCAGCTTAGTTACAATGTGTCTTAGTGTAACATTCTTTGGGTTTATCCTTTGTAGAATTAATTGAGCTTCTTGGAAGTGTAGATTCATTACTTTCACCAAATCTGGGAAATGTTCTGCTGTGAGTTATTCTAATGTCTTCTGTCATCTTTCTCTTTTCTAGTGATCCCTAATGTAGAGTTGGTTATATGTGCTTTAGGCACTGTTAATTTTCTTTGTTCTTTTTCCTCTCTGCTTCTCAGATTGAATAATTTCACATGTCCTATCTGATTCAACTTTCTTAATCTGTTGTTAAACACATAAAATTTTATTATACTTTCTACAAATTATATTTGCTTTCATTTTATATTTGCTATTTGTTGATTTTCTCACTTTTTTGTTCATATGTCATTTTCCAACTTCAGTTCTTTAGTTTTACTTTAGTTTTTTGCTCATGGATCTCTTTAGTTTTTTAGCCAAATTAAAAAAGATATTTTAAAAAATAAATATTTACATCTAAAATAAATGTCTAAAGCTATTAAGTTAAAATTCTCCTTTAGCAGTTTTCTGCCTTTTTTCCCATTGTGAGGTGAGGGCCATGTTTCATAGCTCTTTGTATACCTTGAAACTTTTTGTTTAAAGTTAGACATTCAAATATTACAATATGATAACCCTGGAAATTCATTTTCCTCCTTTTTCAGGGGTTTCTGTTGTCAGTTGTTAAGGGATACAATCATCCATTTGTTTTTTAACTTATTCAAATTATTTTTATGAAGACTATATTCCATTTTGTGACCATTTTGTGTTCTCTGTTATTATCTCAATAGCCAGTGATTTGAGACAGATTTTCTCCCCTCCCCTCCACCTTTTTCAATTGTAAAGAGGGGTTACAGTTACATGAGTAAGGTAATGAGTACATTTCTTGTTGAGCATTGCTTCCTCTTCCTTTGATTTTCTCCTACTGTCTCTTCCTTCTACCACTCCCCCCACAGATTTTCTGAAATACCCGTTTGTCTGCTTTTACATTTCTCTGATTATTCAATGCTCTGTTTGCTTCAAGGTTTTGGCTATATTTTGGAATTCTGATGTAATTGATTTGTCAGGTTAGAGCAGTTGAAGTTCACTCCAATGGAGGGATAAATTCTTTAAGCATTGTTCTACACTACTTTCTCTAGTGTACCTTCTATCTTCTTTTTTGTTGGTCGTGGGATTTGAACTCTGGCCTGGGCACTGTCCCTCAGCTCTACAGCTCAAGGCTCGTACTCTACCACTGGAGCCACAGCACCACTTTCAGTTTTCTGAATAATTTATTGGAAATAAGAGTCTCATGGACTTTTCCTGCCCGGGCTGGCTTTGAACCATGATAATCAGATCTCATACTCCTGAATAGCTAGGATTACAAGTGTGAACCACCAGCACCTGGCCCCTCCCTTCTATTTTCACATAGACTTTTTTTTTTTTTTTTTTGTCGGTCGTGGGGCTTGAACTCTGGGCCTGGGCACTGTCCCTCAGCTCTTCAGCTCAAGGCGAGCGCTCTACCACTTGAGCTACAGTGCCACTTCCGGTTTTCTGGTGGTTTATTGGAGATAGGAGTCTCACAGTCTTACCTGCCCGGGCTGGCTTTGAACCGCGATCCTCAGATCTCAGCCTCCTGAGTAGCTAGGATTACAGGCGTGAGCCACCAGCACCTGGCTTCACGTAGACTTTTTGATGTTGGTCTTGTTTTATTTTTATTTTAAATCAATATTCTTTGTTTCCTGGGACTTTGGAGACTGAAAAAAGTTAAGGATGCACAATGTAATATCACACATTTTCTCTTAATGCTTGACATTTATTACTTTAACCTATTAAAATAATATTTCAGCTATAGCTAGATCTTAACTTTTCCCAGTTTCACTGACTGAATTGTAAATAAACTTTTTCTTATATACACAAACTGTAACACTTTAATCTCATTTTGTATTTTGCTGCCAGTAATACTGCTTAAAAGTTGTATTTACATTTACTTACATTTTACTATATACTTTCTGTACTCTATTTTTATTCCAGGTGATTCCATATGAACAAATGGGGCAGGTGATATCCTCTTATCTTGAAGGTTAGTTTTTTTTTAATGTGTTATTATGTCTTTGAATATGTATTCAGTGAAATTTTGGAACTCTAACTCACCTCAAATAATTGTTATCAAAACTTTTCCTCAAAAGGTAAATTACATTTTTCACTATTGCCAAAAAATATTTGTGGCATTAGACTATCACTGGAAAGTAAAGCAAAGCAAAATACAGTTAGAAGCCTGGATAATTCTTATTCTACATGTATAACAGTCTAGTGTTAGTAAATTAGTTATTGCATTTGTTTATCTGTGTTTCCAAATTTTTTCTACCCTGTAGATCTAATGAAATCTTTTCATTGTTCACTGATACCATTAAAAAAACACATTCAACACATCAGTAATATGATAATCAAATATTTAGCAACTACTCAAGCACAAGCATGGAATAAACAGATCACACAGTGCTGTTGGTCAGCATTCCAGAGGTTCCCTGCTATGTTGTGTCAGTGTTGAGAGAAATAGGAGCTCCCAAGGAGTTAAGGTAGATAGGCAGCCATGTTTTACACGTTAGGACAGAAGTATTTTAAAATTCTAATAGTTGAAATAGTCATACCTATGTAGTGATTCCATATCCATTCAGAAACTGGATAATTTAATTCAAATATCCAGGAAGATAGCTGGAGAAAGGTGTGCAGGCAATTGTGTTTCTCTATATCATAGATAAATTCTTGTTTATAGGAAAAAGAAACAAATCAAAGTGTGGTGAAAAAGTACAATTTTAGAACAAAACTAGCAAATAGAAGTTTGCCTTAGCTTGATGAGTAGAATGGGGCCAATATGAAACACAGCATGACCATAACTTAATATCTTAGTCATATGTGTTATCATTCATCTATTCCATGAAGGAAGCTATTTTGGAATGTATAGTTTTAGGGACTATTACTTCAAGTGACAGAAAAAGTTTGAAGTACATGTAAATTATGACTTAGAAGAAAAAAAATTACAAACTACTAAGGATATCTAACAGAAGAAATTTCTAAGCCAAACATGGAAGGAGCCATATGGCTTTTGTTAAACTACATGTTGTAAAATAATAGAGAAGAAAAAATAATTTAAAGAAGGACTTTATAGCTAAAAGGAAGCAGAATGGAAACATTCAGGGCTTGGTCATGTAAAAAGTAACAAGTAGTATTTAGAAAAGCAAATCAAGGGTATGACCTAAGCAATCCTTTGCTGGAAGGAGTAATAGGCATAGAAAAATTCTTGTCCCTATTCAAGGTTATGGGGCCATGACACCAAAAGAATTTCAGAGATCATAGAGGCAAGTCAGAGGCCAGTCTTTGTAGTCGCATGTGAGCACAGTGTCTGTTCCCCACATTCCAGCCACTCTAGCCATAGCTCAAGCCACCCTTGTACAACTCATGATTCTGCCATTGGGGCAAAAATCATAGGCCCTAGTGCCAGTCACAGGTACTAATTCTGCAGATGCCGAGGTTTTCAAGCTGTGAAGGTACGGTTATTTTCACCTAAATCTCAAAGGATACCATGAACAATCTGGTGTCTGAGCAGAGACTTATCACAAGGGTGGAGCAACAGCCGAGGGCCTCCACTGTGGTAGGCAGTGCACAGCGGGAGTGTGGTATGAGTGCTGCCACTGATGCGCTGAAGCTACCAGCTTGTATTGCCAAGCAGACAGCTGCAAATCTGCAGCACCTGCCAGCTGCAGACATGAAATTCCAAACCGAGAGCGGCTACGTGGGCTCAGCGCAGACCCTGCACTAAAGTGGGAAAGAAGTGGATGCTACTTGTCGCTGTGCTGCTTGAGGCCTTAGGGGCCCAACCTTCCTTCCCAGAAAATGTAACATGGAGTCAGGAAAGATTACTCTGGACCTTAAGTTCTGATGTTTCCATCCTGTACAAAAATCAATTTCAAATAGAATTAACTGCTAAACCTTATTATAAGACTATAAACCTTGAAACTGCTAGAGAAGACAGAGAAAACCCTTGAAGATACAGGCATACAGAAAATATGAGCAAGAATTGAAAATGGGATTGCATCACATTGAAAAATTTTTGCACAGTAAAGGGAACAATCTCTAGAATCAAAAGAAAACACAAAGTAGATAATAATATTTGCCATTTATCCCATTAAAAGATCCATACAGTGTGTGTGTGTGTATGTGTGTGCAAAACACCAAAAGAATCCAATTAGTCGATGGGCAAATAAATAGTTCCTTAAAAGAAGTATTAGTACAACCACTACGGAAATAAATACTAAGACTAAATTATCATAAAAAATCCATGAAGTGTGTTCAATATCGTTACCTTTAAAGGAAATTTAATTAAAATCTTATTAAGATTCCAGCTCACCTCAGTCAGAATAGCTATTATCAAGAAACACAAATTCTGGTGAAGATATAGGAAATACAATATGCTTATACACTATGGGGGGGGAATGTGTAAATTAGTGCAACTGCTATGAAACATAAGTATGAGAGTCCTTCAAAAACTACAGCTTGAAGTATCATATGATTCTGCTGTATCATACCTGGGAATATATCCAAAGTAACATAGGTCAACATACAGTAGAACCATCTGTATCTTCTAATATTCACAATATGGAAGCAGCTCAGATGTCCATCAACCAAAAATGGATAAAGAAAATACAGTACAGGGCTGGGAAGGTGGCTCAGTGGTAGAGTGCTTGCCTTGCATGCATGAGGTTCTGGGTTCGATTCTTCAGCACCACATAAGCAGAAAAAAAGCCGGAAGTGGCGCTGTGGCTCAAGTGGTAGAGCGCTAGCCTTGAGGTAAAGAGCTGAGGGACAGTGCCCAGGCCCAGAGTTCAGGCCCATGACCAGATCCCCCCCGAAAAAAAAAAGAAAATACAGTACATCCTTCCTTCAGTCATAAAGAAAAATGTAATTATGTAATTTGCAGGAAGATGGATGGAACTAGAAATCATCATGCTGGAAGTGGTGCTGTGGCTCAAGTAGTAGCGTGCTCGCCTTGAGCTGAAGAGCTGAGGGACAGCGCCCAGGCCCAGAGTTTAGACCCCATGACTGACCCACCCTCCCCCCAAAAATCTCAGAGACAATTAAAAACACACATGTACACACAAATGTAGAAATCATGTTAAGCAAAATAAGCCAAACTGAAAGAGTCACATATTGCATATTCTCTGTCATACGTGGAATCAAGTCCTTAAAAATGAGTAAGAGGTGAGTGGATACCAGCAGGAGTGGGAAGAGCAAGGGAAGAGGCTCTGGCGAGTGATAACTATGGCTGAAGTATTCTATAAATATATCCTTCTATCCATAGAAGAACTTTTAGACTAAATCTGACTAGGAAGTTTTTTTTTATTCTATTGTTTTCCAGTATTTATTGGAAGGGGAAAAGTATTCTATCAACCACAAAGAGAATATAAAGTTGATCTCATCCCTGCTCTGTCATTATGTCTGTGACCTTAAACCATTTTAAACATTTATGTATGCATGTATTGATTTACTTACTATGATTCTGGGAATCAGGCTTTGGGCCTTGCACATACTCTATTACTGAGCTATACTTCCCAGCCTCTATTTCCCCATTTTAAAGGTCAAAGAGTGAAACTAGGTCCTGACAGTCATATCTCAGTACTCTTCGTGTGACTTATGTTGCCTTATTTAGTCTTGAGAGCTTTGTCTCCCTTATTTACCATTTACCATATATATCTTATTTCACATACCTTATTTAATCTTTTCATATCTTTGCATACCTTATTTACCTTATATACCTTATTTCATGTACCTTATTTAATCTTCATATAGCCCTACAATCCTAGTTCTACAAATGAGAAAAATATGGCAAGTCTTGAGTAATTTTAAAAACTATAAAAACTACATTTAAAGAAGCTAGTAATCCAGTTTCTTCTCAAGAGTCTTTGTAAGCAATGGCAAGTCAAATTTGTGTTGTATGCAAAAATAGAAGTGAATGCTTAGGGAGAAATTTGACCCGAGTTGGATTCCATGAGTGACTATTACCCATGAGTGACTATTACCCACGAGAGGTTTGTGGCTATCCCACTTCTGCATATATTTCACTGAGACTCTTTTGTGTGTGTCGGTTGTGGGGCCTGAACTCTGGGCCTGGGCGCTGTCCCTCAGCTCTTCAGCTCAAGGCTAGCGCTCTACCACTTGAGCCACTGCGCCAATTCTGCTTTTCTGGGTGGTTTTATTGGAGATAATAGTCTCACAGAGTTTCCTGCCCAGGCTGTCTTTGAACTGTGATCCTCAGATTTCAGTCTCCTGAGTAGCTAGGATTACAGGCGTGAGCCACCAACACCCGGCTACTGAGACTCTCTTACTCTCAATATTTATGCACATATTATTTCAGTCTATCCTCTCTATTCATAAAAATCAAGGTCCTTTCACTCCCTGTTTTCCTTACATAAGACTCCCCTCTAGAATCATGAATTCTTGAGAATATAAAGAATTTCCATGAAAGGAATCTAGAATGGAGATTGTCTACACAGCTTTACAGAATTTGGCATGTATAGCAAAATATAATGAAGTGTTCCCTGACTGATTGTCAGAGGGCAGGCTAAAATGAGGATACTCCAGGATGGTAGAGAGAAGCCATGACCATAGCTTTGAATGATGTACAGAAGATTTGGCAGCCATAAAAACCAGGAGTACAATTATGACATTGAAATTTTTTCTTATAGTTCATTTCTTAACACTTAAGAACAAGAGTCAAAAAGCAGAAGTACTTAATACAGAAGTATTTACCATAATTTGGCTGAAAGACAATCTCTTATGTACCCGAAATGTACATTGTGTGATGATGTTTAATTTCAAAACCCTTGATGTACACATTTTAACAACAGTACAGAAAAATAGTATGGTTACTGGATGACAAACCCCACAGTGCAATATGTCGCAAAGTCAGAGAAGAAGAGGAGCCAGCCAAGATGGTAACACACTTTACCTTTATTCTGTGCTTCCTATGCTCCAGGCAGTGTTATGCATTAGCCCATTAACTCACACAGCATCTTCATCCCTTGGCAAATGGGGAAAATAAAGCCCAGAGGCAGGATTACTCCTCAAAGGTAAACCGTTAGCTGCACAGACTGAGTCCACATGCTCTCCTCCAGAGCTGGCCCTCTCAGCCACTCTGCCTTCACAATCATGGTCAGAGACATGTCTGTAAAACACACTTGTCAAGTTTTTTTTTTAAATATTTATTAAAAATTCGATAATGGTGCTGAGGAATCGAACCCAGGGCCCCATGCATGCAAGGCAAGAGCTCTACCACTGAGCCACCTTCCCAGACCACACTTGTCAAGTTTTACAGGTGCCATCTTGTTTATATAATCAATTTTAATTCTTTTTCAGACCTAATTTATGACAAGACCCCAGAACAAAAACATGTAAATAAAAAAGGAAGAAATGTAAGTTATGGATTTATCTTTTTAAACCGCTGTTGGCATTTTACTTTGTTTTAATATTACTGCCAGGGCTGGGAAGGGGGCTCAGTGGTAGAGTGCTAGAGTGGCTTGCCTTGCATGCATGAGGCCCTGGGTTCAATTCCTCAGCACCACATAAGAAAAAAGAAAAAAGCCGGAAGTGGTGCTGTGGCTCAAGTGGTAGGGCACTAGCCTTGAGCTGAAGAGCTGAGGGACAGCACCCAGGCCCAGAGTTCAAGCCCCACGACCAGACCCCCCTCCAAAAAATATTACTGCCAGTAACATTCTATCATATGGAAACACAGTCTTTATTCTTGTAAAATTATGAATTTGTCAAATATCTCTCCTATTTTCTGTGCCCCTGGAACTCTTTTCAAAAAGTTCCTGCCTGTGTATTTATGTTCTAATGTTTCACTTACTCCATCTTGCAATAGTTTTAGTAGTGTTGAGATTAAGTCAGGTGTTATCATATCTGGCTCATATAAAACTTTTTGTTTGTCGGTCATGGGGCTTGAACTCTAGGCTTTGGTGCTGTCCCTGTGCTCTTCAGCTCAAGGCAAGTGCTCTACCACTTGAGCCACAGCACCACTTCCAGTTTTTTCTGGTGGTTAATTGGAGATAAGAGTCTCACGGACTTTCCTGTTTGGGCTGGCTTTGAACCATGATCCTCAGAACTCAGCCTCCTGAGTAGCTAGGATGACAGGCATGAGCCACCAGTGCCCAGCTTCATATAAAACTTTCGTAAACAAAAAACTTAAGCACATTGTTCCTGAGGATGGGAGACTATTTTAGAAAGCTAAAAGAACACAGGAAAACAAACTGGGACAGGATGTTGGACTGGACATGTGGATCTATTCTCAGGGATCGTTTTTTTTTTTTTTTAAGTTGTTAATGGAAGAGCTGCATCCAGAACATCTGAATCGCTGAGAAATTCTTTCACACTAAGTTTCTTTCTGTGTGTATACAGAAAATACACTGCTGGAAGCTCTGTCTTTTCCCAACAACCTACATCTAGATCCATAAATTTCTCACAATAGAAAATGTTCAATGTGCCTAATCCATTCTTGATCTCTATGGATACCCTAAAAAGTATCAAAAATACAATCTCTTCCATCTTAACCCTATCTTAAGATAATTACTCCTCAAACAGTAATTATCTATGGATTACCAATAAAAAGGAAATATGTATGTTCCCTACTAATATTAAATAATTTTAAGCCTATAATAGTTAAGTTGTATAGTAATTAGTAGAGAAAAACAAAATTATATTCATGTAGTTTTTACATTAACATAATATTAATGTTATAGTAACATAATTGAAATTGTGTTGACTTAATGTTAATATAATAATTAGTTAAATAATGCAAAGCACTGAGATAACCTTTGTAAATAAGGGGTTGATATATAATAATTAGAATGTCAAATTAGCATATGGTAAAAGCTGAATTTTAAGGCATTGGATAAAGGAGATCTATAGAAAGAATACAGGTCATCTAGATCTGGCTTTGGTCTGTTTGATCATTACCCTGAACCATTATCTGAGGCTATACAATAAAGAATTGTTTGTGCAAAGAAGGCCTTTGTTCCTTGGGAGTAGATTTTCTTCTTTATCCTAAGGTGTCCATTAATCAGACCTATTGGTCTTGTGATCCACAATAACTGCAGGAAAGAAAGAGTTGAGAGAACCCAGAAGGAATAAATACAAAGATGAAGTTAGGTCAATGGATGAACCCTACCCATAATGAATTTCCTTTATTTTACTTTATATTGTTATCTTTAAGTAGTTGTACAGAGGAGTTGCCATTTAACAAAGGCACTTACATGGCAATTTGATCAGTTTTACCCCTTTCAGCATTCTCTCCCATCCCTCCCCTACCCACTCCTTCCCTTACTCTTCTTAATTTTATAGAATATACATTGGATTCCTGTCTGCATTCCCCCCCATCCCTCTTCATTCATACACCCCTTTCCCCCTGACTCTACCCCACCTCTTTCAAGTATCCACTTCTTGGTGTTTTATTTTGCTCTACTTTGATTTAGTCTTTCTATTTAAGATCTCCCTTGAGTCTAACATACTCCAGTTAATACATTTGTATACGTTTGCATACTACCCAATGTATTTACTTATGAGTTGTTAAGCTAAATCTAGCTTCAACATACAAGGGAAAAATATGGATACTTTGTTTCTCTGAGCCTGACTTACTTAATATCATTTTTCCAAGTCTTTCCATTTCTTTACAAATTGTACAATATCATTCTTTCTAATGGATGAGTAGAATTCCATTGTGTATATATACCACATTTTCTTGATCCATTCAGATTCCACAACCTTGCCTATGGTGAGTAGTGCTGCAATAAACATTGTTGTACTGGTAGCTTTACTGCAATGTGGTTTGTGATCTTTTTGGAAAACCTCAGGAGTAGAATTGCTGGATCATAGGCTAGTTCTATGTTTTGGGGTTTTTTTTTGAGGAACCTCTGCACTGCTTTCCAGAGTGGTTGAACAGGTTTAGATCAAATGTTAGAAGTTAAAACTATTTTTAAAATTTTTATTATAAAGGTCGGGGCTGGGAAGGTAGCTCAGTGGTAGAGCGCTTGCCTTGCATGCCTGAGGCCCTGAGTTCGATTCCTCAGCACCACATAAGAAAAAAGAAAAAAGCCGGAAGTGGCGCTGTGGCTTAAGTGGTAGAGCACTAGCCTTGAGCTGAAGAGCTGAGGGACAGCGCCCAGGCCCAGAGTTCAGGCCCACGACCGAACCCCCCCCACACACACAAAATGTATTATAAAGGTAATATACAGAGGGTTTAAGATACACTATTTTAAGGGATATTTGGGGGAATTCAATAAAGGAAAACATAATGAATAAAAGGACAAATATAGAAACATGAGGTGTACTTTTAGAATTCAGATTCAGACATATTTGGTTGGAGGAGAGGAACAATACAGAAGAATACTGAGAAGCTTGGAGAGTTATTTACAGGCCAGGACTATGAGTAACAGAAGTGGAAAGCCATCGAAGATTTAAGAATAAGGTCATGGCTGAGTGCTGGTAGTTAGCTATTTAGGAGATTTGAGGATCACCATTCAAAGTCAGCCTCAAAGGAGAGTCTGTAAGATTCTTAACTGCAAGTAACCACCAAAAACCTGGAAGAGGAGCTGTGGCTCAAGTGATAGATCAGTAGCCTTGGGCAAAAAAGCTCAAAGACAGTTTTCAGGCCCCGAGTTCAAGTCCAAATACCAGCACACATACACGCATGTGCGCATGCGCGCGCGCGCACACACACACACACACACACACACACACACACACACAAAAGAATAAAGTCATGGTAAATGCATGATTTTAATGAGGCTTAACACCATACCAAAGTATCTCTTATGAAAATATCACTGACTTAATTAACTGTGTATAATGAACCTTTCACAGACTAAGGAGATAATGTATAGGATAGTGATTTGAAACACTAAATGTTCATTGAGTAGACAGTGACTTGTGGACATATTTGCATGGTATGTGAGGAAGCCTTCAGAACCACAAGCCTCCCTACTGTGTGGTGAAGAAGAAACCTGGGAAGCCTTGATTTCTAGTCATCTGGGTTACTCGAGGCAAGAAACTTCAGCTTCAGATTCTGCATAAAATAAACGAGGACTGAACTACCTCTAAAGTACCTCAATCTCAAAAATTCACTCATACCATGATGATAGACTAGAGGTGGCCTTGGTTGAAATGAATCATTGAAAAGTCCTATCTCCACAGAATATTAGCTCTTCTTACTTTGTAAATTATTTCATGACCTCTCAGTATCACATTACATTTGTTATAATAATTCTATTCCGTTTATTTTTCTTTTTCACTTTTACTTGAAGCTCTCATGCATTGATTTTTTAAAACTTCAGTAGGGTAGCAATTACAATACCAAGGAACTTAATATATGTACACACATATACACACAGAGATTTCTTTGGTAACTTTTACAATATAATGGTTATGAGCCAGGCATAGTGGTCCATACCAGTAATCCCAGCCTCTATGAGCCTGAGGCAGGAGAATCACAAGTTTGAAATAAAACCTGGACCACATAGTAGAAAGCTGTTTCAGAGAAAGTACCCAGTTTTATTTTTTTATTTTTATTTTTTTGGGTCCGGTTGTGGGGCCTGAACTCTGGGCCTGGGCGCTGTCCCTCAGCTCTTCAGCTCAAGGCTAGCGCTCTACCACTTGAGCCATAGCACCAATTCCGGCTTTTTTCTTTTTGCTTATGTGGTACTGAGGAATCGAACCCAGGGCCTCAGGTATGCAAGGCAAGCGCTCTACCACTGAGTCACCTTCCCGGCCAAAGTACCCAGTTTTATATCTTTTAGTGTATCTAGTTTTATTCTGCAGTAAAGAGTAAAATGATCCTGATTCCATAGCTTTGAATTACAAATAGTCTAAAATGAAAACTTCTTGTTTTATAAGGTGGCTTTTTCGGGAAATGAGTTCATGACACCATCTTCCAAACAAGAATATATAGAATTAACAACAAAATTTAAGGTGAGTCCTGATTTCATTTTAGTAACAATTATATCCAGGTATTAAATACTATCTGAATTAGGGATTTGAAATCTTTGCATTAAAAATTATAGTATTTTAAGTTACATTTTTATTCCAGTTCAAATATTTTAAAATAAAGTTGTTTTCTCTCTCTGTAAAAGGTAGGATGAATAGAGACTACTAGAGAAAATTTACTGGAAAATCCATTGTAAATGCAAAATAAGTGCTACAGAATTTACCTTTTTATTTCAATTTCAGAAATTCCAATTGGGCAATTTTGATCATTTTCTAAGGAATGTAAGCAAAGAAAGGCCAGTCAGCAAAAAGGAAGACCAGGATATGTACAAATGTATAAGCACTTTAAGTCCAGAAGTTGTAGAGCATGAAGATCAAGATCCTCCTTACTCGAAAAGTTTACAAACTGGAGGTTCTTCTAAATCTAAGAATATATGTCCAAACCCAAGAGTACAGATGTTTGACACAAAGAGTAAGTTGCCTCCTGAGCCAAGCATCAGTGCAAAAAAGCCTTCAGATACTAAAGATAAGTTGAAATATGAGGCTACCATCTGCACAGTAAAGACTTCAGGTCTTAAGAATAAGTTGCCACTTGACTCTACTATCAACACAGTAAAGCCTTCAGATACTACGAATAAACTAACTCAATGCCCCCCCGCCAGGAACACAACAAAGTCCTCAGCTACTGTAACTAAGTTAGTTCAAAACCCCTGTATGAACACAACAAAGACTTCGGTTACTAAGGCTAAGTTAGTCCATGAGTCTGATTGCATAAAGAAAACGTTAGAAACTAAGTTAGAAGAAAATCTATTAAATGTATCTTCACCAAACCTCCATGTAGAATCATCAATGAGTAGAAATTTAATTACACCCAATTGCTCAAAGTCATCAAATCTTACTTCTGATATAGAAAATTTAAAGCAATTAATGGTACTTAAGTCAATTTTAAATCAAAATCTGCAAGACTTCTCAGACAAGCTGTTTCCTAAGCCAGAATTTTTTGTGAACTTTGAGGCAATAAAGGACAGTTCTTCACTCACATGCTTTCAAGACTCACCACCAAACAGTAGGGAAGAGGAAGCATTTGCAAAACTCCAAGATATAAACCATTGGCTTTCAGACCAAAGCATTTTAAGTTCAAAGACTCTTTTAAATCAGGTTTTTAAAACTATTCCTGACAATGTACTTCCTGACAATGTCCTTCCATCTCCAGAGATAAAAGGTGTCTCTGAAAATCACCTAGACATTGATGGGAGCAATTTTCCAGTGAAAAGAAAGAATTCTTCTAAAAAGAAACATTTAATAATTGAACCTTCTAGCTTCAAATCAGATTTACGTGACCAAGAACATGACAATACCATAAAGCAAATATTCACTGCACCAGTTTTCACCCAGTTGGGAATAGGAAGAAAGGAGCTGAATGAAGCCCAGATGAACTCACCGGGTCAGTTGTCCACACCTTGCAACAGAAGTTCATCTTTATATAGACCAGTTAATGATGGAGAAAAAGATGATAAAATGCAATTAACACAGGGCAAATCTTTTATGAGCCAGATAATACAAACATTTCCTGTAGATACTCTTTTAGAATCTGGGATAATCAAAGTGATAGAACTTGATAAAGAACACCAAAGCGCTTTGCCAAATGCAGTGACAACCTCTTCTGAAGAAGAGTTGAAGGATTGCACAGAAGGCAAAAACAGAACAGAATCCTGGTCAGGGCATAATATATTTAGCATTGCTCAAAAAATGAATGCTCCTGTAAGTAGTGTTGAATATACAGAAGGTCTTCAGAATAGGTCCATACGAAATTTGAAATACTCAATACAAGATGAAAAACCAGGCATGTCAAGTGAAATTCAGAGTCTTGATAAAGAAGAAAGTGATCTAAATTATACTTTAGAAATGTTAAATAACCCGCTGATGGGTAATGTTAATGAGCCCAATGAAACAATGTTAAAATCCTTTTTAAAAAACATCTTTAATGTTTTTTTCAAATATAATCAGACTGAAAGAAAAAGAAAACCAGAAAAGGAGCTAGAAAGTCTAATTCAACGTTCTTTACCGAGTAATACAGAAAACGTGGAAGAAATGCAACTAAATCTTCATGAAACAGACAAATTAGACAGAAAATCGATTTTGAGTCCAAAGCTACGTTTGTTTCTAGAAGATCTCTCGGAGTCAGAAATAAAAAATTTAAAATCTGAGTTAAGTAAACATATCCAGTGTTACCTTGTAGAAAGACTTTCACAGTCTGGTCATATGAAAAAGGAAGACTTAGCAGAACTCTACCAAAATCTGCATTTCATGCATGAGAAAACAGAACTGAAAGACCAAAATATTTCTCAGGAGAAATATTCTGAAATTGTAAAAGAGATCATGTCATTTGTAAATAATTTTAACTATCATTTCATCGACAAACATTTAGAAATAAAGCTAAAATCTTTTTTAAATGAAATCCTCCAGAACTATTTCCTAAAAAACATTTCCGACAGTAGTTTATTACAAGAGTCAGAATCTGTAACAAACATATCTCCTCTAAGAACTGAAAGTGCTTCAATATCTTTGCATGACTTAGCCCAAGGTATTGCAAAGGGAAGTTTTAGTCAGAGGCTTGAAATAAACATGAAATATCCCTTAAGTGAATCTCTACAAAATAATCTTCGCACTTTATCAGAGAATAAATTACTAAGTATCAGAACTGATTTAACCAAACATGTTCAGGATCTTTTTATAGATAAACTTTCAAAATCAGGCCTAATGACAGAAAGGCAATTAAAGGGAATCAATCAGCATATAAGTTTGCGTAATCCTACTTGTATACCATTAGAATGCAAAGAAAAAGGTTTGCCTTTTAGAAATGAAGATTACTTCATGGAGGAACATACAGAAAAGCAAAACAAATATTCAGAAACTGGTCAAAACACTCTGCAAAATGCTCCTGGGGATACAGGTATCGAAACAGAACTGATGAGAAAGGAAGAAAGGGGCAATCCATTCTTATTCAATGTAAAAGAAGATCCATCAACAATGAAAGAAAACCATTATTCTCGAGAGGGGGTAAAAACATTAAGTTTAACAAAAGTACACTCTACTTTCAACCAAAGTACCCCAGTGATTCCTTTAAATAAGTCCTCCGAAGGACTTGCAGAGCTGGTGCTTAAGAAACACAAGAAAGACCATGGCTTCATACAACTTACTCAAGCAGAAAATTCTGTTTATAATACAGACACTCCAGACCTACATAGTTGGGATGATAAACCAAAAATGATACAGTCAAAAGATTACTTTGAGAGGAAACTGGAAGCAAATCCTCTTGGAAGCAGGGAGAGTATTAATATTTGTAAGTTGACTGTTCGGGAAAATCCTGTAGCAGCATTGTCACCATATCCAAGAATTCCTAGTGACAAAATGCCAAGGGAAGATGAACATTTAAATAGATTCACTTTCTCTTCCTGGCAAACTAACACCGTAATTCAGTTCAATTCAGAGAGTGAGGAACCATCAAAATTAGACCAGTATTGTCAGAGATTAAAAGGAAATAACAACAACAATAAAGAACACTTGATAACCTTTACACAATTCAAGAAAGAAATACAAACTCTTTGTGTAAACCCAAGTGAAATTTGCAGTAAAAAATATGCCAAGACCCCTGAAGCACAATCATTTAAAGATGAAGAAAACTCAAAAACATCCTTTTTCCCAGAAGTATTGAAGAGAGAAAACATAAAATTCAAAGTTCGAAAAGAAAAAGAAACTATTGCCAAACCAAAAAGGTCACTTGACAAGATGGTAGGGATGCCATCTAACACACTGCCTGCTGCCAGAATTGATCCAAAGAAATCTGTCCCAAGGACTTTGCCTCAGTGCACTGCAAGAAGTACTATACATGTAATCATATTTTTCTCTAAGTTTTCTCCTTCTATATTTGGAAAAGTGCTGGGAATCATTTACCATAGCACATATATGCGCAAATGCAAATATATGGGTAACTTTAATTGTTCCAACATATACAGACTTCAATTTTAAAACATTCCTGAAATTCAGACATCATCTTACTTGATTCAAAATATAATCGCAGAATCAGGGCAACTGTTCACACACACACACACACACACACACACACACACACACACACACACACACATATACACAGTGCTTTGTATGAAATAGAAAAATGGCACCTTCTCTGGGGCATGAACTGGCAAAGATTTTTCTCTGAGCAAGCCCTCCAACTTGGAGCAGCCTAGAGCTAAGGCTCATGCCTGGCTGGAGAGTAGCCTTGACTTAATTAGCCAGGGTCTGCTATGCAACCCAGCCTGTTGTAGCCATTGGCAGTGGGTGGACAATGTAGAAACTAACTGGGAGTTTGTCTTCCCAGTTTTAATTGTAAATACATAGGCCTTTTCCAGATAACTAAATGTGCTACTTATTTTGTTAAGAATTAGGTATATGCATAATCTCTCTCCTCTCCCTCCCTCCCTCCCTTTCCTTCATTCCCTCCCTCCCTTTCCTTCCTCCCTCCCTCCCTTTCCTTCCTTCCTTCCTTGCTTCCTTTCCTTCCCTTCCTTCCTTCCTTGCTTCCTTCCTTCCTTCCTTCCTTGCTTCCTTCCTTCCTTGCTTCCTTCCTTCCTTCCTTCCTTCCTTCCTTCCTTCCTTCCTTCCTTCCTTTTCTCTCTGTCTCTGTGTGTCTGTGTGAGTGTCTGTCTGCATTTGTCTCTTTCCTTTCTTGCTGGCTTTTTAGTTCAGGGCTGGTACTCTGCCCCTTGAGCCACACCTCCACCTTGAGCATTTTGCTGGTTAGTGGGAGTTAAGCGTCTCATGGATTTTGCTGCCTGGGCTGGCTTTGAACGTCTATCCTCAGGTCTCAGCCTCCTGAGCAGCTTGGGTTGCAGACTTGTGCCCCTAGCACCAAGTTTGTACATTCACTCTTTTTAGTGCAAACATTACAACCATATTTTTGAATGTTGTTCTCTCTCTCTCCATACATATATATAATCAGTATACACATATATAGTATATACATATACTAACATGTTTATTAACTGCTAAAGATGGACTGATAGGTAATGTAAGAACTAAAATATACTACTCAGAAGGCTGAGGATTGTAGTTTCCAAACTAGCCCAGGCAGACAAATCTGAGAGACTCTTATCTCCAATTAACCAGCAAAAAGGTGAAAGTAGAGGTATGTCTCAAAATGTGGAACACTAGACTTGAGCAAAAAAGCAAAGCCAAGAGTGAGAGGTGCTGCGTTCAAGCACCAGAACTAGCATGGACACATGTGCACACACACACAAGAATAAAATATGAAAGTTCACATTTGTATTTAGGGCCAAGGAAGAGGTTATTTTGGTGGAGGATTACAAAGTATACTGTACAACTTTGTCTAGGAGCTGACCTCTGCACGCAGCTTTCTTACATTTTTCTGGTGTCCAGCTTAATATCTTCCATCCCTTTTGGATTAGCAGCTCCTTTGAAACAGTAAGATTTTTTAAATATGGCTTCCAAGATAGGATTTAATGTGGCAGCTCAGTAGAGGGTATAAATTGTTACTGCCAAGAAACATTCATTACCTTTATTCTTTGTCTTGTAAATTTTAAAGTGTACTTTTAAGAAACCTAACTTGCCAATTTAATATTTTATTTTAATATTCAGGATTATTTGGATAAATTTGAGGATTTACATGTAACCTCGCTTAACCATCTTAAAAACTCACAATCAAGAACAAGACTTTTAGAAAAGAACCCAGATGACAGCTATAATCAGGCAAAACACTGTATAAGACCGTACACTGCGCCAGAGACTAACAAACGACGAGGGAGTGCCACTGGAAAATTCTCATGTCCTCGAATTATTACAGCAGACTCACGTTACATGTGCAGTAGAACCCCAAACTATTAGATGTATAAAATGTGGCCCAAAAAATTAAGGGAGGATGTTGACTAATGTTCACTTGTGCTATATGCGGGTGTTAAACAGTTCAAAATAATATGAGGCTAATAAGTGTATCATTTCTCCACTAATGAAATTGTTTGGAGAGCTGTACATGGCTGTAATAGAATAGTCAGTAATAACACTTCATCTTGTTCAAACTATTTCAACTGGCTAAAATAAAAAGTAAATGCATTTGATGTAATCATATTTTGTTTATAAATGTTAGAGAATACATGTACAAATACATAGTCAATTGATATTAATTTGCAGTTTTGTTTCCCATGTTTTCCCCTGTATAAATCGGTGACTTCAATCCTACTTTGGAGTGAATGATTATGTAACTTCCTCCAACACTTATTATACTCTAAATTTTCCTGTCCTTCTAGGTTTCATGTATTCTATTTGCAGTTACCTATGGTTAGCCTTTTGTTTTTACTCAAATTTATTCCTTAGCTCCAGTGATAATTCTAGATTCCACAGTTTGCAAATGTCTGGGCTTACATAATGCAGGTCAGTATTAACATCATCTAATATTGTATCTTTCTACAGTATGAATAAAGATCTAATACTAATTCCTGAGGCATTTCCTATGCAGGAATGACCATCTAGTTTGAAAAACTGTAGAACAACTTTTTATAATTTCCCCAAACCCCAGAAACTAGGAACGTTCTAGAATACTGTAGAAAGAGTGCAATGTAAATTAACGTAAGATTTAGATCAGAAACTTCTAAGAATTAGTCCCATTAAAATTTGGTTCACTCTTAAAAAGTAAAATTTCTAGGATACATATTTTTTTTAGTTTCAGCTTCTCTAGCAAAAATCAAAGAGCATGGAATCCAAATAGAATTGGCTAATAGAAAACATAATTCTTAATGGTTCTTTCAATGTTATAACCAAGGAAATGATTTTTTATTGAGACTAAAAGTGTCCACATGTATAAGCTCGTTTCTTAGAGATTTTTGTTTTTGTTTACAGTAGTCTGAACCTCATACTCATTCAGTAGCAACTATATTTTTAATTTTGATGGGTTTTGAACCTAATGACATTTGATACAATACATGGCACTAAACTGCAACTAGAAGGCACAGGTTCTAGTTAGCCCTGCAGAAACAAAGGAGCATCAGCTTCTAGTTAGCCCTGCAAAAAAAAAAAAAAAAAAAAAGGAACATCAGACACTCTAAGATGCACCATGTTGCTAAGCCACAAAGTTGGGTAAGTTTGGTTATATATTTAATGCATTTTCCAGTGACCTTTCTGTGTAGCCCAGGAAAAATCACAGTCCTCCTTTTTCAGCCTCCTAAGTGTGGGGATTACAAAGGTGTACAACCATGCCCATCAGGATACTTCCAGTTTACAAATGGTTTATCTGGATGAAACGCTATCATAGTTGAGGAATATTTGTACTTGTTTCAGTTGGCATATTACTGGGAAAACAAATAAATCAGATAGTCTCAATAAAAGGAATACAAAGAATTAGTTTTATGCATTATGGACCAAGGCTAAGAAGTCAAATGAGATAGTGAAGGAACCCAGAGCCACAAGACCAGGAGCTGCTCCCACCACTCAGGTGGAAGGGAGGCAGGAGCAAATGGTAGGCGGCCACTGCGGAAACACCAGAAGATGCAGAAACAAAAGGATGACAACTAACCATGTTTCTTCCTTCTCCTAGCTGAGCTTTCACTGGAGAGCAAGAGTGCTCTGGAAATGTAGTTTTCAGGGAAGCAGAAAGGTAAGAAAATGGATTGAGAGCTAATAAGCAACTGTTCAGTGGTACGAGGAAAACCACTGATCTGGCTTGAAGTAAAATGGGATAGAGTTACTAAATGGAAGTGTTAAATCTGATAAAATTTTCTTTTCTTTTCCCCATACACTTTATTCAAAACAGAATGTCTTAACTATTGAATGTCTACATTAGTCCAGACACTTGCTGAATGCTAAGATTATACTAGTGAATAAAACCGTATTCTTGATGAGTGTACAGACACAAATACAGAAAGAATTACATTCGGTATGTGCTGATGGGCATTCTAGCTAATTTCAGTCCTTCAAATAACAGACATCAGCACAAGGTTTAACAAAAGGCACAGTAAAAAAAAAAATTAGACCAAGTCTGCCCTCATCCTAATTTCAGGAACCTGGGAATGATCCCTTAGTGGAAAATGCCTACATGTTAATACTAAATAGTAAGTTAGGTTGCACAACATAAAAGGGGTCAAGGTTGCTGATCAGCTGACATGAGACAGGGAAAGGATTCCAAACAATATGGTTATACCCAATGTAATCTTACAGAGTCTTTAAAGAGCCAAGAGGAAGTAAGCCATAAAAAAATGACAGTGTTAGGACTCTTCCCAACACTGTTGACTTTGGAGGTACACAAAGGCCAAAAGCTGAGTGAGATAGTCAGCTTCCAAAAGCTAGAGATGACAGAAAAACATTCTCATCTAGAGCTCCCAGAGGGATGTAGCCTGCTGATGTCTTGATTTTACCCAAGTGAGTCCCTTTAGGACTTCTAAATAATAGAACTGCAAAAGGAACTGGTGGTGTTTAAAGTAGGTTTGTGGAAATTTGTTATGGCAGCCATAGAAAACTAATGCAAGAGGTGACTACAAGTACAAAATTCAAGTCATCACACACACAGTGAAGTTATCCATCAATCACAAGAGCCATTGCAATGGTGGTTTTTTGTTTTTGTTTTTTGTCTGTCATGGGGCTTGGGCTCTGTCTCTGAGCTCTTCAGCTCAAGGCTAGTGCTCTACTGCTTGAGCCACAGCGCCACTTCTGGTTTTCTGAGTGGTTTACTGGAGATAAGTCTCATGGACTTTCCTGCTTGGGCTGTCTTTGAACTGAGATCCTCAGATCTCAGCCTCCTGAGTAGCGAGGATTACAGGCGTGACCCACTGGTACCCGGTTGCAACGGTTAATTTTATGTCAACAGTACAGGGTCACAGAATGTGGTGTAGATATTTAGCCAATCATTATTCTGGGTTCTTCTATATGAGATCATTTCAATTGGTAGGTTGAGCAAAACAGATAGTTAGGTGGACCTCAAAAACAGATTGCTGGCACCCTCAAGCACTATGCCCCATAGCCTTTGAACTAGGACATCAACATTTCCTTGCCTTTGAAAGCAAACTGAAACATTAGTTTGTCCTGGGTCTCCATCCTGATAAAATATTAGTCTTTGGACTAGAACCCCATCATTGTTTCTCAAGTCCCCAGTTCAGCCTCCATAGTTACATGAACCAGTTTCTTAAACTCTGTATGTATGCATGTAATCCATACAAACACACACACACACACACACACATACTATGTATAAACATCCTGTTGGCTCTATCAACAGATAACCCTAATATGCCTACAGGAGATGTGGGAAGTATCATGATCCTCCTCCTACCTTTTGCACTCCACACATGCAGGAGAATCTGCACACATTCAGGAGGATATTTAAAATTCCTGTGCGCTTCTTTGGGTGAGGTGAACTTAAGAAGGTTAAGTACTCACCTCCAGTGAGATCAACTACAGTGCCCACCATGCAGCTGCTCTTAGGGACCTCTACTGGTTCTCAGCCCCTCCTCCTCCACAGTCCATTCTAAATTCTCTCACTTTCAGCTTTCACCCTAGCACACTGACAAGAGTAAACCCAATGTTTATTCTTGAGGGGGTCCAGTCAATAAACATTTTAAAAAAGACTGTGCTTAAAGTTACCTGTTCATTTGTATATTTATGTTTTGGGTCTCAAACTTTTAGTCTTACATCAAAAATAACTTGTAATAGAAGTGAGATGTATAGATTAAGAAAATCAACTGATATTAACCCCTATTAACCTGAGTTCAAATTACAAACTCTTCTTGCTTATAAGGAAATTGCATTAATAATCATGACAGGTAAGCATGCCTTCTGCCAAAACCATGTAGCCTTAATTCATTAGGTTATGCAAACCAGTTTGTTTCAGAAATGGCTTTTCTTGGGGTAGACAGAGTAGAATCTGTGTTCCAGCTTTGTCAAACCACACAATAAAAGTATAATTCAATTCATTAAGTTTTTATTGAGCACCCACAGAGTACATGAATTTAGGATCTATAATTTACATAGCTAGAAAAGTGTTGCTTAGGGCCCTCCCTTTTTATAAAAAGCAAATGAAATTTTCTCTATACATTTCAAGTGAATCATTAAATGTGAGGCTCAGTTTGATGTTACAATACATATTAACATTAACAGAATAAGAAGGGGAAATATACACATTTCCCTTCTCCAGAAAAGGGTATGGTGCCATAATAAACTAACCTGTTGGTCTAAGTAGCTGATAAAAAAAGGCTAGAGAATCTCCAAGAACAAGATATCCTGGGCGGCACTGTACCCTGAGGAAAGCAAGATGTAGAAAAACCTGGCTCAAAAATTACACTGGAAGTGGTGCTGTGGCTCAAGTGGTAGAGTGCTCGTCTTGAGCTGAAGAGCTCAGGAACAGAACCCAGGCCCAGAGTTCAAGCTCCACAACCGACAAAAATAATTACACTGAGAGATCAAGAGAAGTGGGGTCACAGCTTGCTGTGTGTGTGTGATAAATGAAGAAGAGATGATACTAACTGTAGCTAGAGGAGTAATTCTGATGCTGCCCTGGAGTTGTGAAGGCTCTCTGACATAGAAGAGGACTAGAAACTCATGCCCTGTAGACAGAGGGGTTTACATGATAGATTCTCCAGTGCACCAACTGTACTTTCAAGTATAATTCTGGTATTTGTACCTAGCAATACAGCAGAACAAGCAGCAAGGAGAAAGTGTCAAGTATATAGGACATGAAATGGCTTGGCAGCCCTATAAGTCCCAGTCTGGGTCCTTTTCATCTGGAAGATCACATTGCGGCTCAGTCCAAGGCAACACTGGAGGCAGTGCTTCTGATGGCTTGTTATAGGCAGGGGGCAACAGGGAGAGAATGCAATCCCGACTTTCTTCTTTCATCTGTTAAATTCAAAGTAAGACTGTTAGTACATAAATACGTCAGTCTTGTCAGCAATAAGTAATTTTTAATCAGGTGCTGGTGGCTCATGCCTGTAATCCTAGCCTCTCAAGAGGCTGAGATCTGAGGATCGCAGTCCAAAGCCAGCCCAGGCAGGAAAGTTCACGAGACTCTTCTCTCCAATTAATCACCAGAAAACCAGAAGTGTACTGTGGCTCAAGTGGCAGAGCACTAGCCTTAAGCTGAAGAGCTGAGGGACAGCGCCCAGGCCCAGAGTTTAAGCCCCATGACTGACAAAAATAAATAATTTTTAAAGGAACCATATAAATATTTGAAATTATTTTCAGGTATACTCTCTAAATGCCTTTAATTCTGATTATCAGAAAATAGGAAGATTAATACATTGATTTTTGTCATATTTTGTCCTCCTGTTATTTCTGACCAATAAAGAAAAAATTCTTTGATTTAAAATATATCTAAATATATAGTGACATATGATAAGTTTTTACTCATTTTGTTTTGCAGAAGAAATCTTTTAGAAAATCTATTGAGTTGATGATTTTTTTCAATGCAATAGCTTTTTTATTGTTATTGTTAAGGTGTTGTACAGAGGAATTACTACTTCACAAGTCAGGTAATGAGTACATTTTTGGACAATTTAAACCATTGCTTTCCCACAGTTTCCCACTCCTGTCCCCACGCACAAGTTTCACTTCATTTTCTACATAGTGTCTTCTGAGTACCATGCCTGCCTTTATTCACCTTTTGTCCCTGCACTTATGCTCCCATATATGTCCCCTCAAAAGACAGACAAAAGAACAAACAAGACAAAAACAAGAAAAAGCAAAAACAAGTATCACCATCTCCACATAGATGTACTCTTTATTTTAATTTTATGAGATAACTATTTGTCTCTTGGCAGCCAAAGTATCCCATTAAACCAACAAAACAGAGTGGTTTTTAATAGTATTTGAAAACATCTAAGCAACAGACAATAGATAAGCTCACCTGTTTGAAGAATACATGGGACAATAAACTGCTTGCTGATGGCCTGAAATTTTTAATAAAGTTATTTAAGAAATAAACATCAGAATGCAGATTTTTAATCTATAATCCCAGCTACTCAGGAAGCAGAGAACCCATTCTAGTTATCTAGAACTCATCTCAACAACAATAAAACTCTGGGAGTAAAGATACACACTGTAATCTGAGTTATCAGGGAGGCATAAGTATGAAGAAAATGATTCTGAGGCTGGCTCACCACCACCCCCCCACCCCCGGGGCAAAAAAAAATCCCTGTAAGACTCTATCTGAAAAGTAACTGTACTTTCAAGTATAATTCTAGTATTTGTACCTAGCAATACAACAGAACAAATGCAAGGAGAAAGTGTCAAATATATAGGACATGAAATAGTTTGGTAGCCCTTTTGTCAAAAACAGACTCAAAGGATGGCTCAAGTGGTAAAGTGTATGTCTAGAAAAACCCAAGCCCTAAGTTCAAAGCTCAGTACCACCCACTAAAACCAGAAATTATGTTAGAGCTATAAAACCCAATACTAAAGCATTAATAAGAAAAAGAAAAAAGCCAGGTGCTAATGGTTCATGTCTATAATCCCAGCTGTTCAGGAGGCTTAAATCTGAGGATTGAGGTTTGAAGCCAGCCTAGGCAGGAACATTGGTGAGACTGTCTCCAATTAAGTAACCAAAAATGAATGAATAGATAGATAGCCAGCCAGGAAGTAGACCTGTGACTCAAGTGGTAGAGTACTAGCCTTGAGCATAAAAGCACAGGGACAGTGCCCAGATCCTGCATTCAAGCCCCAGGACTAGTACAAAAAAAAAGACAAATTCTTAGTTCCAAATTTAACTAACAGAAATAAATAATTCTAGAAGTATTCCTCAATTAAGCCATATTCAACATTTACTGAGTACATATTAGACATATACCAGGTACTAAGGAGCTAAAAGAGATACGTAAAATAAGATACAGATATCTTCTATATAAAAATACGAATATATAGTTATCTAATAATATTTTAGACAAGTATATTAGCAGCAACTTACATTTTTAAACTGATTAGACATTCTAAAATGCCTTAATAGAAATGTAGTAATTAGTATCTAGGAAGAGTGCTTTTTTTAAAAAAGATAATTTTTATAAGATGACTTAGGTAGGAAATGATATGGAGCCTAATTATTCTGATTCTGAATCCAGTGTTCTTCTTATTTGCTTACTATTTCTACTGATTCTTAGCATTGACATTTTCTACATTACACATTTTTATCAAAAGATTTGAATTTGATGAAAAAATTTACAAAAAAAACTTACAAAACTTACAAAAAATATAAAGCACGTACATTTTGTGCTATGTAGAGGTGACCAGTATTACCTTTTCTCAGGATCTTGCTGCAAACAGAGCTGTACTAAGCTAAAGAAGGCAGGAGAGAAGGTCTTCGAGGCTGGTGTGTGCAGCCGTTCATTAGTGACTGTGTGACTTCCACTGGAGACAAGTACACTCTCTCCAATCCCAGAGTCCACACCTGACCGAGAACTTTTCATTCTGGAGTCTGATTGAGGGAAAATACTGATATCCAATGGGCTATATGGAGGACCTTTTAGTTTCTGTAACAGCATCTAAGAGAAAGAAAAAGTTCTCAAACATTTTCCAGGCAAAATTACTAAAACAAAAATGATAATGAAGTTCTTCAGAGTCTATAATGAACATGTTTTATAGAAATTATCTAGAATGTAAGAATATATAAAAGACAAATTCATAGATTTTAGAGGCATTTTACCTGAGTCCTATGCATGTCCTGAAATGGGATCTGCCCACTGGCTAATTCACATGCTGTAATCCCAACACTGTAAATATCTGACTTCACATTATATCCGTGTAAATCCTGTGCAACACAATTAATTTGAAGTTTTTTAGTGTAAATAGACAAAAGTATCTACAGATCCTGTTGTGATAAATGATGGTGAATGATAGAAAATAACCCCATAAGTAAGAAACCAGGATCTACCTAATGTATTAGTATGTTATATTCCTAACAAAATTTTGACAAGAAAGAGAAAAGGTCTTATAGCAGGCCATTCACCAATATCCAAGTATAAAGATGCAATTGTCCTTTATTGAAACTCAGAAGACACTTGAGACACACAGACAAACCAATGCCACAGCCACACCTGACCTGTCTCAGTAGCTCTGGACTCAGCCACGGCTGCACTGATGTGCTGAACTGTGGGAAATCAAACACAGCCCTATGCCTCTGTCCGTGCTTAACCAAACTATGCAGATGGGACAGGCCAGAGAGGGTCACTAGGCCATCACCAGAAATGAGGATATGGCTGGCTTTAAAACTCCTAGAACAAAAAGAAACAATCCTAAGTACTAGAAATCTGGCCAATGAAGAAAAAATAAAAGTCTGGTCAGAACAGAGAGAGGTATACACTTAGAAACTAAATACCCTTTATAAAATAGCAGCGTATCTAATACACATTAAAAATAGAAGAAATGTTCAGAGAAGTAGGAATTATTTTACTCAATATGGAACTAGAACATTTGAAAGCTGCAGGTTTGGAACAGGTAAGTCTTTTTTTTTTGGGGGGGGGTCTGGTCGTGGGGCCTGAACTCTGGGCCTGGGCACTATCTCTCAGCTCTTCAGCTCGAGGCTAGCGCTCTACCACTTGAGCCACAGCGCCACCTCCGCCTTTTTTCTTTTTGCTTATGTGGTGCTGAGGAATCGAACCCAGGGCCTCATGCATGCAAGGCAAGCACTCTACCACTGAGCCACCTTCCCAGCCCCTGTTAATTCTTTTTCAAATAAAAAATAGGACCAAATTACTAATTTTATTATTTTAAGATACTGTTGCAAAAATACCAATTAACATTTTAAGCATAAATTTATAATTTATAGTTAAATGGAATATTATACAGTAAAATCTTCTCATGGTATAACATCATTTATAAAGATGCCATAAATTCTCTTTAAACGTCAGATAAATTATAAAAAAGCCTTAATTTTTTTCATCGTATTTTCACCAACATAGCAGAATGTCAACAGACTGGTATGGTTAAGAAAACTTCAGTTATTTAGTGTACAGTTGGTTTAAAGTTATCAGCTAACCAAAATGCTGCTAAAAATGAATAGCAAGACAGAAAAACTATTATGGAAACTGAATAAGAAAGCAAGCCCATTTAAAATTAATTTAATTCAGAAGCAAAACAAAGTCCTAGTGTATCTCAGATCATTGATCTTCACATTCAGACTATTACTCAAATGAATTTTAGCAACAAGAGACATGATATTTAGTATGATAATCTCAAGGTGCTTTTTAAGGAATCAAGGAAGAATTATAATTTATACATGATATAAATATGGGACAAACTGGAAAGTACATAAAGAAGCTCTTTATTTGCTTGAAAGGAATAAATCACAACCAGCTAACTAGGGTCCTGTAGCTAATCTCCTGAACATCCTGGTTCTTATGTCCCACATTAGACTAAGACTGTGCACTCCACGAGAGAAGATGCTCCACCCCAGAACCAAGGACAGTGCTGGGTACAGATGCCCTGGCCTTAACAGTTTTGGTGAATGGATATAAACGTAAACATTTACTGAATACATCGGTCCCTTCCTTTCTGCTTTCAGTGGTATAACCCTACATTCTAATACTCAACTGCCTCTTCCTCAAAGCTTCCTAAAAGACCTCTTCCATTACATGTTTTTCATTTTAGTCCTCTGTCAGTGGCTCACACCTGTAGCTAGTCAGGAAGCTACGATCTGAAAGGTTGAGGTTCAACGCCAATCCCTTCTTACTGGTTAGCAAGAAGCTGAGGCATGGCTCAAGTGGTTAGAGCACCAGCCTAGTGAGTAATCTAAGTGAGAGGCCCTGCATTAAAACTCTGATACTGGAAAACAAAATCATTTTATAAAATTCAATAAGCGCATACCTATGAATACAGCCATTTTGATGAAGATAATTCAATCCTCGCACTGCTCCAAAGAGAATGTTTCTTATTAAAGTTTCATTCATTCCTTCAGGAAAGTAAGTTCTCAAGAGCTGACTTGCTGAACCTGAAAGAATTTTAATAGCAGCATTGAAAGTGATCTTGTTTCTAGGTATGTTGTGGATGTACTTTTCCACCATAAATGCACACATGCCATTTACTTTTTATGGTGCCTAATTTTTTCACATGCAAAAGTGCTTTTCCTTCAGGAATTTCAAAACATTTTTGAGGGGATCTGGGGATAAAGCTCAAAACTAGAGTACTTGCCTTCTACGTTAAAGCCCTGGATTTGATTCCAACACCAGTAGGGAATTTTTTTCCCCTAATGATTTCCTAAGAGATTAGGGAAAAAAGCTAACTATTTTTCAGTGATTTTCTGTGATTAAAAATACATGCTATAAGCCAGGTGCCGGTGGCTCACCTAACTTAGGAAGCTTTAATCTGAAGAACATGGTTCAAAGCCAGCCTGGACAGGAATGTCCGTGAGACTCTCATCTTCAGTAAACTAACTCAGAAAAAGCCGGAAGTGGTGCTGTGGCTTAAGTGGAAAAGCACTAGCCTTGAGCAGAGAGAGGCTCAGGGATAGTGCCTAGGCCCTGAGTTCAAGCCCCAGGACTTGTAAAACTAAAACACACACACACACACACACACACACACACACACACACACACACACACACACACACACACATATGTAGCGTATGATTTCTTTGTAATCCAAAAGCAATTCATAAAAGCTGTTCTAAAGATCAAAGCTCTAAACTGGGAGAGTATGAGGGAAGGGGATGACACTATTCAAAAGAAAATGTACTCATTACCTGACTTATGTAACTGTAACTCCTCTTTACATCACCTCTACAATAAAATTTAAAATTTGTTTTAAAAGATCAAAGCTCTAGAATCCATCCACTTAATTCTTTAACACACTGTACACTGTATTGTGCTAAGTACTATAAGAGCACCTGAGGACCAAAACAGAAAATACAAAAGATCCTTGCCCTCAAGAAGCACAAGTGAGGGACAGGCACACACAACGATGTTTATAATATGATGAATTCAGTTTACAGTGTGGTGAAACAGGGACCAATCACTTCACATTGACAAACAGGAAGAAAACTGAGGGGAAGAGATGGCTTATGTAAAGCCATGAAATTCTCAGAGAATGAGAATGAGTTCCTTGATTATCATACCCATTCTACATTTTTTCTGAAGACTAAAAGTCAACATAAACCAAATATAAAATATAATAAACCAAATATAACCAACATAAACCAAATGTAAAAATAGGTCAGGATGCTGAGAATCAGAATTTATGTTTATAAGTTAAAAGTAGAAAGTCATAAATCTAAGATTCTGTTCATCTGTATTAACAATAGCATTCGGGCTAAGCAATGAGTTGTAAGCAGCTTTCTTACCATAGGCCATAAATGGAGAAATAACCCAAAGCCAACTGCCAACAGTGAAAACTGTCCAATAAGTTGTAATATTAGGGTGCCGAAAAAAGTGGGATAGAATCACTGCTTTCTAGAGTAAACACACAAGAGACAAGCTATTTTAAAATAATTTCTCTTTTCTCATGATGAAGACAACAGTAGTAGTGGTAGCTGCTTAGTGCTCTGCACCATTCTTAGTTCTTCTGACCTCTAAATCTCAGAAGTATTCTATGAAGTAAGATTCCCATTTCATAAGCACACTTGACACTAGACTATGTTCTTATTATAAACATTTTTTAAAACACACAGAATGGGAGGAGGGAGTCATGCAAAATGCATCACAAAAGAACAATTAATAGTTTTTTCTAGTCTCCTTTATTTGTGCAACATCTATATACACATATTTTTTAAATTGAGATAATATCAGAAGAAAAATTTTTCCTCTATTATATACAGAATGATTAGTGAGGCTAGGCTGGAGGATTAGCTCAAGTGGTAGAGTACCAGCATTGAGCAAGCAAACCCAACAAGAGTGAGAAGCCCTGAGTTTATGGTTCAGAACTGGCATAAATTTTAATGATTAATGACAAGAAAATGGCATAATATTCCTGAAACATAATTCTGTTATAATTTATCAATATGAAGTTAAATTTGCTTATCTGGGTAAAAAAGATACCATGTGCTTATGTTTTTCTATTCTCCTATATGATTATTTGTGATTAGAATAACTGCCAACCTTGCCTGGTCCCAGCAGGTCTACTGAAGTGTTGTAAATCTCCAGGCTAGCATCTGAGTATGATATTCACTTGAACAAACCTATAGTAGTTTACCGAAATTTGAATATACTTTTCCTTTCACTTGGAAGCCAGATCCAAGTATAAGTATTCTTACTTACTTAGTGACTAAATATTAGTCTGAAGAAATCTACCTTTCCCTAAAATAAAGAACTACCAATTTCATGAGACAAATTCTTACAGATGCAATCTCTTCAACAAGACATTAATAAATATGTCCCTTTCTTCATATCATTACCTGTAAAGCTTTCAGCTGTTCTTCATTGCAGTTTTCAAGATTTGTAATTTTTATAGTTACCAGTGTTCCTGTAGGAGTATGCCGAGCAAGATGGACAGAGGTCAAGTTGTCAAATCCTCTTCCTGGAATTGGACATAAGATTCTTGTTAGTAACCAACAGAATTGATGCTGTGCATTTCATTAAAATGTAAAATTCCTGCTCTTCAAAACACACCACTATGAAATGAGAGTTCAGTCAATCTCAGCAATGCAGTAATGGCCCAGATCTCAGACATCTGGCTTACCAGCTGTTTCAACACAAGCTCTTTTTTAGCTGTCCAAAAGGAAAGTTGTTACTATCTAACTAGGGTCAGCCCCAAACTGACTCTCATAATTGCATGATTTTGCCCAGTCTTCAGTGTTTTCTAAGTTTCAAATTACAAATCTCCATCCTTCCATGTTTGAATTACCTACACAGTTCCATGGTCCCTAGAACCAAGCAAGTTATGTGACCTTTCCTTAAAATTTGTCCTAATGGAGGATGTCCTCTTGTTCACCTCTTAGTCACCAGCCTCAAACTTCTTTGGGTGAACGGGAGACATTTTGTTACCTGCTGGACAATTTTTGAGTGAGAGCTCATGCTTCACACATACTTAGGTCTTCCATCTTCTTTCTGGGGTCAAAGACATGCTCAGATTCATGAATTTAGAACAGGGCCATGTGGGGGAGAGTGGAAAGGAACTCTCTAAGGCCTTTTTGAAAACACACACAGATCTCAATACAGGTTCAGGGCCTCAGAGTGCCTGATAAGCCCAGAGGAAGGTTCCTATGTCAGGTATGTCCTTCTTGTGCTTACAAAGGTTGTATCCACTTACTTATTCCACATTCATTTCAATTTGTTATTGTATTTTCTTTTTGTAATAAAATTTTACTTAGGAATTGAATTTTCTAAAACTAGGAAGCTCTGTATATTTATTTCAAAAATTTCAAAAACGTATTTATTTTACAATATGCTTCCCCTCTGAAAAAGAGAGAAAATGAAAGCATAATCTATTTATATATTTATATGTGATTTTATATATTTATATATAAGTATTTTTATATATTTATATTTTTTATCTGATTTATATATTTGTATCTGATAAGACTTCCATCCAGAAGCGACAATAAACAATTCAATTAAGAAGCAGGCAGAGGATTGAATAGACAATCTACAAAGTAAGATATGAGGCCCATAAGCAAATGAAGACAATGACATACAATCGCATAGCTATTATATGGTTAAGACTGTGATTTGATAATCTAGTTAAACAAAAGAATACTAATCAGCAGTTTCCTATCCCTACCTCTAGTCCCAGTAACCACAGATCTACTTGTTATATAAATGGTATCAAAAAGGATAGCTTTTTGTGATTAATTCCTTTGCTTCACTAATGTAGCATAATTCTTTTGAGATTCATCCTATTTTTGAGAATAAATCACCATGTATGTTTCAAACATAAATATATACACATATATTTGTATACACATAAACACATGCATGTATACAAAAGCTAGAAACAAGAACTCATCTTGTTCCATCTAACTGTGAAAGGTTTCTACACAAAAAAATATATTTTTAAATTAGAAAATAATTTTGTTTAAGTATTATAACTAAAAGGTTTACATGATTTTAATTCCTACCCACTATAAATTATTCCCACAAAGTTAGATGCTCCCCACAATAAGGATACAATAAGTATTTTAGTATTATCTTCCTTCTCTAAATGTACCAGTGAAAATGTAAAACTTCCAGATAGCAATCTTAAAAAAAATCTACCTATCTCACTGTTGTGATATAATAAAATTAAGTTATTTAACTAACATAGTGGATATCCAACTTTTAAGCTATAATATCAACAGAGAAATAATTGCCTATAAAACAATCTGTCAACCATTTCATTTCAAGCAATGAAAGGTTAGTTTTAGGAAGTCCAGGATTCTTACCTATTTCCACCTGCAGTTCATAGTGAGAAACATTGGTAGAATGTATTGCTTCACTGGTTCTAGTGGATGGAGGTGACCAGGAAAGGGATGGCTCATCAACCTGCATTTATTTCACAAAATGAAAACAGAAAATGTATAAACATTGCCCAGCACTGCTTATGCATGTAATCCTAGCTACTAGGAGGTTGAGATCTGAGGATTGTGGTTTGAAGCCAGCCCTTACACGAAAGTCTATGAAACTGTTTTCTCCAATAAACTACTCAGAAAAAGCCAGAAGTGGCACTGTGTCTCAAAAAGGTAACACACAGGCCCAGAATTCAATAACTAGGACTGGCCAAAAAAAAAAAAAAGTATAAACATTTAGACTCTCAACTGACATCACCACCCCAACAGAAAATGTTAATATTGTATTTTCAAGCTGACAGGTACTCATTAGGATGACACCAAAAGTAGCTGGAAACTGATTTTTAGATCTACAGGGAAGTTGCCAATTGATAATTGATATTAGAAAGTTTTCTACATGGAAAGCAGGAAAGGATAGGGAAATGCAGGTTTACAAATAGCAAGGAATGAGTCCAGCGCAATTTGTAGTAAAATGTACGAAGCTGGGAAGAATGGCTGAGAAATCAGGGTGTGTGTTGAGTATACTAGAGCTACAGTGACTTGTGAGGATCTTCCATGCCTGTGGTCCTGCTCCCACTCATTAGCTATATCCATTTCTCCTACAAACTGCATGCTTCACTAGTAGGTGTGGTAACAGAACCTCTTCCACATCACAGCTATTAAAATGGTGAAGAAGTTTTCACAAGATGAAATGAACCAAAAGGAAGTAAAAAAGATAGCCATACTTAAGGATAAGAGCTTAGGGTCTGGCTTCCCCAGGTGAAGAAGCGCACGCCAGTATGAGGTCTCCTGGGGAGCTCAGGAGTCAGAGTGAGGCATGGTTAACTTTAGAGATGGGCTTTTCTCTAGATAGAGTGTGTTTCAAAGTTATAAGAGACACAAATCATTTGGCAAATCAGGACTGTCCTCCAAATTTAACTGCCTAACAAACATGAGGACCTGAGTTCAAACCCTAATACAGCAAAAATAAATAATAAACAAATAATATGGATAACTAAACTATGATAACCTGGCAAAATCATTTAAAAATAAGACTTCTGTTTAATTCAATTTAACAATGAGTTAGCTCCTTAATGGAAGTTTTCAAGCTGGCAAGTGGCACAAGCAGGCCTGTCTTGGTAGAGTAGTTAATACTGATCTGAGCACTGTGGGAGAGGATTCCACATCTAGGAGCAGACCATGTGGTCTAGTCTCTGCCCACTGCAGATTGTCTGCAGGCAGTGAGTCACCCTATAACAGGCCAGGTCTGTGTGGGGGAAGATGTAAAGGAGAGAAAGAAAAGACAGACTCCTAAGACTTGGTGTCTAGCAAGATTTAATGGTGTGAGCAGAAGCAGTGTGAAGACAACACTGAAGTCTCTAGTTAGGATGACTTACTAGGTTGGTTTTCATTAGCCAAAGCAAGAAATACAATTGGTTGGTGAGGTCTGAGAGAAGATTTAGGTTACACTCAAACTCAGTAGGTGTGCCTTTGAAGAATCTTCCTGGGATAGAAATCCTATACCTGACTCTTTGGACATGTCTAGAGAGTACAGTCTGGTAATTATCAGTTCTGCTTGATGCCAGGTTCCTCTCAGGACTTCTAAGGTAGACCCAGAGCAATAACAAACCTGAGGAACTAAAACTACAGGAATAGGTTAGACTGCTTAGGGAAAGCTGGCTTAGGAAGAAGAGGTCAAGTCAATTTCAGACTCTTGCAGACTAGCAGCAGGAAGAAACAGGAAAAGACACTGCCAAAAAAAAGAGACCCAGTGAGTATTCTTACAGAAGGCAAAGGAGGTACATGAATTGTATTCAACCAATTTCTTACCAAGTATTGATGGATACTGGTTTCAGACTGTTTTTCTGGCCTAAGTGATTCAACTCGTGTTCGTGAAGTACAGAAACAATCCTAGAAATAACAAAGACATTAAATAAGACAAAATAATGGAACAGAACCAGTGGAGGGAAAATATGGATGCAAAAAGGTCTGATGCATGTGAATGGTATGAGGATTTAACATGGAGGTAGGCATTCATAATGGGGGAGAGAAGAGAGAAACAGCAGAGTGTACAGAAGTCTAATTTCTTATTAGAATTGAAGTTGGTGTATCTCTGACTCTTGCCCTCTCTTTTCTTGAGATTTTACTGTCAATCCATGTTCATTCTTGGTGTTAAATTTTAAGTCCTTCATCACTTTTGATATATTTCAGAATATTTTTCTAAAGATTATTTTCTTCTGAATAGTTAGCTAAAGAGCATTCTATTGTAGTCATTGTAATTTTATTTTGATCCTTGTATATCTTTCTTGACATTAAACCAACCACTTACTTCTTTTTTATTTTTATTTTGGTGCCAGTCTTGGGCTTGAATTCAGAGCCTGGGTCCCTAAGCTTTTTTTGCTTAAGGCAAGCACTCTACCCCTTTAGCCACAGATCCACTTCTGGCACTTTTGGTGCTTAATTGGAAACAAGAATCTCACAGACTTTCTTGCCTGGACAACCATGATCCTTAGATCTTTGCCTCAACATACATACTGAGTATATTTGTTACAGTTTTTGTTACTTACGATGACAAACATGTCCAACTCAAAGCAAATTCAAAGAGATTGCTTGTATTATCACAATTCATATTTTCCTGAACATTAGTTTGTAGATGTTATTATATATTGCCTATAAAGAATGTAACTATGATCTAGCATATCAACTAATGAGGTGAAGCTAATCTCATACTATTTAAGAAGAAAAAGAATGTCAAAAGAAAACTATAAGCAAATTGTATGACTGACTTTTGTAAGTAATCTCATCAATGTTTATTTTTATATAAACAGTGGAGTACAATACCAAATGATTCTCTTAAAGCCCATCCATGTCTACTTAACAATTTATAGTCAGTTATTTAAAAGTACTTAAACAGCCAGGCACTGTGGCTCATGCCTATCATCCTAGCTATGCAAGAGGCTGAGATCTGAGGATCATGGTTCAAAGCCAGACCAGGCAGAAAAGACTGTGATACTTTTATCATTTCCCAGTTAATCTAATTTACTGATTTTAAGGTACATAATTTCCAAATGACAAACTTGTATCAAATTATAACTCAAAGTAATCCTGTAGAGCAGGATTACTGATCAATGAAACACCAGCTGTCTGTGTGAATAAAGTTTTATCTGAACAGTTACTCATTTCTGCATGCAACAAAGCAGAAAAGTAGTACCATGAAAATACTATCTGGCCTTAAAAAAAAAAAGATGCTCTATACGTGTAAATTTACATGCCGAGTTGAACCCCCTTATACAACTATTTAAGGATTTTTTTAAAGTATGTTCGTTGCTGTTTTAGGACATGAGATGTTGACTTCGATGTATTTTCCAGGTATATATGTTAAAGGCAGATATGTTCTACATTTCCATATATCTAAGAAGACAGTCTCCAACTTCATTGTTCTGTTTCTCAGTCTTGGCAACCAGTGGAGTAGATTTGCAAATATGAGTCTGATCCATAGCTCCAATTCTTGGCACTTAGATGCAAATTCAAGATGAGGATGCCACCCCACATGACCTGCTCATCTCACAATTTTTAAGACTGAGATCATTGTTTTAATACAAAAATTCCCTATTTAAACATTATATGATGGGGGGGAGGGGGGAGGCTGGGAAGGGATGGGAAGGGTAAACAAAGGAGGAGGCTGCAATGCTTGGTAAGAAATGTACGCATTATCCTGCCCATGCAATTGTAACCCCTCTGTACAGTATGTTCACAAATAAAATAAAATAAAATAAATAAAAAATAAACATTATATGATATATATAATGAAAACTACTTATTCTAAAGCAAGTATCATGAATCTTCTATACACACAAAAACAAATGGATATTTGATGTAGCTCATTTTGTGAAATGATCCAAATGTTTTGTCTGAGAAGCCAGAAGGCTATTTTAAAACTCTGTATTGCTTGACTTTAGGAAATTTTGAAAAATTGAAAGGATGAAACAGAGATAAGTGGGTGGGACTGGCATCTAAATACAAGATACATGTTAAAAAGTGAATATGGGAGAAAGTATTAAAGAGTACAAAAAATTGAGATGTTCTTTTTGAAAGATACAAAAATTTACTGAGAATTTAATTCATTCACCAAGATATCAGTCATTCAAGTCACAACACCACAGGACAACAGTACTTCAGAATATGCCTTTTGCTAGGGTGCTGCACTGACATCTAACTACTTACTGATGGCACAAATTAGATCAATGTTAACAAAAACTTACCAGAAGAGACATTGAATCGCTTTGGTTCACAGAAAGTGACAAAAATCCATCTATTCAAAAGAAGATTTCTGCTTTATCTTCAAGCTTCAGAGATGCTTTACTTTAAAAAAAATAGGCAAGATTAGATTATGTTAAAGTGCCTCAAAGAACTAGTTGCTATGACCTCACCTGGTCTTTAGTATTCCTTGGTATGAAGGATGAGAGCCATTCCTGCAAAGTTCCTTGAAAGAACATTTCTCTTTACTGAATACTAGATGGGATCTGATAACAGAAAGTCAGAGTCAAGTTCAAAGGGACATTTTTGACAGTTGGATATTTCTATAGTCTCTAGATACTTGTATAGGTGTGACTCAGTAAAGCATATGCCGAGCAAGCTTGATTACTAGTACTACCATGTGTATGTGTGTGTGTGTACCTGTTATTTATATGAAACTATTTTATTAAAAATAAACTTTAAAAATTTTCCAATGGTTCCATTAATAAGTACACTTTGAAAAATTTAGATTTTTTTTCTGATTGCATTAGTTACCCATAAATTATTTGAAGTCCCTGATTAGCAAATTTGGAGAAGTAGTTAATATGTTTTTATTGCTGGTTAGAAGAAAAACATTCTTTTTTTAAAAAGTTTTCATGTAAAAATGACATTTTTTAGCAGATTAAGCCTTCTTTTGTTTCAGTACAAAGGTTTGAATTTACAGTCTTAAGCTTGCTAGGTAAGAACTAAAGCCTTATCTCCAGCCTCCCCACCCACCCCCCGCCTTTTTTTCTGGTCAGTTATGAGGCTTGAACTCTGAGCCTGGGTGCTGTCCCTCAGCAATTCAGCTCAAGGCTAGCGCTCTACCATTTGAGCCACAGTGCCACTTCCGGCTTTTTCTGCTTTTGTGGTGCTAAGGAATTGAACCCAGGGCCTCATGCACACAAGCAAGCACTCTACCACTGAGCCACCTTCCCAGCTCCAGCCCCTTCTACTTTTACTTTTTATATAGGGTCTTTCATTTGTGCCTGGTCGAACATGAACTGAAATCTTCCTACTTATGCTTCCTACATAGCTAGGAGGACAGGTGCGTGCATTCCTGTGCCCAGCTTTTATTAGCTGAGATGCAACCCCATGAACTTTTTTCCAGGCTAATTTAGGAACCATTATCCTCCCAATCTCCTCATTAGCCACTCTACAGGGGCAGGTTAATTCTTTTTATTTTATGATTTTTTAGTGTTCATTTTGATTCTTGGTATGTCTTTACAGATATAAAAGATACATATTATTGTTATTATTAATTTGATTTTTGAAATAGGGTCTTGCTATGTAGTTCAGGCTGACTTTGAGCTCTCCATCCTCTAGCTTCTGAGTGCTAGGATATTACAGGTATACACCACCATGTCTGAAAGTGATACAGATCATTCCACAAATAATCTGTGTTCACTGTCAATACTAGATTTAGAATTCTAACCTAGTAACTTCTTTGGATTCAAGAAGACACAAAAACCAAAATCAGAAGTTTCTAGGCCTTTACTAATAGAAAGGACAGCAATGTTCTAAACTTAGTAGCACCAAGTTTAACACTAAACACTATCACCTCTTTCATCTAAATCATACGTCTTTAATTTTAATGAAGTCTCCAGATTTTATCAAAGTATCTACAAATACCTAAGCAAAATGAGAAAGGAGGATTTTGTAAACCATAAATATTGTAGAGAAGTATCTACAGTTTTATTGCTAGACTAAGAAAGTGAATTTGCTTGAACCAGTTAGTAACTTACTAAGTAGTAAGTTAGTAAAGTTAGTAGGTTACTAACTTTGTTAGTAAATTTACTGTCAACTGAAGGGGCAGGAGTTGCTGTGCTAGGAAATGAAGAAATCAATGTCTGACAGAGTGACTGGGATCAAAAGATAATTCATCTGAAAGTGCTCTTTAACTAGCAACACTGGGGGAAAAAAATGGAAAAATGAGGAGGTGGCAGGATGAACTCATAAGGTTTATCTAGAAAATAAGTTGGCTAGCCATGAAAATATCTGTAACTTGTGGCCCAGTAAAATGCACACTTTTGTTCTATTCTAAGGAGACAGGCAAGTAAATGAAGAAACACACACACACACACACACAAGTTTTTGCACTGTTAATGTGTAACAACCCAGTAGTCATTCCACATTTGCTTAATGAATGGCGAGCGACCACAGATCAGGTACGTGCTGCACAATGGGGACACCCACTGGTAGGCAAAGCAAACAGAGTCCTAACCACTTGGAGCTGACTGTTCCATAAGCAAAAAGGTTAAGACTATTGTGACCAAGTAAATTTTCTGTTTATCACAACTTTGCATCCTGCTTTTTGTTCAACTAACAACAAAGCAATTTCCAAGACATTGTTTTGTTTATTTTTCAGGAAAACATAGGACACAATCTGTGAGAATTGTTGGTACTAAAAGAATCATCCCTGTGGGATGGTTTAACCCCAGAGGTTTGCATGTAGAGATATTGAGCTATTAAGGGATATTTTTACAAGACACTTCGAGGTCATTTGAAAGCACTTGCACCTGGCAAAGGAGTGGGGTGGAAGATTTGCTGTCAATTTGCTCCTATGTGCCTCTCACTAGTATGACTACAAACTTTTTCCCTTAAAAAAAAAATCATACTTAAGCCCAGAGCTAGTATGTCTCATGCCTGTAATTCTAGCTACTGTGGAGGTTGAGATCGAAGATTGGGGGTTGAAGTTCAAAGCCAGCTAGTACAGAAAAATCCATAAGCCGTTTTCCAATTAAAACCCCAAACTCCAGAAGCGGAGCTGTGTCTCAAGTGGTAGAACACCAGCCTTGAGTGGTAAAAAGCTAAGGGACAGCGCTCAGACCCTGAGTTCAAGACCCAAACCAGTACCACACTTAAAAATCATACTTAAAAGACATATCCTTCTAAATCTATTTACACTAACTCCGAGTAGACCCTTGCACGAGTGTCTAAAAACCTAAATTACCCTAGAGCTTCACTGACTGTACTTGTTCCAAAATAGAACGGCTCTTCTGAAGTCTCAAAACTGATAGGCTAACACTTTCAGGGGACACCAAAGGCTCTCCCTATTTATAGAACTTCAGAGGAGTTCATTTAAATGTCCGATAGGAAATGCATCCATGAGAGAATGCAAACTTTAAAAAAAAAAGGGGGGGGATTTACTCTGTGGAGCTTCAAAATTAATATGCAAAATTATCTCGGACACTCGGAAAACCTAATCCGAGCAGCTCTCGGCAGGGTAGACTGTCCCAAACTTAGAAGGGTGACTAAGGCTTTCCACAAACATGTCCTGCGCGCCCCGCGTGCGCCCGGCGCGTGCGAGGCGGGCGCAGTCACACGCCCCTCGGAAGCGTGGAGGACAAGGCACTGGACGCAGTCACACACCCCACGCGGAGAACAACGCCGAGCGCCGGCAGGACCGGCCACGCTCCGGCATTTCGTTCTGTGACTCATCCCTGGCCGTGCTGCGGCGGCAGAGCGAGCCGGTGCCAGAGGGTGCCTTCTGGTTGCAAAGCGCCAGGCTGGTCATCGAGGCCAAAGGTGAGAGTCAGGGTAGAGGACACCGCGGAGACTCGGCGGGTGCACCTGGCACGGCCATGCCCGGGCACCGGGAACCCGGCCTCCGGACGACCCCGCCACCGCGCGGCGCTCCGGGCCGGACTCGGGCCACGCTCCGCCGGCCGAGCGTGCCAGCTCGGGCTCCGGGAGGGCGGCGAGCTCTGGCCCGAGGCTTCTCTGTTCCCCACCGGCCCTTACACCTTTCCCTCCCCGCCTGCCTCACCTTGTTACCCTAACGGCGACCGCGGCCAGCGACTCTTCCAGCTGCCGGCGCTGTCGGGGGTGGGGGCGGGGGGTGGGGAGGGCACCGGAGCCCCGAAACCTGGGACCTCGGGCTCGCGGACAGGAAAAGCGAGCGCGCAAGGCCCGCTCCCAGCGCGGGCCACAGATACGGCGGCGCAGATACGACGCGGGGGCCGTGGGCCTGGAACTCTGCCCCGGCCCCAGACAGCCGGCGGGGACCGGGACTCGCCCCACCCCGGGCCGGGCGCAGGCCCCAGATGCTGCCCCGCCTCTCGCCCCGAGTCCGGCCGCCAGGGGGTGGGGCTTTCATGCTGGGGGCGTGGCTAGTGGAAACTACAGTTCCCAGGAGGTCGTGCGCTGGTACCGTGGAGGCTGCTGGGAGAGTGGGTCTCCTTCAAGCTTCCCAGGGGGGGGGGGGGGGGGGGGGGGGGGTGGGTGCTGCAGCTGACCCTGCGTCGCTGCCGAGGCAAGGTCGCCGGCTGATGATGTGGTGAGGTCTCCCGCCTGTCCCTGCCACGCCCGGGTGGTTACTGACAGCCGCGGTCGCTGGGGCCGCGGCTCCCGGGCTGCCGCTGCTTTGGGGGTTTCTTCCTGACAGAGGGCGGACGGACCGAGAGCCGAGGACGCCGTGCCAGTCCGGTGAGTAGTAGCCTTTCCGCGCGCGACTCCGGCTTGCCCTTTCCAAGCTCCCTGGAAGGCGGACGCGCGGGGTCCCCGCCCGGCGGCCCTCGGCATCTCGGGGGTCGCGCGCGGACGCTGGGGCCCGAGGCGGGAAGGCTGCCAAGCGGGGTGGTGGTGGGGAAGGGGTTGCTGAGCTCCGGCCTCGTCAGGCACCCCATCTGCACCTCGGGGATTGGCAGCCTCTCAGCCTCCGCCAGACAGCATCCATCTGGAGCCTCGTCTTTGAGGATGAGAGGCTTAAGTGTCTGGACGTGAAACCTTAATCCTCGCTCACCATCTGTGGCGTAAACTGGAGGACGGAAAGAGCCCTTTCTGTGGTGGGCTTTTCTCTGCAATAGAGCCTGAAGCCACAAGTCTTTTAAAAGAAACAGTTGTTGACAGATGTCTTCAAATCAGTACCAGCACAAAAATAATCCTCTCCCTGAGAGAAGACAATTCTGGGTCACAGTAATAGGGGTGAGGTCGGTTTCTTGTTCATGCACCTTCTGCACTTGCCATTTGTGAACCGAAAAAAAAAATGTAGCTTTTCATTTGAAATTTATCCTGTTGAAATAGACCCTAGAAACGAAATGAAGCCGTCTCCCGGTTTAGTCTGTTTCAGTAAATCCTTTTTGTGGCCTTCAAACCTTTGCTTTTGAATTGGAAGTCTGACCTACAGTGATCTCCAAATAGCATGTTAATGGTGGTGACATGACACTTCAAAACAAATGGTGAAGGACATTTGGTGGTGAGGAAGGGCAGGGATGAAGAAGCTTTATCATTAGAACAGTGATTCCAGCTTCCTGTTTTTAAAATTAATGTCCAGCGAATGGCAGACATTTAGCAAACATACACAATATGAAAGACTTTTATAATCTCACAATTTTTTATTCGTATAGAAGGAGGGGATGGGAAACAACTAACACTTGAGTACTTGAATCTGCCTGGCACCCCAGGCACGAGCTGTACATATGTAGTTCATTTAAATCACTTTAACAAACCTGTTGGGCTATTTGGGATCTCACACATTTCATTTATATAACAAGTGAAAATTTAGATCTAGATCTGCTTTGTAAATTTTACCTACTTCAGAAATTACAGACCATAAAAAAAAGAAACTCCAGACCTTAAAAGCCAAATGGTTCAAAAGAGTTTTCAGGGCTGGGAAGATGGCTCAGTGGTAGAGTGCTTGCCTTGCATGCATGAAGCCCTGGGTTCGATTCCTCAGCACCACATAAGCAGAAAAAGCCGGAAGTGGCGCTGTGGCTCAAGTGGTAGAGCGCTAGCCTTGAGATGAAGAGCTGAGGGACAGCGCCCAGGCCCAGAGTTCAGGCCCCTTGACCGACCAAAAAAAAAGTTTTCAGTATGGTTTCCTAATACTGGTTCTCCAATACACCTTGAGTATCTAGGGCAAGTTATGAACTACTACCTTAGTACTTTTGAACAAATTGTTCTCTCTATGTATAATTACCATTCCTCACAGAGCTACTCATTAAGAGCCTAAGCAACCCATTCCAAATCTACCTCAGTGTATTTACATAAGAAATGATAGGATTGGACTTTCAGCAGAGAGGTCTTTTCCAGTTCACTGGTTTTTATGGTTCTCCTCTTAAAAAGTATGAGCCAAAGAGTATTTTTCTCTACTGCAAATGGTTAATATTTGTAGTCACAAAGTAGAAAGGTAAGATTCTTAAAAACTTTATTTCAGTTCCAAAAATATATCAAATACCAATATAAGGGATTTTGAACCTCTTTAGTTTATCTTGTGTAGTTTAGAAAGAGACTTGAGACATTCAAGTAACAGTAGAATGATTTAGTAGTACAAGTACAATCATACCTGTTCAGAACTTCATTGTTCTTGAAAGAATAAGGATAAATATTAATATAATCCTGCATGTTACATATCTAACAAAGTGTTTTACATATGTTAACTTATCCTCTTAATAGAACTGTGTGTTTTTTAAATAGGTAGGCAACTAACATACTATTCTATTTGTTTTAGTTGCCTGTCTATTAAAAAAAAAAGGTCATTTAGCTACTGAGTGGTATAAGTGGGAGTCAAATCAGGCAAGATCAAATACTTAATATACGAGCACCTACTATGTACCATTATTTAATTCAGTGTTTATATTGTAATTCAATCTTTTTTTGGGGGGGGGATGGGATCTGTCGTGAGGCTTGAACTTGGGCCTGGGTGCTGTCCTTGAGCTCTTCAGCTTAAGGCCAGCACTCTACCACTTGAGCCACAGCACCACTTCTGGTTTTCTGATTGTTAATTGAAGATGAGTCTCACAGATTTTCTTGCCCCAGCTTGCTTTGAACCATGATCTGCAGATCTCAGCCTCCTGAGTATCTAGGGTTACAGGTGTGAGCCATTGGCACCCAGCATAATTGAATTTTTTATTATAACTATTTAGAATGGAAATGTCAGCATTAATTAACTTGACCAATCCTGCAAAATCAGTAAAAAGTGGAATCAGTATTTGAACCCTTATGTCCCTTACTTCAAGATCCATATTCTTTTGTCTTTTTCATTAATAAAAATCTTTATTGCCCACTGTGCTTTGTGTCAGGATATAGTCTTCATTGTTAAGGAAGAGATTCTGAAAATGGAAAAAACAGTTTTGTTAGTGAGCTGAGCAGTAGGACAGCAGTGTGCAGATATAGTATGGGAGCAAGTGAGAAGGCACTGTAGTCAGCCTGGATGAAGGCTTGGGCTAGTCTTGGAATTTAGCCTAGCCAGAGAAATGGGGTACAGATTGTTATAGGCTAAATTCTGCCCTTGTTAAATTCTTATGTGGAAGTCCTAACATCATAAACTCATAATGTGAATGTATTTGCTTGACTTTTGAGGAGACTAAATTAAAATGGGGTCATTGCAGTGAGACCTAATCTAATCTGACAGGTGATCTTATAAGAAGACACAAAGAGAGATGCATTCACCCAGAAGAAGACCATGTAAGGATGTATCAAGAAAGCCAAGGAGAGGCCTCGGAAGCCAAACCTGCCAATGTCCTGATCTTGAATTTCCAGCCTCCAGAATTATGAGAAAATAAGTTTTTGTTAAGTCTGTGCTATCTTGCTATCACAGCCTCAGTGTTGTGCACAAAAAGGAATAACATTAAAAAGGTCTGACTAAGTCAGTCGAATTTCATAGGGAGAAGAAAGATTTTTGGTTTGTTTGTTGTTGTTGTTGTTTGTCAGTTGTGGAGTGTGAACTAAGGGCCTGGGTCCTGTCCCTGAGGAGTTTTGCTCAAGGCTAGTGCTTTACCACTTTGAGCCACAGCTCCACTTCCAGTTTTTAGGTAGTTAATGAGAGGTAAGAGTCTCATGGACTTTTCCTGACTGGGCTGGCTTCAAAGCATGTTCTCAGATCTCAACCTCCTGAGTACCTAGGGTTATAGAGGTGAGCCACCGGTGACTGGCTTCAGAAGGGAGTTTTGAGAATGAAGATAACACTAGGCTGGAATTGTGCTCATATGGACATGTTGAATCAGAACCCCATGAACACCTAGTTAAAGATAATAAAAAAATTAAATAGCATAAATCAAAAGACTAGGCTGGAGCATTTTAGGATGATTTCTCATGAGATCACAGGGGGGTTTTACCTTTATCAGTAGGGGTTTGTACCATTGAAAAACATTTACAAAGACTGTTCTGAGCTTTGTGGCTAAGGCAGGGCTAAGGCAGGATTCATGGAGATCCAATGTCGATGGCTATTGCCATCTATATTACATTCCAATACAAACTAAAACCAAAGCATTGTTAATGTAAAGTATACCATAAAAGGCACAGGGCCTACATAGGAAAATTTGGAAAGAGTTTGTATATAGCTGTTTGTACCTAAGCACTGACTTTGCCTTTGAGACTTTGCTTTCCTTATGTAGATCATAAAGTTTTATAAACCAATCACAGAATATTCAGTAATTTTCCAGCCTAAAGGGTGATTTTATGTATCTAATAGATACTTCTAGGGTACTTATACTGTCCTAAGTCCAATCCTGTGACAGCTTTATGAAATACCTATTATTAATCTGCATTTTTGTGGGTGTGCAGGTCCTGGGGTTTGAACTCAGGACCTGGGCACTGGCCCTGACCTTTTGTGCTCAAGGCTAATTCTCTACCACTTGAGCTATAGCTCCCCTTCCAGCATTTTGGTGGTTAATTGGAAATGAGATTCTCATGGACTTCCCTGCCTGGGCTGCCTTTCAACTGCAATCTTCAGAGTAGTCAGCCTTCTGAGTAGTTAAGATTACAGACATGAGCCATTGGTGCCTGCCTATTAATCTTAATTTTGTACACAAATATACAGAAACAGAAAGAGGTCAGCAACTTGTCCAAGGTCACATAGCTAATAAACAACAGAGTTAAAAATCAAACTGAGGCATTCTGTTTTCACAGACTATGTTGCTAACCCAATACTATGCTGTTGCTATATAATATTTCCAGATCTTTACTTGTAAGAAAAGGGGAGAAGAATGAACAAAAGGAAGGGAGTGTATTTGCTGAAGAGAATTAACAGTATATCAGAGGAGATGAGCAACTATAATGAGAGGTTTAAAATGTTGTAGTGAAAAGTAAGGTGATGAGAAAATTCTGAATTTTTATTGGAATTTCTGGAAAGGCTAGGTTGACAAAAATGGCATTCATGACAAATGATATCATGAGAATTTGAATATGTAGAATTGGAAGACAATGTTAGATGTAGAAGAAATAGCTTGAACAGAGTTACAGGACTGAGAATTTCTGGTGTGTCTAGGAAGCCAATGAAGGCTGTCCTTTCTTTTGGCTCATTGATGAAGGAAGTTGTGGAAGATGAGAAGCTTGCGAGATGAGAAATCTCAGGACGTAAAGGAAAGGAAAATGGAGAGATTTCAAGCCTGAGTGAGTGAAGTGGGTGTCAGATGTTGTTATCTTTTAGGAAAGGAAAACAATTCATTTACTGATACTCAAGTTTGAACTCATGGATTTGCACTTGCTTTCTTGCTGACATGGTGCTCTGCACTTGAGCCATGTCCCCAGCCCAGCTTTTTAGCTAGTTATTTTGGAGATAAAGTCTCATGGAATTTTCTGGCCAGACTGGCCAGCTACCCTCCTGTGTAGCTAGGATTGCAGACATGAGCCACTAGCCTTCTAAGCTGGGAAGTGGTCATCATATAATGTATAGGAAACAAGATTATTTGGTAGTGACCCCCCGTTGTAGAGGCCCACAGAGTGACAGGAGGTGAAAGAAGTGACAGCACCAATTATCTCTGCAACTGACTGCAAATAAGAAGGCTCAGCTTTGATTGAAAAAGTGAGAGTATGAGACCCTGAGTTCAAGCCCTAGTACTGGCACAAGAAAAAATATATAAATAAATGAAAGGACTCTGTTTTAAAAACATGATTCTTGCTGCCTTATAGGGTAGGAAGAAGAATAAGAGACTTGAGCATGGAGTCTTTTTTAGGAAATTAGCTTATAGGTGAAGATGATAATGGCTTGAACGAGGATACTGAAAGAGATGATAGAGCAAAGCGAGTTAATTTAAGATATGTACTAGTAGTAGGCCTTAAAGGATTTTTTGATGTACTGAATATGGCAGGGTGAGGAAGGAGGAATCAGTGGATTTGAATCATCTTGTGGGAAATTTGAATAGAACTCAAAAGGAAGTCTGAAAAGCCAGATTGGAAGTTATTTACATTCCCAATAGTAGTTTAGACTGTGGCAGTGGTTGTCTGACAAAAAGGTATATGAAAACAAAATCCAACAGCAATAAGAGCAAAAATGTGGTCACAGTTGAACTCTGGAAAATTTCAAATTTAAGGATCAGGAGGAGGGAGCTGGGTGATCTAGTGAATAGGCATCTGAAGGGGTAGGCTCTAAGAAAGTGGGAAAGGAAAGTAAAAGTAGGAAATCATTAACAATACTGAACCAGAAGGATGGGACCACTAAGAAGGTCTGGTTGGATAGGTTAGCAAAGATTATTAGTGGAGGGGAAAAAAGTAGTTTCAGAAGAAACCAAAGTATAGTATGTTTAAGGTATAAATGAGAGATGAGGAAGAAAAAATGAGAATACTCTTTGGAGAAACCTGAGTGTGCATCTCCTTAGAGAGTAATAGCTAGCAGGGAACTCAAAGTCTTGGAAAAAAGAAGTTATTTGTACTTTTATCTGGTTTCTGTAAAACAGAAAATTTTGACTGGAATGGTGACACATGCCTACAATTCCAGCACTTTGGAAGCTAAAGCAAGAGAATCATTAGTTCAAGGGTTTGAGATTGAGAAAATTGCAGTTTCAGGCAAGCCTGATCAGAAAAACTGAGATTCATTCTTGACAAAAGAAGCTAGACAGAGTAGTGTGCACTTGTTATTCCAGCTACCGTAGAAAGTATAAAATGGGAAGATCATGTGCCTGGACAGGAAGCCCAGTATAAGCCCTGTGCCAGTGGCTGGGATATGGGAAGCAAAGTCTTCAAAACTCCATCTCCAATTAACCAGCAAACTGCTGGACTAGTCATGGCTTAAATGGTAGAGCATCTGCCAGTAAGCAAAGCCAACGAGTATGAGGCTGAATTCAAATGTGAGAACTTCTAAAATAAATAAATAACCAGTGCAAAAATAGGGGTGGAGGGCTGGCTTAATAATAGGATACAAAAACAGTAGAACACCTAGCAAACATGAAGCCCTGTATTACCACCACAAACAAACAAATAAATGTATATATTTTTGTAAAGATGTTGAGCATGTTAATAAGCCAAGGAAGAAGCTTGTGGAAGAGAGGATAACCTATAGAACAAGATTTAAAGAAGGCAGGAGTAAACACTGTTAAGTAACTCATTTTATTATTTGTAATGGTGTATACATATATGTATGTATATACATGTGTATGTATGTGTGTATATACATATATGCCTATGTATGTATATACATGTGTATATATGTGTGTATATATACACACATATGTATATATGTGGAAATGGAAAGATGTATGATAAGAATTTTCTCCCCCTACCCTTTTTATGTCTACCATCATTTTCTTCTGAGAGGATCACTAATTTGTACCATCAACAAATAGGCATGGCCATGATTAAGGGTATCCTCAGAGTTGGGAGGGCACGGTAACTTTAGATAGCATGGATTTATTTGGTGGGAAGAATGAGAGAAATGGTCACATGAGAAAGATGTGGTGTGGAATTGTTTAAAAAGAGAAAGGACATGTAAGAGGACCACAGAGGGTCTGCTTGTGGTGTGAAGCCCTTGGTTGATGGACTGAATTTGCAACAACCCCCTTCTACATGGTTTTGTGGCTTTCAGGAGAATTTAATTGATAATTCAAATACGAGTCAATTTGGAAAGTGGGCTGATAAAATTCAGCACTGAAGCAAAGTAAGTAGTATTTGGGATCAGAGCCATAAACTGTGCTCTCTGCCCTCACTGCTTTTCACTGTAGCCATGTCTTGTACAGTGCTGGGGCCTGGGGTGAGGAATGGGATAGGGGATGCTTGCTATTCAGGCTGTAATGTAAATCAAAACAAAGGGAAGCTTGTTGGTTAAGAAAGAGCACTCTGTGTAAAGAAAGAGAGGAGGTGGAAGACAGCAAACACGTCTCTGAACAACTGCTCTTCGTAAAGCATATAATTTAACAACTAGAAAACAAAGCATAGCTTTTCAATGCTTCTCATCTTTCTCAGCTAGTAGGAAGCTTAAATCAACCATTGAATTTGCCTTAGTTTTCTTTTAGTCAAAGTTGAAAGGCTATAAATGAGGCTTGTATTTGCAGCCATGAATTTTAAACTGGTATCTGATCATTTCTTATTTGATATGAAACTTTTTAAATGTATTTTAATGCATTCATAATCAGCTAGAAATGCTTAATAGAGATCCAGAGAAAGATTCAGTTGTTTTAGTAATTATAAGAAAAGTTGATAGTGTATTACTGCTATAAAAATGACAGAACTCTAACACCAAATTCTTCTATATAGAGTTGCTGTTTTGTTTTGTTTGTGACAGAATCTTGCTGCAAAGCTCAGGCTGATCTTGAAGTTGGCATTCCTCTCTCAGCCTCCTGAGTGCTGGGATTATCAGATGACACCACCCTGCCCTCCTTTAATACTGCTTTTCATAAAACAAATACAGTATCCTTATTTTCCCCTTTGGTAGTACTGGGGTTTGAACTCAGGGTTTTGTGTTTAGTAGGCTAGCACTCTACCACTTCAACTATTCCTTCAACTCTGTTTTTTGCTGGTTATTTTGGAGCTAGAGTCTCACAAACTTATCTGCCTATGATGGCTTCAAAGCCATCTTACTCAGCCTCCTGAGTAGCTAGGATTATTAGTTTGGACCACTAGCTACTCAGTGTAAGCCCCTAGCACACACTCAGTATTTTCTTTAGAATATTAAATCTTAGTTTGATTTTGCTTTCCAAGGAAATTTATTTAGTTGTTGGCCTGAAAAATATATCAGTAATCAACTTTGTTCAAAAAATTACTTCTATTATGTATTGACATTTTAATCAGTAAGTTAATAATCAAATATATAGTTTGTCAGTTACTATTTCATTTTGAACATGCCAAAAAAAAAAAACTTCCTTCAAGTCAGTGTAGGAGGGAGAAATGACAAAGCATCTTTTCTTTTGGGAATGAGAGACAAGCATGTCTTCTGGGAAAATCCAAGAAGACTCAAAAAGTAGTAGTTACTGAATCAGGACTTAGTGATATTTCACTTAAACTTTTTTTGTAATCCACTCCATAATTCCTTAACTCAAGTAAGAGTAAACTTATCACAAAGGGAGAGAGGACATCTTATAATTTGGAGGAGACACTAATAAAAGAACAAAGGGCATTTATTCATACCCAGTCTACTAAAAAGAACAGGTGAGAAAAGCTCTTGGTGACAGTGCCAGGGAAAGAAAAGAATGCCAGCTCAATCCCTAGTGCTGGAGACATGAAAGACATAGGGAGAAAACCAGGTCCTGGGGTTCAGTCTCAAACAGAATACCTTTCAGGTTCTTTGATAACCTGGTTATCTAGTTTCTTAGAGTAACAGCAGGTTAGAAAGGGGAGAGGCATGTTGACAATGTGAAGAGTAATTATCGCTAGCCTCACTGGGAGAGAGGAAACAAAATTAGAAGTGAATTTAAATCTCAAAAATGCAGACTTTGGAACCATTTAGGGCAGTGAAAACAAACTCTTCAAAAGCCTATGGGCCTTTATTATATTATTACATATACATATATAACCTATAGAGTAATCACTATTCATAGTAATGATCCTGAGTCATCAAAATATTTTCAGGCTATTCTAAGGCCATTCTTTTCCTCCATCTCAGTTTATTAGACTCATTATCATGTCTTTTGGTGGAAAACACCTTGCTGTTTGAAAATAAAACAAAAATAAAATAAAAAATAATAAAAATGTTTAATTTTTGCTACAATGCTGTCAGTTCCATCTCTAGGGAATGTTTAGGTTATTTGGTATAACTCTGAACATACACTTAACTCTTACTGAAACCTATTTAAGGTTTAAGTAAGTTTTTTTGTAAATTGCAGTAAGCAAACTTTCAATTTTCAAGTGTTACAAATCTTGTATTTCTCAAGTAGTTCAGTTTTTCTTACTACATACTACAATTAGACTACAGTCTGATTCGTTCATTTAATAGGTGTTTATTGGATGTGTGCTATTTATAAGATAATAACATATAAGTGGACTTCGTTTCTTGGAATAAAAACATTTTTATTTATCACACCTATTATGTTCAATAGCTTAAAATAAGTAATGGAATTATTTTCAATTTATGGCAAATAATAAATTTTATTTTTAAATTATGATTTATTTAATGGCTTTTTGTTTGTTTATGTGGTACTGAGCAATTGAACCTAGGGCCTCATGCATGCTAGACAAGTACTCTGCCACTAAGCCACAATCCCAGACCTGTATTATTTCATATAATGTAGAATATTCCATTTGAAGATAGAAATTAAGCTGGAGAATGGTGCTACATGCATTTAATCCCAATACTCAGGAGGGAGAGAGGAGGATTTTGAGCTTAAGGCCAATCTTGGGCTACATAGCAAATTCAAGGGTGGCCTTAAAGACATACAGGACTCTTTCTCAATAATACTACTTAAATTTAAAAAAAGGCAGAATCAAATTCAGATCAAATTATCCCTTTAAGGAGGTGAATGATGTCCATACATACAGATTACTCTGCCTTGTTGTAAATACAATTAACCTTTTTTTTTTTTTTGGTACTAGTCCTGGGGCTTGAACTCAGGACCTGATTGCTGTCCCTGAGCTTTTGTGCTCTGACCACTTGAGCCACAGTTCCACTTCTGATTTTTGGTAATTAATTGAAGATTTAAAGTCTCACAGGTTTTTCTTCTCTAGCTAGCTTTGAATCTCAATCCTCAGATCTCAGCCTCCTGAGTAGATAGGATTGCACCTGGCCAATATAACCAGTTTTGGGGGGTTTTTGTTTTGTTTTGTTTTTTGTTTGGTAGGTCATGGGGCTTGAACTCTGGGTCTGGGCATTATCCCTCAGCTCTTTAGCTCAAGGTGAGTTCTCTACCACTTGAGCCACAGCACCACTTCCAGTTTTCTGGTGGAGATAGAGTCTCGAAAACTTTCCTGCCTGGGCTGGCTTTAAAACACAATCCTCAAATCTCAGCCTTCTGAGCAGCTAGGATTACAAGCATGAGCCACTGGCACCTGGCTATTACCAGTTTTTGAGACTAGTTTTTAAAAGCATATACAGGCTGGGCATGATGGTTTATGCTATAATCTCAGCTCCTTAAGAGAAGTATTGTGGCTTGAGACCAGTCTGGGCAAAAAGTTAGCAAAACCTTATTTCAACCAATAGCTAGGTGTGGTCATGTACACTTCTATCTCAGGTCATTTCCAGGAAGTATAAATAAGATCATAGTCCAGGCTGAGTCTGGAGGGGGGGAACCTTAAGATCTTACCTCCAAAATAACTAAAGGAAAGAAGTTGGGAGAATGGCTCAAGTAGTAAAGTTCCTTCCTAGCAAGCATGACAGCCATGAGACCCTGAGTTCAAACCCCAGGACTGAGAAAACAAAAAACATATATATACTACTTGAGAAAAAAATTGTTTGTTTTTTCTTCTTTATTCAATAGTAAGATGTGTTTGTATTCTTTTAATGGAGAGATAGGGTTGTGTTAGAATTGTGTCAGACTTTTTCAAACTTCATAAACACTCCTAGTCTCTTTGACTTGAGACCTGAGGTTAGAGGTCCCAACTTTAAAAGCAGACTTGTTTCTGTGCTTGGCTCTTACTAGCTTTGGCAAAGTCATTTTCAATTAATCCTGAATGCTTGTTTACAAAATGGTGATAGTGATATGTACATGGTGGAGTTATGATGAGCATTGGAAGGGATTATATACAGGAAACATTTAACTCAACACCAGGTATAATAAGTCCTTAGGCAGTGTTAGTTATTGTTATTAGAAAAGAATGAATTTGAAATAGAAATGTGAATATATTTCTTTATCATATTTTTTCATTTGAAACTCAGCTCTGGTCATTTTATTATAAATTGTTTACCATGTTTACATTACCATGTTTACATAAAGTGCATTGTTAAATGGCAAAAAAAATTCAGTTCATACCTAAAAAATTAAGAAAAGTGGAAGAAGGTGTAGGTTGGGAGGCCTAAGTAAGAATGTTGAAAGGGGTGACATTTCTAAGATGCATTGTATTTATAAACTGCTTTGTTGAATAGCAACTCCTTTATGTACCTATTTAAAAATAATAACAAAAATTCAAAACCAAACAAAAAGAAACAGCATGAGGGTCAGGGCTTGAGATTTCATGGAAAAAGGAAAAGAAGATATAGAATGTCAATTTGGGCTAGAGATAGAAATTTTAGTAAGTATCATGCAATTAGGAATGAAGGTTGAAGTAGATGACATTCCTAAGGAGAGAATCGTGAACAGCTTGGGATCCTAGTTACTAATGGCTGGTGGAAGAGGAGAGTTTCCTTCAAGCTTAGAATTTTGTTATCTTGAGTTGCAAATAGCCAGTAGATTTTTTCTTAGAAAATTATTTGTTCTTATTTATTTCCTGAATTTCATTGGAAACCAAAACCATCTATTACCTATGAATTCTCAGCCCCAAAACAGCAATGTCTTGAAACCCGGAGATGGTTGTGACAACTGGTTTAGACAAACCAGGTTGAGCCGGGCACTGGTGGCTCTTGCCTGTAATCCTAGCTACTCAGGAGGCTGAGATTTGAGGATCATGGTTAACAGCCAGCCTGGGCTGTCTGGGAAAGTCCATGAGACTCTTATCTCCAATAAACCACTAGAAAACCAGAAGTGCTGCTGTGGCTCAAGCAGTAGACTGCTCGCCTTGAGCTGAAGAGCTGAAGGACAGCACCCAGGCCCAGAGTTCAAGCCCCACGACTTTCCAAAAAAAAAAAAAGAGGTCGATGTCAATATTATATAAATATAATATGAATAGTTGCCTAGTAGAACTACATTAAAATAGTACATCTTAGATATATAGATAATTCTAGAATAAGTCTAAAATTACATGTGTTTATAAGTATGTTTGTAACAAAATTTCCCCATTCTGCACACATCATCACTATTTAAAGAAACACCCTGTTCCTGGTCATTTAAGATTGCATGTCCTGGTGCTTGTGATAACTTTGTTTATTCCAAAACTATATTGGCTGATTTTGCTTTGGGCACCTATCATGAGAACTAATGCTTCTGAAAGCTTAAAGTGCTATAACTTTTAGGTATTTGAATTTAAGCTACCAAAAGCAATTCACATTTTATTGTTACAGGGGACAAAGAGAAATAAGAACACAGATTTTCTTTTTGTTGCTGTTTTTATAAGTTGTATATACCTTAGTGCTATGTTGAAAATGCTGGGGTGTTTTTTTTTGTTTTTTGTTGTTGTTGTTTTTTGGGGGGGGGGTCCAGTCATGGGGCCTGAACTCTGGGCCTGGGTGCGTTCCTCAGCTCTTCAGCTCAAGGTTAGTGCTCTACCACTTGAGCCACAGCGCCACTTCTGGCTTTTTTCTTTTTTGCTTATGTGGTGCTGGGGAATTGAATCCAGGGCCTCAGGCATGCAAGGCAAGCACTCTACCACTGAGCCACCTTCCCAGCCCCTGAAAATGCTGTTTTAAGGGGGTCTCTGAGCAGTTTTGTTTGAAGATGATTCCTGAAGAGCATATTATACAGTAATAGTCTTAAGTCTATTAGCACAATTGTACCTCTTAGTGTATTGCTTAATATCCTGTGGCATGTCTAGGTTTTCATTTGCTAGCATATTTTGACTTAATCTAGTGCCTGTATTTTGCCAATAAACTTTAAGAGAAAGTGCTTTCTGATTTGGGGAGTAGTTTATTTGATCCCAGAAGTGTAATACTCATTTCAGTACTCACAGAATCTATTGTATAAAATTTCTCTGCTTAAGATGACTTTTCCCCATTCTTGGTTAAGGAAACAGGATATCTACGAACTCTATATATAATGCTATTTACTTTGTTAATCTTTTTTTAAGATCTCTACTTATTTTTTTCTCCATATTAGCCTACTACTTAAGACAAAATGACATTAATTCTCTATATCTGAAAAAGACTTAAGCCAGCATTGTGAAGCATACCTATAATCCCAGCAACCTGGGGGCTGAGGTGGAGAGGGTCACAAGTCTGAGGTCAACCTGAGCCATGTAATGAGTTCTGAGCCAGCTTGACTACAACATAAAGAGACTCAAAAATACCAAAAAGATAAACAGATTTAAAAGTAAGTAATGGTGATGCTTTTTTTTCCTTTTTAAAATTGTTATAGTAAAGGTGATGTACAGAAAGGGGTTACAGTCACATAAGCAGATAAAGAGTAAATTTCTTTTTGACCAAGGCCACCCCTTCTCTCACTCGATGATTTTCTTAATATCCTGGAACATAAAGTCAGATATGCAGCCACCCTGTGAACCAATATATTCACGTGTATGACTCATGTCAGCAGAATGTCCAGAGACTCTTTAAGAACTAGTTGGCTTCAATTTTTAGGTTCATGTATAGGAAGCCAAACCCTCCCCCAAAAATCTGCAATTCCTAGTATTCTTGTGGCCTCTGAGCTTCCACCATCTCTTTTTCTTTCCTCTCCTTCTGAGGAAAAATGAGAAACTGTTGTTCTACTCTCACGCTGAGCGCTTTAGCCTTCTTTGTGATCCTGAGGCCTACCTTCCACCCGAGTGACTTTTCCAAATATTTTCCCCAAGTTTTTTACTCAGAGGAGCTTTAATTCAGTTAAGATATGATTACAATGTGTACTCTAGTCAGTATAACTCAGTAATAACCTTTCTAGTGACAACTTCTCCATTTCTCAAACTTTCAGATATTTAAATAATGTACACTAAACTCAATCCATTCTTTAGAAACTGTAAGAAACCTAACTTGAAAAGTGAGGCATGTTATTGTTTACTACATAGCACATTGTAGCTCTTGTACAAATGGTACAGGGAAGATATTGCCCACTTAAGAGGATACAGAATTTCAAATCAAGCTTAAGTGTCTGATGCCTTCTCTTTGAAAAATAAATCAAGACTGTCTCATAGAATGTGAGAGCCAAGTCTGTCTTCTGAAGTGTCTGTTTAGAATTGAGCAGTTTTCTATTTTATTTCCTCTCAGTAAACTACCATATGACCATTACTAAATTACTTTTGAATGTCAAAGAATAATTTGCTGTTTATCATATTTCAAAACACAAACTCTTCTTTTTAAAACCTCTTAACTTACAAACTTTATGGCTAGTGATAAAGTGTGCCTAGGGATTTAGTTCTACTGATTACCAACAGATGCCATTTTCAATGCAGCCATTATGTTACTTATGGTGTTTGTTTCATCCATGTGTAGTTTTAAAGTATTTTATTAATATTATAAATCTCATCTTGTCCTTGAAAGCAGTGCTAGAAACAAAAGCAGAAACAGTAAACCACACGTACATATTAAAGATGATTATGAAGGATAGTCCCATCATGTGTACCTGAGCAGTTGACAGGCATGAGCTGAAGGAATACAGGACATGTGCCATCTGAAATGGTTTTGGCAGATCATTGTAAAACTAGGGTGCCTGCTTTGCAGCAGGTAGTTTGAAGTTCTACCAACTTAAAGGCTAAATATAGTGATAGTAGTTCTGCAGAAACTTATCTAAAACCACAGAAGGCAGCCAGGGTTCAAGGCCTTTTCTTATCTTCAGATGTAGCTCTGATGAGGATTCCTTAGCTGCCAGAAGTTACCTCCCTTCTGTTGGTGAAGATTGTAGCAGGGAGGAGTTGCCTGCCTCAGAAAAGTTCATCATAAAAAATGCCCAATATATCACATAGTAGGAAATGCTAACCCCATAGCTCACTAACCCCTAAGCTCACTCATGGCTTTGGATGTTTAAACTGGTGGATTTTAAAACCTTTTGGAATCCAGTCTGTTTGTAAGTAGAACTGCTTCCATATATTTTATGTTCTGGGAAGCCTACCGATCATTAAATTGAGTGGCAACAAAGAAAATAAAAAGATGAGTAAATTGCTGTTAGAATAGCTGTGCCATTCTGTGCAGTTGCTGGTAGAATGACTGCGGGAATGTAGCCAGTATTGTTCTCTTGGACTTTTGTACAGCTGGACTTGGTATTGGTCTCCACCTTTAGGGAGTCTCCTAGTCAGGTTGAATTGAGCAGGGTAACACTGCCCCCACCCCTTTGTTTTCCACTCTTAACACAAAAGCCATGGTCATATCTTTGTATTCATTATCTGATTTTTTAATGACTATGAGGGTTTTGGGGTTTTTTTTTTTGTAAATGAAGTCTGTAGGATAGCCAGATACATTACAATTTGTAGGCTTTTGTCAAAAAAATCTATTACTTAAGGAACGTGGTAAGGGGGGTACACATATCTGTGGTCTGGGTTAAGGCACACTGCCTGGGGATCTGCTGCACTTGGAGATTGACACTGTTCCTGCTCTTGCATGCCGTGCAGCAGCCAATGTGTGTTTTCAATTTATTCCCAATTTATTGTTTGTAAGATGAAATTTCAAAATGTATTAGTAATGTGCTTCATCAAATCATTGCATTTACTGTAATCCTAGGCTCTGCATTTCTGCAAGATGAAGTTTCTTTTGAGTTGTTGTAGCCTTTGTGGTGAGGCTATTTTGGCCATAGTGTCCTTTTCTAAGGAAATAGCAAGAATTCTTTTTGGCACAGGGTCTATATTTAGGCACTCATTGTTGATCTTTTACTTCCATGACTGAACTAAACTAAGTCATTATTTCTGTTGTTTTCTGCTGGCAGTATATTTTATTCTCTCCTAAATGTTCTTCTTGTTAAATAATACATGTTTGGTTTGTTTTTTTTTTAAAGAAAAGCAATTGTTCCTAAATAGATTAACTAATGATATAACCAAGAAAGTATGTGGCACTGAAAGAAGTACTAAAATTACATGTGTACCAACTAGGGAAGGTGCCAGAAACATGTGGTTGTGCTTGCCAAAGTTTAGTTTCTAATAAACCCTTTAAGACTCTTGACTGTTTTCTGTTTATTCATACATCAAAGAGAGAAAGAAAATGATGACTAATGCCTCTGAACAAACATACCTTCTCAAAGGGCAGAAAATAAATGTGACTTCTTATATTGAGAGAAGAGGCCATCTAGCGTGGTTAATAGGCCTTCCATTGTAAAATATACTAACAGTATATACAACTAATACTCATGGCATTTACTATATCCCTAGGCATTATTCTAATATGTTTACAAATGTTAACTTATTCCCCCATGACCCTTTGAGAAAGGAGCTAATGTTATTAATGCATATAATTACTCATTTAGTCTTCATCATAGCCTCATAAAGTAGATCCGCAGATCTCAGACTCCTGAGTAGCTAGGATTAAAAGCATAAGCCACAGTACCTGGCTGGAAACACTTAGGATTGTTGTACCTGAGGTTGGTTCTGGGACTGGGATTCAATAAAGCACCCAGTCAGTATAGGACAGAGAGGTTGCCAGATATCATATGTTGCACCCTAATTTTGACCCAAACTGTTAATAGTGGCCAGAGCTGAAAAACCTTGATTTTAGTATTAATCCATTCTATCTATTATGTTGGCTTATTATCAAAAATTCTTGAGTTATTTTATTGTTTGTTTTGGGGTTTATAGTATACCTGTTTAACTTAACACAATCTACCTTCAGTTAGGGTATTTTACTATTTTATATATTGTATAAAAGCTTTATAACAATATGCTTCTATTTTTCCTCTCAACTTTTGTGCTAATTTAATTCATTTCACTTCTACATATGCATAGATCAAACAATACATTATTATTATTATATTACTCCAAATGATTGGTTTTCTTTTTTTTCTTTTTTGTTGGTTGTGGGGTTTGAACTCTGGGCCTGAGCGCTGTCCCTCAGCTCTCCAGCTCTTGAGCCACAGTGCCACTTCCAGTTTTCTGAGTGGCTTATTGAAGATAAGACTTTCCTGCCCTGCTTGGCTTTGAATCATGATCTTAGATCTCAGCCTCCTGAGTAGCTAGGATTACAGGTGTGAGCCACCCACACCCGGCCTGATTTTCTTCAAATAAGTTAAAGCCAGACATTGATGGCTTATTCCTGTAATCCTAGTTATTCAGAAGGCTCCGAACTCACCAGGAGGCTAAGACCTGAGGATCATGATTTGATTCAAAGCCAGCCCAGGCAAGAAACTCCCTGAGATTCTATAATTAACCAACAGAAAGCTGCAAGTAAAACGGGCTCAAGTGTTAGAGCATCAATTTTGAATGAGAAAGCTACAAGAGCAAGGGGACCTGAGTTCAAACCCTAGTACTAGCGCGTGCATGCACACACACACACACATACACACACAAAGTATAAATAGCTGCATTGAAATATAATTAATATGCATCTAATTACACTTTTCAAGTACATAATTCAATCACATTTGACATATTATCTATTCATCACCTGCTTTTGAAGCCATCACTACCATGAAAAATATGACCACACTCATCATTCCCTTTTCTCCTGCTTCTTAGTAATTCCTTCCCCACTTACTTTATTTTTTTCTAGAAGTTTTACAAAAATGTAATCATAAACCATGAACTTTGGGAGGTTTTGCCTTCTTTATTTCTTCTAGCCTAATTATTTTGTGATTTGTCTATGACATATATATTCTTAGCAAAACATTTGTAATGACACATGCCAGGTAATTAGATTATTATTAAAGAGCTTGCTGAATTCTAATCACTTGATCTGCATTTTGTTTTAGGTCATGACTACTGTCATGGAATGATAATCACATGAGTCCACTATTGCTGCAGATGTCATTTGACTCATCGGAGAAAGTCTGTTTTAAAGAAAATACCCTTATGACTGCATCCATTTCATTAATAAATGGCTTGATGGATTTCCTTTGCTCTGATTTATACCAAAGCTGCCCTTCTCAACCAAAGCAAGAAAGGATCCTGCATGAGTCAATCCCAGAATGCCATTTTTACATCACCAACAGGTGAAGAAAACCTCATGAACAGCAATCACAGAGACTCGGAGAGCATCACTGGTGAGTCTGATTGGATACTTTTGAAATTAAGACAAAATGTAGATCCCTTAATCTGGCCTTTGTAACTTTCTGTATAAAACTCCAGTCTCCCTTTCCAGCCTGGTCTCCTCACAGACATGTTGAATGAATCTCTCCACTCTTTATTCTTCTTTGTATTATCCAAATCTTCCTTGTACACTGTTTTCTATATCTCACTCCCCTGCACCCTCAAGTCCCTGCTGAGACAGAACTACATTGGACTTTGTAACTGCATCATTGCCTTATAGCTTCACAGGCCAGGGGTGGAGTTACCTGTGTTTGTATTCCCTGTAAGTACTAGACAACAATGCCTGGCATCTAAGAAGCTCTTGGGAGTTAACAGGTTGTTGGTACAACCCTTTGCTTTATTTACAAAGGCAAATCAAACACATTCATAATACTCAAACTTTTTTCCATTAGCCCACAAAACCTGACTTGTGTTTTTTTTTCCCTAGACTTAACCTGTTTCCCCAGCATTTTCATGTTTGCTGACGACACAGTGATATGAAATATGGAATGCTGCTACAAAACTAGTCTGGGCTGTCATAAAACATACAGTTAATGCATAGTATCACTCCCTAAAAATCCAAAAACTTCTGAAATCTGAAACCCACTCAAGCCAGCTTTATTAGCCTATCTTTATTAAGATACAGTGAAATGCAATTTTAAGCCTATAGTTTGAATTTTAACATATAACTAATTCAACTAAATGGTAGAATTCCCACAAAAGATCACCCCACAAAAGTTCTCATGCACCTAAGTCACTTCACTTAGCACTTCTACCTCTGGACATCCATCAGACTGCTTTTGCTACTCTAGAATAAATTTGTGTGATCTAGAATTTCAGGTTCATTGAATCTGTCTTTTTAAAAAATATCTTTATTGTAAAGATACTGTACAGAGGGGTTAGTTACATGAGTAAGCTCTTGAGTTCATTTCCTACTGAGCATTGTTACCCCCTCCTCTGTCTTTTTTATATAATAAAATGTTTTTGAGATTTATCCTCTTGGGATTAATATTACTAGTACATTTATTTTTGCTTCTTTGTCATACCTACTCATCTCTACTGCTTTAGCAGAAAAGCAATCAGAGATCACAATAGCCATTGTTTTTCTTATGCGTAAATTGCCTGGCACAGTTGTTGATGCTCTTCTCATTCTGCCTTGCTCCCCTTCACACATCTTCCATACCTCATTTCAGATGCTTTCCATTGCTGTACATTCAAGCTTGCTGTTCTTTTCTGGAGAATGTCTAATCTTTTCATCTTATTCATTGAATATTTTGTTTTTGAAATTATACTCCAGTTCTATTATAAATTTAGATAAGTCTTCTGTTTCTTTTGTATTAAGTCCACATTTCCTTTTGATTCTTTGAGTATATTGTATATTTCTAGCTGGATTTTTGTTTTATTTTTTCTCTCCTTTTTTTTTCTTGTGCCTATACTACAGCTTAAACTTAGGACTTAGGTATTGTCCACGTGAGCCACACTTGCACTTCCAGCTTTTTGGTAGTTAATTTCAGGTAAGAGTCTCACAGACTTATCTGCCCAGGCTGGCTTGGAACCTACCAGTGTGAGCTACTACTGCCTAGCTCGCTAGCTGTCTTAAAATTGTTTATCAATTCTATTGTCTATAATTCTATTATCTCCTGATTATGGACTTTAATTTGCTTATTTTTTGTGTAGCTAATAATTTTAATGGGAGCCTATTATGAATGCTACACTTTTACTTGTATGTGTTGAGTTGTCTTTCTTGGAAGAGTATTAAGTTTTCCTTCGACAGATTATTTGTTCATATAGTTATCTTTTTGAGACTTGTGTTTTTGTTATGTGGGTCTGTACCATAGTATTTTTTTATTCTAGCATTAATTTAATCTTCTCATCAGTGGCATGACTCTTCTGGAATTTCTACTGATTGTCTTAAGTATTCAATAATGTTTTTCTGTTCTAGCTAGAGATGAAATTATGTAGGCAAGTGATATGATCATGTGAAGATGATTTAAATGCAGTGAGAGAAGATCAGGTGGTTGCTTGTTTGTTTGCTAGCTTGCTTTAACTCAAGGCTTGGGCCTTATCCATTAACTTTTTTTGCTCAAGGCTAGAGCTCACTGAAAGCATTGGTGCTTTACCACTTGAGCTGCAGCTAGTTATTTGGAGATAAGAGTGTTTAGGAACTTTGCTTCCTGAGCTGGCTTTCAATCAAAATCTTCAGAGCTCACCCTCCTGAGTAGTTAGGAGCCACTGGCACCTGACAGTGGGCAGACCAGTTCTAATGTCATATTCAAGAAAAACAAAAGGAAGCCTTGAGCCAATTAGAGGCAATTTGGACTGGAAAAAAATAGATATATGGAAGAGATATTGGAGAATTAAATAATAAGCCCTTGTGCATTGTGCCTTATCAGAAATAAGGAAGTAAGTAGAAGGAGCTCATCTCAGTCTCCTAAATCTGAATTGTGCACTTATTTTTAAATCACTTTTTGGTGACTTTGAATTTTCATTGGATTTCAGTAATATTTTTAAAAAGAAAAACATGCAATGGAATAGTAATTCTTAATGAATATGATTTTATTTCTTTATTATAGTCTTGAATACCTAGTAGTCTGTTTTAGCTCCGCTGTATTTGTAGTCATCTTCTTTTCTAGAAGGCTAGAGATGTGACTCAAGTGATAGAGTGCCTGCCATGCAAGCATGATGCCTCCAATTCAGTGCCCAGTGCCCCGAAAATTAAATGAATAAATAAATCCAAATGACATGGAAGTATTAAAATGACAATCTATGTAATAGATGTGTGACAGGAAAAATTAAATAATTAAATGGAATTTGTACTAATAAAATTTGAATATATTTTTCATGACTTTTAAGAGATCTCTCAAGGTTTAAGAATTTTTTTAGTTATCTTTAATTGTTGTCCAAGGGGTTTCAGTTTAACTTGTTAGTTTGTGAGTACATTGCATCTTTTAAAAATATTTATTTTAAGTAGTTGTGCACAGGGGTTTCATTTCTACATGCCAAAGTATGAGTACAATTTATCTTTATCAGTGTCACCCTTTCCATCATTCTCCTCTGTCTATCCTGATTAAAGTTTAAATGTACTTCATCTCCTCTTTGTGGCTATGATATTGCCATTTTTTTACTAGACTTAACTAAATCATAATTGTGAGTTCAGGTCAAGTAATAGAAATTTGCCCTTTTGCAGTTTGTTTTCTTCTACTGTGCTTTGTTGCTCTGCCAGAGTTAGAATATGTTTCTTTATTCTGCCCACAAAGGAAATGCCAGATCTCTTGAAAGTAAGAGGGTAGATATGACATCCTGTATTTTCTCTATTTTAAGCCTTAGTATTTAAAACATGATAAAAAGAGATGTCTCCTTTTGTTTTTTTAAACTGCTGGTGTTTGGGAGGTGTTAAATGTTGGCCACTGTTGGGAACAGGAAGCCAGGAACTGCATTTAAAAAAAAAAAAAGCTCCAGCTATGGTCAGAAATATTGTGCAAGTGAAAGTAATGATGTGAAATACTCAGGGAGTGCCTCCTCGGTACCTTGTTCCTTATTTACTGTGGTAGATGATTCTTTTTATTTTATAGATTGTGGGAATTAAGGTTCAGATAAGAATGTTTTGTGTCTAGTATCACATAGCTAATGTGTACATGAGTCATATTTAGGAGCTATATGTGATGCCAAAGCCCATATTCTTTCTAATTTTTTTTATTGTAAAGATACTATACAGAGGGTTACAGTTACAGTTACAGTGAGGTAATGAGTACACTTCCTCTTGAACATTGTTACCCCCTCCATTGTTTTCCCCCTACCATCCCCTCCCTCCCTCCCTTCCCCGAGGTTCTTTTTTTTTTATTGTGATTAAGTGATTACATAATTTCTAAGTCACTAGTTCATTCTAACTTTCCTGGAGCAAATTGTCTATCACAGTCTGTAATATATAACAGTGTTCACATGTTATATACCATATTTGTGATCAGCAGCGTGGGGATATTTAGTAGTGGTTCAACCAGATGAGCGGGAGTTCTTTGTTTCTTAAGTCCTGTTAGTTTTGTCGTATCACCTAACATTTTGGATTTAGCATCCACTTATCAGGGAGACCATGTACCGTTTGTCTCTTCGTTCTTGGCTTACCTCGCTCAACATGATTCCTTCTAGCTCCATCCATTTCCCTGCAAATGCCATTATTTTGTCATTTCTAATGGCTGCATAATATTCCATTGTGTATAGATACCACAATTTTTGGATCCATTCATCTGTGGTGGGGCATCTGGGTTGTTTCCATATCCTCGCTATTGTGAACAGTGCTGCAATAAACAGTGCTGCAATAAATAAAATTGTAAACAGTGCTGCACGTGTCCTTGTATATTGGTTCCTGTTGTTCAGGGTAGATGCCTAGAAGTGGTATGACTGGGTCGTAAGGGAGGTCAATCTTTAGCTTTCTAAGGACCCTCCAGACTGCTTTCCAAAGTGGTTGTATAAGTGTACATTCCCACCAGCAGTGTAATAGGGTTCCTCTTTCTCCACATCCCCTCCAGCATTTGTTGTTGGCTGATTTGTGGATGTGGGCCATTCTGACTGGGGTAAGGTGGTATCTCAGGGTCGTCTTTATTTGCATTTCCTTCACCACCAGGGATGATGAACATTTCCTCATGTGTTTCTTTGCCATTTTTATTTCTTCATTTGAGAAGTCCCTCTTTAGTTCCCTTGCCCATTTAGTAATTGGTTTGTTAGGTTTGGGAGGGATTAGTTTCTTGAGTTCCCTGTATATACAGGATGTTAACCCCTTGTCTGATATATTGCTGGTAAATATTTTTTCCCAATTAGTTGGTTGTCTTTCTAGCTTAGTTGCGATAGATTTAGCTGTGCAGAAGCTTTTTATTTTAAGGTAGTCCCATTTGTCGAGTCTCTCTCCAACTTGTTGTGACCCTGGGACTCTGTTCAGGAAGTTCCTTCCTGTACCTATTAGTTCAAGTGTCTCTCCTACTCTGTCCTGCAGTAGTTTCAGAGATTCAGGTTTAATGTTAAGGTCTTTAATCCATTTTGAGTTGATGTTGGTGCATGGTGATAGGCTGGGGTCCACTTTTAGTTTTCTGCATGTGGCTGCCCATTTTTCCCAGCACCAGCGGTTGAAGAGGCTGTGTTTCTTCCATTGTATGTCTTTGGCTCCTTTGTCGAATATCAGCTGGCTGTAGGCCTGTGGATTTATTTCTGGATCTTCTATTCTGTTCCATTGGTCTTCGGGTCGGTTTTTGTGCCAGTACCATGCTGTCTTTGTTATTATAGCTCTGTAGTAGAGTTTGAAGTTCGGCATGGATAGCCCTCCCATATTGTCTTTATCCCCTAGAATTGTTTTGGCTATTCTAGGTCTTTTGTTGTTCCATATAAATTTTTGGACTGTTTTCTGTATTTCAGTGATGTACGTCATTGGGATTTTAATAGGAATTGCATTGAATTTGTATATTAGTTTTGGAAGTATTACCATCTTTACTATATTAAGTCGGCCTATCCAGGAGCATGGGAGGTCTTTCCATTTCCTAGTGTCTTCTGCAATTTCTTTCTTTAACTTTTTATAGTTCTCATTAAATAGTTCTTTTACATCTTTGGTTAGGTTAATTCCTAAATATTTTATTTTTTGGGAGGTTATTGTGAATGGGGTTGCTCCCTTTATTTCCCTCTCTTCCTGTACGTTATCAGTGTATAGGAAGGCAACTGATTTTTGTGGGTTTATTTTGTATCCTGCTATTTTGCCGAAGTGACTTATGATTTCTAAAAGTTTGGGGATGGAGTTTTTGGGATCGTGGAGGTATAGTATCATGTTGTCTGCAAAAAGGGATAGTTTAACTTCTTCTTTCCCTATGCGGATCCCTTTAATATCTTTTTCTTGCCTTATTGCCCTGGCTAAGGGTTCTAGGACTATGTTGAAGAAGAGTGGAGACTCTAATTTTAAGAATGAAAAAATAAAGGACAATACTTAAAGACTAAATACTTAGAAGACTTAAGTCATGTACAAAATTAATATGGTATATTAGAGACATGATATGTGGGAATTTACCACCTAGGGCATGTGGTCAGCCCTTGCTGGTAAGTAAAAGGGAGAGAATAACAAGAGGTGGCCTTGTCATTGAGAAGCCACAATGCTGGATAGGAAAGTGAGATACAGCCCAGTGGTCCTTGGTAAGTCATTCACCTTTAAGTTTAATTCCTTTTTCTCCAAGGCAGGATTAGATGGTTTTACAAGTCCACCATTGATATTCTGTAATTATCTACAGCTATAGCAACTTTAGACATGTTTTATTTTCTAAATTTAAAAACTCAATAATACAACAATAATAAAAAATAGTTATATTTAGAATGTTCCTCCACAAAATGCTAGGTGTTATGCATAAGAAGAAGTAGTTTTCATACAATTATGTTTGAAATTCAGTTTGCATAGCCATATAGGTTAAATAGTAGATACTGTTACCTTCTCCATTTTACAGATGAAGAAACTGAGGCTTGGATACATTGCTGGGCCACAACTCAACCCCAGGTCTATTTGACTTACAAATCGGTACTCTTTGTCTCGATCTCATACTAGATTTATATTATATGAGAGCTAAAGAGATTTTTTTAGGGGGAACCAGTTTCTGTCTCCCTCTTTCAGATTGTCTTGTAGGTCTTTAAACATTCCACATCTTTTTTTTTTTTTTGTCAGTCATGAGACTTGAAACGGCCTGGGCACTGTCTCTGAGCTCTGTTTGCTCAAGGCTCGTGCTCTCCCACTTTGAGCCACATCTCCAGTTTTCTGGTGGTTAGTTGGAGATAAGAGTCTCATAGGCTTTCCTGCCTGGGCTTATTTTGAACCACAGTCCTCAGATCTCAGCTTCCTGAGTAGCTAGGATTACAGGCATGAGCCAACAGCACCCAGCTAGTATACCACATCTTTAAAATAAGAATGGTATTTTTCCGTTGCCAGTGCTTAATAAACATTAATGCCATTTAAATATACTAAAATTTTTTCTGGATTGTTGAAGAAACACCCCATGAAGTTAAAATAATATTTTTAAGGAAAATATTGTCTCATGAATTTATTGTTTTCTGCTAATTGTTTTGAATTGCTTCTTCCTCCTTCCCCCAACACTATACTAAATAAATACTAAAATATAGATTTGTAAGAAGGAAATAAGAAATCAATTCCAGTTCACTTTAAACTTTGAAAACAATTATACTCACTAAAGAATGTACTTTTTAGAGGGAGGGGGGAATAAAAAAAAAGAATGTACTTTTAGATAATATAATTTGAGGTATCATTATTACTTCAAAAGTTCTTTTTTTAAGAAATCTAGAGAAAGACCAACTAGAGTACTCAATTTTTATTATTTTTTAATTATTTAATGAAAGACTAGAGTACTAGATTTTTAATAATTATGTTCCCTTGTCTGAAAAACTTAATTTCTCTGAATTCCTCTGTAGGCCAGTAAACTATACCATGTTCATTTACATGGGCTCTTTCCTTTCTAGATGTGTGCTCTAATGAAGATCTCCCTGAAGTTGAGCTGGTGAATCTGCTGGAAGAACAGTTGCCCCAGTATAAGCTAAGAGTAGACTCTCTCTTTCTATATGAAAATCAAGACTGGGCACAGTCATCACTCCAACAGCAGCATGCATCATCTGATGCCCTCTCTCCAGTCCTTGCAGAAGAGACTTTCCGTTACATGAGTGAGTACTTTTTTAACCTTTTTAGAGTTTTTCTACAAAAATAAAGAGCATGAGTATCATGGTACTGCCTTTTAAGACACTTGATATTTTTTGGCCAGTCCTGGGGCTTGAACTCAGGGCATGGGTGCTGTCCCTGAGCTCAAGGCTAGCAGCACTGTATCACCTGAGATGCAGCACCACTTTTGGCTTTTTCTGATTATGTGGTACTGTGGAATCGAACTCAGGGCTTCATGCATACTAGGCAAGCACTCTACCACTAAGCCACATTCGCAGCCCACACTTCATGTTTAGTAGCCATTATTCAGGTTTAATATACTTTAACTGGAAATGATTAACAAGAGATATCTGAATATAAGAAAGTGGCCATCCTTATGACTCTGAGTGGCAAGTGTTGCATGCATACTTAAAGCTTCCTTTTGCTTTCTTTGCTTTTCTTTTTACTTACTTTTTTACTCCAGATTTTCCTGTCTTTGTACAAAAAAGAGAACTTTATAAATGTAGCAAAATTATTCAAATTTTTACTGTATTATGAAAGTGTTAACATTTTTTATTATAGTTGTCAGCTTTTTTACCTCTTCCCCTATTAAACATACTTGCAGAAGTTACACACATTATTAAGGATCATAGTTCTTACATACTAGTTATCATTATATCAGGGAGAAATGCATGTACATTATATAGTATTCTTCATTATTAAAGATTTACCAAGAATAATGAGTGGTTGAGCCAGATTTGTCCTGAAAAATTATCATTTTTCACCAAGCTGTCAGAAATGAAAATAGAGGATTTTTTTGAACTTTGAAATATGGAGACTTATTTCCATTTGATCTCATTTCAAAAATCTCCATTAGGCTGAACTTACTTTATTTTTGTTATCTACTCTTTTTCTTAAATTCTCATTTATCAATATAGTATAAAAAGGTTGTGTGCATAGTAGCTGATATAATGTATTATACAAATCTGTAGGTTCAACATTGATAGTGCTTGTAAAATTCTCTTGAGTTAAATATGACTTTGTATCAAGTCATAAACATTTCCCCAGTGAGTGCTTCAGTAGTATTTCTAAGGGCAGATTATTGGTAAAGAATAATTAGGAAATACCCATTTTTATAGTAATGATTAACTTTTAGTAGTAGTTCCTAGAACTACACAGTTTTGGAGGGTTTTTAGAACTTATTTTCTTCTGGCAGTTTCCTAGCACTTTTTACCTAGAAAAAAAAGTAAACATTGTTTAAACTTAAATTGGAATATAAAGAAGCCAAAATAAAATTGCATTTCTGTTCTTAATATTTTTAAAATTTATTGTTATTGTAAAGGTGATGTACACAAGAGATACAGTTCATAAGGTAGATAGAGAGTATATTTGTTTTTGAACAGTGTCACCCCTTCCCTTGTGCTTTCCCAGTTTTTCCTTTCCTTCCCCACATTTTTAAAGCTACTTTTTAAAAGTAGCTCAATTAAGTTAAATTAAGGCAATCAAAATTTTAAGTTTTTAGTTTGAGAAGAGTGGTTGATTGGGATTTGGTTGGTTGGAAAAGGAAGGCATACTTCTTTTTGTTACCGTTCCTTTTTTTCCCCCTGAGTTTTCAAGTTTGTGAAAACTTTCAAACTAAAATTTTATCAAGTTAAATTCAATTTCTTATTATTTTAATAAGGTAAAAAGCATAATCCTGTCCTGTAGCCTCCTGAGGTGGTGGTAAAAGCATCATGATTAAAATGGGGTCATTCTTAGGATGGATTTTAACTAGACTATAGATAAAGATATGAAATTGTAAAAAAAAAACCTCTAAGACTTCTTTCAAAAAAGAAAAAAGATGAAAGACAAAGAAAGATGAAAAAGGAGGGAGGGAGGGAGGAAGGAAGGAAGGAAGGAAAGAGGGAGGAAAGAAGGAAGGAAGGAAGGAGGGAGGGTGGAGGGAGGGAAGGAGGGGAGGAAGGAAGGAAGGAAGGAAAGAGGGAGGAAGGAAAGAAGGAAGGAAGGAAGGAAGCTAGCTAGCTAGCTACAGGCCAGATGCTGGTAGCTCATGACTGTAATCTTAACTACTCAGGAGGCTGAGATCTGGAGGTTGGAAATTTGAAGCCAGCCAAAGAGAAGTCTGAGATTCCATCTCTTAGCCAGCCAAAAGCAGGGCTGGAAGATTGAATCCAGTGATAGAATGCCAACCAAACAAGCCTGAGGCTCTAAATTCAAACTGGAGGGGAAAAAAAAGACAAAGCACACACACATACATCACATGAGTGCACACACGCGCTCGTGCGCACGCGCGCACACACACACACACACACACACTATTAGTAGAATGATACAAGCCCAAACTTCAAGTATTCTATCCTTTTACTCTAATGGCACTGATTTCACTTAAACAATTTGAAAAATGAACTATACAGTTTATACCTAAGATAATGAAGCAAGTAAGCTAGGATTACAATTGATGTATTAATATTTTATCTCTGCACTGTAACTTCACTATTATTTTAAAGGTAACAATTCTTTGGGTTAATAGTTCGATTAAATATAAGTAAATCTTATTGTAAATTTGTAAATTTGCATCTTATGAATGAAAAAGATATGTGATTTACTTTATCCTTTAACAAACTGAGCAAAAAACAAGTTTAAAAAATAAGATTCCAGGTATTTTTTTACCCTTGCTCCACAGCTCTCTAAGATTTCGTGATGTGTGATTTTGAATAATCATTTCACACCTGGACTGGCCATTCCATGATCCTTACTCACAGACCAGTGGATATTTGTTCTCACTAAAGTGAATTTTAACACTTAATAAAAAGATGATGGCACATGCAGAAATTCATTTCCCTTATGTAACATGAAGAAATTTAAAGAACTGTGAAAAGAAAATGTGATTGTGGGCAGTACTTGGGTTGGAACCATTTCACATGAATGAATGGAGGACGCCATAGTTCTTTGAAGTCACCCAAGCCAGAAAGAGATTATTTGCTTTAAAATATTATAGGTATAATATTTTTTTAAGTAAGTGGGTCCAAAAGCAATTCTATCTCAGTCCTTGCTGCACACACTCACGTCTCAAGATGCTCAACGAATGCCTTACATGCACAACAGGTGACTCAAAGTTTTCCTAATTTTTGTTAAAAGTAAACCTCACAATGAGCTATTGTGTGAGCCATGTAATCAGGACACACAGGATAGGATGCCTTTTGTTCATTATTGTCACTGCTAGAAATAGAAACCTGGATCTGCCTTTTTGAAAACTTTATTTTGGAATGAAAGACTACCTATATTAGTCTGTAAGGCATAAAGTTGGGGTTGGGGAGGGGGCAAGTGCACACTTGCCTTTTGGTTTGGTTTGGTTTCTCTCTCAGACTGGCTTGGAACTCACCTTATATTCCAGGCTGGCATCAAACTTAGCTATCCTCCTCCCTCTTTCTAAGCACTGGGATTTCAGGCTCCACCACACCTACAGATTTTGTATGTTCTATTTAATGTGATCTTTCTCAAAATGTGGATCCCCACCATCAGTATCACTTGGGAGCTTGTTTGAAGTACACGTTCTTGGGCCAACGGTGGGACTAGCACTCTGTTTTGACATGCGCTAATGCTGTTATACACATCCAAGTGTGAGAACCACAGACAGACAATGTTGTTGTCAACCAAAACTAAGCACCATTTCTCAATGACATTAATTTGGAGAATTAAGGAATTAGGAAGTATATACAATTTTGCAGAGATACACACTAGTAGAAATTATTTCTTCTCATTCATAGATAGACTTTCCAGCACACTGCCCTCAAAATCTTGTAATGGCAGGAAAAGAGATGACTAATAATGTTCAGAAAACATTTAATCAAAAGCCACATCCTAAAGGTTAGCAGATTTATAACCTCCTTGGTCAGAACTCTCAATCACTGCACTGATTGCCTAGCACATTGTTGTAGCATGAATTGCCAAATCTCCTGCACACTATACACTAAGTTTATACTGTCCTTGGGACAATAGAGGAATCTGTCCCTTTCATGATAATCCATAGGACTTATTTCTCCCCTGAGCTCCATTGAGAAAGGCTGCTCTAAATGGTGTGTCATCAATCTTCCTTTGCTAAGTTCTTTTGAAGGCAGTTTTTTATGTTGAAGAAATGTTCTCCATAATATAGCACCAAGAGCTACAGTCATGTTTGGGTTTCATTTTATTTCTGTGGTTGTTGTTTTGGATTTTGTTATGGGAAGTTTGGATAGGCATAAAAGATAGTGCTTTTTTTGGTAGTACTGGGATTTGAACTCAAGGCTTCAAACATGCTATGCATGTACTCTACTACTTTAACTGTGACTTCATCCCTTTTACTTTAGTTCATTTTTCAGGATACAGTCTCATTTTTACCCCTTCTAGTCCCACATTACAATCCTCCTACTTCTGCATCCCCTAGAATTACAGGCTCGTAGCATGTATTTTTAGTCTTACTCCATTCTTTGTTTTTTCATTGACTCTGAACCATAATTCTGCCATCTTCACCTCTCAACAAGTTAGAATTCCTTATGAACTTCGGCACTTCTGGTAAAGGGACTATGAAAGAACTGTGGAGCACTATCATATAAATAACAAAATATTACTAAAAATAGAGTAACATTAATATTTCCCATTCTGGTAATAATCTGAGATTGAAGTATTTGATACAAAGTATGCAGGGATAAAATATAACTTAAAGAGAACAATTTATGTATTTTAATACACAAATACACACACAGGCTGGCTTCAAACTTGAAATCTTCCTGCCTCAGCCTTCAAAGTGCTGGGATTACAAGTATATGCCACCACACCCAAGCTGATATGTAATATTTTCTAAGAGTTAAGGAAGTTTATGTCAGAAAATAAGAAGTGTTGCTCAGTTCTCTATCATTTAACATATTTTTACGTTAGCAATTGAAAATTGAACGAAACATGGGTTTTTAAACTAAAGATAGTCTACTTGCCTATCTCAGTATATGGTTTTGAAGCATTCAGTTTTAAGGTCTAATTTTAAGGGCTTTGCTCTGAGTACTTTTTGGATCATCTCGAGAATCATTCCTTTATCATTACAGTATTGGGTTGAAGAAAAGAACACAAAATAATTAGGCTACACAGAGGAAACTATAATTTTCCTGTCTCCATGGTGAATGACTAAAGTGGCCCAGTCTTTGGGGCTCTGTAATCTATAGGCTACTTTATCTAAAAGGTGAGATTTTGAGAATTATGGTTGCACTAACTTTATCATAAGAAATATTTGCATTTTAAAATTCATCTTTGCCTTATGAAACTAATTAACAAGAGTTTCTATTTTATTCAGATTATAATAACACTTATTATTCATAGAAAATTAGGGGAGGAAACAGAAAATAGTACATTACCATAGTCCCTTACTCAGAGGTAACCACTACTAACAAACATTTTCATATGTATCCTCCCAGCCTGAATATTTTGTTGTTTGTTATCTTTTGATTCTTGTGGATGTTCTTCTATTATTCCTAAAGATTTTAAATCATTGATTTTTATCTATCTTAGTTTTAGGCACAGACAGGGTGGAGCAGATGACTAAAACGTACAATGACATCGACATGGTTACTCATCTCCTCGCAGAGGTAGGAATATATTTTTAATTTGGTATAAAAAGCTAAAAGTTGATCATTGGAATCGGTATACCCAGTTCACATATCAGATGAAAATTGATATCTGTGCTGTGTGTATCCATCTGAAACAGCTGGACACCAGATGACATTCCAGAGTTGTAAAGGACTGATTAATTAATTGGTAGATTGATTGATACAGTACTAGCTGGCCTCCTTGTGAAAACAAAATTGTCATAAAATTATTCTTGCTGTTATTCATGCTGGAGCAGAGTTGCTCATTCAGAAAGCACCTCCAAATCAACGTACCAGTTTGGAATATATCCCTTCTTGCTGTTAGTTTAGGCTACTAAAGAGGTAACTTTTTCCATACCATGTATAATACACATAGTATGTCCCTTCCGGTTGGCAATCAATAGTGTTCTCTTTTGCACTTCAGTTTCATTTGATCTTGAGGAAGACTTTCTCTTTGATATATAGTTCTCTCCTTCTAGCTTCCAAGAATGATTTCCACATTGCTGCCAGCTTCTATTTAAAATGAGATAAATGGTCTTGAGATAAATGGTCTTGAAATAAGTAGATAATTATCATTTTCATGTCCTATGAAAGAAATAGAATTTTAACTTCACTCTGATCATGATTAATGTAAACAGAGCTCATAGCCATATAGAAGGAAGTTACATGTACATTAACAGCTGTCCATCCTACAAATAAAATCCTTACTCCCACCAGTGGGATTTCTGTGCCCTTACTAAATGTCACGCCAACTCAGAAAGACTGCCTCTGAAGAGAAGCCTGTTCTTGTAAGGCCTCCCTGCATCATCACCAGCTTTAGCCTCCTTTCTCTATATTCAAGGCAAAACCCTATAGCTTCAAAATTTCTAATCTTTTATACCTTATTTTATTTCAGACCATTATTCTTACAACTGTTGTCAAGAGGACTCATCATTTTTATAGTTATCAACATCAGTCATCATTCTTTTTTTTTTTTTTTTTTGGTCCAGTCGTGGGGCCTGAACTCTGGGCCTGGGCACTGTCCCTCAGCTCTTCAGTTCAAAGCTAGCGCTCTACCACTTGAGCCACAGCGCCACTTCCGGCTTTTTTCTTTTTGCTTATATGGTGCTGAGGAATCGAACCCAGGGCCTCATGCATGCAAGGCAAGCACTCTACCACTGAGCCACCTTCCCAGCCCCTCAGTCATCATTCTTATAGTTATCAATAGGCCTCTTGGCTCTGCTTTCCTATAAACCACTGGCAGTGAATGCATATAATCTTTGTCATAATGGAATTATTTTCAACATCCTTTTCTTAAATCTAGATCTATCTATCCATCTATCTCTATATATATTGTAAAGGCGATGAACGGGGGTTACAATTACATACATAGGTAATGTACATTTCTGGTTCTAATTCTGTGTCATTATCATGCTTAATACACTGTTGTACTCACCAAGTATCTCTTCTTCCTTTTCCTCTTCCCTTCTTTTTCATCTTCCTCTTCCTCCTTCTTCCACAAAGTTAATGAGTGTTAGGGGCTAATGATTAGAATTACCAATAAAATCATACTTCCTATCAAGAAAAGAGATGACACCTTGCATTTGTAACTACAACTGTCTATTTGACCAGTATTAAACACTACATGAGTGCCCGGTCCTGTGTTCATTTGTGGTATATGGGCATTAAAATGAACCTTGTTGCTTTACAAGAGATTACTTTTGAGTTTAGCAGAATTTCTAAACCACATCTATGTTTGTTTGACAGAGGGATCGTGATTTGGAGTTAGCCGCTCGAATTGGACAAGCTCTCTTAAAGCGGAATCACGTCTTATCTGAACAGAATGAAGCCCTGGAGGAGCAACTGGGACAAGCCTTTGATCAGGTAATTTGATCGTTACTTAAAACCTGAAATAATTAGGTCTTATGCAATGAAGAAATGTATTTCTCCTGGGTAACCCTAAAACACAAAGTACCTGTTGACTTTGCTGGCAAGCATTGAAATAAACAGAGAAATAAGATGTTATTGTGTGGAAGAACACTCACATGACTCTTAGTCAACTCTTTAACATCTATATTCAGATGCTTTTGGCACCCAGTTGAGAATCTTAAGTTTATTCTTGCCCCTTCATGTAGATTTTGTGTATAATCTTATTTAAAATTTGTTAAAAGATGGGGCTGGGAAGGTGGCTCAGTGGTAGAGCGCTTGCCTTGCATGCATGAGGCCCTGGGTTCGATTCCTCAGCACCACATAAACAAAAAGAAAAAAAGCCGGAAGTGGCCCTGTGGCTCAAGTAGTAGAGCGATAGTCTTGAGCTGAAGAGCTGAGGGACAGCACCCAGGCCCAGAGTTCAGGCCCCACGACCAGACCCCAAAAAAAAAACAACTTATAAAATTTGTTAAAAGAAACAAAATCAACTACCCAGATGTAGGTATCCTAACTCAAATAAAAAGCAGAAAAGAAACAGAAGTTTTGGAAATATATTTATTCCATATCAACAAATATTTGTAGTAAGATCTCCTTTATTGTCAACTTGAGTGGTTAAATTTTGAATTCTCTAGAACTCATTTTTTAAAAATATGGTTTTACTTTATAAATACAGTATAATAACACTTGGGCCTGTACATTGAAAATATTTATTCCCTAGAAATATTATTTCATAGAATTAATAGCATTATAAGTAAGACATGGCCATTTATAAAGTACAAGCTAGTGAAGTGAAGTCTATTCTGATACTTTGAAAATTCTTACTTTTGTTTGGTTTTGTGAGTGTATCATTATATTAGATAACATTTTCTTCCTATATTTCTGTTTTATAAGTTATAAAAATTGGCTTTCACCTGATTTACTCTAGGAAAAACTGTATTTGTTGAGCTAATGTTCTAAACAGTAGCTAAGGAGGTTTCTGGAATTTGTTACTCTCTTTTAATCCTTAAATTTAGGAGCTGATTTTGTGATTTCTTTATGATGAAAAACAATTGTTCCCCGAAGTAGAAACCATTTTACAAGTAAATAATGCAAATGAAGAACATAATTCAATCAAGTATTCTTATTTACAGGTTAATCAGCTGCAACATGAACTATCCAAGAAAGATGAGTTGCTTCGAATTGTCTCCATTGCATCTGAAGAGAGTGAGACTGATTCCAGCTGTTCTACACCTCTTCGGTTCAATGAATCCTTTAGCCTATCTCAAGGCTTGCTGCAGCTGGACATGCTGCAAGAAAAGCTCAAGGAACTGGAAGAAGAGAATATGGCTCTTCGATCCAAGGTGCATTCACACTAATTCTCATTTCCTTTATTTTCAAGCAGTAAGATTTAGGTCCAGGTAGATTTTTGTCCCTTGTTACCTAGAGCTCACTGAGAAGCGGTTAATAACAAATGGACAGATAAAATACAATATTCCCAATATAGCATATCAATCTGTGGAGGTACATAATGATTAAATGACTGTGAAGAGAGCTGGGTCAAAAAATTACAAGTTTCAAGTCAAGGAAGGAGTGACATTGTCCAAAAAGAAATATGCTCATTACCTGACATGAAAAAGTAACCTTTATGTATAACACCTTAATAATAACAATAAAAATATTTTTAAAAGTACCATATACAGGGACAAAATACAATTTTCTATGAGCTTAAAAAATGAGAAGACCAAAGAAGTCCAACTTGAGCATGTGACCTTGTTGCCAAGGGTAGAGATTCATCAGACAGCTGTGAGTCACATGGGGCATGACTAGTAATGTACAGAACCCTGAGACAAGTAAGGAGAGATGCTTGGTGACATCATTTCCCCTACATAAAGCTTAGTAAATTATGTGTTTTCTTATATTTGAATGAACTGTAATCTTCAAATAGCAAAGCCTTTTGTAGTTATTAGAAGTTACTGTTACATATTGGCGTTTTTGTTTTTTTTTTCCTTGAAGGCTTGTCATATAAAGACAGAAACTTTTACCTATGAAGAGAAGGAACAACAGCTTGTCAATGACTGTGTTAAAGAACTACGTAAGTAGTAACAAACTCTGCCTTCGGGCAGTTCTTTGGCTATTTGGAGATACTCTTTGGAGATATTTCCAACTCAGAAATTAGATCAATGATGGCAGCAAAAGCAATTTAAATTAAGAAGCAATTTAAATTATTAATTGTCTTTATCTGTTTTGTGTTGCTGTAATAAAGTACACAAGGCTAGGTAACTTATAAAGAGGTTTATTTGGCTCTTAATTTTGGTGTCTGAATGTTGGTCAGAGTTCCCTGGTTTACTCACAACATGACAAAGAGAGAAAGGGAACTAGTCATGTATAGAAGGGGCATTTCAGGTCTTCCTTTATGATAATCTGCTCTCTAGAAAACTAACCCCCTGGGAGAGGCTAATACTAATTCCTTCTTAAGGTAAATACCTATGACCCAAATACCTTCCACTAGGCCTCACTACTTGAAGGCCCACTGCCCCGTACCACCACTAGTTACAGGCTGCCAACACATGACCCTTCAAGGCACAAACCATAGAAGTAACTGAAAATATTAGATATCACATTGAGCCTACAACCCTAAATAAGATACTATGTGTATTTTTAAGAAATAGGTTTGCCTTACCTTGTTGTCATCATTAAATAAAGACTTACATTTCTATAAAGAGGTATAGTCTGAAGGGGGTGGATATCAAGGGAAAAGGGTTAGACAAATAGAGAAGAAGAAGAGGAGATTGCATTGATAATATTCATTGTATATCCTAGGAAAATTGAAGGGAGGAGTTGGTTGGAAGACATGGGGGAGAATGATGAAAGGGATGATATCAAACTAACTAGTTGTATGGTAACCCCTTACTGCAACTACTTAAAAAAAATAAAAATACAGTTTTTTAAGGAGCTGTAGCGTGTTAGAGAAAAGGAAGCAAAGTTCTCTGTAGTACTGAAGATATAATCATAGAGACAATATGATTTGCCAAAGTCAGAAAACTGGCAAGTGGTAGAGCCAGGACCTAAAAGATAACATAAAATCCAACATTCAGTGAATCTTTACTCAGTGATAACTGTGTGGAATATAGGGAATATATGGGGAATATATTTTGGGTAATGTTTTCTAATCATGGCAAAAAAGATTTTCACAGATACTTAATTTCTTTATTAAAAGACAGCATTTTATGTTAAACAAATGATTAATTCATTTTGGCTGTGTCTCTTGATAGGAGACCCTTTCAATTAATAGAATATTAGAGAACCAGAAAGAATGTAATTGAATCCTTTCCTCCATCATTACTCACCTTTCATATTTTAAAAATCAGAAAAGTGGGAGTGAGGAGTAGTTGTGGAGGTAGGAGGGAAGGGATGGTAGGGGGAGAACAAAGGAGGAGGCAACAGTGCTCGATAAGAGATGTACTCATTACCTTGCTCATGTAACTGTAACCTGCTCATGTAACTGTAACCCCTCTGTACAGTATTTTTACAATAAAAAAAAACGTACAAAAAAAATCAGAAGTGCTGAGCGCCAGTGGCTCACACATGTGATCCTTACTACTCAGGAAGCTAAGAGCTGAAGATCATGGTTCAAAGCCAGCCCAGGCAGAAAAGTCCCTGTGAGAGTATTATCTCTAATTAACAACTCAAAAACCCAGAAATGGTGCTGTGGCTCAAAGTGATAGAGCACTTGCCTTGAGCAAAAGAGCTCAGAAACAGTGCCCAGGCCCTGAGTTCAAGCCCCATGACTGACTAAAAAAAAAAAAAAAAAAACAGAGAAGTGACTTCCCCTGAAAGCTCAGCTCCAAGTCTGCCTCCTTAGTAACAGACTCTTAATTTTAAAAAACATAATAACAGTGAAAAATAACACACATAATTGTGAAAAACGTATACATAAACAGTGAAGGTTTGTGGGGTTTTTGCTTATACTTACATCACATTTGTTATATGAAATAAAAACCCAATGGCTTTTTAGAAGTCCTGTTTCATATGTATGCAGGAATGCTGAGCTGTAAGAATTTCTGTACAGACCTTCCTTGCTTGGTTGAGTGCTCCTGAAAGTCTTTTACAAAAGCATCTCAGCTGTCACAGACCATTCCGTTCTGGAAATGTTCCTTTGTGAGATTCATTATGGTTAATTTTTCTTGCTTAGTGGAATTTTACTTATGTTCTTGAAGAGAAAGACATGATGAAATTACCACTTCGCATTCACAAAGGTATGTAATTCCCCAGCTCTCCTTTCTTCTTTCATAAAGAGGAGGCTTGGAGCATATATACAAGTCATCTCAGCATTCAATTACCTGTTCCGTATCCCAGAAAAACCTTTATTTTATTTTCTAAACTTACCTTTCAGAAAAATCTGTTAATGATTGATTGTCCAGTGCTGTTACAAATCAGACTTTAATATAAAGGCAATTTTTTTTGCCAATTCATGCTTTCTTGTATACTAATCTTTAAATTTTTATTTTTCTTCCAAGGAGAAACAAATGCTCAGATGTCCAAAATGACTGAAGAATTGTCAGGAAAAAGTGATGAATTAATTCGATACCAAGAAGAGATATCCTCACTCTTGTCTCAGATTGTAGATCTTCAGCATAAACTTAAAGAAGTAAGTTTATTCATTCTTTCAGCCAGTGTTGTCAAGCACTGACATAGTACCATGCATCTGCTGAGCCCTAAGATTCTGAGCAAAATAAACACATCTCTGCCTTTTATAAATGCTTGCTGTTTTAAATGATTGCTGTTTTATTCTTCTTTAAGCACTAATAGTCATGAATAACTACTTCTGTTTACTATTTCTCTATCTAACTGGAATTACCTTTTCCTCAGAAAGTTGTAGTGTAGATTATTAACTCATGCTCATTTTCCTTTGAATGTCTTGTGGTTTTTCTCCTCTGCCCATTTATGGCTTTTGAAAGATTTGCTTTTGTAGAACTGTGCCCAGAAAGAAACCTCTAACATGGGAGAAGGGACCAGGCACCAGTGCCTTGGCCCTATAATCCTAGCTATTCAAGAGGTTGAGATCTGGAGATCATGCTTCAGAGTCAGCCCAGGCAGGAAAATCTGTGAGATTCTAATATTCAACTTATCAGGAAAAAGCTAGAAGTGGAGTTGTGGTTCAGGTGGTAAAATGCTAGTCTTGAGCAAAAAAGCTCAAAGACAGCAGCCAGGCCCTGAATTCAGACCCCAGAACTGGCACAAAATAAACGAAAAAGAGAAGGTAGCTGTGTTACATATGAGAAGGCCTCACATGTCTCCTTTGATATGTTGTTAGCATGTGATTGAGAAGGAAGAACTAAGACTCCACTTACAAGCTTCCAAAGATGCCCAGCGGCAGCTGACAATGGAGGTAATGGCATCTCCCTTTATCTTGTGTAATCGGGGGGGTGGGGGGGGGTGAGTTGTTTTTTTTTATCTTTGTGAGTGAGAATTATAAAGGGGAGTTACCAGAAATTTTTTTTCCAGTCTCTAATTTTTTTTACCTGTCTCTAAACTAATTATGACAAGTCTTCCTGATAAAAACCTTGACATTTATAAGATTCTTTAGGATTTAGGACCTTTTTGTCAGTAAACTACCACAGAATATAAACAGCTCAACAGTTTTTAAAATAAGATAATTTCTAATGGTATTTTTACATGTCTGGAGGAACAGGAAAAATCTTATACTCTATCTATGTAAACTTTATGTATTAGATAAAACAGTGGCAGTTTGGCATGTGAGAATCACTTGGGATGAAGTAGTCTAGAACTGAGACCTCGGAATCACACTGCATATTCTAGAAGTCTTGAAAAGTTTTAAGCTCTAATAACTTAATAGCAGTTAGTGTTACCAAGCACAACAAAATTTAAATACATATTATCAAAACAGAAAACAGGGGCTGGGAAGGTGACTCAGTGGTAGAATAATTGTCTTGCATGCATGAAGCACTGGGTTGCATTCCTTAGCACCACATAAGCAGAAAAAGCTGGAAGTGGCGCTGTGGCTCAAGTGGTAGAGGGCTCACCTTGAGCTGAAGAGCTCATGGACAGCACCCAGGCTGAGTTCAGGCACCATGACTGACAAAAAAAAACAACAGAAAACTGAAGAAATACAATAAAATTTAACCAAGCAAACCTCCAAATGATATATTTTTTGCAGGTTTGTTACAGTCAGCTTTTTTAACTTATTGAAACTCAAAACTGTTCTAAGACTTTGATATCTGCTGTTTGGGGAAAAATGTTAAGATCAGGAAATTAGCCTCTTTGTGTTCCTTCTCTGTGGACTAAATGAAGAATGCACCAGACCAGACATTTAAGTTTTATTTTTTCTTCCCTACTTCATGATCCATTGGCAGCAAAACTCAATTTGGCAAGCTAGACAACTTAGAAATTGTAGGAATAGACTCCAATGTCCTTTTCAATATTTTTGTGACTTTTCAGAGATGATAAAAATCCTTCAGCTGAAGGCAAATGTAAGACTTCACTTTTGCCTTGTCTAAAGACAGGCTGAGGGGCTGATAATGTGGCTTACTGGTAAAGTGCTTGCCTGATCCATGAAGCCCTGAGTTGGATTCCTCAATACCACATAAAAAGAAAAATCCAGAAGTGGCATTGTGGCTCAAGTGGTAGAGTGCAAACCCTTGAGCAAAAAGAAGCTTAGAGACAGTGCCCAACCTCTGAATTCAAGCCCCAGGTCTGCAAAAAAAAAAAAAAGGCTGAAATGTTAGTCAGATTTACCTGAAGCTTTCTTACATCTTCAATCAGACTCCCCAGAGGCTTTTCAGTAATGTGAAAATCCTAACGCACTGTCTTAGTGACCCAGGATATCTGAATTTTGGATTTGTTCATCTGGCAAATTACAGAAGATTAAAATTCATGATTGTTATATTCCATATACTTTTAGAACATCTCAACCTTTTTTAGAAATGGATCATTGCTTTTACCATAGAATTGGAAAGTAGGGAGTGATAGAAAAGAACTGATCTATTTCAGGGTGCTAGATTTACAGAAGCACTGATTTTGTACAAAAAAGTTGTATTTAATAGTTTAAACCAAAAAAAAAAGTTGTGTGTGTGTGTTGAAGAAGAAACAAGCAAAAAAGTCAATGGGGAAACCAACTTTTATTTGGAGATACCCAGGTACCATCCTGAGTTTATAGTTTATTGGTCTAGATAATAGCCTAGAATGTGCATTTTTAATAAACATCTCAGCTTTGGTAATTCTTTTTTTTTCTTGTCAGTTGTAGAACTTGTATTCAGGGGCCTGACCACTGTCCCTCAGCTTTTCTGCTCAAGGCTAGCATTCTACAACTTTGAGCCACAGCTCCATTTCCAGTTTTCTGGTGGTTAATTGGAGATAAGAGTGTCACAGACTTTCCTCCCCAGACTGGCTCTGAACTGTAATCCTCAGATCTCAGCCTCCTGAATAGCTAGGATTATAGGTATGACCCACTAGTGCTGGTACAGCTTTGATAATTCTAAAATAATAGCACTTGAAATTTTTTCAGCTGAAATACACTGTAAAAATAGGCTTTTTTAAAAATCAGATTTGTGTATCAAGCTGTAAGAAAAGATTCTGAAACAAGAGGGAAAGGGATTATTTATTTTGGATGATTGCATTCCCTTGTATTGTCATTTACATATGTCATAGTGATGGTTAAAAGAAAGATTAATATTAGGCTAACACTAACTTGATGAGTCTATTGAACCTAACCATTCAATATTGAATTGACAGTTCTGATTGTCTCAGGCTACATTTCAGATTTGAGAAAGTCATGTTTTGTATCAGTATGGCCAGGACACCCTTAATTCTGGCAACTTAAGATAAATATACCCTTTTTACCTAGTTTGTCATAGTTTTTGTATTGTTGAAATAATATGCAGACAGCCTTCTTTATAAAATAATACTTATCCCCATGAAATCCTTTATCCTAAGGGATTTTGTGTTTTCCCCCATTGTTGTTTTGAGGAGTTAGTAAATTATACTACCCCTTTCTTTCAGCTGCATGAGTTACAAGACAGGAACATGGAATGTCTGGGGATGTTACATGAATCTCAAGAAGAAATAAAAGAACTTCGCAATAGATGTGGTCCTGCTGCTCATCTCTACTTCTCCCAGTCTTATGGAGACTTTACTGGGGTAAGAAACTAAGAAAAATATCCTGTATTTTAAGAAACTTGTTAAAATTAGATTATCCTGAGAACAATGACATTTATGATAAAAAGTATCTTTTTTAACATGTCCCTTTATGCATATAATAAATCTAATCATATTCCATGTCGTTTGTCATTCTCCCTTTCCAAACCAGTCTCAATCTAGTTCAGTTTTCACCAATGTAAATAAAGTATATCCTCCCTCCCTCTTCCATCTCCATTTATCCGCTCCTCCATGCTAGTACCAACACCCTAGACATATTTTAACTTCCAAATATTCTTTATTGATAAAGTGTATGTTAATTGTTCAATGAGGTATCACCATGGTATCTCACATACTCATATTAGACTATACTTTGGTCTAATTGATCATACACATGTGAGCCTCTGTGTGCTTACATATATATTTATATTTTGGATCTAATATTCACATATGAAAGAAACATATTTCCTTTGTCTTTCTGAGTCTGGCTTACTTTACTTACTGTGATGGTTGCTAAGTCCATCCATTTTTCTGCAAGTGACATAATTTCATTCTTTGTAGTAGAATAATGTTCAATTGTGTATATGTACAACATTATCTTGATCCAGTTGTAGGACATCTGGACTATTTCTATAATATGGCTATTGTAAATAGTGCTACAATTAACATGGGTGTACAGGTGCCTCTATTATACCTTACATTCCTTTAGATAAATTCCCAAGACTGGTCTTGCTGGATTATAAGATAGATCTACTTTTAACTTTTCTAAGAAATCCATACTTGTAGAAAAAGTATCTTGAGAAAATATTACATGGTTCTTGTTTCTGGGATTCAATTATTACACATAGATAGTATCTTCCTTAATGCTCTAATTCATAAAAAGACAGAAATGGAAGTATAGCCAAGTGTTAGTGCCATCCATGAGGGAAAATGGTGAGTGAGAGCTCAGGGCCCTAAGTTCAAGCCCAAGTATTAGCACAAAAAATAAATAAATAAAATTTTTATTTTGCTTAGTTCCAGTTAGAGTATTATTCTCATGTAAGCAGGTATCATAAGTCCTTAGTTTCATTTATAAGTATTTTTGAATGATATAAATGAATAAAAACTGCTTTTATGCTGAATTCATAATATTGGTTCAAAGAGATATTTTAACAATCCTGTAAAATTTTCTAAATACCAAAAATATAAATTTTAGTAGATTTTTTTGTTTTTTAAGCAGAACCTTGCTTTATAGCCTAGGGTAGCCTGGAACTTACTACATGTAGGTATCCAGTTTTCCAACACCATTTGTTGAAGAGGCTGTAGAACAATTCTTTTGTCTTCATTGGTCTTTAATGACTTTTGAAAAATGTCCTCGATATAAGTTTGTGTGATGGTTCCTCATAATTAAATTCAGATAATGGTTTTCTATTTGGCAGAAACAGTGCCTTATTATCCTCATATGTGGTATTAGAGGGTGCTCTATTTTGGGGTATTATGTCTACTTATCACATTAATGCTGATACTAATTAACTACCTTGGTGTCTCAAGGTAGTTACCTGCCTTTTTTACTTTAAAGTTAATAATTAATGGCTAATTAAATTAATACTAATTTCACTGTGCAGTAATAAAAATTAGCCAACACTAGTAGCAGATACTGCTATGATATGACCAAATGAATATTTCATAGGAGAACCTTTGCAATTAAATGTCCTGTTGTTCATTAAACTTTTACTCATTAATACTATTTTCCATCAATGATGTTGAGTTGGTTATTATGACTGCCAAATGGCAAATTTCTAATTCCACCATTTTTAGTAGCACATACAAACTTTGCAGGGGAGAGGGATTCATTGTAATATTTTTATATCCATGTGTATAATACCACTCTCCCTTTTCTCCCCATTCCTCCCTTACACAATTTCAACAGGTTTCATTGTTCTAGTTCCGTTCATATAAATAAATGCTTTGACTGTATTCACCCTCCTTCACTCTCCCCATTTTCATTCCCCTTCCTACTGGTGCCCACTCCCCAACAGAAACTGTTATACATTCCTGTCATTCACTTATTGATTTAGCATACATTATTTGTACACATATTATTTGAGCATGCTTTATCATACATGCACATATTTGTACTATGATTAGATCAATCCTCTCTACTATGCTCTCTTTCCATGTCCTCCATGCCCCTCTGTTGGTCAATATTTTGTAGTAGTTTATCCAATTTTAATTTATATTAGCACAAGGTAAGAGACAGGGATTTAGTTTTAGTCACCCACACATGGATAGCCAGTTTTCCCAGCACTATTTGTCAAGCTGTCTTTTCTCCAGTGTATGTTTTTGGCAACTTTGTAAAAAATATCAACCCATTATAACTGTGTAGGCTTATATACTTATATTCTACTTGTCTATTTTTGTGCCAATGCTAGTTTTTGTTACTATGTCTTTATAGTCTAATTTGTAGTCAAGTAGTATGATAGCTCAAGTATTGATCTTTCTGATCAGGATTGCTTTGGCTGTTTGAGATCTTTTGTACTTAATGAACTTTAGGATTGATATTTCTACCCCTGAGTTTTTCCTGTCCCATTTACTTTAATTTGCTCACTTCATCAGTATTCATGGATTCTGATTATATTCAGTGGGTGATGAGCTATTTTTATTATTGTTTCATCACTCAGAGTGTCCCAGATTTGGCCAGTGCTATCTCCTTCAAGTTTGTATGTACTTTTTGTCCCAGCCGTAGCATCAGCCATTTCTCCTGGAGTTCTGGAGAATGCTCTTCTGAATCTAAGACCTGATGCTACGTGTACCTATTACTGCTAGAGTATTATTGCTGCTAGGCCCTCTGAGGATGAAGCTAGGAAATATATGTATTTTATAATACACTCACACATGTCTGTCTTTTCATCACTATTTATACTCATATACATATATTAAAAGTCGTGAGTCCACTCCTCTACCTCCAGCCTCAGTTATCTTCAGCTTAGCAACACTGAGCATGTCATCCATGGTAGTGGAATTTTCTTCCCTGGCCAAGGGAAGAAAAAAACCTTTTTCACTTCTAAATTATTTTTCTAATACTCTAAAACCTATATATGTTTGTTAAGTATTAGTAAGTTAGAAATTACAGAAAAGCGGGGCTGGGGAGGTGGCTCAGTGGTAGAGCACTTGCCTTGCATGCATAAGGCCCTGGGTTTGATTCCTCAGCACCATATAAGCAAAAAGAAAAAAAAAGAAATTACAGAAAAGCAAGAAGAAATTATTACACAGATTCATCCATTTACCTTAGTCTGGCAAGCCATTTCTTTTTGTGTTTCTCACATATAATAGTTTATTGTATTTGTTTTTTTCTATTGCTTTCCTATGAAAATATTTAATGAAAGCCAGGCGTCGATGGCTCACACCTGTAATCCTGGCTACTCAGGAGGCTGAGATAGATCTGAGGATAGCGGTTCAAAGCCAACCCGGGCAGGAAAGTCTGTGAGACTCTTATCTCCAATAAACCACCACAAAACCAGAAATGGTACCATGGCTCAAGTGGTAGAGCACTCGCCTTGAGCTGAAGAGCCGAGGAACAGCACCAGGCCCAGAGTTCAAGCCCCATGATGGGCAAAAAAAAAAAAAAAAAAAAATTTAATGAAAAGATAGTTGGTTCTTGTTCAAAGGTTGTATTTCACCTGGAACAGTGGATCACACCTTTAAGCCCAGCTCTTTGGGAGGTAGAGATCTCAGGAGGATTGCAATCTGACACTAGCCTGGCAAAAAGCACAAGACACTACCTGAAAATTTTCCAAACCCAAAAGGGCTTAGGGCATGGCTCAAGTAAGGCTGAGTGTATTACTCTCCAGTACTGCCCCACACCCTAGAAATTTTCTTTTCCACATTATCTCTCTATTTCCCTTCCTCAAAAATTTAGCCTGTTGGGCTGTTTTTTGTCTTTTCCTTTTATTGTAATGCTAAAAAATTAAATATGGAAAACTCTTAATTTATTTCAGGGAATAATCGCTTTAAGAATCTCAAACTTTTTCTTAGGAATCTTTAGCAGCTGAGATCGAGGGGACCATGCGTAAAAAGTTGAGTTTGGATGAGGATTCTTCTCTCTTCAAAAAAAAGTAAGTATATATCACAATGCTTATTTCTCAGTCATAAGAAGGCAAATGAAAAAGAAACCACAGGACCAGAATATTGCAATTCAGTGGTGGACTACTTACCAAGAATGTGCAGGTTCCTGGGTTGTATCCCTCAAAAACAAAAACAAAAAAGCCACGATCCTAAACAATAAATAAGTGGCGCTTTTGCTCAAATGGTAGAGCGCTAGCCTTGAGCTGATGAGCACAGAGACAGTGCCCAAGCCAAGTTCAAGCCCCACAACTGACCAAAAAAAAAAATTATTTAGTCACACTAAATAATAAATATATGGAGGAAATATCAGGAAGGTCAGTGGTAAATTGCTTATTACTTAGGCTTCTTTTTCATTTATGAAAGTTTTAACCTTATGTGCCAAAGTTTATTTTCTACTTATTTCTCATAAACTTTAGAGATTATTCAGGATGACTTTATTGCTAATGAATTTTGCTTGCACTTCGAAATACTTTTGGCATTTATAGTGATGGTACTGACTGCCTCTTTTTTCCACAGGGCTCAACAGAAACGGGTATTTGATACTGTCAAGGTTGCTAATGACACACAGGGCCGTTCTGTCTCATTCCCCACTCTGCTACCCATCCCAGGCTCCAACCGTGCCAGTGTCATCATGACAGCAAAACCTTTTGAATCTGGTATACAGCAAACAGAGGACAAAACACTCCTGATCCAGGGGAACAATTTGGAGGAAGTTCATGGGTAAGAAACACAGGTTAAGCAGAAATTCTACTTTTCTGGTGGTGTTGGCATACCAGATTACACATGCAAACTCTGCATGACTTTGTGCTGACCTATGAAGGTACTGATCCTGTCAGCATGCATTCAATTTTCATGCCCTACCTCATTATTTGTAAGATTCCTCATTGAATTCATGAAAGTTTTTGAAGTAAAAAGACTAAATTTAGTTATATTCAAAATGCATCTTGAATTTAACAATTCTTTACTACTTCAGTACTGCAAAGTTTAAGTCTAAATCTGCATCTTAACAGTTTGATTTTTTTTAATCCACTTGGTCATTTGCATAAATTGTCAAATTTCATTTTCTCATAACCCATTTCATAACCTTCACCTCTTTCAAGTGCTTTGGGAATTAACAATAAGCTTGCATGAATATTGCCAAGGGCCAAAGTGCTCATAATTTTGTATTTGTTTAAACTTTTTTTATTCTTTCATTAATTCATTTCACTGAATTCCATCTAACTAGAAGTTAAACAGCTTTACTGGACAGTCAGCAGAAAGCTTGACCTTGGCAACTCCAGAAATCTTTACTGATGCAGAAATCCAACATGCAAGGTTTTGGCTGTATTTCCATGAGCACTGTTCTGTGCCTACTGTAGCTCTTCATATGTCCACTCAGCCTTACTGTTACACAATTACCTTAGGTGAGGCACTGAAATAAGTGTGTGTAAACTCACAGCAGTGGCCAGAACAACTACAACCTTTCCCTTTATATCAGTTCTAAAATAATTCAATTTAGAACAGTTGAAAAGTAAAAGTGTAGGCTGGGCACTGGTGGCTCATTCCTATAATCCTAGCTACTCAGGAGGCTGAGATATGAGGATCGCGGTTCAAAGCCAGCCCGGGCAGGAAAGTTCGTGAAACTCTTATCTCCAATAAACCACCAGAAAACTGGAAGTGGCACTGTAGCTCAAGTGATAGAGGGCTCGCCTTGAGCTGAAGAGCTGAGGGACAGCGCCCAGGCCCAGAGTTCAAACCCTATGATTGACCAAAAAAAAAAAAAAAGAAAGAAAGAAAAGTGAAAGTGTGTAAGAGAAAAGAATCTTGGGCTTTTAATTTTTGTGCAACATTTGTGGAGAATTAAATGGCTCAAGCAAATTTTTTGATATATTTTTGTGGAGACAGTCTCAATACATAGCCCACACTAGTCTCAAACTTTGTACATACCCCAAGCTAGCTTTCATCAAACTTCATGATCCTCCTGCCTCCGTCGCCCAAGTGCTGAGAAATGCTGAGGTGTGCTACCATGCCTGGCTCACATGTTAATATTATTTAAATTGTTATGTTTGCAAGTAAGGACATGTAAGAGTCTAATGGGTAGCATTTTCTCTTTCCCTTTTTTTTTGGTGCTGGTAGTAGGGCTTGAACTTAACATTTTATCTTTTCATTCAGCTCTTTTCACTCAGTGGCTGGTGCTCTACCACTTGAGCCACACCTCCAGTACCTGCTTTTTGCTGGTTATTTGGAAATAAGAGTCTCTCAGATTTGTCTTCCTGGGCTGGCTGAGAATGGCAATTCTCAGATTTCCTCCTCCTGAGTATCTAGGATTATAGCTATGGCACTTTTACTGCTGAGCCATTCTTCCACCCTTCTTTGTGCTGATTATTATTTGGGATAGATATCTCATTAAAAAATTCTTTTTAGTTTTTAAGAAACTGATCTCAAGCTGGGCGCCGGTGTCTCATGCCTGTAATTCTAGCTACTCAGGAGGCTGAGCTCTGAGGATCATGGTTCAAAGCCAGTCTGGGCAGAAAGGTCCGTGAGACTCTTATCTTCAGTAAACCACTAGAAAACTGGAAGTGGTGCTGTGGCTCAAGCAGTAGAGCACTTGTCTTGAGCTGAAGAGCTGAGGGATAGCGCTCAAGCCCAGAGTTCAAGCCCCACGAATGACGAAAGAAAAAGAAACTGATCTCAAAAAAAGACAGGTCTACATTATGCTCATGACCTTCAAATCTAATCAGTGAATGTAATTTTCTCAAAGAAATTCTCAGTCACCCAGCCAACTAGGACCCTCTGAAGACAGTGATTTAGCTACGGCTTTGCATCGCCTTAGCCTGAGAAGACAGAACTACTTAAGTGAGAAGCGTTTCTTTGCTGAAGAATGGCAACGGAGGATCCAAGTTCTGGCTGACCAGAAAGAAGGAGTTAGTGGCCGTGACACCCCCACAGAGAGCCTTGCCTCTCTCTGTACTGACCAATCCGAAATCACTGACCTCAGCAGTGCCAGTTGTCTTCGAGGCTTTATGCCAGAAAAACTACAGATTGTCAAGCCCCTTGAAGGTAATGTCAGCAAAGGCCTTTTGTAAGTCATGTGGCTTATTGCACTATGAGCAGAAGATATCTTTGTTTTCCTCAAATCTTGCTGTTTGGGTGGTAGTGCATTGTGGCACTTTGTAGAAAATTAGTAGATGAAGAGATCTGCTTCTTCCAAGTCATCAACCATCATTCTTGTCTTGATGTTTTTAATGTAAACATGAGGGTGAAGAGTAGGGAGTCTTTCCTTGTCTTTACTAAGAAACATCATTGATAGCAATTTCCAATGGCAAGATAAATAAATTTCTTTGCAATAAAAGAACTCTTTACCTAAGAAGTATAATTGGCTGTATTTTTAGTTCCATTTGGTTTTTAAGATAGAACTTGAATTCAAAGTAAATATCTTTGTTTTATGAGATATTGAGGGCACTCAAATGAATCTTGGACATTATTAAAAAAGAATTTTTGATTCAAACAAAATTTTGAGTAGACAGTTGATAGCAAGCCCTCAAACTCAAAGGTTCTGTAACCTTTGAGGTTTGATGTAGGCTGTAGTGACATGATTAGAGTTGGATCTAGTGCAAGTGTTTGTCAGGGTCCCGCTGAACAGAACAAAGGGCATATACCCTCGCCTATCACATTCATCTCCCTGGGGTCCTGGGATCCCAGGATCTACAACTAGTGTAGAGAAGTACACAGAGAAGCTACTGAACATTTGTCTTCAAACTCAGGAGCATGGCTTCAGCTTTTAAATTTGTAGGCCAAGCCACATAAGTATTGATTTTCTGCCATCATAATACAGCCCACTTCTGTCGCCTCTGAAGGGTATTTATGCTTCTCACTGCCTCAGCATCCTACTTTTTGTTAAGAGTGTTTTCTTTTTTGTGGTACTGGTGTTTGAACTGAGGATCTCTCACCTACCAGACAGGGAGGCATTACACTAAACCAAAACCAAACCTTCCAGCTCTCTGCTTCTTTAGATACCCTTTTTAGCTTTTTTTTTTTTTTTTTTTTTTTTGCTGGACGTGGGACCTGAACTCTGGACCTAGGCACTGTCCCTCAGCTCTTCAGCTCAAGGCTAGCGCTCTACCACTTGAGCCACAGTGCCACTTCCAGCTTTTTCTGCTTATGTGGTGCTGAGGAATCGAACCCAGGACCTCATGCATACAAGGCAAGCACTCTGCCACTGAGCCACCTTCCCAGCCCAAGGTTAACTTTTGAAACAGATTATTACTAGTGCCTTCAATATCTTGTCAGTCTTCTACAGAGAACTTTAATTTGCAAGTTTTAACAAAGTATCAAGACCAAATAAGGAGTTATTGCTTTCATTATTGTTATTAAACATAGAAATTGTAGCTTCTGTTTTAAGAATTGAGATTTGTGGAACATGTAAAACATTATTCTTGTAATTGTATATTCAGGATCACAAACTCTGCATCATTGGCAGCAGCTGGCTCAACCAAACTTGGGAACCATTCTTGATCCACGGCCAGGTGTCATTACTAAAGGCTTTACCCAGTTGCCCAAGGATACCATCTATCACATCTCAGATTTAGAGGAGGATGAAGAGGAGGGTATCACTTTTCAAGTTCAGCCACCTCTTCAAGTAGAGACAACATCTGCAGTATCCAAGCCAGTAACAGGGATCTTTTTACCCCCTATTACTTCAACTGGTGGACTAGTTACAGGTGAGAAGAGTACAAATAATGAAAATGTATAGTATTAGTGACATTCTTTTTTTTTTATCTTTTCAGCTTTGCATAAGTTGGACAGAAGAGTTAGACCAGTCAATCAGTGTTTCACAAACCTTTTGGTGTCAGGATCTCTTTACACTTTTTAAAGTCCTTGAAAATTCCAAATGGTTTATCTATATGGATTTTATCTGTTCATATATACTATGTTAGGAATCAAAATTGAGGGGCTGGGAAGGTGGTTCAGTGGTAGAGCGCTTGCCTTGCATGTATGAGGCCCTGGGTTCAATCCCTCAGCACCACATAAGCAAAAAGAAAAAAGCCAGAAGTAGTGCTGTGGCTCAAGTGATAGAGCGCTAGCCTTGAGCTGAAGAGCTGAGGGACAGCACCCAAGCCCAGAATTCAGGCCCCATGACCGGACCCAAAAAAAAAGGAATCAAAATTGAGAAAATATTAAAATGTTAACTCACTTAACTGCTACATAGTAATGCCATGTTTTATGAAGAATAGCTATATTTTAAGTAGTGAGGAAAATAGTTCTATTTTAAAATTTTGTAAGTTTCTTGCTTTCCCATTCAGCTTATTGTAATATTGTGGTGTTTGGGTTCAACAATTTGAAGAAAATATGGCCTCATGCTAACATGTAGTCAGATTAGTCTTTTCAGGTAGTTATGGATATTTTTGTATATTACACTTGGTAAGTAGGAATTTAAGTATTTATAGCAATGTGGAATTGGAAACCCATCAATGAGTTTTCATATTTGTCTACATTAAAATTGTCTTTTTCTCATACATGGTTTGGTATTATACATTGGTCATTAAGAAAACACTGACTCATGGGGCTGGGAAGGTGGCTCAGTGGTAGAGCGCTTGCCTTGTATGCCTGAGGCCCTGGGTTTGATTCCTCAGCACCACATAAGCAAAAAGAAAAAAAGCTGGAAGTGGCCCTGTGGCTCAAGTTGTAGAGCGCTAACCTTGAGCAGAAGAGCTGAGGGACAGCACCCAGGCCCAGAGTTCAGGCCCCATGACTGGACCCAAAAAAAAAAGAAAGAAAGAAAACACTGATTCACTGAGTTATGTCAGTCTTCCAAATGTTGACACATTTTTATTATATCTTTAAATCACATTAAAGCCACCACGTGTCTCAAGAGAAAAGGTTTTAAGTATTAGGAAGTTTTTAAGCTTTCAATAGATACAAGTTTTCCAAAATCATAATTTTGACTTAAAAGCTCAAACTTGTCACTGGTAGGAAATACTGTCAACTGATTTTCTTGGAGGAACAGGCATAGTTCATTAAAAAAGAAGGGAAAAAAATAACACCTGCCAAAAATCTAAGTCTAAATTACTATAATTTGTCTGTTAGTTGTTCTTGCAAGTCAGCTGGTGTTCCATGACAAAATTTCAACTCAGCTGTCCACATGCTTTTCCTCTAGATAACCACCATGTCCATCAGTATGCTGCAGGAATGCTTCACAGATACTTTTCATTTCACTGTACAGCATAGTAAAAGACTGAAGGACCAAGACTCAAGACTTAGTGGTTAATTTTTACTGCCTCATAAAGGACATTTTTAAGTAGATTTGACTTTTATTAAATACTATGTGTGTGTAACAATGAATAACTTGGTATAATTTGATGACACTGTCCTGATTTGTGCTAAGGAGCTGCAGATGTCAACGCCATTAAAAACTAAAGCTCCTCATCCCCATCCTCGTTTTACCTGTGGGCAGCCACGAAGTCTACACTTTGAGAACCACAGAAATAGTTTGACTCAGTATTTTGGATGACTAAGTCTTTTTAATTTTTTAATGATTTCTTTCAGAATATGTTTTCTCTGATTTCTAAGCTGTTTTTATGCCTTGTTTATTTGCAGTTTTAAAGTATTGAAGGATTTGGCTATATACTAACCATCTTATACTGGCATAGTATTTATGTATATTTCCTTTGCATTCGGGGATTTTTACTTCAAGAAGCAATTGATACATGCTGGATTATTAATAAACAATGAGCTTGTTACCCTATTAACCTAGTCTTTCAATTTTGTGTTTGGCTCTTTAAAAATCTCTATTTCAGTTTCAACCTCAAACCCAGGAAAGTGTCTGTCATGCACGAACTCAACATTCACCTTCACCACCTGTAGAATATTACATCCCTCTGATATCACCCAGGTTACCCCTAGGTAAGAAGGCCTTGGAAATCTGGGGCCTCACAGGAATTTCTTTTTAATTTTTAATTCATCCCATTATTAAATATTTTAATTAATAATTTCATTTTAATTCCAAGAATTTTAATTAATATTTTGTGGTTGTAATAACTCTTGTGAGGACGTAGCACAGGTGAGTTTGTATTATGAAAAATGAGGCAGAGAAAGTTGATAGTTAATATGACCCAGCTGAAGCTATAACCAAGGTTAGCCTTATCAAAAAGAAGAAATGCATAGAGCAAAGGCTCTGGGGTTCTACACATGAAGTTTCTCTTTTTCTTAGGATCCATTATTCCTCTTGGTACCAGTGTGTGACAGTATATGTGGAATATTTCAAGCAGGGAAGTTCACCCAAGCATCACCATTCAGAGATTTTATTGGCGCTTCATTGAGTAGGAATGGTTGGATAGTTACACTTGTGGTTGAACTCCATTCTCCAAGTTGACTGTGCATTGCCCAGCCATCATCTGAAAGCACATAAGATGACTGTGTGTGGCAAGGCCAATTCTAAGCAAAAACAGTCCCAGCATTTTAACAGATTGCCTCCAAGAAGCTGAGGCAAAGGCCAGATGTCTCTGAGCAAGGCCACGTTATTTGCTAACAGGATTCTCTTACTCATATTGAAGCAGTTTCTATTCTGCCATGCAGCAAATCGTACTATTGTGTTGCTTTGAAGAAAATGTGGCATTTTCTTCAAGGTAGCTTTCAGAAAATAAATTGTCCATTGTAGGGATAAGGTGGCCTAGAAATAAAAAAGGAAGAAGATATGAAAGGGAGTTAGGAGTAAGAGTACAAAATGAATAGACAATAAAAACTAGTGTATGAATTGTACAATAAAGTCTTATGTACTTGCTAAAATGATTCAGGAATTCCATTCTTTCTTTTACCATTTGATTCAGAATGTCTGTAGGACAGCAGTGAATCAATTGTTTAGGGAAGCATTTAGATGATATCCAGTAAAGATCTAGGTAAAGCCTATGATGAACACAACTGTGATTGTTCTGTATTGTTCCTGTAATCACCAATATAACTTGGTTATAAAATTGGTTCTTGAAGGGACTTTCAACGCAAATAGACACTACCCTATGAGATACACAGTTTGGAGAAGAGAAATCAAGTTCATTCTGTAGCAAAATAGAAATAAGAGTTTAGAGACTGGGCATAGAGAGTAGATAGAACCTACTGGAATTAAGCAAGGAGTCAAATTTGCTTGTGTATTGCTTCCTTTATAAGTTGACATACTGCTTCTTTTGTATTGAAGCATATTAAATGCTGGCAGTATATGTTGCCAGGCTGACGGAATGACAGTGCCACCATGCCCAGCTCTTTATTGGTTGAGATGGGATCTCTCAAACTTACTGCTTGAGCAAGCCTCAAATTATGATTGCATCCAAGCTGATTTTAGTCTTAAAACTTCCTCCCATTTTTCCCTTTCAGCTCTGGGTTCCCTTCGCTGTCCCATGGAAGTAATGGGAACAGTTCGCCAAATACAGCTATGAAGTCTCCTTCCATGTCCTACCGACTCAGCACTGGTGAATCCATCACAAACCGACGAGATTCTACTGTGACCTTCAGCAGCACCATGAGTTTGGCCAAGCTACTCCAAGAGCGAGGCATTTCTGCTAAAGTATACCACAGCTCAATTTCAGAGAACCCCCTACCCAAAGCTGTGGCTACCCCTTTAACACCACCAAATTCTCCATCTCACTCACCATGCCCGTCTCCCTTTCCCTTTGAGTCCCGAATGCATCTCTCTGAAAATTTTCTGGCCTCTCGCCCTACTGAAACATTCCTCCAAGAGATGTATGGTTTGAGGCCTTCGTGGAACCCTCCTGATGTTGGCCAGTTGAAGATGAACTTAGTGGAAAGACTGAAGAGATTGGGGATAGCCAGAGTGGTCAAGACCCCTGATCCCCAGGAGAATGGGAAAAGCCAGGAGACAGAAATCAATTTTCAAAAACCAGACTCTGTTATTTATTTAAATTCAGGTAGCAATTTATTGGGTGGACTAAGGAGGAACCAGAGTCTTCCCGTCATGATGGGTAGCTTCAGTGCCCCAGTTTGCACAGCCTCACCCAAAATGGGTATCCTGAAGGAGGACTGAAGCATGGCTCTAACTGACCTCTTCTTTGTATTAGTGTGTTAGCACAGGAAGGATAGACACGCACTGATATGTGAAGTTGAGTCTGATTGAAAGAAAAGGAATGTTGCAGAAGGATTGTGAATGTGGAGGGAGGAAGTGGAGGAATGGAAACAAAAGTAGGATGAGGTCCACAGGAGTGAACTCTGGTGAACTGAAAAGTATAAATGAATGGGTCACGAAATGCTTGGAGACAGGAAAGAAAGATTTAGTACACTTCTTCAGCTGAAAATGAACAGAAAATAACTTCAGGATTGTTGAAACATGCCAGAAATACTATAAACTTCACTTCTGGAAAACATAATCAGGGAGAACCTGCTTAAAAGAGTGGGAAGAAAAGAAGCAGTTTTGACTGTGCCCCTAGAAACTGTCCCAAAGGCTTGGCATGTTGAGTTCAGGTGAGACTCCTGTTCCTCTGCTAGTGCCTGGTCAAATTATGAATTTATCTACTGGCTTACTCACAGCATTGGCAAAACAAGGAATTAGATATTTTTCGCTATAGCCAAAGTGGAGATTTGCTTTTTCCTGTTTTTAGGCCTTTGAACCACTGGGAGCACAAACATTCTTTGGGTTCATTTGGGGATCTAGGGAGCATAGCTCCAGTGGTAGAGCACGTGGCTAGCCCCCCAAAAGAAAAATAACTCACTTTCTTAAATTTGTATTTTTATACAATATCAGAAAAACTTCAGTTTGGGTAGCAGTTGGGAGGGATTTACTTTAAGAAAGAAAATAGCAAATTGGAACCAAGGAAACTTGTTTTTAGACTATTTCTTCTGGATAATACAGTGGCCAAGGAATACATAGTTGCATATCTCTGATATTTCCTTGGAGGCTATAGGGGTCAAACCAGAAGTGCAATCTGTAGGAATTAATGTTAAGTTGTATGTATATGTAAGTTCTTTGTAAGGAAAGTTCATTGTGACTTTTTCCAAAGTGCACTATGCATATTTTTAATGGAAAATGACATGTATTTGCACAAAAATTCTCAGGCACATTAAATTATTATAAACTGAAGTAAGACCCAGGTGCTTGCTTTGAGAGTGTGATATTTCTGCTTAGTATTTTTCCTAATATAAATCCAAACATATCTGCCTTGTTCTTGGCATCTGTGGAATTAGATAACCAACTTTTTTTGTGAGAGAGATAAGGCTTCTTTGTCTCTCATGTTCTTTTTTTACAAACTGAAACAAAGTAAGACCATAAGATTAGGTTTCCACATTCAGCTGAATGACACAGGCTGTAACTTGGGAAGACACTGATCTCTTCTAGTGTTGCCAGTAGAGTCAGCTCCTCACCAGACGGCATGGCGTAGGCCAGGGAGTAATGCTAAAGAAGAAATATCATTACCTAAGACATGATTCAGAGATGAGGAGGAAATCATGATTTTGTTTCTGAAAACAAGGAGGTGTATTGCTTGATCTTTTGGTGCTTAATTTGCTAGTAACTTTTCTCCTTTGTCCTGACTTAACTAAAAGGCAATTTTCTGAAGAATTCTCGATTTCTGTTCCTAGAGTTCTACCCTGGCCAGGAGGGTGCATCCTCTCTCCTCCTGACCAACATTCATGCAATGGTAAGAATGTGTGAGAGCTTTTGTTTTTAGCACATAAATATATTAATGTCTTTTAATAAAACTTGTTAAAGTAAATTTCTCAAAAATAAAATTGAATGAAAAAAATCCTCTTCCTGTTTCACCCCTTCACTTAGTCAAGCTGCTGTCAGCACGCACATGCTCATAAAGGGTTCCAAGTCAGTAAGTTACCCTGACTGGAACAGGCCCTAAAACAAAATTCCTAATGCTGAAGTTTTCTAAATATTCTAATCCACCTTTTTAAAAAAAATAGCATTTGAATTTTTACTCTCTAAAGTAACTCCAGGGTGCTTCCTTTAGCCAACTCAAAGATTGTTTCCTAAGAAAGTGAGCTTCCTGTTGCCTGGGCATTTACAGTTTCCAAAAAACCACGGGAAGTACAAAAATATAGGATGCAATAGTACTACTGAGTGTTAAGTGATCAGATTTACATATGTGTGTGTATATATGTATATAGAATATAAATCACTATAAAGTAAGCTAGATTTTGTTGTGTTCAACATTAAATACAGTTTGTATGCTTTTAATAATGCCTCAATGATCACCAGAGACAGAGCGATATGCTAGGAGGCAAGCAAGCACATCTGGTTAAGTAAACCAAATTTGGGTTTTTGAAAAATTAGATTGATTATAATGTTTGGTCAGAAACACAGTAATTGTATTCTGGTATGTGCTTGTCTCTAGAAATGAATCCTGTCTTAAAACTGGGTTTTGCTGTTTTTGAAATTTCCACCTAAAAACATTTTTAAAATAGCCTGAGAATCCCTGTTACAACAGACCTGTCTGCATAGTATAATGAGAAGAACTGGAGTCTTACAGCAAATTTCTCCTTAGGTTACCTGTTAAGCTTTAATCCTGTTCACATTTCAGTTCTTCTGTAGTATCAGGTGGATGTGTTTTTTTGTTTTTGTTTTTTGCGGGGGGTCCAGTCGTGGGGCCTGTACTCTGGGCCTGGGCGCTGTCCCTCAGCTCTTCAGATCAAGGCTAGTGCTCTATCACTTAAGCCACAGTGCCACTTGCAGCTTTTTTCTTTTTTCTTATGTGAGGAATCAAACCCAGGGCTTCATGCATGCAAGACAAGCGCTCTATCACTGAGCCACCTTCCCAGCCCCTGTTTTGTTTGTTTTGTTTTGTTTTGTTTTTAATGCCAATATGGGAAAACACAACCTTCTTTTTCCTCTGTTAAGATTTTCAGTGATGATCCCTCAGGTATTTCTAAATTTACCTAGTAGAAGATATCATTTTACTGAACTCAGAATTCAAAATTCTCTTGAATTATGAAGATCCAAAATCTTACATAAATAGATCTTAGATAGGGACCTTTAGGGAGAAGTTAATGACTATTGTTAACCTAGTTTTTTGTTTTAAGTTTTGTATTATTGCCCTTGGTTTGACAGAGTGATCAAATTTTCTCGAGGGAGGAAAAAAGCTAGTGGCAACTCACAAGAGCCAGTTCTCTCTTATTGAGGCATATTTTATCTACTCAAAGTTCACTATTTTTTCTGATGTAATTAGTACTAGGTTGCTATAACATTAACTTCTGAGATTGCAACTCAGGCTGTCAGTAGTCCACTGGCTACTGTCACATGCAGAGGCACCTGTATCCGAATGCACCATGCCCATGGTGCCAGACCATAACTAGCCACAGTGTCCAGCACAGCCCCTGAGAATGGGCAGAAGGTCTCTATTTGGGGAAGCCAGGGAAATACATTATGTGATATCCAGAACTTTGCTTTGTCAAACGGCACTTTGTGCACCTTCTATTGCTTTGTCAAATGTAAATCAGATAATAAACACAAGTAGCTTCTTAAATTTTCCTGTGTCTTGCTGTGGTTTTGTCCCAACCCTTACACAGATAATTCTGCACTAAGTCTTTCCTTTATGCTCTTTTTGGTAGAAAATAACCTGTACTTAGTAAACCAGCACACAAAACAAAAAACCTACTAATAGTTCTAAGTGGTAAACAGATCATACATAGTTCATGTCTTTTTTAAAAATAGAATTATGTCTGCATATACTGTAATAGCTCCTGAGCAAAATTACAGCAACAAAAAATAGAATCTAACATCAATGATGAGCAAATACTAAGTCTGAGAAAATTCAGGAAGTGTGAAACGATTCTTTTGCTATTTATGTGGACTATTTACAAATTGTTCCAAATAAACTAAATGGAAATGTGTTGAACTCAAAAGGTCATTTGATACTCTCTTTTCTACTTTACAATATAATTTAGATAGTTTTAAGGCTAATATCTCTATTAAATTATGAACATTTTGTGAAGTTTAAGAGTCTTCTTTGACTCCTAATCTCCAACCACCAAAAATCTAGAAGTCAAAGAATGGCTCAAGTGACAGCAACAGACTTAAGGGAAAATCTAAGCAAGAGCATGAGGCCCAGTTCAAAGGCCCAGTAGAAAACTAAACAAAAAAAAAAAAACTCTTAAACTCTTCTCCTATTTATAGCATCCTAGGTCTATGTCTTATTAACTGAACTCATGGTCTCACCCTGAACCTGTTCATCTCCTTGGTCCCTTCTTGTGTCAGTAGATGGCACCACCGACAACTCATTAGGTCAAGCTTCAAACCAGGAATCATCATGCTGTTCTTTCCCTGTTCACCCTGACATCCCATCCATCAGCAAGTCCATGCTCCTCTGCTTCTCAGAGGGGCCTCTCTAAGTCTTCTCTGGACCTCTGACACAGACTCCTGTCTTGACCCTTCCAATCACATTTCTATACCTTCCAATCACAGTGATCTTTCCAGTATGCAGATCTAGTCTGATTCCTTTTCTAATTAAAATTGTTGTCTAACTCACTAGAAGAGAAATTCTTGCTTTAAATTGCAACAGGTGAGTCTCCCAATGTAAGGTTTGTTGCACTTTCGTTGAAATAATTCATTGTTTCCCTTTAGTCTCTAGGCTCAAGTGAGCACAGGAACTGAGGTATGACCCACACCTATCCACAGTGTCTAGCATGCAGGAAACAATAGTTGAATGGATGGATGAATTTAGAATAAGGGTCAAGAAGCTGTGAGTTGTGACCTATTAGATCACAAAAACAATTTAGTGCATTGCAACCAGCTTCATTTTGAAAAGAGAAATAGCATGAAACTTTTATTTTGGTCGGTCAGAGGGCTTGAACTCAGGGCGTAGGTGCTGTCCCTAAACAGTTGTTATGCTCCAGGCTAGCACTCTACCACTTTGAGCCACAGTTGTATTTCTGTTTTTCTGGTCATTAATCGTAGATAAGAGTCTTGAGGACTTTCCTGCCTGAGCTGGCTTTGCCTCTAATCAGAGGTCAGCTTCCTGAGTAGCTAAGATTACAGGCATGAGCCACATGCACCTTGCAGCATGAAACTTTTTATTATAAAACATACGTTATAAATGACAAATATTCTTCATTTTTTCTTTGTTGCTTTTTTTTTAGTGGTACAGTTTTGCTATGTACTTCAGGCTGGCCCTGAACCCAAGATTCTCCTATGTCAGCCTCCTGAGTGCTAAGATTGCAAGCCTGTGCCACCATACCCAGCAAATACTTTCTCTACAATGAGAAAAAAAAATCTGAAACCATTAGTAATAGGAAAAAAACTCCTGCCATAGAGAATTTGTATACTTATTGATTTGAAAGCTTTAAATTCAAGGAGAAAAATAACCTACTTTTGAGTTGTAGGTTTCAGTGAGAAAGTGACAGAGGAACCTAAAATCCATTACAAATTCTTGCTGGCAACTCTGGCTATTGGCCAAGAAAGCTTAGTAGTGTTGTTTAATTCTGTTTGCTCTGAATAATTCTATTTGTGTTGTGGCTGATTAAGAAAATGGGAACCTAATGTGAGTTCATTGCTGTTCAGGGTAGGCACTGATTTGAGTTGTGGAGAATTTAACTGGCTGTTTCTCCAACCTTTAAGAACAAGGTTCTCTGAGCCAATGAGGAGCTGCCATTCTGTTTCCATAGCAATAAAAGAAACAAACCTTCACTGCTATCTTAAGGATAAACCTCTCATCAGGCCCAGTCAAAAAGTCTTTAAATGGAGGGTTGATTTTCTCCTGTAGTTTGGCTTTCACCCAATACCAAGAGACAAGTAGATTCTCTAGAAGTTCCTATTTGTGCCAGCTCAGCCTTTTTAAGAATCTCAACTGGATTCACTGAAGGTCTTCACTACATATACTGTGAGTTTCTGCTTTAGTGTCTTAACAGTTTTAAGTCTCGTTAAGACACTTGACTTTGAGAAGAAATCACACAAGAAAAACACATCTTTGAACTGTGTAAGGTAAGCTTTTTTGTTAAAGATTTATAAAATGTTTCCTTCTGATTACTTACACTAACCAGAGACCCTCTCTGGCAGGCTCTGTGGGCACACAAATAGTGAGTCTCGTGTAAATTATCAGGGAGAAATACAGAAAAGGAAGACAAAGTAGGAAAAATCATCCTTACACACACACACACACACACACACACACACACACACAGATTACCCCCGCCTCCCGCCCAAGAAAAGACTTCTCAATGGTTCAGTGAGAGGATACTGAAGTCAAGGGTTGAAATTTAACCGGTAAGCCCAGTTATTCAAATATTGTACCTCTATGCCCCTCTGTTAGTGGTCATTGCCCAAGACCTCCAATTGTGCTCTTTGTCACCTTGTCCTAATTACTCCCCTAGCACCTCAGACCACCTCAGGATTAGTGATTTCCAAGATCCCATTTTGTGGATATGGAAACTAAGACTCAGAAAAGTTAAGTTTTTGTACAGTCCTACTCCTAAGCAGAAGAGCCTCCATCAAAGTCAGACCCACCTGATTTCAAAGCCCAAGCAAAATATTAGTTAAGAATGTCCTGGGGGGAGGGGAATCATAATTCTAACATTTTTGGCCAAAATTCATTTTATAATATGTTTTCTTCTAACATTTGTCTTATAGATGCATACTTTCATATAATTGTGTCCAATGCATTCACATCGTTTTATATCTTTTATAAGACTTTATGTTTCTACACGTTGTGTTTTTTGTTTCTTTCTATGCTGGGGATCTTCTATATACTAGGCAAGTGCTCTACCACTGATACACCCCCAGTCCTCTCACAGATTTTAAATAATTATTTAAATCTTCGTGACTGGCAAAGTGCCAGTGGCTCACATCTGTAATCCTAGCTACTTAGGAGACTGACAGCTGTGGATCACAGTTCAAACCCAGCCTGGGCAAGAAAGCCTATGAGACTCTTATCTCCAATGAACAACCAAAAAGCTGAACATAGAGCTGTGGTTCAAGTAGTAGAATGTTAGCCTTGAGCAAATACTCAAGGACAGAATCAGAGTTCAAGCCAATGACCAGAACAGAAAGAATATCTTTGTAAATGATCATTTAAAATTGGTAGGACAAAGGGTGAACTAATTCAGCACTGATACTCACTAGATACTATATTGGAAATGAATTATGCAACTGGGGGAAAGAAGGGGATTGAGAGGGGAAAAACTGGGAGAAAATGAAGGGAGGAGGTGACACTGTTCAAAAATAGATCTACTCATTACCTGATTTATGTAACGGTAACCCCTCTGTACATCACCTTGACAATAAAAGTACGTAAAATCCACTGAGTGATACATGCATTTTACCTACATATTCTGATTTGGAACTCCAGTGCTATTGTCTAATATATTGTAATGACAGTTGCAATGTATTTTGACAGTTTTATCTGGGAATAATCTTTTCTCTGTGTTGAGTTAGTTCCTATGATTACAATCACCCAGGGTAGTAGTCAAGCAGCAAACAGTTATCAAACAACCCTTCAAGACAAATTGGACCTGTCAGGCTCAGTGTAGGACACAGAGAAGGTCAGGGTAGAGGCCTGGCCTTCAAGAACTATATAGTCCTGTTGGATAAGCAAGGCGCATCATAAAAAGTACAGTTGCTAGGAGCAGGCCTTCTATGACCTCTCACTTCCTGTCCCAAGAATATACACCTTCAGGGTCAGGGTTGGTGCCTTTCCTCTTTGAGGCCAAGCAGAAATGATGTTTTTTTTCTAACTGAACTCCTTCTAGATTTCTCACCTAGAACCCAGGCCCTTGTGACCTCACCTTCTCACCTGGTTGGCGCAGTCCCTCTGCTTCCCTGACTGTTCCTCCTTGACTCTGATGTGTGACATTTCTGACAGGGTCGCCAAGCACAGCAGAGCAAGGACAGTTATATATGGGTGGCCTTGTCACCTGATTTTTGGCTTTGGCAGTTACCCAGTCTCTTGGCCTCCTTTCTAGCCATGACCTTTATTCTACATGGCATTTTGGTCCCAGGTGTCTGATCCAGTCTGTCCCTACCCCCATCTCCACCTGCATACCCTTCCTTTCTCTCAAGGTCAGGTCTTCTGCCTTAGCACCACAGCTCACTCAGCAATCAGTTGACAGTCCTGCTGACCGTAAGCTTACCAAGGAACAAGGTATTTCTCCGGTGTCCATCTGAAGTGTAGCCAGTACTCACAGTGTGAGCTTGTATTTGTGCGGATGTGTCAGCATTTACAAGTATACAAGTTATCACCACAGATCCTCAGAGCACAGAGGTCTCATCTGGTCAGGAAAGTTAGTCTCCAGGTCCTGCTTGTCTCTAAGTCCTTAGACCACATGCCTAGTTCTTTAGCCATGGGTCATGTAATAGACAAAAAGGAATATTATTTCATTTTTTAGCTGACTCTTAAATGTATCCCAGTGTAATATTGAAGCCAGTCATTAAGAAGTTAAAATTAAGTCTGCTATCATTGTAATACTTCCATTGGGTATTGATTTTCTCATAACACATTTTGATGTTCATGTTTATTGTTTATGAAATATTCCACCTATATCACTTAAAAATCAAATGATGTTAAAAATAAGGAAACATCAGCTTGTGCCTCACCCTCCATACATGTAGTTTCTGACTTAAACTCATGTTTCATGCTTTTTGGACTTTTAATTTTGGTTTGAGGGGGGATTGGGTTTGTTTTGGGTCAGTGCTGGGGATAGAACACATCACCACACATGCTAAGCAAGTGCTGTCCCCATTTGTTTAAAACTTTTCAGTTTAAACCTCTTCTCTTGACTTTTTGGTATAGTAAAGGAGAATTTAACTCTTATTTATCCTTCCTCCATCCTCTCCCCTGTTCATCCCATGTAGTCACCACTCATTCTTTAGTTAGCTCAATATACACCATCTTGATCATCTATAATTACATTTACATTCTTATACAATTTTCAAACCTGAAGTCATTGCACATTTATTTATTTAGGTTTCTGTATCTCTTACTAATTTCCCCAACATGTTATGTTTCCTGCTTCTCTGTAACCATTTTCCACAAATGACTTAAAACACCACCAATCAACAATCTTATAGTACTGAAGATCAAAGCCCGAAACACATCTGAAATCAAGGTATGTTCCTTTTAGAGAGCAACAGAACTGTGTTCTTCTAGACATCCTTCTTTTTCTTTGCCCCTTCCAGTTTCTACAGGATGCCCAAATTCCTTGGCTTAGACCTCTCTCTCCATCACTCTTCTATTTTCTCTAACTCTAATAATCGAATTACAGCCGCAAATCCCCCTTTCTATGTAAGGTTAGACAGCTACGGGAATCAGCACAAAGACATGTTTGGGATTGGAAGAGAGGAAAGGTGACATTATCCACAGGTGCTCCACAGGTCTGTCAACTGCCTGTCAATGACATCAGGAAATCTACCAGTTCTGAGCCTTGAGTCTTTTGGAAACTATAAGGCTGGAATTGGCTTTCTTCCTTCTTCAGAGGCCATGGTGTGCTGTGGTCAAGGTCCTAGTTACTGTGCCAAAATTACATTGGCTCCTGTGTCATCTCCCATTTTCTTATACTTCTGAAATGAAAATTCCTAATTCTGTGTTTTGTTTCGTTTTATGGTGGGCTTGAATACAGAGTCTTGTGCTTGCGAGGCAGATGCTCTACCATTTCAACCATATCTCTAGTCTTTTCTGCCTTAGTTATATTTTAGGTAGGGTAGAACCTTATATATTTTTGCCAGGCGGGCTGGATGATAATCCATATAGGAAGGTATCACAATCACCCACCACGCCTGGCTTTGCTGGTTGAAATACGGTCTCACTAACTTTTTGCCTGAGCTGACTATGAACCACAATGTTCCTGATCTCTTCCTCCTGAGTTGTTAGGCTTTACAGGCATGAGTTACTGCACCTGACTGTATTTTCAATTATAGAGGTCTGGAAAAGAGAGGCATTAAACAATTGTATTCAAGTCTCTCTACTTATCTGATAGCTGTTATTCTTGTGATTGGGAGGTGGGGTTGTCTATGCAGAGTTTCCTGTCTATAATTAAGGTTGGTGCCCTGGAATGAGAAGGTAGGAGATTCACTTGCACCATAGTTTGAGAAACAACTGATTTTTCACTGAGTTCTGTGCGGGAAATGCTGGAAATTTCACTTCTGGGAGAGTTCCTGTAGACTGATGGAGGAACAGAGCTTAGGAACCAAGGAGATATGTTGGTCCCTGGCTCTGCAAGTTGCTACCTCTATGACCTCATCTGTAAATTAGATAACAATAATTGAACATTAATTATGAACACAGATCACAGAAAGAACTTGATTATAGAAATTTTTAAATTCCTTTCGAGGCAAGTTCAACGGATACATTCTGTAGTGGAGACCTTATACCATTTCAAGTTCCACCAGCCTTTTTTTGGGTCTTCACACAGTTCTTTCCAGTTTAACTCTTAAGTATTTTTGCTTTGATTTTAAGTGATTTAACTCTGCTGTTGTGTGTATTACAGCAAGAACCTCAAGAACATCCTGAATTAACAGCTAAGACTGCCCCTAACCTGTGCCATGAACCCCAACCCTCTCATCTACTGCACCTGCTGGGACCCATGGAACATAGGGCCACGGAAGCTAATCAAGACCCCTCAGCCACCAAACAAGCACTCTTCAGGAAGATCCAAGTAAGGGTTATGTGGGATGGGTGAGGGGTAGGGGGCTTTTATCTCATTTGTAGTCTGTTTTGCCTCACAAGCAGTAAGCTTTGTGGCCAAATTCCAAGTGCTCCAGAAAGCCTAGCTTTGTGTGGCTTTCCCTAGTGCCTTTGGGCTGCTGCTGGACTTGTAAGCCCTGGCTAAGATCAGGGTTGTTTTAAATAAGGAAGTCTTAGCACTGGTGCTACAGAGGAAGTGCAGCTTCCAATCAGCTTTGGTACCATGTGGCACCAGAGAGCCTTGGGACCTAGGAACTGAGTTGTGCTGCCACCCCAGAACTACCTGGCACAAATGGACAAACCTCAGGCCTGAGGTTTTCAAGAGCTTCAGGATCTCAGTTGTTCCAATTTGGTGTGGTCCCTGTGGGAAAGAACTTAGCTGGAATACTGAAAGAGCTTGTACACTTTTCACTTCCAGGCTAATTCCTCTTGTATCAACTTTGAAAGAACACAATTTCATCCCATCCCAACCAACAGGAAAACCTCTTACCCCCAAGTAAGTATTTGTAAGTCTACCAGTTAGGAAGTGGTTTTAGGCATGTAAATGATAGATCTCTCCCTTGATCTTCATTGCCCCGCCTATTTGAACTAACGTGTTGCCATGGATATCAGCAAATTGCTAGAGTCCACAGTGATTTTCTTACAATCTCAGGCCCTACCTGTAGGTGGTGTGGTCCCCTCATTCACAGCTCCCTGTCTGCTCTGTCCTCAACAGCTGCTTCCTGCCCTACACATAAGGAATGCTTCATCATAGGTTCAACTGGCCAGGGCAATCCTCCCACCTACCAATGGCAACAAATCTGCCTTGCCAATTACTTTCCTACGGCTAAGATTTTCTCCAAATTCCATCTGTGTGTCAGCCACAAATTAAAGCTTTTTATTCCCATTTGACAAACTTAGAAGAATTACTTGGTTCTAGATCTGTGCTTGAATCTTGGGTTTTATTTATTTATGCTTAGAAAATACTTATTGAGCACCTAATATTTGTCAGGCCTTGGGGAAATGACGATGAACTGTTCACCTAAAGTTCCCTGGAGCTTACTTTCTGGCCAGGTGGGAGATGACTGTAAACAAATTAATGTACTCTGAGTTGGCATAGAAAAGAGTTCAGAATAGGGAATTATTTTCTGCAAGTCCCTGTATAAAGGGGACAGCCAGAGCCATGATGATGGCTGGGAGAAGGCCTCCTGGAATAGGAACAGTCCTTGTGCTGTGTGTGTGCACCTTCTTCCAGGAAGAGACCAGGAATGAAGGGAGCTTGGGGAGGGTGATGGGATATGAACCCGGAGAGGATAAGGAGCTGGTGAATGGCCCCCAGAGATGTCCACATACAAAGAGTTGGGTGCGCTGATGGAATTAAGGTTGTGAAACATGGAGCATGAAGTGGAGAATGATGAGCCTATGTTTTCCAAGTAGGTCCAATAAGTGTAATTATGAAAGTCCTTCAGATGTAAAAGAGGAAGTCCAAGCACCAGGCAAGTTGTGATAGAAGCAGCAGAGACCAAGAGATTCAAAGCTTTTTCATGGAGAAAAAGGCCAACAGCAGCTTCTAGAAGTTGAGAAAATCAATGAAAAAGACATGTCCCAAGAACTTTTAGAGAAACACAGCCTTGCCCATGCCTTTAATTAGCCCAGAAAGACCTATTTTGGACTTGAGCCTCACCAGGGCCCTGTGTCAATGGATCCTCAACTATCCCATGTACCCCCTAAGAAGTTCAAGTGACTGGGACTCAGCTGATGGTGGCATTAGGATGTATCCTCTACAGTTTGGACTTCTGATGCATTGATTGATTTCTTTTGCAGAGGGAAAGCTCATTTAGGAAGGCAAGGGGAGAGCAGTAAAATACCTACTGTGAGTAAAACAGGGAAAAAGGTATGGGACCATTTCTCAAGCATATATTATAGGAAATTGTGGTCTTTCAATACACCTCATAGAATCTCCATGACAATCCTAGGAGACTTTAGGTGCTGTCAGTAGTGCACCTTACGGGTTAGTAGATGAGTCATGATCGACCCCAAACCAGGAATTTCATTGCAGTCTTGACTGGCTTGTACAGGATGAACAGTTTGTCCCCAGGACACCAGGTGGTGATAGCTAGCCCAGGCCAAGCCCCGATGCAGGATACCTTCTGCCATAAATAGGAAGCCATGAATCCTGGGTCAGGGGCTGTCAATGAAAGCAAGGGCAAGAAGGTGCTAGGGAAGAGAATGGGGATCAAAGGCAAAAGGCTCTTGATACCTGCCCTGGAGCACAGAACTCATCCCTGTGTTCTTTGTGGTCATACCTTACAGGTCTGGCATGGGCAGTCAGCCAGCTAAGTTTTTTTTTTTCTGGTTATCTCAAGTTTTTTTGTGTGTGAGGTTTTTAAAAAGAGGTAGCTGAGTAAAAACCACACCACACATGTGGTATTCAGGTAAGGGGTAGGTTTATTCATCGTTCCAGTTGGCACCAGGCCATGTTGGCCCTCCACGCGGCTGGGAAAGACCTGGGAAAGAGAGCGTCTGGGCCTGGGCTAGGCCTTATCTAGGGTATGGGTGGAAAAAGGTGTGGCCACATCAAATTCAGATGTGACCTCAGCAGATGCAGATGTGACCTCTTCCAGGTGTGCCAATTGCCTAGGTAACACAGGTACTGGGTGGAGACTTTGCTGCGAGGAGGGTGGAGTCTGCTCGCCATCCAGGAGCGAACCTTACATTTTTATTGTAAAGATACTGTACAGAGGGGCATACATTTAGGAAAATGAACTACCTGGTGGGTTATTATGGTTACTTTTTTTTTTTACCGTGTCCTGATTTTATCTATTTTCCTTTTTCCTATAAACAAGAATCATGCATTTCTTTAATGGTTTGGGGAAAAACCAATGTAGATATATAATTTCCCTGTAGGAAAGAGTATAGAGAGTCAAACTGATAACTCTCAATGAGAGACCAAGTACAAGATGCTCCAAGGTCTTATAGCACATGAGGATGGGGGTGGAGAGGGAAGTGACATATGTCCCTCACAGCTGTGTTCCCCATAGTACCAGCTGCTATGATCTTATCCTGGTTCATGTCACATGGTGGGCTTGCCAGAATTCTGACTTGGCATCTAAATAGGGTAGGGAGAAGTAATGAATACATGGTAGTCATTTCTTACATGTTCTTGTGTGGTTTTTTTCCCTCCCACAAAAGCTCTTTAAGAAAAAATTAGTTTGCCCTTTTTTTTTTTTTTTTTTTGGTCATGGGGCTTGAAATCTGAGTCTGGGCGCAGTCCCTCAGCTCTTCAGCTCAAGGCTAGCACTCTACCACTTGAGCCACAGCGTCACTTCTAGTTTTCTGGTGGTTTATTTTATTTTTATATATGTTTCTTATTGTAAAAATACTGTACAGAGGGGTTACAGTTACATGAGTACATTTCCTATCAAGCATTGTTACCACCTCCTTTGTTTTTCTCCTACGATCCCTTCTCTCCCTATCTCCCCAACACCTCCCTCTCCCCACCCCCGAAGTTGAAAAGTTCATTTTCAACATTGTGTCTTGTATATCTCTCTGGTGGTTTATAAGAGTCTCACAGACTTTCCTGCCTGGGCTGGCTTTGATCCTCAGATCTCAGCCTCCTGAGGAGCTAGGATTACAGGCGTGAGCCATCAGAGCCCAGTTAATTTTCCCCATTTTATGATTAAGAAACTGAGTGACAAAGTTGAGTCAAAGATTCAAACTCAGGCTTACCCACTGCTGAAACTAATATCCATAGTGCCTAGCCACCCCCTGGCTCTGACCATAAGGGATGATGAAGAATGGGTACAGGCTATGATATCAAAGGTTCAGTGATGGAGGGTGATTGGAAGAGGGTGCAGATGGAACTTGAGCTGTGGAATCTCATGTCATGGCTCTATTTTTAAGATGTGAATAAGGCAATAGTAGAGGATCTAAAGGAATCCCCATACCCCAAGTCTGCAATTTTATTTTGCCTTCCACCTCGGTGCTCAGGAAGTAATCAACGTGTCACCTGGCTATCAACTGGTTCGGAATCGTGAGCAGATTTCAGTCACCTTGGGGGATGAGATGTTCAATAGGAAAAAACATTTGGATTCTGGCCCCTTGGATAAAGTCGCAGTTTCCAGGTAATATCTTTAGAACAACATAGATCTCCTCAGAGATCTTAGCCTGGTCCAGCTTCAAGGATAAGTCCCTGAAGTCCACGCTCAGGCCATGGGGTCCCTACTATGAAGACACCACCCAGATGAAAACAGTTAGTGTGATTTCATATTAAGAGAACAGTTTCTCCTGAGGTGAAAACCAGGTGAAATAGCCCTAACATAGTCTGGATTTGATTGGCAAATTGAGCAAAATCAGAGTCTCTGGGAGGCTGGACTGCACATCTCTTTTTTCATTATCTATAGTTCAAAACTCCCATTCTGGGAGATGCAGTGTAGAAAGTTCTGGCCCATTCTATCCAGTGAGTACACAATTGTCCTATCTGTCACTGAAGATCTTCCCACTTGTAGTTATCCAGTGCCATACTCAAGATATGGCCATGCCTTTCACTTCTACCTCCTATGCCTGCTGTCCCTCTCATATTCAGGCATCTTCTCACCTGTAATGCAGAAAGCTCCCTGTGTTCTTCCTTCAGACGTCAGTCTGATAGAACTATTTTGTTTTAAATTTTTTTATTATCATTAAGTAGTTTTACAAAGAGATTTCAACCCAACATACCAGTTTGTAGGTACAATGTGTCTTGATTATTAAGAACAGCAAGGAGCCAGGTGCCAGTGGCTCACGCCTGTAATCCTAGCTACTCAGGAGGCTGAGATCTGAGGATCACAGTTCAAAGCCATCCCGGGCAGTAAACTCTGTGAGACTCTTATCTCCAATAAACCACTAGAAAACCAAAAGTGGCACTGTGGCTCAAGTGATAGAGCACTTGCCTTCAGCTGAAGCGCTGAGGGACAGCGCCCAAGCCCAGAGTTCAAGCCCCACGACTGACCAAAAAAAAAAAAAAAAGAACAGGAATAACAACACACACACACACATACACACACACACACACACGCACACACGCACGCACACACGCACGCACACACAGTCACTTATATCTATTCATCAGTAGAAAAGACACAACTTAATAGTTAGCACTGGATACATCTGGGAAGAGATTCAGACTGTGAGAATAACTGTGCTGTGGGGTTGCCCTGATTTGAGCTGACCCAGAGAAGCTAGACCCAAGTCCCTGCCTTTGCATCTTGTGAGGGATTCCCTCTGCAGGAAGAGAACCCTACAGTGAACTCTTGGGTTTATATAGGAAAGGTGTCACCAATTGAGCATAATAAATAATAATAATAATAGTCCATGTTTGTTTGGTTACCTGATAAAGCTGTGACTTTTGCTTCTACTACTCAAAATACAATGGTCCCTTGTCATTCGAGTTTCTCATGCCCGGGCATCATCTCCCCCTGTATCTTTTCTTACCTCACATCCTCTCAGTGCCTAATTAGCTGTGGAGGATGATTGGCCAAAGGATCAAAGCTTTTTGAATTGAAACCCTCCTCTCAGCCTCTCCATAAAAATGATTACCCTATCTACTTCAGCTTAATTACAGCTGAACATTCTACAGATATCATGGTGGCCCCAGACCCAGAAACACCAAAAACCATTGTAAGTAATGAAGACCATTCTAGTTTTCCCTACTACTGCACATTAAAGACCAGGACCTTGAGCTACATATACCCTCATCCTTTTTGGTTTGTTTGTTTGCCATTAGGCCTCATGCATGATAGGTAGGCATTGTACTGCTGAACCATGCCTACAGTCTTTTTTGCTCTGGCTATTTTTGAGAGTATTGGGGTTTGCCATGGCTGAACTGGACTATTTATTCTTCCTAATTAGCTAGGTGTATCACAATGCTTCATTTTGGGATTTTGTTTTGTTTTTTGTGGGTTTTTTTTGATGAGAGGATTTCTTGAACTTCATTATCTGGGCATTTTGAAACTGCCATCTTCCTGATCTCAGCCTTCCATGGGGCTGGGCTGACATCTTGGATAGCTAAATAACCCAGCTATTTGCCAAGATGGGGGCTCACAAACTTTTTGCCCAGGCTAGCCTAGAACCTCAGCCTTTCCAAGTTCAACCTCCCAGGTGCCTAGGATTACAAACACGATACCAGCACTTGGCTCTATTTTGTTTTTGAGACAGGGTCTTACCATTACCTTTGCTCAGAATAGCCTCAAATTCACCATCTGTCTGCCTCTGCCTCTTGAGTAAATGGGATTACAGGCAAGAATCACCACAGTGGCCTGAAAGCCACTCCTTTAAATCTCCTCTGCGTCCCATCGCTGTCTCACTGTGTGATTCACAGCCAGCATCCATCTTATTCCTCCAGTTTCTCTTTTTTTAGTCCTCTCTCATTTGAACTATCACCAACTCAAACTCTAACCAATGTCTGATATATGTCTATTTCTCTTCACTCAATAGGGCACCAAACCACCCTGCTCACTTTTAGCTAGCTTAGCCAAAAGGCCAGATCTGAGGTTCGACCAGCCTTCTGTGAAATACTTTATCCAAGACCACCCCTCCATCCCACCATCCCCTCCCATGGTGGTGGAACAGGTACAGAACATGTCCTGGATCTCACCAGACCAGACTCCAGTCCTCCCAGACACCTGACTGGTGCAACAGTAAGTGTTGTGATGATAGAATTGCTTGTCCTACAGGATTGAAATCATTTCTGACCTTGAGGAGCAGATCTCAGAGCTGACTACAATCATAGAACAAATGAACAGAGACCACTTAGCTGCTCAGAAGTTGGTGAGTAATCCTTAAAATAGCCAATACCATTACAGAGAGGATAGGAATTATATTCTCAGACTACCTATGTGCCAGGCAATATGCCAATCATTTGACTTTGTTGAACCCTGCTGCCCAGGAGAGAGGACTCTAGAGATTGGACCATGTATGTAAGCAGTAGCATTTCTCTGAGTCCATTTCCATCCATAACTGCAAGAACTCAGGCCTGACTCATTCAGTATGGGAAGCATCCAGCTGCCTCTCAGGTGCAGAATGGCACAGTGCCTTCCACACTAGGAGATGCTTGTCACTGCCCATCTGGCCTTAGTCAGAAGATGAATTTCAGAAGTTGTGAGGCACTAACGACACCAACAGACCGGTGCCTCCAGTGCTGCTCAAAAGCTTCCCGTACGCTGTGCACAGGTGGCTCACCCCTATAATCCTAGCTACTTAAGAAACTGAGATGTGAGGATCAAGCCAAGGCAGAAAAATCTCTGAGACTCATCTCTACTTAACCAGCAAAAAGCCTGAAGTGGAGGTGTAGCTCAAGTGGTAGGGTGCCAGCCTTTAGTTTAAAAAAAAAAGAAGAAGCAGCTAAGGGAGGATGTGAAGCACTTGGTTCAAGCCACAATACCAGCACATACACACAGCAAAAGCTTCTGGAAGCCTCCTGTGTCCACCATCTGTTCCTAATAAAACTACATAGGTCATTGCTATGCTTTGTGCTTCTTGGGATACACAAGTGACCCTTGTCCACCTTTAATTATCAGTGTCATCAGTGGCCCTTTTTCCCTAGCTCAAGCAGGTGTCCCTGATGGTATGGGATGAGCTGCTAGCCCAGAGCTGTGCTCAGAAACTTCCTCCCTTGTGAAAACTTCCTCACTTGGGGCGGGAAGGGCGGGGAGAGCTCTACCTCCAGCAGGTGACCTCTTACCCCTGGATTGGTCAGAACCAACATTATGATTCAGGCCAAGATCTCCCGCCCTCACTGCTGATTCGCTGTCTTATTTCCTTCTGTAGAAGGAAGAGTGAAATTTGAGCTCCACAGAAAGATGTTAGGCAGAATGTCATCTGACTCGTGAGCATAGGCCAGTAGAAGGCAACTTGAGAGAATATGCTCATGGAGGGACCCAAAACTGAGATTTTCAAAATACTCTGCTTGTAAACAGCACCCCAATTTGTGTTGTGGCCCTATGGCTAGGAGTAGTCCTGGCTGGCAAGGTGCCAGTCAATGGCTGAACCTGAGCCTCATTGTGCCAGGCAACCTCTGCCTTACTAATAGGAGAGAGACAAGATCTATGCTGCGTGGCTTTGAGGTATCCATTCCTCTTGAAATTTTGGCCAGGGGATCTGCTATGTTAGGATGATAGTACCCGAGAGAGAGAAATTCTTGTCTGCTACAAACCAACCATGCAAACCAAACAGCTTTAACCTCCTAGAAGGCAGAATCCGATTGCTAGACATTTTTATCTTACTCTTTCAGCCAAGCTCTTTGCTCAATAAATGACTGTTCGGTTGAATTATGTACCTGAATCCAAAGGTCAGGATCTTACAATAAAATGGCAGTCTACTACTCAGGAGACTGAAATATGAGGATCAAGGTTCAAAGCCAGCCCAGGTAGAAAAGTCCATGAAACTCTTATCTCCAGTTAAGCACCAAAACAATTCTAGCAGTTAAGCTGTGGCTCAAGTGGTATGAGAAAAAAAAAAGAGAGAGAGTGGACAAAAAGGCTCAGGGTCAGCACTCAGGCCCTGATTTCAAGCCCCAGTCCCAGGACTGGTACAGAAAAAAAAAAAAGAGACCCTCTACAAACAGTACTGTACGAGGTACTTTCCATGTATCAACTTTATGAACTGATTGGGAACAGGCATTTTTCTGGTTCCTTAGTACTAACTGCAGAATATATCTAGGACAGGTATGGGCAGACACACTCCTGGGATTGGGGAGGCTTTGCAGAAGATGCAGATCCTATTCCCAGCCCTGGGTAGTCAATGCTGCTTTCATTTCCAGCTTTCCACTGAGATGGATCGCCGCTGTGCTGAGCTGAAGCAGCACTTTGAGAACATGAGCAGGTATGTTTTTTCACACAAGTCCTGGGAGCTGAAGGTGCTAAGGCTCCTTTGCAGGACCCTAGATCCTGGAACTTTACTTGAGGCTATATAGAGTCAGATCTTGTCAGGGGATGGGGCAGAGATAATTGGGGCAGTCTTTGGGGGACAGAATGGTTTGATTTGCAGTCACTAAAATGAAGTGACTCAGTGGCTTTGTACTTCTGCTTTTGTATTTTATCATCCAGCTTTTTCATTTCAATGACAATCTTGTTGGCTGCTGAGAAGAGCCATATTTTTCTCTAGGAGATTTTTATGATAAATGACTGTTTTCCTTACTTTCGCCAATCTCTACTTTCCATGAGAATACAATAGAAAGAAGAGATGGGAGGAGAAAAGTGATGGCAAGTCAAGAGGAAATGACATGGAGGCTTATTCAGTGTGGGTGAGGCAAATCTCAAAATCCTCTGCCAGACTGCTTGCTGCACCAGGAGGAGCCTGTGTCCTGCAGAGAGACAGCATTCTTGGTTGAGTCATCCACTGTGATTCGTTGATTGGATGACTGTTGCTTTAGAGCAATGTGGAAAAGCAAAGCTTGCCACTCCCATGTTTGTTGCAGCACTATGCGCACTAGCAAGCTGTGGAGCCAACCTAAGTTCCACTAACAGATGAATGGAAGAATAAAATGCCATCAGACTTGAAAGAGAAGGGATTCTGCCATTTGTGCCAATATGGATGGAAAGGGGAAAATATTCTGCTAAGTGAAATAAGCTGGCACAGAAAGACAAATTGCACGTTTTCACTTATATTTGGAATCTGAAGTAATTGAACTCATAGGAAACAGAGAGGGAAGGTGATAACAGAGGCTTGGGAGGCAAGGAGGAGAGGTGCTAGTCAAGAGTACAAAATCTCAGGCAGGAAAAGTACATTTTTAAAAAGATCTTTGCAGGGCATGATGACTAGCTAATAATAGAATGCTGTTTGTCTTAAAATTACTTGTGAGCACATTTCAAGTGCTCTCATCACACACTAAAAATACATTTAAGATTATGAATCTGTTAACTTGCTTGATTTTACTTATTTTGTACTATATTGCTAAAGCATAACATCATCTGGTGCCTCATGTTTGGTTGCAATTCTAAATTATCATTTACAATGATGATGAAGAGGGAGCACCCCTAGTTGCATCGTAGCATTTTATATAAACATTTATTTCTTTATTTAATCATTTATAGGCTTCATTTTTTAAAATAGCTTTGTCAGGAAAGTACAGTTTCCATATATTCCCTGTGTCCCACACTTACAGCTTTCTATACCCACCAACATCCCCACAGTGGTACATCTGTTACAACTGACACATCATCATCACCCACCACCCCTAGTTTATGGTTCACTCCTAGGATTAAACATTCAAGGTTTGGAAATGTCAGAAGAGTTTTAGAAGTCCTTTGTGTTCTGCCTATTTATCCATCCCCATCCCATCTCAAACCATCCACCCCCAACCCTGGCAACCCTTGATCTTTTATTATCTTCACATGGCATCTTCCAGAATTTCATGTACTTAGAAGCAGAATGGCTTTTTTTTTTTTTACTTAGTAATGTCTGAAGTTTCCTTCCCCCTCTCTTTATGGCTTGATGACTCATATAGATTTCTGTTCCAGTACTCAATGTCAACAGCTGCTTGCTTGGGTTGGGAAATAACCTAAGAGCTAATCTAGCTTACAGTTTCCCAAATGAGCTGTAAGCAAACACTGTGCTTTTAGATGATGAGTATGTGGACCCTGACAAGTCCATTAAACAAAAGTAGGTGTAAGAAACGAGGGTCCTCTTACCTCTCTCTGGATGGAAGTCCAGAAGCTAGAGGAATTGACGACCTCACTCACAGTAGGACAAAGGAGAGGGGAGGGCACGGCAGTGGGATGGCTCAGCCCTTTTCACTGATGACAGTGGTCTTCTGGCTTCTGCAGGGAGCTCACAAACTCTCATAAAGTGGAGCTCGGTAAACTAGAGAACAACTACAAAGAAGCCTTGAAGGCAGAGAAGTCAGCTGCTCAGGAGAAACTAGGTACTGTTGGGATCTGGGAGAATGACTCTGGGAGGAAGGGTGAGCGCTCAATGAGGTCTAGGGCTGAGGAGCTTGCATGGCTGTGGGTGGGTGGTGTCCAGGTGTCTGAGGCTTCCTGGCTGAAGCTAAAGGGGGAAAAGCAGCTAGGCATGAGACTGAAAAGAAGGACTGTGTCTACCACTGTCCTTCCTTTCCCTTGAAGATCTGAAGAAGTCCCTTAATCTTCTTAGTTCCCACTTGGGAACTAAGGACAAAAATATCTGCTATCAATGTCATGAGAATATCAGTACAGAGGGTGAGGGCCAGATGGATGGAGGGACAAAGAGTAGGCGAATCCAGTCATAACATCCAATGTACTTCTGGAAAAGAGAACTAACTTGAAGAAAGGGGTGGAGCCAGGATAGATGGCAGTTAGAATAATGGGAGGGGTGACTTTGACCAAGATACTCTTGTACTCATAAACTGACATATTGACGTGAAACCCTTTTGTACAATTACTTAAAGTTAATTTTAATTTTTTAAATAAAAATTTAAAAGAATGTGAATACACTTTTAAAGTGTATGAAATGTTCTACAAATATAATACTACCAAGATTCAGCAAATTTCTTCCCTCATAAAAGGATAGTGTTTTATTAAATTCTCACTGACACACTGTATGGCCTTCAATGGATTATTTATATCTGCCATGAAATCTTATTGCTTATCGTGCCTTTGGGAAGATCAGAGTGTGTGCCCTTCAGAATTGTGAGTTTATAGACTAATCTCCAAAAAGAAATTCTGCAGCCTTCTTCCTTTATTTTAATTTTTGAACAATAGATATACTTTGCTAATATTCTACTTTCCTAAAAGCATGTATTGTTCTCCTAATCATTGTAAACTAGGAAATATTTATGTAAGAAACAGATGTAGATGTACACTGTAAGGTTTTGTTCCTCTTTTCCCCACAGATGTATATTACCTTTGGGGCTTTTGTTAAACTGTAGTTGAACAGACTTAAGTATGCATCAAAATCCCCTAGAAGCATTTTTGTTAATACATACCAGGTTCCTCTGCTAACTAATTTGGTAGGTTTAAAGTGGAGTTCAACATTTGAGGTTTAAATAAGTTTACAGGGTGATTTCTAGGGCTTCAAAAAGTTTCACCATCTAAATAAGAGTTTGGGGTAGGAGGATGTACAGGACAGCCCACGTTTAGATTTGAAAATGTGCATGTCAGAGGAGTAACATGACCTTGTTATTTTGTTGTTGTCTAGAGGAGATGGAAAAGGAATATAAGTATTTGAAGAACATGTTTCATATTTATCAGGTGAGCTTCAGAGGGACTTTGGTGGGCTATAAGAGTGAGTGAAAAAAAAAAAAGAATTCTTTGTCGGGCGCTGGTGGCTCACGCCTGTAATCCTAGCTACTCAGGAGGCTGAGATCTGAGGATCGCAGTTCAAAGCCAGCCCGGGCAGGAAAGACTGTGAGACTCCTATCTCCAATAAACCACTAGAAAACCGGAAGTGGCGCTGTAGCTCAAGTGGTAGAGCGCTCACCTTGAGCTGAAGAGCTGAGGGACAGCGCCCAGGCCCAAAGTTCAAGCCCCACAACCGACCAAAAAAAAAAAAAAAAAGAGTGAGTGAAGCAGGTCTCATTCCTGACTGGTAACACCACAATGAACCAGAAAATAATGTCTTTCAGCATCCCAGCACCTAAGTGGCTCTGACTATGCAGAGAGAAGCAGGAGCCCAGTGCCTTCCAAGCGTGACAATTCAGTCATCTAAGCCCCAGAGAAGCCTATTGAGAAATAGGTTTCTGGTGACAAAACTAATAGCTGTTTGTTGTTCTTAAAAAAAAAACTTTTAAAAAAAGAAATAACCAACAATAACAACAACAAAGTTTCACCAACCAAAAGCAATCTCTGATTTGTACTTCATTAAGACTAGTGTTGAGACAGTAGTTTTGTTGGTTTTTTTTTGTTTTTTGTTTTTTTTTTGCTTATGTGGTGCTGAGGAATCAAACCCAGGGCCTCAGGCATGCAAGGCAAGCGCTCTACCACTGAGCCACCTTCCCAGCCCCGAGACAGTAGTTTTTTATACCTCCTTTTCATTAAGCATATCAGAATCCCTTATCTCCTTTTGTAATGTCTAGCTATTATCTTAATATAAGTGTCCCTGGGCATATGATTATTCATGTACAGTTGGCCATTTGAATTGTTTTCAATGGCTTGATACAACAGCAACAAAAAAACACTACTTCAAGCCTGTTGGTTACAGTCCTTAACAATGGCTCTGGTGGCCTGGGACTTGGCAGATTTGAGCACTGAAAGCCCACACCAGCTATGGCTAGTCACAATGTTATGTTTTGCAGAGAGCACCCATTTTCTTCTCAGCAACCGTAACTTCCTTTTGTGGCTGAGATTAAATACACCTGTCAATGCCATGCCTGTTGACTGGCTCGGACTTTAAGAGAATGGAACCAAGGAGGAGAGGCCCAGGACCTTGATGCTGCTGAGGCATGGGATGGGGAGGGGAGGGGGGGAGATGGGGGAGAGATGTGGGCATCCCATGACAATAAAGTCCTTCCCTTCTGGGTTATAGCAGAGGATTCAGACCAGCTGAGTATCGGTGTGCAGCTGGAGCTGTTTGTGGCCATCTGGATGAGGGTCTTTCTTACAATTTGTACAATTAGAGGCCAAAATGAAAGAGTGTACAAAGTCTAACCAAGAAATTGGGCCAGTGAGTTCCAGGCCAGACTGGACTATAGAGCAAGAACATGTGTCAACAGACAACAAAAACTCCCAGTATTTTCTAAATGTTCAATTTAACTCCAGACATTTCCCATTGTTCTGCATGTCCTACTGAATGGGGAGCTCTATGACTCAGGAGTGGCTGACCTGTGAGATGGAGAGGCGAAGCCTAGCTTCAGAGGGGGCCAGGCTCCATCTCTGCAAATGTTGTGCATACTTCTCCCAGCTCTCTGCAGGTTTAGGTTGGGGTTTTCTTCTCATGTACCATCCATGAAGGGACGCTCAGAGAGGGCCAGGCGAAGAGGAACAGCACAGGATATCCTGCTATGCTAGCAAGGGTCTCCAGCTATGGATTTACAGCCTCTACAGGTCTCCTACTTTAGAACGCTCTTCTTCATGGTACCTTTATGCCTTCAGGATAGCATTTATGATGAAATGGAAGATAGGTGGTCCAAGCGGAAGGCAGAATGGGAGAAGGATGAGAAGTTAGAACGAGAAAAGATTCTACTACAGCAAAGTGAGTGTTACAGAAACTTCTGGATTTTTTTTCTTCCAAGGGTATCAAAACAGCTGCTGTTAAACTTAGTCTTGACTTTAAGGAGGTGGACTTCGATTTACCAAGGGTATGGATCAAAACAGCTGCTGTTAAACTTTAAGGAGGTGGACTTTGATTTACCAAGGGGGTGGGAGCTACATGCTAAACTCTTAAATGGAGAGATGGAAAGGTGCCTAAAAGAGACTCCTGAACTAAGGGGTCTATGCCTGCACCTTCAAAAACACTGATTTCCATGTTTGACCATCATGGTCAGGAAGTATTGGGACCTCTAAAGGAAAAGTAACTTGATACCTAAATACAGGTGACCCAATGTTCCAGTAGTTTCTGAATTCGAATATGAAATATTCACTTGTGTAGATGGGGAGACAGCAGTGTTGATTACACTGAGAACCTCTTACCATCCCCCCCCAACCAGGTTCCCCAAGGGAGCCATGTTTGATAATTATTTTTAATACTTCCAACATTCGTAATCCAGAACTCTATAGGTATACCACCCACCATTCAGTGAGCTTTTACATGAATGGCAAAATGGAGGAAGGAATTTATGGGACTGTTTCCAGACCTAAGCTGAGGTCCCTTATACATTTAGTTGGTTAAAACCAAATTACTGGCTTACATGCAGAATGTCTCTGAGAAAGTCATCTCACATGCTAGTGGGGACTCTGGCCCCTGCAGGACAGCATGAAAACCCTGGAGTTGAAGCTGGGAATGGGACAAAAGCCTCCTCTCTGTGGTTTTGTCTAGTACTCCACTCACCTAGAAGCCCAGACACCAGAACCCAGGTCATCTTTCAACCTTCTAGCTATTCATGCAGTACCCCCTATGTCACAAGAGTCTAGGCCTTCATGTAACCACCATTTGTGAAACATCACAAGTTAGCTGCTTATTATGCAGCTCCTTCTAGAGTAACCCTGTGAGCCCTAAGGCTCCCTACTCATCCTCCCAAACTCTGACACCGAATTGTTTGTCCTTGCCTTTTTCTTATTGTTTGGTATTGGAGTTCTGCAGACAGGTTGCTCTACCCATGGGAACAGTATAAATCTACTTCTGCCCCAAGGCTAAGCACAGAATGGATGGGTCAGGCCCATCAAGAGCTTTCTTTAAAGATTAAACTATCTAAGAAAACACTGGTTACTTCAGCAGGAGAATGAACATAATAATAAGCAGCAGATTTTGTATAAAGAACCAGAGATGTTGAAAGTCACAGCTAATATGACTGAGGACAAGCCCCATGCTCACTCACCCTTAAACAACCCAGGTAGCCTCAGAGCCTGAACTCTACGATGAAAAGGCTCCAAGTTTGACTCAGTCTGGAAATACTTTTATCTTCAGATATTTTTTCTGCACTTGCTTTTTCCACATTCATATATAGGTGTGGTTTTTTTCTTCCGTCCACAGAACATAGGATGGCAAAAAGGTTTGAGTTAGAGTCAGAAGAAGAAAAGAAGAAAATAAACAAGTCTTACAGTGATATCTTTGAGAACTTCGTTCGAGAAAAGGAGGTAACTCAACCAAACTCATCAATGATTCAATATGTAGTTCAGGCAGCAGAGCTGAGTTTCCAGACTGGCTCTCATAATTGGCTGATCTTTTTTTGTCTTAATGGACATTCTCCTCTTTGCCCAGATTTCCTGGAAATACATGCAAATAGAACAGTAGTCTTGCTGGCCTTTATAGCTAGATAGTTTTACTAAGGATAACAAATGAGGATGAAAATTGTACTTAACAGGAAATAACAGAATGCTAACCATGTGAAAACTCAAGTTCCTTGCTTTTCTAAAATCACATCTCTGATTCCTTCTCATCCAATTCTGAAGCTGAAGAGACACGTATTGGTACAAACTAAATCAAGCAAAGTTGGTCTTGCACAGCATTTAGTGAATGAGAGTAGTTACCTCAAAATAGGTGAGTGTTAAACAATTGCTAACCAATCCGCCATTACTGAGACTCATGAAGAGAGGAAGAGGTGAGGGGTTGAATGCGGTCATAATATTTGATGCATACCTATGAAACTAGGAAAATTTAGGGGAGAGGTTGGGTGAATAGGGAAGAATGACAAAAGAGGTGACACTGATCAAGATGCATTATATTTATAAACTCATTTGTTGAGTGGTAACCCCTTCGTTAAACTCCTTAAAGATAATAAAAATGTAATTTTTTAAAAAAGAATGTAGGAATTCTACAAAAACACACAGACATTTATTAAGTAAATATGAATTAGCAAGTAGAATTCAAACACTTTACACCCCCAGATAGATCTCTGGCTTTGGGGTACACCAAAGATTTGCTTTACCAACAGTAGGTGTGTGGCATTACAGAGGCCACTGTGGTCTGTAGCAGGCAACCAGACCCCCTAAGCAGAGCAGAGAACCATCCTGGGAGCAATTGTTAGGTGCCATCCCTAAGTGCGCATGCTAGACTCTGTTAGATATATTTGTTCCCTTCTTGTAGAAAATATACTTTTTACAATACTTTGGCTTTACAATATTTTAAATATTTTATTATCTATCCATTTCTAGTAATGGTAAAATAAAAAAAAAACCACTGGTTTTACCAATAGCCCATTTCTTGTATTAGTATGCTTACTGAGCAAAAGGATGCGAGTTGGGTCATGCTCTGTTGTGCATGGAGTGCTTCTTGGTCTGTAGGCCTCATTCTCTTAATAAAAAATGGTAGTTCATCTGTATATTGTGGGGGAGGGTTGGATCTGCTTGCAAAGTCTCCTTCCTCCTTCCCGTTGCTTCTCCAGTATCACTGACTGTAAATGGGGTAAATGGGGTTCTCTCTCTCTCTCTCACTCTCTCTCTCTCACTCATACACACACACACACACACACACACACACACACACACACATTACACATTGAGGTATAATTTTTACTTAGCAAGATGCTCAAACCTAAACTTGCCTTGACGAATGTATATACCCATGTAGCCAACTCAAGATCTAGACCATTTCATAAAGCCAGAAAGAAGTCTTGTGCTCTTCTCTCCAAAACCTGCCCCCAGACAACCACTTGTAACTTGTAGAATTCTAGGCCAACTCCAGCAATTTCACATGTCAGGTCCAACCACTCACTCCAGTACACTAATAAACATGCTTCTACTAGCATTTTGTTGACATATGCTTTTCTTTCTCTTGGATATATGCCTAGTGGTACCATGACTGGGAGCTAGAACAAGTGTAGATTTAATTGATAACAAATTGTTATTTTCCACAGTACTCACATAATTTTATTCTTGAATCTTAAGTATGAGAATCCTGGTTGCCTCACATTTTTCACAACAATTAATATTTCCAGTCTTGTGGTCAATGCAATCATCTTGATTTTAATTTCCCTGATGACTAATTATGCTGGACAGTTTTCCATGTATTATTGGACCATTGGTCTATCGTCTGTTGTAATATGTTTGTTGAAGTCTTTTGCTATTTGAGAAATACTAGGCCTATCTTTTTTTTTTTTTTGGTCAGTCATGGGGCCTGAACTCTGGGCCTAGGCGCTGTCCCTCAGCTCTTCAGCTCAAGGCTAGTGCTCTACCACTTGAGCCACAGTGCCACTTCCAGCTTTTTCTGCCTATGTAGTGCTGAGTAATCAAACCCAGGGACTCATGCATGCAAGGCAAGCGCTCTACCACTGAGCCACCTTCCCAACCCCATAGGCCTACCTTTGTATTGTTGCATTTCAGTGCTCTATACATAGAGTACATAAATTTCTTCTCAGCTACTCCCCACTTGCAGCTTTTTTCTTTTGTTAAGCCTTTTCATTTTGGTAAGGGTGTCTTTTAATGACCAACAGTTTTTCATTTTGGTAAATGGCAAATTATCAGTCTTTTCTTTGTGTGTTTAAAAGCTTTTTGTGTCTTCTCTACAAAATCTTTGCCTATTAAAAAGCCATGAAGATACTTTAGTTTTAGGAATCTTTCAATCTTAGTACTTATAATTCAGTGATATATTTTTTCCCATATGAATAGCCAGTTCTTTTAGTACCATTGTGCGTGTGCCAGTACTGGGGCTTGAACTCAAAGCTATTCCTTAGCTTTTTCACTTAACGCTGGCACTCTGCCCCTAGAGTTACCTCTCCACTTCCAGCTGTTTGAGGATTAGTTCAAGATAACAATCTCATGGGTTTTTCTACCCAGATTGGTTTCAGATCTCAGCCTATTCTCAGTAGCTAGGGTTATAGATGTGAGCCACCAAAACCTGGCTTTTGAGCACCACTTTTTGGGGAGAAAAAAGTCTATCCCCATTGAACTGTCTTAACATCTTTGTGAGCAAAAGATCAGGCTCTCCATTCTGTTCTACCTGAGTGTTATCTATACACGAGACAATAACACATTGTCTTAGATATGTAGTTTTAAAACCAGGTATTAAAGATCATCTAACTGGGGCTGGGAAGGTGGCTCAGTGGTAGAGTGCTTGCCTTACATGCATGAGGCCCTGGGTTCGATTCCTCAGCACCACATAAGCAAAAAGAAAAAAGCCAGAAGTGGCGCTGTGTCTCAAGTGATAGAGTGCTAGCCTTGAGCTGAAGAGCTGAGGGACAGCGCCCAGGCCCAGAGTTCAGGCCCCACGACTGGGCCCCCCCCCAAAAAAAGATCATCTAACTTTACTATTATTTTTCAAGATTATTTAGGCCTTGGTACATCTTTTGCATTTCTATGTATATTTTAGGGCTACATTGTCAAGCCAGATGTGTTACCCATATGTAATCCCAGCACTTGGGAGACTGAGACAAGAGAATTAAAAATTCAAGACTGATCTGTGTTACATAGTGATACCAAAGAAATGAAGAAGAGAGAAAAAAAAAGAAAGAGAGGAGAGGAGGGAGGGAAGAAAAGGAAAGAAAGGAGAAAGAAAAAGCTACTTTGTCAATTGAATTAGCTAGATAAAAAAAACACTTTTGATTGGGATTGTAGTGAAAATAAAGGTCAGTCTTTTTAGAATTGAAGTCTTTCTTTTTACTTTTTTGTGGTGCTGGGGTTGAACCCATGGCCATGAGCATGCTAAGCAAGTGCTCTACCACTGAGCTATTTTTCCATCCTCAGAACTGTATCCTTAAGAATGCTGAATCTGTATACTGACTTAAGGAAAGCTTCTTAAGGAAGTTTAATTTCTCTTTTTTGAAGGGAGGGGAGTTCCAGTTGTGAGGCCTGAACTCTGGGCCTAGGCGTTGTCCCTCAGCTCTTCAGCTCAAGGCTAGCGCTCTACCACTTGAGCCACAGCGCCACTTCTGGCTATTTTTTTCTACTTATGTGGTGCTGGGGAATCGAACCCAGGGCCTCAGGCATGCAAGGCAAGTGCTCTACCACTGAGCCACCTTCCCAGCCCCCCACTTCATTACTTTTTGACTGGTCATTTGCCAACTGGTCTCTGTGGGTTATACACATCTAATGCACCTGTGAGGATTTTTCACCCAAAGGATATATGTGGATGCCATTAATCTGCTAAATAGATCATACGTGTGCCTTTCAAAATAAATTACATGATGCTGACACTGTTTTGGCATTATATAAGTTGACTTCAAATTTAACAAATTGGATTTAATTGTTATCTGTTCCCTTTCACTTTTTGTTTTTGCTAGTCCTGGGGTTCAAACTCAGGGCCTGAGGACTGCTCCTAAGCTTTTTTGCTCAAGCCTGACACTCTACCATTTGGCCACAGCACTACTTCTGTTTTTTTTTTTCTTTTTATGTGGTATGGAGGAATTGAACGCAGGGCTTCATGCTTGCTAGGCAAGCATTCTACCACTAAGCCACATTCTAAGCCCCATCTGATCCCTTTTAAGTAGAGCTACACTGTTGTAGCTGACTTCTGTACATTGACTTCTGTATTGGGGGGCTACAATGCAGCAAATTGATCTGTCTTGATTCCTATGGTAACTAAAGTTTTGCTATAGTGGACTTGTGCATATAACACATATGCTATAGTGTAGTATATTTCAGTCAGTGTTAGATGATGCTACGTAGTAGTTGCATTTCAAGAAGGTTAATATTTTCAATAGGAAGTAATATGTGAAATTTTAGCACATTAAAATCATATTTATAATGTAATAAATACTTGGCCAAATTGGCCTTATTAAATATATGATTTAGAACCACTGTGTAATATGTATCATTTTCTCTAAATGCTAAAATTAAAAAAAACACCTTTGTATTGTTTAGGAAAATATCATTACTGCTACTACTGTCAGAAAGAATGAAAGAATGCAGACTAGAAAATATCAGTTTTGTTTAGTGAATCTAGTGAACTACTTGTGGGAGCTAGGTGTACTGTTTTCTGTGTTTTATTTTGCTTAATTTAGAGAGAATTGAGTATATATCATTCAGGCTAGAAGAGATGTAACTTTGGTATTTAATGAAGGACCTATACATATTCTCTGCAATATACAGGCATGAGCCACTGGCACCTGGCTTAAGGGGTCTTTTTGAAATAATTGGAAAACACAGAACACACATAAAGCTACATGGTGATATTGCTTAAAATTAGCTTATATGTATATTTTGTGTCTTTTCTGTTCCAATTTAACTCTTTCCTTACTTTATTGCAAAAAAGTACTTGCATGTAAAAAAAAGAAAGTATAATTTCTTTTTGTATTTGTCAACATATAAGGCTAAATACAATATTTTCATTATTGAATTTCAAAATGTCATAATTCAATAATATGTGTGTCATTATACTCATGTCCTTGGTGAATATTATGTTCCTGAGTCCTCTACTGGCTTTCTTAATTCTCTCTCTCTTTTTTCTTTTGTCAGTTGTGAGGCTTGAATTCTGGGCCTGGGCGCTGTCCCTCAGCTCTTCAGCTCAAGGCCAGCGCTCTACCACTTGAGCCACAACACCACTTTTGGTTTTCTGGTGGTTTATTAGAGATAAAGTCTCGTGTACTTTTCTGCCTGGGCTGGCTTTGAACTGTGATCCTCGGATCTCAACCTCCTGAGTAGCTAGAATTACAGGCATGAACCATCAATGCCTGGCTGGCTTTCTTAATTCTTTGAGAGAAGTTCTAGAACTTACCTTTTCCAAATGAAATTGTTTTTAGGAGCTCATGAAGCAGCATGAAAGGGACACCTTGGAATTACAAGAGCTGAAAAAGACCAACGAGGTAAATTTTTCCATTCTTTTCTATAGCATTGGTATCTTACAAACACATCAGAAAAAGTGTAGTCTGTGATAGTTTTTCCAAACCAATAAAAGTGGATTATCTAACCTTGGGAATGGTGGCTCACACCTATAATCCTAACTACCTAGGAGGTTGAGATCTGAGGATCACCATTCAAAGCCAGCCAGGCAAGGAAATTCATGAGATTTTTATCTCCAATTAATTACCAAAAAGCTAGAAATGACACTGTGGCTCAAATTGATAAAGTGCTAGTCTTAAGCAAAAACCTCAGGGACAGTGTCCAGGCCCTGAGTTCAAGCCACGGGGGACACACACACACACACACACACACACACACACACACAGGACTATCTAAAGCTAAGTTCGCTGAATTCAATCAGGCATAAATTATTCTGGAACTTTCTGTAAAACAAGAACAATGGTGCCTTTTTTAGGAATATGTAACAATGCCAGCAATGTTCTGTCAGTGTTGAACAACTTCCATTTCTAGTAAGGCTTAAACCACAGAAGGACCTTGAATTATAAAATGTCATATATATCCATAAGATTCCTGAAACTTCTAAACCTCCTCAGGAAATGCTTTCTCCAACCTTCTCCTTGAAACTCTGGGGTCACTACACACATATTATTTAGCTTTGACAAGACAGCCTCTTGTACTGGGACACACTGGGGCGCTTCCTAGAGCATCTGAGAAGCTGTTCAGACCCACCAAATGCCCTGTGGTTCCTTCTTCACTGAGAATTTAATTTGAATCCAGAATGAGGAAAAGATTCATCATTATACAGACATTATAAAGGAATGATCCCTTGGAGACCAGGTGGGGGTCAGTATTACTGAGTGCAAACACACATTGTAAGGAGATAGCTTCAGAGTCAGGTAGACCTAGCATATTGTAGTAACTGTGCTAATGAGTTTCTCCACTCTGTCTGTCCTTTGTGTCATTTCTGAGTCATTGTTATTCACTGATTTGTCTCAGTTGGGACCATATTGTTTTATTTGCATGTTTGGTTGAACTGGACTGCGTGAAAAGTTATGAGGCCCCTCAGAAGAGGATCCCCCAGTACTGCCTTCCAGACAGACTATACTTCCTGTCCCAAGCCCCTACGCAAACTCAATTCTAAGTGTCCTATAGCATGTGAGTCTGGGACAGACTATTGGAACGAGGATTCTCAACTACTGGCCCCAAGCCACCTTTGTTGTTCTTTTTTGCTGCTCCTTACATAACATAATCTTCTCATTATATTACCAACTTTGCTCATGTTTTTCTCTTAGGTTGAAATTCCATTTTTACCCTCTCTATGCATTTTGAGATTCAGAAATACCTGAAATACCAACTCAAAATGCAATTGCATATACAGACCTACCTCAGCAGGACAAATGGATCTTTCCTCTGAAGAAATCGTATTGTGCTTATGGATATAGCTCTTTCTCTCCATTTATTATCTGACTAGTAACTCATAACCAGCATCTGTAGCTATTATCTGTGAAGTGCTGAAGGAACCGAAAAATCATCTAGACACTGTCTCAGATGTCAGTCAGTCCCATTGACCTTCTCAATGTAATCAGACCTCCAGAGCTTCCCACACTCAGTGTCCATCCTCTCTGACGTATGAACTGGAGAAGTACCATCACAGGCTGCAATTGCCTTGTGCAAAGTACTTTGCAAGGTTATTTAGCATCCTTTTGCTTATTCATTCCAACGATTAATTACTTCTTGCTGAAGCCCTGTGATGTGCCAGGCACTCTTCTAAGATAGGGAATTAGCAGTAAAGAAAACTGGCAAAAGCCTGCCTTCCTTGAATGCATCTGCTTAGATCATCATAAATCTGTATAGACAGTAAAACAGGGAAAGAAAACATAGGGAAGGAAGCTAAGTGTTTAATAGACTTTTTCCCACTCCCCATCCAGTCAATCAACCAACTCCCTAAAATGTATCCCAGTTCATCCACTCCTCTCCAGGTCTGCTCCCTGCTTTCCTTAGTCCAGTGATCTTTACCTGCACCACAGCAGCATTCTCATCCTTGTTCCCCTTCTCCTCTCCTTCCACCCAAAATACATGATGCACAGAACAGTGAGATAAATGCAAGCAGTGAGGGCCATGCAAAGTGAAAACCTCTGGATGGTTTCCCATATTGTCAGATTGCCACATCTTCCCAGGGATAAACTGGCCCCTCTGCGACCCCTTGCCTGGGCCCACTCTCCTGTTGCTTTCTAAGGACTTGTACACAGGCTCTGTTCATTCTTCAGTAGTCTTCTGTTTAACTGGTAGGCCTGTAGAGCAGTTATAGTTTTATAGGAAAATTAGAGTAAAAAGTACAAAGAATTCACTTTATTCCTCCATCTCAGTCACCATAATTTCTCCCTATTAATAACATGTTAAGGTGATAGACTAATTACAATTGACCAGCAGTACTGATACATTATTAATTGAAGTCCATAGTTTATCCAAGGGTTCGCTCTTGGTGCTATACATTTTGTGAGTTTTGCCTAATATATCATGTCATATGTCCATCAGCTAGTCTGTCAGCAGAATCGTCTCACTTGTCTAAGGATGCCCTCTGACCCACCAGTTTGTCCCTCCTTTCCACTCCCAACTTTTGAAGCCATTAATCATGTTAGATTCTAGAGCATCACAAAGTAGGAATCTGTCAATTGTGTTTAACAGAGACTGGTGACTAGATGGTTGTTGGCCCCTGGAATCCTCCAGTGAGCTCTGGTGAGGGCAAGCCTTACAGCAGCAACAGTGAGGATGAAGGTCAGGGTGCAGAAGAAGGAGACAGAGAGAGGGTGGAATTCCTGGGTTGGCTGTGAGTGGTGGAAGAGAACAAGTATCTGAAGTTGGTGTTTTGCACTCTAGTCCAAGTGCCTTGAGCAGAGAATAAATAGGGAGCTATTGGCATGCTATCCTGGAATAATTTCTTCTTGTACAGACCATAGAGGAAGAGTTGCATGCACAAGCTCTTGTTTTGGAATCACTTAACACAAGCCTTTACCAAACCCAGATGGAACTCCAGAAAGAGGTGAGTCCTGGCTAGATGGTGGCTAGGGAGGAATCCAAGTCTTTGTGCTGTTTTCCCTATAGCACGGCCCCCAAAAGGCTCTGAGGATGACAACTATTAAAATGTATCTCTTTCAGAAAGCTACAGTGGGAAATATGGAGAAAATACTCCTGACTAAGCTTGCTGACGCTGAAGAAAAGTATAAGTACACAATACAGAACTTGATTGAAGAAAATACTAAATTAAGGTATGTCTATTGCTACCCTACCCTTGGGAGCAGTGGGGGAGGGCACTTGAAAAGGGAATAAAGTTAAGAAAGTAAGCCAAAGCTGGGTACTGGTGGCTCACACCTGTAATCCTAGCTACTCACGAATCTGAGATCTGAAGATGGTGGTTTGAAGCTAGCTTGGGCATGAAAGTCCATGAGTCTCTTTATCTCCAATTAATTACCAAAAAAGCAGAAGTGGAGCTGTGCCTCAAGTGATAGAACACTAGCCTTGAGCAAAAAAGCTCAGGGACCCTGATCCCTGAGTTGAAACCCCAGGACTGGCAAAAAAAAAAGAAAAAAGAAAGAAAAAGAAAATAGAAGGGAAGAGATGGGAAGGGAAGGAAAGGAAAGAGAGATAAAGAGGCATGGAAGGAGAGAAAGATGGGAGGAAGGGAAGGAGGGAAGGAGGGAAGGGAAGAGGAGGAAGGAAAGAAGGGAGGGAGGGAGGGAGGGAAGGAAGGAAGGAGGGAAGGAAGGAAAGAGGGAAGGAGGGAGGGAGGGA
>NW_012267217.1:38177876-38211560 GCF_000151885.1 Dipodomys ordii | reverse complement strand
TACTAGATATTGCAAATAAGGGAAACCATGGGAACTATGTTTCTTTGGGCCTGGCTTACTTCACTTAATATAATTTTTTCCAAGTTTTTCCATTTTGTTTTAAGATTCTTAATGCCTAAAGAATGAGTTGTTACAGAAAGAAAAGGCGTATATAATTCTATGAAAAGAAAACAGCATGACTAATAAAAACACAAACTCTTGGGGCTGATACAGAAGTATATATGTTATAAACACTCTCATAAAGAAAAAAAGTATATATAAATGCACAGCGGGTTGAGTTTGGTGACAGAAATAATTCATAAAGCAACTTGATTTCTCTCTTTTTGTGCTGGGACTGGGGGTTAAACCCCAGTGGGCACTGTCCCTGAGCTTCTTTTGCCCAGGGCTAGCACTCTACCACTTTGGTTAACTGGAGATAAGAGGACCACAGCCTTTCCTGCGCCAGCTGGTTTGGAACTGAGATCTTCAGGTCAAGTATCTACTATTACATACATGAGCAACTGGTGCCCAGTTATGGCCTAATAACTTTTTTAAAAAAGTCTTTTAAGGGGGATGGGAATATGGACTAGTGGTAGAGTACTTGCCTATATCATGCATGAAGCCCTGGGTTCGATTCCTCAATATCACATATATAGTATATGAGACTAACTAAACAGTATGAGACTAACTACCAGAAAACCAGAAGTGGCACTGTGACACAAATGATATAGCACTAGCCTTGAGCAAAAGAAGCTCAGGGACAGTGTTCAGGCCCTGAGTTCAAGCCCCAGGATTGGCAAAAAAATCTTTTAAAAACTTTATTAAAGATTAATTGAAATACACTAAACCATGAATACTTGAATATCACATTTGGTCAGTTTTGATATAGTACACACATGTGAAACCATCATTGTAATCAAGACAGTAGTTTCCAATACTACCAAAGTTTCCTGTTTTACTTTGTAATTTAACCTTTTTTTTCCAACCTGTCCTCAAGCAAGGGACATTATAGATTCAGTTGGCTTTCCTAGAATTTTAAGAAAATGGAATCATATAGTGTGCTCTCTCTCTCTCTCTCTCTCTCTCTCTCTCTCTGTGTGTGTGTGTGTGTGTGTGTGTGATGACTTTAAAGTTTATTCACATTCTGGGACATATCAAGTTTGTTCTTCGTTATTGCTGAGTAGCATTATATAGACAAATCACAATTTGTTACTTTACATGCTATTTTTTAAAACAGTAGAGTCTTAAGCTCCAATATGATCATGTAGTCTACGAACATTGAGAAGTAATTAGTGAGCATTCTAAATAGGCTATTTATGAAGTTCAGAAGCACTAGTCTAAAATGTAAGCACTATGAGAATATTGACATTCTGAGATATCACTGAAGGTAATTTTTTTGTTTCAGTCCATATTTAGAGCTACTCAGAAAAACCTTCCTTCCTTCCTTCCTTCCTACTGCCCTCCCTCCCCCTCTCTGCTTTCTTTCTTCCTTCTTTCCTTCCTTCCCTTTCTTCCTTCCTTTCCCTTCCTTCCTTCTTTCTTTCTTTCTCTTTCTTCTTTCTTTCTTTCTTTTTGTTGGTCATGGGGCTTGAACTCTGGGCCTTGGCACTCTCAATGAGCTTTTGTGCTCAAGGCTAGTGCTATATCACTTTGTGCCACATTACCACTTCTGGTTTTCTGGTAGTTAGTCTCATGGACTTTGAGCTGGCTTTGAACTGTGATCCTCAGATCTCAGGCTCCTGGGGAGGTAGGATTACAGGTATGAGCCACCAGCACCTGCTTCAATCTTTATTTAAAAAATAGATTTAATCTTTCACTCAGGAAGTGGGGAATGCCAGTTCTTGTGGCTGTTTCCATTGTCTGCCTATCAAGTTATACATCATCAAAAGTACAAACAGCCGGGTGCTGGTGGCTCATACCTGTAATCCTGGCTACTCAGGAGGCTGAGATCTGAGGATTGGTTCAAAGCCAACCAGGGAAGGAAAGTCTGTGAGATTCTTATCTCCAATTAACCACCAGAAAAACCAGAAGTGGCTCAAGTGTTGTGGCACAAGTGGTAGAGCGCTTACCCTGAGCTGAAGAGCTGAGAGACAGAGCCCAGGCCCAGAGTTCAAGCCCCATGAACAACAACAACAACAAAAAGTACAAACAAAATAATATCATATGTATATGTTTAATAATGCTGGTGTTGCAAAATCAAATCAAAGATTTTACATTCAGTTCAATAAAATAAAGGGTTCTTTTCTAATTTCCCTTCCCATAATCCCCCCAAAAAGTACAAAACAGTACAGTAACAGTTATTAATTAATAAATAAAGTGTTGAGGTGACATTAATTAGGAGGGAAAAAGAGTTTTTTCCTTAGTGTGAAAATAGGCTGAGGCATCTGTTTCCCCATGTTCTTCCAATCAATTTTCTCGCTTACTTCATAATTCACTTTGGTCAGGATAGTAAGGATATCATCACCTCTGAAAAACATAGAGGAAAATCATGATTGTCCCTGGATTGACCCAGTCATCTGCAGTGCCCAGCAGGAGTTCTACTATTCTTTCTCCAAAACATCAGAATCTGAACCCATAAGTTGCTAAACCAAGATCTACTCCAGCTTTTCAGCTTTCAGTGCTTACCAGAAACTTTAGTATCACTATCAGATTTTATTTCCTTCCCTCCTAACCTGTGTGTAGCTTACTCTGCTCTACATATTAGGTCAATTGCCCCCCAACACACACAAATACCTACATGCTACCCCAATATCCTCCCTCTAAAGACCAGCCTTGCTTCTTGAATTCATCTACAATCAAACTTAAAGCAAACAGAAGAGAACTATCCTGTGCAGTCATTTCTACCCATCACTCTGCTAGCTTAGCAATTGTGTTGGGCAACCTCCTCATCTGCCTGTGTAGTGACTCTAGAACCTGCACAATTCCTGGTCTGAGTTACAGAGGAGACATTACACTTTGATGTGATAGCTGAGCTTCATATGCCATGGAAAACTCTCTTCAATATAATGACAAACAGGAATACATGGGGCTGCTAGGCAAGTCCTATTGTTCATCTGTCAGCTGTGTGAGCCTACAGAGCAACTGTGACTTATACAACCCTAATTTAATTAAAAGAAGCACATCATAAATAAAAAGGCTGTTTTCCAAAACGTTGTGGCATCCAAGAGGGCCAAATTAGTGGACATAGGGAGTTGCTGATCTTTGCTATCACTTCCCACAATGCACCAAGAGGATTTGAGGTTGACTAGAGACTAGATAAAGGTTTTCTGACAGCGTTTGGGAGTGTTAAATATTGAAGTGAGTTGCTGCTTTCTTGGAAAAAAATAGAAAACTAGTTAAGATGGTTCAGTCATGTTTCTGCCTAAATACAGAAAGCTAATCTATGTATATCAGTATCCTTTTCAGCTCTGACACTGTAGTAGTCTATTGAGATTATATTGGAAACCCCTAAATCATCCATTTTTCCATATGCAAACTCAAAAGATTAACAGTCATCTTTTGTACTTTGCTACTGACCTGAGTAGTATAGCTACTTCATCCACAGCTAGATGAGTGGAAATGACTTCCCTGGGGTACTTCTTGATGGGATAATATTACTCTGACAGATAAGTACTTTCTAATGAGTTCTGAATATGAAAATGTAGTGCTGGAAATGAGAAAGGGAAACAGTGCAATGTTGAGGTGGGTTGGGTAGAAAAACTTACTGAGGACATCTTTCCCTCAGGTTCTGGCAAAGAGATTGGATATACCACGTCCCCTTCACAGGATCTCGGTAGGATACACAGTTTTTTACAGTAGCCATCCCCAGCAGAAAGTCAGCCTCATCAGGGATATATTTCTTTTGAGATTCTGAGTCTGTCTCTGAGTCAGTCTCAACAGGTACAGCTTTGTGATAGCTCTGCCCTTGGCAAGCTTGAATAAAAAAGATTTTTGGTTTTCCAACCAGTGAAGGGCAATTGGAACCAGTGAAATAAGAGGTCAGATCATAGATGGAGGCCTTCTTTCCATCAGTGCCATAGATAATGCCCCTGTCTCCATGGGACAGGATACAGCAGATGAAGCAGTCCTTCTCACTGTGGTCTGTATTTTGGTAGGATTGCAGAACCTCACTGATGTCCCCTGCTGTGTAATTTTGGAAAAGTACAGTCTCAAAATGAAGCTCCTTAAAGGTCTGGCACAAGGTGTCTGAAAAATGAAATAAGAAAAATTATATTACAATAATTACTAGAACACAGTTCAGAGTTGCAGAAAAATGGGGCCAGGTAAGAATCTGAACTAGGATTTTAAGAACAAAACCTCCTCTATTAGTAGTGGTTCTGTGGGTTCTAATATTTATTGCTGCTAGCTGAAGACATTCTCAACCCTGAGGCAAATGGGGGCAGAGAGTTATTCCCTTAAACTAGTTCGCAAATAGCTAAGCTGTCATTTAGGCTTACTACTAAACCATTTTGAAAGATGACTACATTTCATACGAAATCAGAAAAAATAAAGTTGGAATAAAACATCATCTGCAGAGACCTTCCAAAATGTTTGTATTCATCAAAATAAATAGAGGAACAAAAATAAGGCTCAGAGTCTTATCACATAGTTATCTTCTTTCTGTTCTTCTCTGTTACACAATTATTCCCAAGGCAATCGCTTTCTAATATTAGCGCTCATTTTGTAATAGGTGTGGGTACAGTGATATCTATTCATTTATAAAATTTACATTTTTGAGGTAAGTTATTATGGCGGATGAATATATAGTGTTCTTATACAATCATTTACAATTTGGGGTTAAATCCATAATACATTACTAAAACTATGTAAACTAATGTTAATTCTATTCCTTATTAAGCTTTTGGTTTTTTCTGGAATTAATGATTGTATTTCTCTTGCAAAAATGTTTCCTTTGTTTCACATATGCCTAAGATTGTTTTCTCTTCAAATACATACTAATAGGTCTAAAGTCTTCCAGCAGTTTCAGGCTGCTTGTCCGACTCATCTTAATTTTTTCTGTGAGACTTCTCATCTTGAACACCGCATCCTTCTGCACCAACTTCAACTGCATGCTCAATGTATCTGATTTCTCTTCTGGGACATTTCTTGGTCTATTCCATAATAGACTCTATTGTTTTAACCTATGACTTCTTTCTTGGTTGACTAGCTTGTTTTATGAACTATATTCACTCATGCATGAGCAGTGAATTGTCTTACACTCTTGTATGTCATTATTTCTACTTTTAGACAGGTTAGCAATATTACATAAAGCTATATCCTTAGAATGTTTAAGGTATTCTTTCAGCTTCCAGTATTGCCACTGAGAATTCCAATATTATTTTGATTCCTGAAACTACATATTTGACTTCTTTTTTTTCTCTCACTAGAAGTTTCTAAGATGTTTTGGTATATATGTTTCTCAATTAACTAGATCCTTTCAATCTAGAGACTGTTCATTGAATCTTAGAAAGTTCTATTTCCCCATTTCTTCTGTCCTCTTTTCTGGAATTCACTGTTAGAGGTTAAACATCCTTTACTGATCTTCAATTTTCCTACCTTTTTTTCTCACTTTCCATTTTACTTTTGGTCCTTTCTAGTGTTTTCTTGATCACACTATTTTTTTGTTGGTGGTCATGGGGACTGAACTCTGGGCCTGAGTGTTGTCCCTCAGCTCTTCAGCTCAGGACAGTGCTCTCCCACTTAAGCCACAGCGCCACTTCTAATTTTCTGGTGATTTATTGAAGATAGGTCCCACTGACTTTCCTGCCTGGGCTGGCTTTGAACCATAATCCTTAGATCTAAGTTTCCTCAGTAGTTAGAATTGCAAATGTGAGCCACTGGCACCCATATTATCACACTTTTTTGTTGTTGATGTTAGTTGTGGGGCTTGAACTCTCAGCCTGGGCACTGTCCCTTAGCTCTTCAGCTCAAGGTGATACTCTACTGCTTGAGCCACAGTGCCACTTCCAGTTTTCTAGTGGTTTATTTGAGATAAGAGTCTCACAGACTTTTGTGCCTGGGCTGGTTTTGAACCAGGATCCTCAGATCTCAGCCTCCTGAGTAGCTAGGATTACAAGTGTGAGCCACCAGTGCCCAGCCTGATCACACTATTTTTATACTCATAATTTTTGCTTTGCAGTGATTCTTCCTCACTCTTCTTTGTATCATCTGTTCTTTTAAACACCTTTTATTAATTGCTCTAAGAATGTTCGATATAACTTTTTAAAGGTTTCTTTTTCTCAACATTTTATTCATACTCTGGAGGGGGGTTGTATTACATCTCTATTTTATATATTTTCAATATCAAGTACATGATGACAACTGACATATATTGTATGTCCTTAAGTTCTGCTACTTTTAAAATCCCTACAATATATTATGCTTGAATAAACAAATCAATAGTACCAGGGATGATTACAATATCCTAATGACTATGATCAGTTTATATTAACTTCTTGAACTTTACTCAGTCAAAAAAATCACAAATACCATTTTCAAAAGTTCTTTGATAGTAGACAGTTCACAAAATGCTTTAAAAAACACTGCTGATAGCCAGGCACTGGTGGCTCATGCCTGTAATCCTAGCTACTCAGGAAGCTAAGATCTGAGGATCATAGTTCAAAGTCAGCCTAGACAAGATATTCGTGAGACTCTTATCTCCAATAAACTACCAGAAAACTAGAAGTGGTGCTATGGCTCAAGTGGTAGAGAGTTCACCTTGAGCTGAAGAGCTCCATGACAGGGGCCAGGCTGAGAGTTCAAGGCCCATGACCAACAACAAATAAATAAATAAAACACTGCTGATAGCCATGTGATTAATGAGAAGATGGATAGCCTCTACAAGGTGATTCATGATCATGATGAGACTAACCAAAGAATAGAGGAATTTATGGAGTCTACAAACAGAAGAGAAGGCAAGGGAGTCCAATGAAAAATAGTCATCCAGATAAAGATCTGTGAGAAGACACAGATAAATAAATCAAGGATGTAAAGAAGTCCATATAAGACCTAAAAGGAAATTTCAATGAAGAGAAGCCATTAAAAATGATCAATTAGATAGAAGCCATAGAAATAAAAAAATGGAAAATCTTGACAGCAGAATAGATGGTGTAGAAGACAATCTCAGGGATCAAAGATAGCATAGATATAATAGAGAAAGAGGAGATAATTATCCAGAACAATTCCAAGAAACCAGAAATGAGCTTGCAAGAACTTTAGACCTCAGAAGACCTAATCTGACAGACACATATTAAGGGAGGATTAGAGAAGGCAACTGAAAGGATAGGACATATGTTTAACAAAATTCTAGCAGAGAACTTCCTGAAGATATAAAAAGATAGGTCCATTCAGATATAAGAAACCTTTAGAACACCGAACAGATCAGATTGTAATTCACACAGGATCAATACAGACCAAGGAAAGGATCCTTAAAATTGTCAGAGAGAAAATATTGATCTTATAAAGGAAAACCAGTCATAATAACTACAGATTTCTCGACTGAGACCATGAATGCAAGAAAAGCCTGGAATGATGTATGGCGAAAACCTACAACTACTAACTGAGAATACTATATCCAGCAAAGCTCTCCTTCATAACCAAGGGACAAAAACATTCCATAGCAACAAAAAATTGAAATACTCTTTATAAAACCAACACTACAGAAAATACTTAAAGGCATCCTACATATAGAAAATCAACAAGAACATCATATTGGCAGAGAAAAATGCTCTTTAGCAGAGAGCCAGACGAACATAGTAAGAATAGACAAGGCAGGGCTGGGAAGGTGGCTCAGTGGTAGAGCGCTTGCCTTGCATGCATGAGGCCCTGGGTTCGATTCCTAGCACCACATAAGCCAAAAAGAAAAAAAAGCTGGAAGTGGGGCTGTGGCTCAAGTGGTAGAGCGCTAGCCTTGAGCTGAAGAGCTGAGGGACAGCGCCCAGGCCCAGCGTTCAGGCCCCATGACCGGACCCAAAAACAAAAAAACAAAAAAATAGACAAGGCATAGCCTCTAAAAAGGTGGATAAATGGCAGGAGTTACCAAACACTTCTCAGTCCTAACTCTCAAAAATATCAACAAACAACTCTCCAATAAAAGACTTGTTGGATCAAAAAGCAAGACCCATTCATCTGCTGTCTACAAAAGACACAAACTTGCAAAAACACATTCACCAAGCAAATGGCCCCCATAAGTAGGCCAGAATAGTAATACTAATATCAGATAAAATAGACTTGAAATTAAAATTAGTAAGAGGAGAAGGAAATTACATACTAATAGAGGGAACTCTCCTACAGGATGATGTAACAATTCTAAATACCTATGCACCAAATGTTGGAGTGCCCAGCTTCATCAAATACTAATTGACCTAAAAATACACATAGATCCAAACACACTGATTGTTGGTGATTCCAACACATCATTGTCAGCTCTCAATAGATCATACGGACAGGGGCTGGGAAGGTGGCTCAGTGGTAGTGCGCTTGCCTTGCATGCATGAGGCCCTGGGTTCGATTCCCCAGCATCACATAAGCAAAAAAAAGCCGGAAGTGGTGCTGTGGCTCAAGTGGTAGCGCTAGCCTTGAGCTGAAGAGCTGAGGGACAGTGCCCAGGCCCAGAGTTCAGGCCCCACAACTGGACCCCCCCAAAAAAATAGATCATACAGACAAAAATCTCAGCAAAGAAACCTCAGACCTAAATAATCACCTTGACCAACTAAGCTTAAGGACATCTATAGAACATTTCACCCAGCAGAATATATTTTCTTCCCAACAGCCCATGGAACATTTTCCAAAATAGATCATATGTCAGGTCACAAAGCAAATCTCTGCAAATTCAAAAAAACTGAAATTATTCCCTGCATCCTGTCAGACCACAATGGAATAAAATTAGAGCTGGACACAGAAAATTCTCTCTAACTGATGGAGACCGAACAACACATTGCTGAATGATCACTGGGTCATTGAAGAGATTAGAAGAAAAATTCAAACATTTATGGAATTCAACTAAAAACACACAAAATACCAGCTCCTCTGGAACACAGCAAAGGCAATACTCAGAGGAAAATTTATATCTTTGAGTGCCTATATCAAAACATTGTAGAAATAGCAAGTCAACACTAATGATGCACCTCAAGTTCCCGAAGAAGTAGGAACACCACAAACAAGTAGACAGAGCAAATAATAAAATTAAATCAGAAATAAGAGACTTTAAAAAATAGCATCAACAAAACAAAGAGTTGGTTCTTTGAAAACATTAACAAAATCGACCAATCCATAGCAAATCTGATTAAAAAAAGAAAACACACCCAAATAAATACAGAGATGAAAATGGGAACATCATGACAGGAACAAGCCAGATTCAGAATATTATAAGGGAACATGGTGCAAACTTTTATGCCAACAAATTGGACAATCTGGGAGAAATGGAAGCATTCTTAGAGAATATTGGTATACCCAAACTGAACCAAGATTTAAACCAATGAAATAGACCCCTAACAAGCACTGACATTTAGATGGCAATAAAAGACCTCCCATCCAAGAAAAGCTGAGGACACAATGGATTTACAGACAAGTTCTATAAGGTCTTAAAGGAGAACTCACTCCAATATTCCTCATACCCTTCAATGAAATTTGAAAGGGAAAGATCACTGCCAAACCCATTCTATAAAACCAGCATAATATTCATCACAAAACCAGACAGCGACCCATCAAAGATAACTTCATTTGTTTGATGCACTTCGATGCAAAACTTCTCAATAAAATTCTGGCCAGCTGAATTTAGCAACTAACCAAAAAAACATACACTATAATCAAATAGGATTCATTCCAGAGATGCAAATCTGTTTTTTATACACACACACACACACACACACACACACACACACACACACACACGTCAATGTACCAATTGAAGCAAGAACAAGAATCACATAATCATCTCAATAGATGCAGAAAGAGCATTTGACAAGATTCAACACCCCGTTATGATAAAAGCTCTGGAGAAGCTAGGAATCTATGGAACATTTCTCAATATAATAAAGGCTGTATATGACAAACCTACAGCTGGTCTTATAATTAATCTAAAACTATTTCTTCTAAAATCAGAAATGAGACAAGGATGTCTACTCTCTCCGCTTCTCTTCAATATAGTACTGGAATTCCTAGCAAGAGCAATAAGGCAAGAGAAAATCATAAAGGGGATCCAAATAGGGAAAGAAGAAGTAAAACTCTCCCTCTTTGCAGATGACATGATCCTGTATTTAAAGAACCCTTTAAATTCTTCCCTCAAATTACGGATCCTAAACTTTGGCAAGGTAGCAGGGTATAAAATCAAATCAACCCACAAAAATCAATAGCTTTTTTATGTGCCAACAATGAGAAAATTAGACTGGAATCATACAAGCAACTCCATTTGTAATAGCCTCAAAAATAATAAAATACCTAGGAATTAAAGATGTGAAAGACCTCCTTTATGAAAACTTTAAAAAATCTGAAAAAAGAAAGAAGGAAGTGGAAAACATTCCATACTCCTGTATTGGAAGGATTCATTGTGAAAATGGCAATATTGCCCAAAACTGTTTATAAATTCAATGCAATACCCACCAAAATCCCAACAACATTCTTTACTGATATAAAGAAAGCCAAAAATTCATATGGAATAATAAAAGACCCTGAATAGCAAAAACAATCCTTAGCAGAAAGAACAGTATTGGAGGAATATCAATAGCAAAATTCAAACTCTATTACAAAGCCATAGTAATAAAAAAAAAAAAGGCTTGATACTAGCACAAGAATAGTCCTGACAACCAATAGAACAGAATAGAAGACCCAGAATGAACCCACTGACCTATAGTCACCTAAAATTTGAAAAGGGAGCAAAAAACACAGGTTGGAAGACAGCATCTTCAAGAAATAGTGCTAGCAAAATTGACCATACACATGCAGAAAACTGAAGCTAGAGCTTATCACCCTGCACCATAATCAATTCTAAATGGATCAGAAACCTCAATATGAGGCCAGATACCATAAAAATATTACAGGAGGGATAGAGGAAACACTAGAGCTCCTAGGCACAGGTTGAAACTTCCTAAGTAAAGATGCAGAATCACAACAAATCAAAGAAAGACTGGATAAATGAGATTGCGTTAAACTGAAGAGTTTCTGTATGGCAGAGTATATAACTAACAAGATAAATAGAAACCCTACAGAATGGGAGAAGATTTTTTACTAGCTATGTGTCAGACAAGGACCTTGTATTTTAGAGCTCAAAAAATTAACCCCCCCCAAAAAAAATCCTCAAAGAAACAACCGCCTCACTGATAAGTAGGCTAAAGACTTAAAGACTTCTCAGAAGAAAAAAATGGCCAATGTACACATAAAGACATGTTCAAAATGTGTATATATACAAGATGCAGGGCACTGGAACCAAATACAGTCAAAACAGGGGTTATACCATGGAGGAAGAACATACTAAAGAAACAAAAAATCACAATACATTATAAAATATTAAAAATAACAGCAAGAAAGGTAAAACCACTTGTGTCCCTAACTTTGGGTTCATTTCGCTTAGCATCATCTTACATGGTCATATGTATATAGCTTTTGACCTTTTCTGGTTGTCTGGTAAGAGTATCCTAGACGTATACTAGTTATTGCAAATAAGGGAAACCATGGGGCCTACATTTCTTTGGGCCTGGCTTACTTTAATTAATATAATTTTTTCCAAGTCTTTCCATTTTCTAACAAATGGGGTGGTGTCATTCTCTCTGATGGAGGCATAGAATTCCATTGTACATACATACCACATTTTCTTGATCTATTCATCTACTTTTCTAATTTGAGGAGGGGAAAGGAAATAACAAAATGCTGAAATAAGAATACAGGTTGAGGGCTGGGAAGGTGGCTCAGTGGTAGAGCACTTGCCTTGAATGTATGAGGCCCTAGGTTCGATTCCTAGCACCACATAAGCAAAAAGAAAAAAGCTGGAAGTGGCGCTGTGGCTCAAGTGGTAGAGTGCTAGCCTTGAGCTGAAGAGCTGAGGGACAGTGCCCAGGCCCAGAGTTCAGGCTCCACAACCGGACCCCCCAAAAAAAAATACAGGTTGACCCATTGTAATAATGAGATGTACAAGACACTATGTTGAAAACAAACTCTACAACTTAGGGAGGGGAGGAGTTGCGGAGCTGGGGAGGGAAGGGATGGTAGGGGGAAAACAAAGGAGGAGGTAACAATGCTTGATAGGAAATATACTCATTACTTTACTCATGTAACTGTAACCCTTCTGTACAGTATTTTTACAATAAAAATATATAAAAATAAATGTTCAAACATCTCTGGCCATAAAAAAAAACAAAAATCAAAACAATATTGAGATTCACCTTACTCAAGTTAGAATGGCCATTATCTAGAAAACTAACAGTAACAGATGCTGGCAGGGATGTAGCCAAAAAGGAATACTACTACACTGTGGAAATGTAAAGTTGTTCAACCACTCTGGAAAGCAGTATGGAGGTTCCCCTAAAGACTCCACATAGAGCTCCCCTATGACCCAGAAATTCTACTTTTAGGCATTTATCCAAAAGACCATAAACCAGGCCACACTAAAGCTACCAGCATAACCATGTTCACTGCAGCATTGTTTACCACAGCCAAGATATAGAATCAACCCAAATGCTCGTCAGTGGATGAATGGATCAAGAAAATTTGGTATGTATGCACAATGGAATTCTACTCTTCCATCAGAAAGAATGATATTGTACTATTCATAAGAAAATGGAAAGACTTGGAAAAAATTATAAGTAAGCCAGAACCAAAGAAACATAGGTTGCATAGTTTCCCTCATTTGTGGTAACTAGAATGTACCTATTAATCAAGTAAACACACTGGATGGTAAAAAAAAAATACACTTGGACATAAATTATACAGGTCTCGACATTCACACACTAAGAAAAGGATGTTATTCTTAGGAGAGAATCACAAGGCTCAATATGCATATGATCACATAAAACATTTATCAAAATGAACTCTAAGGGCTGGGAAGTAATTAGTGGTAAAGTGCTTGCCTAGCATGCACGAAAGCCCCGGGTGACATTCCTCAGTACTACATAAACAGAAAAGGCCAGAAGTGGTGCTGTGGCTCAAGTGGTAGAGTGCTAGCCTTGAGCAAAAGAAACTCAGGGATAGTGTCCAGGCCCTGAGTTCAAGCCCTAGGATTGACAAAAAAAAAAAAAAACCTCCAGGAAACAGAAACATGACTTTCTTTTCTTTGTTGCTGTTTCTGTTTTATTTGCCTTTTGTCTTGTTTATCTGTCTTTGAGAAGGTAAGGGGGCACAGAAAGGGTAGGACATGGGGTGAACAGTGCAGCAGTTATACTTACTAGACAGATACTATGTTAAAAATGAACTAGTCAACTTATGTGGGGAGAGGGTGGGAAGGGAAAATCTGGGAGAAAGCTAGGGAAGGGGTGACACTGTTTAAAAAGAAATGTACTCTTAGCCAGATGCCAGTAGCTCACGCAGAAATATACTCTCTGCCACATGCCAGTAGCTCACGCCTGTAGTCCTAGCTACTCAGGAGGTTGAGATCTGCGGATTGCAGTTCCAAGCCAGCCTGGGCAAGAAAGTCTATAAGACTCTCACATCGAATAAACCACCAGAAAACCAGAAGTGGTGCTGTGGCTCAAGGGGTAGAGTGCTAGCCTTGAGCTGAAGAGCTGAGGGATAACACCCAGGCCCAGAGTTCAAGCCCCATGACTGACAAAAAAGAAACAAAGAAAGAAATGTACTTTTTACCTGACTTATGAAATGGTATCCCTCTGTACAACACCTTAATAAACAAATCATATTTTTTAAAAAAATTCTTTGGTGATATAAAAGCTGTTAACATCTCAATGGCTGAGTTGGGTGATTTTTATATTCCTATACCATAAGTGATTATATCGTTTTACTTGTGAGTTCTCAATGTTAACCTGAACAGAGGAACTTCTAACTAGTTGCAAATGCTATATCGGTTAAAAATTCACAAAGTTAGCTGTACCAATAACACAACTTTTTTTTTTTTTTGGTCGGTCGTAGGGCTTGAACTCTGGGTTTGGGCGCTGTCCCTGAACTCTTCAGCTCAAGGTGAGCGCTCTACTGCTTGAGCCACAGCACTACTTCCGGTTTTCTAGTGGTTTATTGGAGATAAGAGTCTCACAGACTTACCTGCCCGGGCTTGCTTTGAACCTCGATCCTCAGATCTCAGCCTCCAGAGTAGCTAGGATTACAGGCATGAGCCACTGGCGCCCGGCTCCAATAACACAACTTTTTTTTTTTGCTAGTCCTAGAGCTTAAACTGAGGGCCTGGGCACCATCCTGGAGCTTCTTTTGTTCAAGGCTAGCACTCTACCAGACAGCCACAGTGCCACTTCCAGCTTTTTCTGTTTATGTGGTACAGAGGAATATCACCCAGGTCTTCATGCATGCTAGGCAAGCATTCTACCAATAGGCCACATTCCCAGACTAACACAACTTTTATAAACACAATCTGTATGCAAATCTTATAACCATGGCATTTTTTTCACCTAATTTTTTTTTTTTTACTGAAACATTATTCATTAGAGTTCAGGGGCTGGGAGGGTGGCTCAGTGGTAGAGTGCTTGCCTTGCATGCCTGACGCCCTGGGTTCAATTCCTCAGCACCACATAAGCAAAAAGAAAAAAGCCGGAAGTGGCTCTGTGGCTCAAGTGGTAGAGCGCTAGGCTTGAGCTGAAGAGCTGAGGGACAGAACCCAAGCCCAGAGTTCAGTCCCCACGAAAGGACCCAAAAAAAAAAATAGAGCTCACTGCTTCTTCTCATATGTCTTTTAGTAAAAGTTGATATTTATCATTATGCATATATTACTTTGATTTTAAAATCAATTCGAAATAAGAGCATTCATGTAAAAAGAATATATAAGGAATGTTCACCACCTCTACAAGGAAATTTGTTTAAATCTGTTTTCTTAGTATAGCTTTTGCTATCCATTTTTTTTACTTAAAAACACAGGTGTAAGAAATATTTCATGTCTTTCTTTTGTGTTCTACTGTACCTTCATCCAATTTTGTTCCATTCCTATCCTTCATTTTCTGAAGTGAAGGTAACTTCCGTGCCTCGCTAAAATCGTAATTGTTGAAGATCAAACAATATCCTCGAGGTTTGTTCTTCATTTGGTAAACCTTGTCCAATGTCTGGAAAACAAACACCCAACCCAAGGGCTTACCCTGGGGATCAAACACTAGAGAATAGGTTAAGCTAGCCCAAGTGGGAAACAGGTGTGCTTTCTGATGCTCTTCCAGGGCCCATTTCCTTGAAGAACTAATTTCCACCCCTGCCCTCACACAGTCCCTCCCCCCTCACCCCCAGATGCCTGCTCCAGAGTCAGCTGTGTAGTCAGTGTCCCTGGGTCTTCTGAGCACACTGCATCTATGTCAGTATTGCAATAGTATTTCATCATCACTATTTGTTTTCATTTCTGCTTCCTTTGCTATACAGAAGCATAATCAATGAGGTTACAGCTATGACAGGGCTGGAATTTAATTAATTTGTGAGAGCACAATCAAGAGTAGCTAGTGGTGGAAGGAGCTTAAAGAAGAATAAAAAAGAATAGACTATTTGCCACTATTAAAGAAGAACAAGGAAGCCTGTTGGGAACACAGGGGAAAGTTCAGGGAGTGTGAAGGAAGGGGTGATTGATTGGAATACAAGTTTAATGTGTATAGAGATGTAACAATGAAATCCCTCCCCATCTAAACACCATAAGCCAATACAAAAATTAACAAACCAGAGCAATGGCTGAATGTCTTTGAGCTGCCCAATGACCTGTGAATCTCATGATTACCAAGTGATTCTTGCTTCTTGGCTAACTTGGTTGAGAATCTACCCTTCAGTAATGATGTATTATGGTCCCAGGATAGTGAAAGATAATGTTTTAATTCAGAGCTCAGAGCCCCATGGTTGGTAGAAAGAGATGGGCTGTTGATAATGTAATTTACAGAGTCCAGACCTCGCAGAGGTGTCCTCAGAATTTAGTTGGAAGACTGTGCAGTCCCTGTGCTACAGAAAAGGACTCTGGGTTAAGAAGTCAAATCTCTATGTCATTATCTTAAGACTTTGGGCAAGTTACCTAATCTCTTATGATCTTTGTATGTTGACTATAATATACAATGTTTTTATTAAGTACTTAGTGACATATACTTCCTATTGTTTTCTTTTAAGTATGCTAAGTATTTAATAAGTATACAGAGTACATTTATTAAGACACTTTAATGAGAAGATTTCCTAAGTATTAAGGTTGCATATTTAGCTGTCTGGTATGGACAATGTCTATCAAGGGCAATCCTCTCTTAAAGTACCACATTGCCTTGATTTTCAGATGGAGAGGGGTCTGTGAATTTTCTCAGGAGCCCACACTAGCACACAATCTCAAGCCTAATTCAGGTCCCCAGGGTCTCCTGTGCTTCCTGCTTCCTGTCACAGGAAGAAATGGATGGCCTGTATCAGCTGCCCTGGACATTGATGAAAATGAACTAAGCAACTCAAGGGCATCAAGGGAGGGAAGGAAAGAGGAAACAGCTGACACTAAGCAAAAGGAAAGAAAATAATTGTATTGTCAAAGCTCTTAGAATTCACAAACATTATAGACAATGATAATGACAATTTACCTTGTGAAGGTTAAAATGTGTTTGTGACTTTAAGTACTGTGAAATTTATGTAATCACTTAATCTCAAGAAAATTATTTTAAAAAGCAATGAATGGGCTAATGAATCAACATGTACTTGGTGAATTAATGAAAAGTTACACAGAAGTACTGTCTAGAAAGTAGATTTTCTTTTTCTCTGGCTCCCTGATATAAGAATAAAGAGATGACTACATCATATTTGTTGCCTTGTGGCTAATCACGAAGGAGAAGTATTTTTAAAATACCAAGCTGGAATAAAAGGCTTTACGTGTACCAAGTCTGCTAGACTATCCGCCAAAGCCTTCCCCCTTCAGGCTGGCACACCCACTCACTGTCTCTACCCTCCAACCAGTACCGTACTTTTTTTGTCTTTCAAGTTTTAACACACAAGAAACTACAGAATCTACATTTTTCCTGAGCAAACTCAAGGCCCCGAGTTCAAGCCCCAGTTTGAACCCCTACCAAAAACAAACCAAATAACAATAACAAAAGGGAGCTAACAAATATGAGAACTAGAATTGTGATGCAAAGGGAAAGGTGATCCGAACACATCTCTGTACCTCTGACTGGTTGTCTTCTCCTGGAAAGCCTGGTGTTTGCGGCAAGTTAGTGGGCATATTCCCTACAAGCGATGAAGAAACACATAAAGAATAAGACACAGCAGTAAATGTGTAGCAGCAGAAGATCCTTTTGAAGATAAAAATTGGAACTGCCTGGGACAGAATTTCCTTTCAGGTCAGAGACCCTGCAGGCAGATCTATTAATGTGCTTCTGGAAACAGCCTTATTACTCAAGGGAATATCATAGCAAAAGGTGTCATGATTTCCTCCATATTGGCAGGCTGAGTGTCATGACATCTGTAAAGCATTAATAAAACTACTCATGGGAGATATCGTTGATTCAAAAGTCCTACCTATGGCTGGAGATATGGGTCAGCAGTGGATCGCCTAGAAAGGTGTGGGTTCAAAACCAAGGATTGCTGGGTGCTGGTAGCGTACACCTGTAATTGTAACTACTGAGGAGGCTGAGATCTGAGGATTTCGATTAAAAACCAACTTAGGCAGGAAAGTCTATGAAACGCTGATCTCAAATTAACCACCAAAAAGCCAGAAGTGGGGCTGTAGTTCAAGGAGTAGAGTGCCAGCTTTGAGTGAAAAAGCTCAGGAATAGCACCCAGGCCTCAAGTTCAAGCCCCAGCGCGCACACACACACACACACACACACACACACAGTAGGTTTCTGGGTGACATTGATTGAGATGCATGGTATTCATAAATTGACATGTTTAGTTGAAACCCTTTTGTAAACTACTCAAAGGTAAGTTTAAAATAATAACTATTTTTTAAAGAAAACAGTATCTACACACACACAAGCACACATACATACACGAATGTATGTGTGCATGAGAGCACGCATACACATAGAGCTTGGGTAAAAATATAACAGAACAATCACCATATTGATATTTATGGGATTATAACATTGAACAGAATCCCCGAGAGTTCCTTTTGCTTCTTCAGCCTAGCTTCCCCAAGTGGGGACTTCTCTCTAGGACTTCTCTCTAGGATAACAATGGGGAGGCAGGCAATGGGGAGTTCAAGTAGGGCACAGACTTGGAAAGGGGTAGAGGGAGTAACTCACATTTGCTCAAGAAGCCTCTGGCCTTGAGAGAAGAGTAAACTTGTTCTTGTTGAAAGAAGAAGAGCCTTAATCAAGAAAGTTCTGGAAAATAATTTGAATCTAGCGACCCAGTAGACACACAGTAAGACAAAAGCAGATAAAAGAAAACAGAAAAAAGTGAAGACCTTATTCGTGACTAACTGCACTGATTTCAAACATGCTAGCCTGGGGGCTGTAGAGTATGCTTTGGAAAAGTCTTTACATCTTTCAGTGTAGAGAGAGGGTGATTACAAGTCACCATTGTAGCATGTGGTAGAAGGTGGTGGGAAGGAGGTAGGAGGATGTGAGCGAGGAAATTGACTCAGTAGATCTTGAAGATGTATCTCCAAGCATTACCATCCAAAAATGAATCTGGACTTCTTTCAAGGCTCATGCTTCTCTCTGAATAAAAAAATATGTAAGTGATTAGAAGCAGTTGTGCTACTGAAGGATTTGTCAGTTTAAGAATATATTTTGCTGGGCTCAAGCAGTAATGTGTTTGCCTGGCAAGTATGAAGTATGGCCAAAAATGGAAGGAAGGAGGGAAAGATGGGAGGGAAGGGGGAAGGGAATATATTTGACTGATTCTTACCTGTCCTGTCATTTCTATTTGATTCGTAATCATTTATCTTGATCAGTAGGCTCTTGTTGATTTGCTCACAGATTTTCTTCAGGACGTCTAAGTTTCTGTCCCCTAGAAGGACCCTTTTCTCCATCTCCATAAAAATATCAAGCAAACTCTAGGGAAGAGGAATAAAGTGGGGAGACGTGATTGAAGCATGCAGGTTTTTAAACTTTGACTTCACTTCTGCTTTCTTCAAACCAAGGTACCACACTCACTTCTCAAGAAGACCCTCTCCCCCTGAGAGCACATTACATTGGACCCCTGCACTTGACAGACTACTGGGGAGACAATTCTGTGTCTTCTGGCCTGGAAGGACAGAAGTGAGTGGAAGAAGAAGTCTTAGCAGTTATCATTCAGGCTCCAGGCCCTGTGCTTAAACTGAGTGTTGAGTCTTTTTTTTGGGGGGGGGGAAGGTCCGGTCGTGGGGCCTGAACTCTGGGCCTGGGCACTGTCCCTCAGCTCTTCAGCTCAAGGCTAGCGCTCTACAGCTTGAGCCACAGCACCACTTTAGGCTTTTTTCTTTTTGCTTATGTGGTGCTGAGGAATTGAACCCAGGGCCTCATGCGTGCAAGGCAAGCGCTCTACCACTGAGCCACCTTCCCAGCCCTAAGTGTTGAGTCTTTGAGTAATAAATCAGCCTGAACTCTGTGGCTGAGACACGGCAGGCTGTTAACCAGTGACATGGTATAGCCTTACATCCTCACATTGTCTCTAGCACCCAATTCCCAATCCTCCTCCAAATTGAAATACACACACACACACACACACCACAGTAACAGAAATATATACACACACATATACCACACATGTACACGAGATACAAAACAAACAGACAGTTGCACACACAGTCATAAAACACACAGAGTCATAGAATACACATGGAAGAACACACAGAGTTATCTCAAGGGTTTCAGAAGTGGGGGACAGGACTCAGAGCACCACTTCCTGGCTCTGCTGGGTCCCATACTGGGCTAGGCTGTGGAGTTTCCTCCTGCCTTTGCCTTGCTGCCAATAACGAATCTGAGTAGTACTCCACAATACAGAGGCATCTAGTCTACATTGCTCCTGGTTAGCCAATTTCCTCTCTTGATTAAGAAGTGAGAATCTAGGCTGCTTTGCCCAAAAGAGCCCCTCTTTGTAGTCTTTATATTTTTAGGTCTAAGACCAGGACTTGAACTCAGTCCCTGCTGCTTTGCGCATTGGCTAGCACTCTATCAATGGAGTCACATCTCCAGCCCCTCTTTTTAGTCTTAAAGGGAGGTATCAGGTCTTACCATGTCATCATCCAGCTTACACCTGGGTAGCTCCTTGCTTAACAAAAACTTAAAAGACTTCAATTCCAGTTTGCTTACATCTTCTGAAATCTGAAAAAGCATGACCCTGTGGTAGGAAATGGAGATATTTAGAAAGAAAGAAAAAAAAGGCTTTCCTAGATCATTTCTATTTGTTGTATACGAAGTCACAGCGGTCCAGATTCCAAGGGCCTCCCTTCAAAACAGAACCAATTATCGATAGGACTTGTGAGCTGAGTTGTAAGCGCAGGGGCTGGCAGGGTGTGGCAGAATTCTCAGACTCGTGTCTATATTATTCCACCATGAACAATGTAAAAGTACATCCGATGTGTCTTAGGTAATTTCAGTTAACTGAAGCTTGCTTTTCCTTTGTTTTTTTTTCACTATAAAATCAAGAGTTTGTTGCAATAGAAAAAAAAAAGGCCTATACATCCCAAAAGGCAAGCCCCATCATCACATCTCTGACTATATGATCAGCGCTCTCTCAGTCTTATTTCAGGAAGAAAGACAAACATTTGGTTCTAGAACACAAAGACTATACTACAGCCCTCTCACAGACCCACCAACACCAAATACAGCCGACAGCCCCATCTTTTCACTTCCCCCTTCCCCTCCCAGATGCACCTACCCCACTCCACTTCCACCCGCAGCACCCGCTCTGCATTGCCAAGTGTCCTCAGGGCTGTTTTCCTTTGCTGTGCCTTTACAGTATCACTTGGGAAGGGCAATTCACATAATGGTCTTTCCACCAGCAGTCCAAGTCCCCTGTTTGCTGACAGATGGCCTTTCACTTCCATAACCCCTGAGAGTTGTGAATAGAGTGTAGGGGACTCATTAGAACTATGGTCCCACCATCTTTCAGCTGTGTGATTTTAGGCATGTTGGACTTTTTTGCTCACCTTACACTGGAAATACTTATACATGTTATAGTCGTGTATAAATGAACATACAGATAGGTTTATATGAAGTACAGTCCTGTATCACTTAACAATGGTATACATTTTGAGCATTGGGCAAATTCTTCATTTGGCTAGAATTTCTTTTTTTTTTCTTGGGGGGGGTCCAGTCATCGGGCCTGAACTCTGGGCCTGGGCGCTGTCCCTCAGCTCTTCAGCTCAAGGTTAGCGCTCTACCACTTGAGCCACAGCGCCACTTCCGGCTTTTTCTGTTTATGTGGTGCTGAGGAATTGAACCCAGGGCCTCATGCATGCAAGGCAAGCGCTCTACCACTGAGCCACCTTCCCAGCCTCTGGCTAGAATTTCTGTACAGAGTATTTTTTGTTTTTTGTTTTGAGTCAGTTGTGGGGCCCAAACTTTGGGCCTGGGCGCTGTCCCTCAGCTCTTCAGATCAAGGCTAGTGCTCTACCACTTGAGCCACAGAGCCACTTCCAGGTTTTTCTGCTTATGTGGTGCTGAGGAATTGAACCCAGGGCCTCATGCATGCAAGGCAAGCGCTCTACCACTGAGCCATCTTCCCAGCCCCTGTACAGAGTGTTGTTTTTTTTTTAACTAAGGCTTCTATGACTTTTCTAGACAATATAATCCTAAGGGACCACTGACATATATATGTCATGTATTGTTGAGAAAAGTATTATACAGAACGTGGCTGAACTTAAACCAATCTTTGGCATTACACTAAGTATTCAGAAAGTGATTAATATTTTCTTTTTATTATCTTAAGTAGTTGTACAAAGGAGTTGCCATTCAACAACACAGTTTATGAATACAATATGTCTTACTCAGTGTCGCCCATTTCAACATTCTCAACCATCCTTCCCAATCCACCCCTTCATTTTTTTTTATTTTCGTAGGATATGCATTGAATATTGCATTTCCCTACCCCCCCCACACACCCTAGTGGGTGGGCATTATTTCCTAATTAACTTGTAGCTTGCTTATGCTCTTGGAATGTGTTTCACAAACAATAGACAGAGGAAATGCTTTTTCAGTGTACAAAACTTTTTTCCCCCACTACTTTGAAGCAAAGGAAAAGAACTTTAATACAAAAACATGTTGCTTTCAACATTAAATTAGAAAATTAAACTTTTTTAAGTGTAGAAACATAAGTTTCTCAGAAATACTTTTCTAAAGTTTCTTATTTTGGGTTGTATACATCTTTTAACTTTATTATAAGGTATTTCATTCCTTTACATTCCTCATCTTTGAAACTTACAGGTTTTCTTGTATCATCATTGTATGGTATGCTTAGTTTATAAGATATGTTATCGCTTATAAGATACTTATTTATAGTAGAAGTTGCAGTTTAAACTACAATATCCAGTATTTACTTATTATGACTACAATATCTAATTACTCTAGTGTTTATAGTTATTGGTAGAAGTTGTAGTTTGAATCTACTATATCTAATATTTCCTTGTTATAAGTATAATATCTAATATTTCTAGTGTTTATAAGGTACTTATTTATATGTAGACATTGTAGTTTGAGCTGGGCACTGGTGGTTCATGCCTATAATCCTAGCTATTCAGGAGGCTGAGATCTGAGGATCATGTTTCAAAGCCAGCCCAGGCAGGAAAATCCGTGAGACATATCTCCAATGAACCACCAGAAAACCAGAAGTGGTACTGTAGCTCAAGTGGTAGAGCACTAGCCTTAAGCAAAAGAGCTCAGAGACAACACCCAGGCCTTGCATTCAAGCCCCATGACTGACAAAAAAAGAAGTTGTAGTTTGAAACTGGAATACCTAGTGTTTCCTTACAATGTGAAGTGGCCACACCAATCTGTTTTCATCTCCTGGTTAATAATGATGATAAAGTAGGTAATAGTGATTGTGTAGACTCTTTTTTTTCCATACCAAGATGTAGCACACAGATTCTGTTCTGGTCAGGAGACTCCAAGCTCTCCACCAGATGGTAAAAGTCATCAGCTGCTTGCCTCAACATGGCAAAGAAGGGGAGCCTTCAGAAGTCCAAGCTAGCCTTGCTAGCTCTGGGATTATAGTTTCTTAGGATGAATTTGGTGCTTTATGAATAAGATCCTTGTGGGGCTGGGAAGGTGGCTCAGTGATAGAGTGCTTGCCTTGCATGAATGAGGCCCTGGGTTCGATTCCCCAGCACCACATAAGCAAAAAAAAGCCGTAAGTGGTGCTGTGGCTCAAGCTGTAGAGCACTAGCCTTGATCTGAAGAGCTGAGGGACAGCGTCCAGGCCCAGAGTTCAGGCCCCACGACCGGACCCCCCCCCCAAAAAAAGATCCTTGTAAAGTCTTTACACACTCCAAGGGTACTTGGTTGACTCATCTCCTCCTTTCTTCCCACAAACAGTTATGGACAGTGAGAATGTAGTCTTTGCAGACAAAATTCTGGATCAAGATAGGTCCTAATCCAATGGTTGATATTCTTATAAGAGGGAAATTCAGACAAATGAAACACTGAAGAAAACAGAGGCAGAGGCTAAAGGGATACCTCTAGGAAAGGACCATTAAGAAGGTAGGATTGATGCATGGAGCAGATTCTCCCTCACATCCCATCTCCAAAACAAAACCAGTCCTGCTGGCCCTTTGATTTCTGAATTTGAGGTTCTAGGAATACTAGAGAATAAATTTACTCTAGTGTTTTAAGGCACCCAATTTGTGATACTTGATTGGAGCAGCCCTAAGAAAGCAATACACCTAGAATATTTTGTCACTGAAAATAGCCTCAAATAAGAATACATAATGAGGAACATACCAGAACCTCAGGGACCAGGACATTGACAGGCAGGGCTATCAGTGGATAGTGGGTGACAGTTCTGACTCTGACAAATGAGAGGATGATGAAATGGGCCAGAGCTAAGGTTTATGTAGAAATGTTCAAAGAGAACTAAAAATTAGTTTCAATGAAAGTAATTGAAACACGATCATGTTGAAAGAGAAAAGGTGTTTCCATTCTTTTAAGTCTTGGCACAAATCCATGAAATTGTAACTGTACATGGCTGGTTACCACAGCTCATGTTTCCCATTCTCCCCAGGATGGGGAGAAGCTGAGTCTCATAGGATGGACAGAATTGCCTGAGCACCACCCTTCCCGCACCCCCCCCCCCGCGCCTCCTACCCAGCCCCATTTCTGCACCTAATGCTTTGCTAAGGTTCTACATTAGGATACAAATACAGATGTGCCCGTAGGAACTAAGTGGTCTGTGTGGGGCAAGGCCTGGCAACATATATATTAGAGAACCATATAATTTCAGTGTTCGAGTATAAATCCATGAAAAATTCACTTTATATCCATAAGCAGGTGGGAAGGGCTTATGACAAGGGAAGCCATGATACCTTACCCAATGGAAAGGCAAAGTAAGCATGTGATGTAGGTTCAAAGTGTAGAAGTACCAAGACTAGAGGGAAACATTTATAAAACTCTATTTTAAGTTCCACATAGCTGTAGTTAATGTTTCACATTGAAGAATAAGTTTTTCTCCTCTGAATTACATATAAAGCCCCTAATTTTTTTCCAGGCCTTGAGTTTGAACTCAGGGCCTGAGTGCTGTCCCTGAGCTTTTTTGCTCAAGGCTAGTGCTCTACCACTTGAACCACAGCTCTACTCCTGGCTTCTTTGGTAGCTTATTGGAGATAAGAGTCTCACAAATTTTCCTGGCTTCAAACCATGATCCTCTTATCTCAGCCTCTTGAGTAGCTAGGATTACAGGCATGAGCCACCAGTACCTAGATGCCCCCAATTTTTTTAACCTGGCTCTGATGGGACATCTTCCCAGCATCTCCCAAGTTACACCAGAAATGCAGCCCTTATCCACAGTGTGCACAGAGATGTGTCCAACCACACCTCGCAGTCCCCACACTGTGGAGTTTCTACCTACCTGTAGGCAGAAATCTGAGCCCTGCCTAGAGTCTGGAGCTCCTTTTCCATGTTTTCCTTACTTGTGCTCAGAAAATTTTGCAGGAGATCTAGTCTACTAATTCGGAAAAGCAGCTCCTTCAGGAAGAACAGATTGTCATCCTCCAACATTCCCTTCTCCTGTAATATCTCAAATAATGTCAAGGCATCCTTGATGGGCTCCTGCTTCTTTTGTGGGATGTGGTCCAGGCTCAGGAACTTGAGGGAGGCCAACTCATCACTGTCCAGTTGTTCCCCGATTTTGTAAAGATATCCACTGAAATCCATTTGTGGCAGGAATTAGGAAAGCGGAGATGCAACCTAGGTCAAAATATAATGCTATGCTCAGATAAGGATGAAAGACACCATCTACTGGTTTAGTTTGTTCCATCATTAAGTGCTATTACATATAATATATACCAGATGTTTTACCATAGATACAGGGAATAAGATAAAGGAAGAAAAGGAGGAGAAGGAAGAAGGGAAGAGGAGGGGAAAAGAAAAGGGAGGAGGAAGAGGAGGAGGAGGAGGAAGAAGAAGAGGAGGAGGAGAAGGAAAAAAAGGAGGAGGAGGAAGACAATGATGATGATGACAAGAAGAATGACAGAGCAAGCATAGTAAGTTCCTACTCACAAGTAGTTCTATTTAGAAAGGTAGATATACAAAAAGTCAATGGTCAAACGAACTACAATCCACGTACTTTCTACATCACATGGTCAAATAAAAAACTGTCCCTGCACTGCTTTTGCTTAAGGCTACTGCTTGAGCCACAGCTCCACTTCTGGCTTTTTCTGTTTATGTGGTACTGAGGAATCGAACCCAGGGCTTCATGCATGCTAGGAAAGCACTCTACCAAGCCACTTTCCCAGCCCTAAAAAATATTATTGATTTGCCCATTAGATTAAGTTCTACTGCCAGTTTTCCTTTTTAAAAAATGTGTTTTCCCCTCCTTGGTTATAGTAGCATATATTTATATGTGTGAAAATTGAAAATACAATAAATCATAATATGGTTACAGGTTGAATAAATTCACTCATACTACTACATTCCTATTCCTCTCTTCCCTCAAAAAAATCTTTTATTTCAAAAAGTCACTTCAGACATATGGTCAGTACCTACCAGTACATGTTCAAACTACAACAAATAAAACTGCTCAACACACAACATATCAGATTAGTAATCATTCCTTAAGTACATGCTAGAAACCACTGTATGACCCTAAACAACTAGAAGCAACCCAAATGTCCTTCAATAAAGGAGTTGCTAGCCAAATCAAGGTATGAACATACTACAGTATACAGCAGTTAAGAATAATGCACCTCATCTTTTGAAATAAATATGGCCAGATATCTAAGATGTACTGGAAAAAAGTGACAATGGAACAGAAAAAGTCACACCAGCTTTTTAGTAATATTCAAAACAATACAATAGTTTTTCAGGCACTAGATATACATATATAAAATGACAAAGTCAAAAGAAGATTCTGCAAGCAAACATATCAAAGACATACTGTTGTCCTCTCTAGGACTTAGAGAAGAAGACCAAGACTTGAGGGTGAAGCAATGAGGAAGATAATTTGACTTTCTTTTTCTCTAATGGGTTGAAAGAATGCATGTAGATATGATCTAAATAAGTGAAACACATAAATATAAATAGCAAAAGCAAGCAGTTCAGAGAAAATGCCAGTGACTTTCTAGTGTATGACCAATAACTTTTAAACATTTGAAAAGGTGTTTAATTTCATTTATAATAGGGAAGGGGTAAACTGCAATTATAACAAAAGACAATTTTCTAACTTCCAAAATTGGTCAAGCATAAAACTTACAGTCACCAAGAACCAGTAGCTCACAACTGTAATCCTAGCTACTTAGAGGACTGAAATCTGAGGATCGCAGTTCAAATCCAGCCTGTGCAGGAAAGTCCATGGGATTCTTATCTCCAATTAACAACCAAAAAGCCAAGTGGCTCAAGTGGTTAAAAAGCTCAGTGATGGGCTGGGAAGGTGGCTCAGTGGTAGAGCGTTTGCCTTGCAGGCCTGAGGCCCTGAGTTCGATTCCTCAGCACCACATAAGCCAAAAAGAAAAAAAGCCGGAAGTGGCGCTGTGGCTCAAGTGGTAGAGTGCTAGCCTTGAGCTGAAGAGCTGAGGACAGTGCCCAGGCTCCAGAGTTCAGGCCCCACAACAGGACCAAAAAAAAAAAAAAAGCTCAGTGATAGCATCTAGTCCCTGAATTAAAGCCCCGATTGGCACAGAAAAGAAAAAAATAGACTCATGTAGTGAAATAGAAATAAAAACAGGTGAGTAATCTTGCCATCTCTATCAATATCTGATAGATAAATGTACTTTGACCCCACAATTTCATTTCCAGGGCTCTTTTTCCTACTTAAATATAAGTGTACTCAAAAATATATACAAGGATTTTCATGGTAGTGTTGCTTGAAATAACAAAGAGTAGAAATGACTGTTTTTAGTACAAAAAGAGTTCAGTAAGCTGTACGTCATTTTTAGTGGCATTCTATTCAGCTATTAGGGTAGAAAGATCTTGGTACTGAAATATGTGTGATTTCCATAAGGTATAAATGGCTGAGTTCACAGAGATTCGTTCATTTGTGCATTTACAGAACAGCTTCAACACATTTGCAGGAAGTTGTTTGCAGGTTGCCTATTGGACTGTGGGCCAAGCCATAGAAGTGGGGAGACAGAGCAAAAGTGAAACTGAATCTTGTTTTTACATTCTTCTACACAGTTTGTGCTATTTTCACTGTCTTCAGTCTTTACTATGTTCCCGCATTGCCTACTAAATGTATACAGGCTTAAGTTAAAATCTGTTTTAAGACTCATTTTTATTTATAGGTTGAGAAAGATCTAGATGAGGTCCAGCTTTACTTAGTAGAATTAGACCAACCACCTTGAAAACTTTAAATCATTTTTAACCTCTGATGTCCCAAAAAGAAATGTACCCATTAACTGACTTACATAATTTTAACCCCTCTGTATATCAAGCTTACAATAACACATACACACACACGCACACGCACACACACACACACACACACACACACACATAATTTAACAGAATAAAATCCGCCACAGAATCAAATGAAAGCAAGATCCTTATCCTAAAGCTAGGTGGCAGGCAGTTTTTGAAAGCCAAATCCTAACAGAGTTTTGTCAGTCTCTACAGTTCAGGCCACCACTCAGAGTGTTGGCTTCTCTGTCTAGATCTTCATAAAGATCCCCCTGGCCACAAACAGGGTCCACTGCAGGGCCCTGGAGCCAGGGTGTCCATACAGCCTGGAAAAGGTGTTCAAAGTTCAACAAAATGTAGATCTAACACTGTCAAATAAATGAAACAGAAAATATTATCTGTACAATACTTAACCTCACAAGTATAGGTCTCTGATCTTTTTATCTGTTCTTCTTGTCATACCATTCTATTCTGTATCTTTTAAATTTCCACAAAATATAAATGATAGTTCAATGCTAGAGGACTTTCCTAGCTTGTGCAAGGACCTGGGCTCTATTTCCAGTCTAGCCAAAAAGAAAAATTAAGGTAAATGGCTGAATTACCAAATTTTAGTCGGTTGCATATTGTGTGTCTGAGTATGTGAGTGTGTGAGTGAGTGAGAAAGAGGAAGAGAGAGTTTGAGTGGGAAACCATAGGAGACAAATCAGCTGAGATTCAAATTTTGGCTTCTATTCTTCGATGAGTTTGATCGGATAAAGATGAGGTGGCTGTAGAGAAAGCTGTACTTTGAACATTCCATAAATGTCCTATACTACGTCCATCCGGAAATATCCATCTGATCTGAACATCTCATGGCGCCCTCCGTGCACACACCCTCTGCAAGGCCCCGGGAGGCTACAAATGAACGCTCAGGCCTCCCGCATGTACACTCAAATATGTGATCACCTCCATGGCCAAGTGGCCTCGGCCCACACTCAGCAGCCTAGAAAGCTTCAGACTCGAAGTTCTTCCTCTTAAAACCCAGCCTACCTTACCAGAAGCAAATCCGTCTCAAAGGTAGCACCTTCTTCCCGCGCTTCTTCTCTGGGTGTGTATGGGTAAGAGAAGGGCAAAGCTCAGTACAGAATGCCGGTCAGGGTACTTTTATACTTCCTTCCCACTCTGAGTCACCAGGGAGGAAGAGGCGGGGCTAGCCTCCACATAGCTCCTGTGACGTTTTGTTTTAATATAAATATGTCTCATTTACTAAATGGAAGACAGAAGCCTAGAATTACGGGCTAGGGAGAACACTGTAATGGGACCCTGGATCCCTTGGCTTCAGGACCCATCCTCAGCTGCCTAAAAACATCTTTCAAGTCAGTCTTTCCTCCATCAGTCTTACCAAAGAGGAAGATCCTGGGCTCTTCAAATGCCAGGCCCTGTCTGGTTAGCAGTGAAACAGCACTGTCTGCCTGTTTGTGACTAACTCCAACCCCACAAAGTATCCTCAGCTGTCTGCTCAGTCTCCATCCCAGCGCTGAGCTTGCTAGGGCCTGTACAGGGGCAGCAATATCTATACTCTACAAAGATCACCTGCAAATCTACAAGACAAACCCAACGGTAGAAGGGCAATGGGTATGAACAGCTAAATGTAGAACCTGGGAAATGTGGAATGAAGCAACCAGATAACCACATTTTTCCTGTTAGTTTGGTGATTATGTTCAAGTAGGATGGTTTCATGTCGCCATGCACCACCACAGTGAAAGCAAGTGGTCAGGGCTTATCTAGCATCCATAGATCACACACACACACGCACACACACACACACACACACACACTTTAACAGAATAAAATCCACCACAGAATCAAATGAAAGCAAGATCATTATCCTAAAGCTAGGTATCAGGCAATTTTTGAAAGCCAAATCCTAACAGAGTCTTGTCATTCTCTACAGTTCAGGCCACCACTCAGAGTGTTGGCTCCTGTAGATCCTCATAAAGATCCACCTACTGACAAACAAGGTCCACCGCAGGGCCTTGGAGCCAGGGTGTCCATACAGCCTAGGTCCACATACCATTCAATTATTTAGTATCAAGTACCTACTGTCTAGTATTTGCAAGAGATGGCAAGCTAATTACCACTTTTGATTATTAAATATTGTATATACCCATCAAGTTAGCACAGCAAAGAGACGTCCAACTACTATATATCAATTAAAATAAATTTAAGCCAGGTGCTGGTCTCATGCCTGTAATTCTAGCTACTCTGGAGGCTGAGAGCTGAAGACCCCAGTTGAAAGCTAGCTCAGGCAGGAAAACAGTTCCCCTCCAGACTCTGATTAATCAGCAAAATAACTGGACTGGCCATGTGACTCTTTTTTGGGGAGCGGTTGTGTGGCTTGAACTCTGGGCCTATTGAACATTGTCCCTCAGCTCTTTAGGGCTAACTAACACTCTACTACTTGAGCCACAGCGCCACTTCCAGTTTTCTGGTGGTTAAGTGGAGGTAAGAGTCTTACAGACTTTCCTGTCCAGGATGGCTTTGAACAGTGAGCCTCAGATCTCAGCCTCCTGAGTAGCTAGGATTACAGGCGTGAGCCACCAGTGCCTGGCTGTGGACATGTGACTTTTGTGGTAGAGCACAACTCCTGAGTTGAAGCCCTGATAATAACAAAACTAAATATAATTTCTTAATTTAAAATTTAAATAAAAATATTTTAGTTTACCATGCTTTATATATTTATATATGTATATTTATTATTTTTTACTTGAAAATGCTAAAGACAGAGGGGTTACAGTTACATAAGTCAGGCAAAGAGTACATTTCTTTCGATACTGTCACCCCTTCCCTTGCCCTCTCTTAGTTTTTCCCTCCTATCCCATCCACAAATTGTGTAGTTCATTTCCAACACAGTGTTCAGTGAGTACCATTGCTGCATTTGTTCACTCTTTGTCCCTTCATTTCTGTGCCTATTATACTCTCAAAAACATATAGACAGGGGCTGGGAAGGTGGCTCAGTGGTAGAGCGCTTGCCTTGCATGCATGAGGCCCTGGGTTCCATTCCTCAGCACCTCATAAGCAGAAAAAGCCAGAAGTGGCACTGTGGCTCAAGTAGTAGAGCGCTAACCTTGAGCTGAAGAGCTCAGGGACAGTGCCCAGGTCCAGAGTTCAGGCCCCATGACCAACAACAACAAAACAAAGACATATAGACAAATAATTAATTTAAAAAATTAATGAATGTATAAGTATTTAAATTTTAGATAAATATTTAAATATTTTAAAATAAATACAAAAAAAGAAAGAAAAATTAATTTTAAAAGTAAAAAAATATTTTTAATAATAAAAAGATACTGTACACCATGCAACAACAAGTACTATTAGAAACTGGGACCTGGCTAAGGAGACAAAAGATAGTCCTCACTTTAAAAACAACAAACCTAAGAGGACCAAACATACTGGCACCCACCTGCAATCTCAACCACTCAGGAGGCAGAAGTAGGAGTATCTGGATCCAAATCCAGCCTGGGAAAAAACCTTTAGGTCTTAACAAGCTCCAACAAAAAAGGAATGGGAACGTGGCTGAAGTGGTAGAGCACTCAAACATGACGCCCTGAGATCAATTTCCAACACTACCAAAACATAACTTTTCAAAAGAAAGACATAGAACGGGAAAAATAAAAATGCTATTACTATGTGATATTTGCTGACCCGGGGTATTCAATAACATGGGCCACTGATGTAACTGGCTCATAAGTGCATCCCCTTCAATATTAATTCTACTTACTGATGAGGAGACAGCGGTACAGAAAAATTGTTTACTGGCTCAAGGTCACATTAAAAAGCAGTGCCCAAGCACATCCCTGTAATCCTAGTTACTGAGGAGGCTGAGATCTGAGGATCAATGTTCAAAGCCCAACAGACTAACCTGAGAGAGTCTTATCTCCAATTAGCTAGCAAAAAGCCTGAAGTGGAGCTGTGGTTCAAGTGGTAGTGGACCAGTTTTGAGTGGAAAAGACAAGTGAGAATGAGAATCTTTCAATTCAAGGCTCAGTACCATCACACACACACACACACACACACACACACACTCACTGTGTGTGCACTTTGGAGAGAAGTGGGCTGTGGGCCTCAGGAACTATTAGTGACCTGATAATGCCAAAGATTAACTCACCGTCTTCCCCAGAGGCAAAAGAAAACAAAAATATGTTTTCAACCACGTTGAAAGGTTGTATCTAAGGGGTAGGACGCTGGTGAGCACAGAATATAGAGAAACTTGGGGGGAGGGGAAGGTCTTCTGAAAATAGCAAGGCGCCAACTGTGTTTCAGGGAAAGTCCCTTCCGTTCCCCCCTCCCCTCTCCTCCCCAACCCCCCCCCCCCCGCCGGGGATCAAACTTGTCACCAATACCTTTGAGCTCAAATCCTCCAGCGTGACCACTGAGGAGGAAATCGCAGAGGGCAGGGCGTCAGTGCCGCCTCCTGTAGTCCAGACCCCCAGCTCCTGGGCCGGAAGCAGCCAGTTTACTTTCTGTTTCCCTGCTGTCCCTGTCTGGTTTACTGGGTTCATAAGTGAGCTGATTTTTATTTTAATCACTGGGAATAAAGAAGGAGACGCTGTGGAAGCACTTCCCTGCCGCAGAAAGGCAGTGAAAGATGCACTCGCAACTTCACTTTATTCTGGAAGACTCACTCCCAAAGAAATGTCGAGGAGTTAAAGGAACCGATGCCCCATTTCCAACCACTCAGGACAGTTCACCCGTCCAGAGGCAAACTACTACCAACCAATGAGGAAAGCATTTGTACTAATTTCATTTCACGTAAACACCCCTGTCTGTGGCCGGCGGCGTGCAGTTGTTCTCTTGGGGAATCTGGGAGAGGAATTTCCCTCTGAGTTTTGATCCAAATCTCAGCCCCAAGTCACTGGACCCTCTGAAACCCCTCCCCTAGATCGTATTTCAAGGTACCTGTTAAGTCAAAGCTATCCTGCCTCTGAACTGTGGGGACTTGTACAAAGCACCACACCAGCACAACTACAGGCTACACCACCGTTGTGCATTACCTGATCATTACAGCAACACAGCAGATTGCTCTCCCATGTTATAGACGGCAAAATAGAGTCTGGAATTAATTACTTGGCTTCACAGTCCATCCAAACAAAGACAAGGATTTCACTGGGCATCAGTGGCTCATGCCTGTAATTCTCACTACTCAGGAAGCTGACATCTGAGGATCCTGGTTTGAAGCCAGCCAGGGCAGGAAAGTCTGTGAAACTCTTACCTCCAATTAACTACCAAAAATTCAGAAATTTTGGAACTGTGGTTCAAAGTGGTAGAGTGCTATCCTTGAACACAAAAACTCAGGGACAACACCCAGGACCTGAGTTCAAGCCCCAAGGCTGGCACAAATAATAATAATAATGACAAGAATTTCTCACTGGCACATACTAACCTTCCTTCCTCCACATGGTTCAAAATGTGCCCTGAGAATGGAAGCCACGAAAGCAAACTAGGACTTAAGCATAAAAAGCACAAGATAGGGGCTGGGAAGGTGGCTCAGTGGTAGAGCACTCGCCTTGCATGCATAAAGCCCTGGGTTCAATTCCTCAGCACCACATAAGCAAAAAGAAAAAAGCCGGAAGTGGCGCTGTGGCTCAAGTGGTAGAGTGCTAGCCTTGAGCTGAAGAGC
>NW_012267217.1:38166877-38177826 GCF_000151885.1 Dipodomys ordii | reverse complement strand
TGGCTCAAGTGGTAGAGTGCTAGCCTTGAGCTGAAGAGCTGAGGGACAGCACCCAGGCCCAGAGTTCAGGCCCCACGACCGGACCCAAAAAAAAAAAAAAAGCACAATATAGACAGGTGCCAGTGGCTTACACCTGTAATCCTTGCTACTCAGGAGGCTGAGATCTGAAGATCATGGTTCAATGCCAGCCTGGGCAAGAAAGTCCATGAGACTCTTATCTCCAATTAACCACCAGAAAATCGAAAGTGGCGCTGTGGCTCAAGTGTTAGAGTGCTTGCCTTGAGCTGAAGAGCTAAGGGACAATGCCCAGGTCCAGAGATCAAGCCCCATGACCTCTTCCCTCCCACCGCCCCCCACACACACAAGCACAGGATACTTGGCTCTCATCTGCAAAGAAAAAATAACTGGTTGATGAAGCTACAAGGTAATCCTTGTCAGAACACCTGTGTATGCCAGACACAGTTGCTTAGATAGGCTCATTTCAGCTCTTCTGTCATTCTCAGGGGTGGATGCTACTTTGTTCCCATTTTATTATTTTATATATGCCAGATTTGAGGCTTGAACTCTGGGCCTGGGCGCTGTCCCTCAGCTCTTCAGCTCAAGGCTACTTCTCTACCACCTGAGCCACAACACCATGTCTGGTTTCTGGTGGTTTATTGGAGATAAGACTATTATAGACTTTCTTAATGGGGCTGGCTTTGAACGGTGATCCTCAGATCTCAGCCTGCTAAGTACTTATGATTACAGGCCTGAGTCATCAGTTTTGGCTCTCCCATAATACGATGAAGAAACTGAGGCTCAGGGAGACTGAAAGTTTGACATTCTGCTGCTGCAGAATGAAGTATATTTTTTCTCTAAGACTCTGAGTGGTTAACCACTGCCTAGACATTGATACACAACCAGGAATGTCAAATTAATAATTTTAAAAAATTCTAGTCCTGGGGCTAGGAATGTGGCTTAATGGTAGAGTACTTGCCTAGCATGCATGAAGCCCTGGATTCCATTCCTTAGTACCATATAAACAGAAAAAGCAGCCGGGCACCAGTGGCTCGCTCCTGTAATCCTAGCTACTCAGGAGGCTGAGATCTGAGGATCATGGTTCAAAGCCAGCCTGAGCATGAAAGTCCATGAGACTCTTATCTACAATAAACCACTCAGAAAACCAGAAGTGGTGCTGTGGCTCAAATGGTGGAGTGCTCGCCTTGAGCTGAAGAGCTGAGGGACAGCACCCAGGCCCAGAGTTCAAGCACCAAGACCACCCTTCCCCCCCAAAAAGCCAGAAGTGTTGCTGTGGCTCAAGTGGTAAAGTGTTAGCCTTGAGCAAAAAGAAGGTCAGGGACAGTGCCCAGGCCCTGAGTTCAAGCCTCAGGACTGAAAAACAAAAACATAAACAAAAACAAAAAAGCACAGTCCTCAGGCTCCAGCTTTGGAACCCCCATCTGAAAAAATTATGGGAGATGAAGCCAATAGAGCATTAGTAAAAGTGCCTGGACCTTCCATAATCTTCACCATTGTTAATTCAGTTCACAGCATCTATTAGGAAGCTGTGACAAGCTCCACCAGCAAGTGGCAGAGCCTGCCCATAAACCCAGAATTAATAGTGACCACTCTTCTGTTCTCAACTTGTTTAAGATCAGCTTTTGAGTTTCCACACAAGTGAATCTGTGCCTACATTATTTCATTTAACATAATGGTCTCACGATCCATCCATGTCATAAATAACAGATTTCACTCTTTTTATGACTGGGTAGTACTCCACTCTGACTGTGTACCATGCTTTCTTTACCCATTCAGTGGATGGACACTTAGTTCTCTTCTGTTTGTTGGCTGTGTAAGTAGTGTTGCAAAGAACACAAGAGTGAGCTGGGCACTGGTGGCTCACGCCTGTAATCTTAGCTACTCAGGAGGCTGAGATCTGAGGATTGCGGTTCAAAGCCAGCCTGGGCAGGCTGTGAGACACCTATCTTCAATAAACCACCAGAAAAACTGAAGTGGCGCTGTAGCTCAAGTGGTAAAGCGCTCACCTTGAGCTGAAGAGCTGAGGGACAGCACCTAGGCCCAGAGTTCAAGCCCCATGACTGACAAAAAAAAAAAAAACAAAAAAACACGAGAGTGCAAATTTCTCTGTGACGTAGTGATTTCTCTTCCATGGAAGAGAATCCAATAGTGGGATTGCTGGACTCTATGGTAGTAGTTCTATTTTATTTATTTATTTAGTTAGTTAGTTAGTTGCAGACCTGGGGCTTATACTTAGGGCCTGAGTATTGTCCTTAAGGTTTTTTGCTCAAGGCTAGCTTTCTACCACTTGAGCCACAGCTGTATTTCTGGCTTTTTTCTGGTTAATCAGAAATACACGTCTAATGGACTTTCTTGTCTGGGTGGCTCTGAACCACTATCTTCAGATCTCAGCCTCCTGAGCAGGCAGGATTACAGGTGTGAGCCACCAGCATCCGGCTATGTTTAATTTTTTTAAGAACTTTTATACTGCTCTCCCACAAACTGTGTGCACGTGGTCCCTTTTCTCCACACCCTCAGTGGTACCTATCACCTTCAGTCTTTTCTTTATAAGGGATAACTTTAGTGGAATGCGGTGAGTTTGGGTTTTTTAATTATCTTTAAGTAAATGTACAGAGGTTTCCATTCAACATGGCAATTTATGAGAACAATGCATCTTCATTAGTGTGGCCCTTCCATCTCCTCCCTGCCTCACACCCATCCATTCAAGTGACCTGGCTCCATGCTCATACATGTACATTTAATATTATGACTCTGTTCACCCACCCTGCCTCTCTCTATTCTCCTGCCTCCCTCCCCTTCAGTCCTACCCACTTCAGACAAAACACATTTCAGCTTCCTGGTATTCATTTTGTTAGACTGTCAGTTCATTATGCATACCCTACTTTAATCAGTTTGATTGTGTATACATGCATATGTCCCTGTATATGTTTTCAGTTTAGATCTAACCTACACATGTGAGAGAAAACATGTGGTCTTCATCTCTAAGCCTAACTTACTTTACTTAATATAATATTTCTAAATCCATCCATTTCCTTGCAACTGACATATTATTCTTCCTAATAGATGAGCATGATTCAATGTGCCAGGTGTGAGAACAAAGGAAAACAGTTATCCTAAAACCCTGCCTCTATCGCATATTGCCCTGATATCAAAGAGCTCCCTGTGTCTCCCATTGAACACCCACACTGGGTCTATTCGAGTATGCCTCTTCCTCTCTGCTTGCCTTCCTGCCTGCTTGCTCGCTCGCTTACTCAACACAGCTCTGCCAAGTTTTCTTACTATTACGACTTGACTGAATATTCTTATTCTGAAATCAAAGTCAAGAACCTAAGACTAAAACCGTAAGTGGAAGGTCCCTACTTCTGGAGGGAACCTTCATAAACCCTCACCTGGAATCGGTGACATCTCTGGTTAATCCTTCATGGAGGAAGATAAAGAAAAAGACCTTATTCCCAGCTTCCTTTCAAAACTCAATGGTCTGAAAGCACACTAGTTGGAAAATCTGTCTATCTCCCAGAATCAGAGATCCTGAACAGAAAGACCTTCCAGTGAGTGAGCAGCTGATGCTCCACCTGCTCTTTGGTGTAGCTGAGGTGCTTCACTAGACAGTTCTGCTTGATTCTTTAAAGGAGTTCTGCTAGAACAAGTGTTATTTTCACTCAGCTTTTGTCCTTCTAAGATGGTCAAAAAGATCTGAGGCTCAGTTGCATTTTTCCAGCCTCTTCTGGGAGACTAAGTAGAGGCAGAGGAACTTCGTCCCCAACATCTTGGACTCGCAGCCTCCAATCAATAATCAGAAGCATCTCTCCAAAGCTTATTTGATGACTAGAACACAGACTTTGACCTTGATATGTCATGGCCAGCCTAAAAGAGACAAAAGGAGTTTGGCAAGACTCTAGTAAGTAAGGACATAGGGAAACTATACTTCTCCCTTAACTGAACTCCCTCTATTCTGGGCATTAGACCATCCTAGAGTGCTGAAAAAAATTAAAAATACTATAAACTCCCTCAAAAGGCAACAGTATAGGAAGCTCTACCCCAAGATTTGCAAGGTACCTTCTAATAGATTTGAAGGGTATTCTTGTTGGAATTCAATTTATTCAGATTTCTTCCCAATGACAAATAGTCAAGCGGAGAGAGACATCACACAATTTCTCTCAGGCATAGAAATCTAGTTAAACGTCAAATGTATCTAGCAAATGGCAGAAACATCATTTGACATCCATTTTAAGTTTCAGAAACAAAACAACCTTCAGAAGGAAGAACTCAAGTCACAGTTGTAATCCCAGCTATTCAGGAGGTTGGGATGGGAGGAACTCTGTTGTTCAGAGTCAGCTTGGGCAGACAAATCCAAGAGACTGTTATCTCTAATCAAGCAGCAAAAAAAAGCCAGAAATAGAGATGTGTTTCAAGTGGCAGAGTGCCAACCATGATTGAAAAGCCGATTGAGAATAAGAGGCATTGAGCTCAAGTTCCAGGACCCTCACAAAATGAAGAAGAGGGAAAGAAGATTGGGGGGAGGGGAGAGAAAGAGGAGAAAGAGCTGGAGGAGGAAGAAGAACAGGAGGGAAGAAAGCAAAAAAACACAAAGGTATGACCCCAGCTTGATAATCATAGCCTGTAGTCCACTAGAAGGCTGAGGGCGGACTGAGACTGAGACTAAAGGATCACTTCAGTCTGGAGTTAAAGACTCAAAACAAAACAAAACAACAACAACCTAAAACAACCCCCAAATCACTGTTTTTAATACAATCATGCTTTAGGGTCCTCCCTTCTAAGGTATTTCTTAGAAATATCTTCCTATTCTAACACATCATTTATCTTGTGGTTTCCTGAAAATGTATGTAGCCTTAATTACTCTGCCAAATTCACCAGTTTATGAACAAGGGTATTTCTGCTGGTAAAAGGCCATGTTGGTTTTCAGCTAATTTATTTTTCCCTAGCAGAGTAATGAAATCCAGGCAGAAATAGGACCAGGATAGACAAGAGATTTTGAAATTTTTCTCGCTCATCAAACAAAGAAAAGGGTAATTGGGGCTGAGCGGCTTGGGGAGGTTTCTTACATACCTGTGGGGGGAGTTCAATGATCCTCTTGTGGTAAATGATTTTCAGGGAAATTGCCTGAAAATAAGTTAGAATCCTTAGTGGCAAGTTCCCTTTTGTGTGGGAGAAGAACTCAATGACTTTGTGAGTTAAAACTAGTCTTCAGGTCTAAGTAACATATTAATTTCCTGCTGATGTCATCATCCCACCTTATTCTTCCCTTGGAATAAAATAATCCTGGCAAACTGTGTCTCCTAAAGACCAATGTAAAACTTACTTTGTCGTGGTAGAGCTTTCCAAGTACATCAAAAGGCTCCTGGAGGCTACTGAGCTCTTCAGATCAAAGAAGTGTCATTTTCCTAACCATCTCCTTCCCCAGTCACATACTTTGAAATAAGTCCATCCAAAAAGTTCATGAAGCTGGGCGCTGGTGGCTCACGCCTGTAATCCTAGCTACTCAGGAGGCTGAGATCTGAGGATCGCGGTTCAAAGCCAGCCCAGGCAGGAGAGACCATGAGACTCCTATCTCCAATAAACCACCAGAAAACTGGAAGTGGCGCTGTAGCTCAAGTGGTAGAGTGCTCGCCTTGAGCTGAAGAGCTGAGGGACAGCGCCCAGGCCCAGAGTTCAAGTCCCACGACCGACAAAAAAAAAAAAAAAAGTTCATGAAATAGTTGTCATTACTCTTAATTTCTTAAGTGTGTCCATATAAAAATTTAAGTCCACATTCAAATACATTTTGTTTTTTCTTCAGTGTATGTGTGTGTGTGTGTGTGTGTGTGTGTGTGTGTGTGTATTTTGAGACAGTCTTGATATGTAGCCCAGGCTGGTTTGAAAATCATGATCTTCCTGTCTAAGCCTCCTAAATTCTGAGGTTGTAGGCATGTGCTATCACCTTCAGTGTGGTAGCAAATACACATTTTTTTTTCTTTTTCCTTTTTTATTTCCCGCCAATCCTGGGCTTGAACTCAGGGCCTGGGCACTCTCCCTGAGCTTCTTTTGCATTCTACCACTTGAGTCACAGTGCCACTTCCAGTTTTTTCTGTGTATGTGGTACTGAGGAATCAAACCCAGGGCTTCATACATGCTAGGCAAGCACTCTACCACAAAGCCACATTCCCAACTCCTTTCAATGTTTTCTTAATGAAAATTAGTTATATAAAGAGGCTTCACTGTGATATTTACGTACATGAAAATTACATACTTTGATCAAAAGCATTCCACTATATTACTTTTTTTGTTGCCAGTTGTAGGGCTTGAACTCAGGGCCTGGGCACTATCCCTGAGCTTTTGTGCTCAAGACTAGCACTCTACCATTTAAGCCACAGCTCCATTTCCAACATTGTGGTACATAATTGAAGATTAAAAAAGCCTCACAGACTTTCCTTCCCTAGGCTAGGTTTGAATTGTAATTCTCAGTTCTCAGCCTCCTGAGTAGCTAGGATTATAGGCTTGAATCACCAGCACCTGGCTTATATTACTCTTTTTAAATCTCTTTTCCTCCTACTTAACAATTCTTAGTGGGTTTTATTATGCTATTTTCATTTATATATAATTTATAGATATTATATATGATATATAATATTCAATTCCCATACTCCTTTCTTTTTCCTTGTAAGAAGTAGATTTTTTTCTGTCAAAGTGTATTATATTCCCTTGTAAAGTTCCACTTTTATTTGTCCAGTTCCAGGCTCTTTTTCCTTGTCCTGCCAGATGTTTCCCCATGATCCCTTTGTTAAGAGCCTGTCAACAAAACTTCCCACCTGAAGTTCAATGCCAATCAGGACAGACTATGAACCAAGTAGAGGGGAAGGGCCTGCTGCATTAGGGATAAAACCTGGGCAACTTCCTGCCCAGTGCATGTTTGCTTAGATTCTTGTCCATGGCATCCCTTTTACAGAAGTAAAGGTTTGCTTTATCAAGGCAATTTTCTGCCAGGCACCCGTGGCTCAAGCCTGTAATCCTAGCTAATCAGAAGGCTGAGATCTGAGGATCAGAGTTGGAAGCTAATCAGAGCAGGAAAAGCACTGGAGACTCTTATCTCCAATATCACGGGAGGACAGAAGTGGTGCTGTAGCTAAAGTGGTAGGGCCCTCCTCGCTTTGGGCAAAAGGAGCTCAGGGACAGCACCCAAGCCCAGCGTTCACAGGCCAGGAATAGGAGAACGAAGAAGAAAAATGAGGCAGTTGTCTTTTGATGTCCTCCTTTTCTTTGACTCCATTTCTAACATTTCCCTCTCCCATTGATTCCCTCCCTCAAATCATCCCTGTTTTACAAAACAGCACTTTCAATCCAGCGGGAAAGACTTTGAAAATATTATTTCTCATAGGAAAAAAAATACTGAATTCTTACATTGCACTAACTATATGCTAAGTATAGAGTATCTACAACTACTCATTAAATTACTAATTGTTCCACAGTTCTCTAAGATAAATACTATTAATGTGATTTTTGCTTTAAAAATGGTCACTGAAATATTAGGTAATTTGCTCAAGGTCACACAGTGAGCCAAGATTTAAATTAGCAAGGTTGATTTTAAGTTCCTACACTACAACCAAGCTAATTCAAACTGTTCAGAGTTCTAAGGAAATGTACAGTATCTTAGAAAAATGTTTTCTCTCTGGAAAGTGAAAACCATATGATGCTTTGTTGAGTGTGCTAAATTGTCATTTCCAGATCCACAGTATCATCAAGATCCCACCAGTGTTTAAAATTAGTCCTAGTAGGGATTGTTGCATGACAACATGAGTCTATTTAGTGCCATTGAACTGAAATAGATAAAATAGCAAATTTCTGTTATGCATATTAAGCTACAATCTTTCTAAAAAGGTAAAGAGAGATAAATACTAAGTTTTGGTCTTTTATTCAGTTGTTTAACTATATATCCTGGGGCCACACAGTGTAGGACAAGTAAAGTAGATCCCAGGGCCTTTGTATAGGATCTTGGCATATCAAGCTGAAATCAGTTGCAAGACACACCATTTAAGAAGAGTGGATAGCTGGGAATGTGACCTAGTGGTAGAGTGCTTGCCTAGCATGCATGAAGCCCTGGGTTCAATTCCTCAGTGTCACATAAACAGAAAAAAACTAGAAGTGGCACTGTGGCTCAAGTGGTAGAGTGCTAGCCTTGAGCAAATGAAGCTCAGGGAGAGTGTCCAGGCCCTGAGTTCAAGCCCCAGGACTGGCAGAAAGAAAGAGGGGGGGAAATGCTTCAAAATATCTTGCCTCTGTCCCTCCAGTTACTATAATCTAAGAACTAACAGCCAACCAGAGTGTTGTGGGACCTGACCAACAAAGTATTACTTTCCAAAACACCTAACTATAATAAAAGCAAGCAATCAGAGTACAGCCCCGGGTATAAAAACCCCTAGATTCAGAGCAAATTGCAGAGACAGAAAACACACAATGGACACAGAGACAAAGACAGTACAGCAGTGTCTTGTGACCAAGATACTTGTGAATAAAGTTCTTCACACTCAACCTCTATTGACTTGGATGTCATTTGTCCTGGACTCATTTATTGAATTCATGGGACAAAAACCTAAGAGGGCTACAGCAACAGTGCTATCAGTGGAACAGCCACACTGGCTATAGGGCTGGAACCCAAGGTCTCTGCTGGCTGAGGAGCCAGAAAAGGCTGTGTGGACTCTGCTCACGGTGAAAAAAAAATACATTATCAGTAGTATTGGTAACCGTTGGGAAGAGTGTAGGGATGACAATGAGTGCCACAGTAGCAAGGAAGGAATCTAGACAGGTTTATCCTGAGGCATTTGATCTAGTCCTTAAAGGGAAGTTACACTTAAATTCTTATCCTAGTATTCCTAGTACTCAAGAAGAAAAAAAAAAACAAGCCAAGTCACTGAGTGGAAGATTGTGCAGTGTAGATATTGTTAGGAAACTGAAAGGAGATAAAGAAATCAAGAGACCTCAGCAGATCAGACAGACTTTAATCATGGCTGCAGAGGGACTGTTCATAGGTCCTCTTCCATTTGGGGTTTGACAGGCTCCATCCTAGGCCCTCAGCATGTATCTCTAGCCCCCCAGATGCATCAACAGAACACCCTCCACCCAGGCCTAAACTCCACCCTGCCTGCCCACTGTTTTCAGTGACCAGTGGCAGATGTGGAGTATGTCCCGCCTCAAGCCCCAACTATAAAAGGATACCCCTGAAAAAGATGGGTACCATTTCTCCCTCTCCTTTGAGGGAGATGGCCTTGTCAGCTCCGCTGGCAATAAACTCCTTTTGCTGTATGTGACTGTGTCCATGTGCTTTTCTGGGATCGGTGCTTTCAGTTATAAGCATAAAGCACATTCCCCTATATGTAATCAGTGTTTCATACTAATTCCCATTTTGAACACAATAACTGAGGACATGCTGGCAGTGAGTTCACAGTGAGAGTGCCACCCGAGGGGCGGGGCATGCTGCCAAAAGGGGGAGGGGCATGCCGCTGAAAGGGGAGGGGCACAGCCCATATATGGCTGCGTGTTCCAAATCCTGAAGGGAGGGGGGGAGTCCTGAGGAGAGAGTAGGGGAAGGACTGGAAGTCCTGAGAGTCCTGAGGAGAGTAGGAGAAAGACCGGAAGTCTTGAGGGGAGTAGGGTAGAGAGCAGGGGAAGTAGAGTGGAGAGTAGTCCCACTGGCGTGGGGGAGGAGAGAGGGACAGCAGAAGGGGAATGCCTAGCAGAGCAGAGCAGGGCAGGCCTGTGCAGGGCAGGGCGAATTCCTCAAGAGGACATTTGGGGCCTTCCTCTAGAGAGGCCTGTGGAGAGACGCCTCCCGGAGCAGAGCAGGGCAGGCCTGTGGAGAGTGGAGAGGCCTGCAGAGAAGGAGAAGGGAAGAAAGGGAGAAGCCTTCCCCTTTGGAGGTTTGGAGCTTTGGAGGTCTGGGGTTGGAGGGATTGCAGACTGACTAATTGGTGGTTTGCAGACCAACTAATAAAGGTTGGGGCTGCCCATTGGAGGCTTGGAGGTTTGGTGGTGGAGGCTGCCCTTGGTTCTGGGTATCTAGCCTAGGACAAGGTAATCACAGGCCCCCTTTCTGGGGTAAATAAATTTGTTATCTTTAACTGTGTCTGGAAGGACTGTCTCTCTCTTTTGAGGTCCTAAGTCTGCTTGCTAGCCTGACATGCTCCTTTTCCAGATTGGCCAACAAAGGGCCCTTTGGGTGCAGGCAACTGATGACCAGCTGCCTCCCTCTCACCTTAAAGTAACATTCCCTTTGGTCACTCTCAGCATTATATACTATTAGGCAGCTGCAATGATAACGGGATCCTCTGCCCTCGCACCGCTCTAGAATATAAAACCCTCCGTGGACGCAGACACGCAGTTTTTCCCTCCCTGGCCTTGGAAGCCCCTATGTGACAATGAATCTTCTCTGTGACTGTGTGTGCACGTGGTGTTCTGGGCTGGTGCTTCACCGCTGAAATGTGTGTGTGTGTTCGTGTACACACATGGATAGAGATAAACGCAGGAAAGCCTTCCATTTACAAGGCTAATAATACTAAATAACAACTAGGGGGCCGAACTGCCCTCAGCTCCCCTGGCTGGGCTAACGCGCACGCGCGGGCAGGCACCTGTAAACAGGAGCGCGGTGAGCGGCCACTCATCCAGCCCTCGAGCGCTCGATCCCGCCCGTGGGCGGGGGAGGAAACGCCCCCTCCGCTCCCGCGGTGCATTCTGGGAAGGGCAGCAGCCTTCCGAGCGGCACATGAGTTTCCCACTCCCCAGCCGCAGCGGCCAGACTCCCGCCCACCGCCGTCCTCCTCCTGACGTCCTGCTCTCCGCTGCTGCCGGGCGCAGCCCGTCCCTCCCTTCCCGAGGACCACCCCCTCCCCACTGACCCCCCCTCCGCGCCGCCCCCTCCCGAGGCCCCGCCCCCGCCGGCCCCC
>NW_012267217.1:38101764-38166227 GCF_000151885.1 Dipodomys ordii | reverse complement strand
CCGCCCCCGTCGGCCCCCTCCCGGGTTCTCCCTTCCAGGTCCCGCCCCCGTCGGCCCCCTCCCGGGGTCCCCCTTCCTGGTCCCGCCCCCGCCGGCCCCCTCCCGGGGTCCCCCTTCCAGGTCCCGCCCCGCGCTTCTCCCTCCAGCCTCCCTCAACTCCAACTCCTGCGAAGCAGCTCCTGGCGGCGAGCCGCGCGACCCCGGAGCCGCTTCCGCGCGTGTGACCGGGGACCAGGACTCCACGTCTTCATCGCATTTTGTGCTAAGACGGTACGGTGTTCACGTCGGTTTTACCAGTCCAGACTTGCTTTCTTTCTGGAAAAGGAGTGTGCTAAACCTCTGCACCTGAAACTGATTCGTGTACGAGGCCGTGGTCGCTCTCCGAAAACCACAAAAGCAGGCAGAGCCCGGCCGGCTCCGGCCGAGGTGAGCCAAAGGCCGCAAGCCTCCGTTGGCCTGGTGTGGACAAGATCGGAAAGTAACTCGGATGAAAGCATGCCTACTTTAATTAATGATTAACAGCATGCGTGGTGATAAAGATAGATTTTCCAGAGGTAGATGGAAGGCCCGGGGCTGGTGGTTCCTCATCTGAGAGTCTCAGGAAGCTGAGATCTAAGGGCCACACCTGGAAGCTAGTCTGGGCAGGAAAGTCTGTGAGACATTTATCTCCATGTACCCACCAGAAAGCTGGGAAGGCAGCTGTGGCGCAAAGTGGTAGAGAGGCAGCCTTGAGCACAAGCTCAGGACAGTGTCCCGGCACTGAGTTCAAGCCCCATGATCAACAACAACAACAAAAAGAACCCTAAATATGAGGCAGAAAGCCTTTACCAAATAACGAGGAAAAGATGGTTTTTATATCATTGCTTAAAAATATAGCTGACTTCATGAATTGTTCAGGGACAGCTCCTAGGCCTAGAGCTCAAGCCCCACGACTGACCAAAAAAAGAGAGAGAGATCTTTCACACGATTGTTTCTAACATATTTATAAGATTATGTCTTTGTTGCCTTGTATGTCCCTCCCCCATGGTATAACCCCTGCTTTCACTATATATGATGTTGGTATATGTGGAGGGGAAGGAAAAAAACAAACTCTAAAAACAGGGATACAGGAGGACCCATTGCAACAATGAGATGTACAAGTCGTTATGTCGAAAAACGAACTTTACAACTTTGGTGGGGAGAACGAGGGGGGAAGGATACGAAGGGATGGGAAGGGGAAACAAAGCAGGAGACTACAATGCTTGATGGGAAATGTGCTCATTATCTTACCCATGTAATTGTAACCCCTCACAATAAAAAATATATAAAAAATATAGTTGACTTCAATATTGTATAAAGACATATAGAGCTAAGCACTGTGGTACACATCTGTAATCCCACCACTTGGGAGGCTGAGAATTGCTAGTTCGAGGCCAGCCTAGGATATATAGTGAGATACTCTCTCAAGAAAAAAAAAGTATATAGGCATGATCATATTAATCAAAGACATTATCATAATATGCCATTTATTTCTAAATTAACAAAGTTGAGTTTAGATACATTAAAGACATAAGACTTTTGTTTTTTAGAGTAGCTTTTATTCTTTAAAAATAAAAAAGGGTGGAAGTGGCACTTTAGCTCAAGTGGTAGAGCGCTTGCCTTGAGCTGAAGAGCTGAGGGACAGCACTCAGGCCCAGAGTTCAAGCCCCACAGCAGACAAAAAATGAAAATAAAAAAAAGGGTGCCAGTGGCTTATACCTGTAATTCTAGCAACTCAGGAGCCTGAGTAACGAGGACTGCAGTTCAAAGTCAACCTATGCAGGAAAGTCTGTAAGACTTTTTTTGGGGGGGGGGTCATGGGGCTTGCACTCAGGGCTTGGGCTCTGTCCCTGAGCTTTTGTGATCAAGGCGAGGGCTCTACCGCTTTGAGACACAGCACCACTTCTGGCTTTCTAGTATAATTGGAGATAAGAACATCAAGAGCTTTCCTGCTGGGCTGGCTTCAAACTTAGATCCTCAGATCTGAGCCTCCTAAGCAGCTAAGATTACAGGCATGAATCACCAAAAAAGTTAGACAGGTGCAGGTAGCTCTTGGCTGTAACCCTAGCTACTCAAGAGGCTGGGGTTTGAGGATCAGAATTCAAAGTTATCTGGGGCTGGAAAGTCTGTGAGACTCTTTTTTTTTCTTCTCTGTTTAAAAAAATTATGAAGGTGATATATAGCTCCAATTAACCACCAAAAAAAAAAAAGAGTTGTAACTCAAGTAGAAGAGTGCTAACCTTGAGCACAAAATCTATGGACAGCACCCTTGAATTCAAGCCCCAAGACAGGCACACATACACATACACACACACACACACACAAACTTTATTTCAAAATTAACATAGTAATTGTTTAGATACATTACAGACACTAGACTTTTTTTTTACAAGTAATTTTTATTTGATTCTTTAAAAATTATAAAGGGCTTTGGTGGCAGAGTGCTAGCCTTGAATAAAAAAGCTCAGGTACAGTGCCCAGGCCCAGAGTCCAGACTGACATGTACGTGTGCATGCACAGACACACACACATATACACACCCAAGTATAATATGTAAACTTTAAAATAAAGCAAATGTATATTATTTAAAATGCTATACACTTATTATCTCAGAACTCAAAGATCAGAAGTTTGGTGACACTCGGGGCGGGGGGGGAGGGGGAGGAAGGAAGGGAGAGAAGGATGGAAGGAATGAGGAAGGCAAGAAGAGAAAAAAAGACAGGGAGGGTTGGAGATGTGACTCAGATGGTACAGTAGCTGCCTCTATTCTTTCAACATTGTGAACATCAAATTACAATTACACTACAGTGATCAAAACAGTGTGGTATTGGAGGAATAACAGATTAATTAATCAATAAAAATAATATCCAGAAATAGAACTATACAAAATACTTTGCAAAAGAACAGTGGTAATTCTGTGTAAGGGTTATTTCAATAAATGGTGTTAGAACAATTAGATGTCTAAAAAAATGAATCTAGACATAAACCTTACAAATGGAGAAAGGGTAAGCAAATGCAGTCATACGTTATGTAAAAAATAAACTACATAACTTGACGGTAGGGCTGGGAGAGGAAAAATGGGGGGAACAGTGAAAGAGGTGACATTCATCATGATGCGCTGTACTCATAACTGGACTTACAGAACTAAAACCTTTTTGTAGAACTACTTAGCAAACATAACTAAATATATGAATCAAATTTTCAAACTGTGATATTGGTGAAATATCAGGCTAATTAATCAATATAAAATTAAATGATAACATTAGAAATAGAACTACAAATGCATCCATTTTGCAAAGAAAAAGTGGCAGTTTAATGGAGAAGGGTCATTCCACCAAATGGTGCTAGAATAATTAGACATCTGGACACAGACCTTAAAACTTGCACAAGGGTGGGAAAGTGGCTTAGTAGTTAGATTGCTTGCTTTGCATGCATGAGGCAGAAAAAGCTGGAAGTGGTGCTGTGGCTCAAGTGGAGAGCTCTAGCTTTGAGCTGAAGTGCTCAGGGACAGCACCCAGGCCCAGAGTTCAGGCCCCACGACCGACCAAAAAAAAAAAAAAATACAAAACAAAACACAAAAACTTTACCTACTAAGGAGGCTGATATCTGAGCATAACGGTTCAGAGCCAGCCCAGGCAGGAAAGTCCATGAAACTCTTATCTCCAATAAACCACTTAGAAAACCAGAATGGTGCTGTGGCTCAAGTGGTAGAGCACTAGCCATGAGCTGAAGAGCTGAGGGACAAAACCTAGGCCCAGAGTTCAAGCTCCACATCTGACAAAAAAAAAAAAAAACTTGCACAACATTTAACTTGAACTTGTCCATAAACTTAAGGGTAAAATATAAAACACTACACTTTCTAGAAAATAACACAGGCAAAAATATAGATAATGTTGGGTTTAACAATGATTTTTTTTGTGTTTGTTTTTTCCAGTCCTAGGTCTTGAACTCAGGGCTAGGGCACTGTCCCTGAGCTGCTTTTTGCTCAAGGCTAGTGCTCTATCACTTGAGCCAGAGCACCACTTCTGACTTTTTCTGTGTACTGAGGAACTGAATCTAGGGCTTCATGCATGCTAGGCGAGCACTGTACCACTGAGCCACATTCCCAGCCTTAACAATGATTTCTTAAATACCAAAAGCACAATTCATGAAAGAAATATTACTCTGCACTAAATGTTTGTGCATTTTTCAAAAACTTTTGAAGAAGTATCTTTTATACTTTTTCTTTATAGAGGACATTACTAAGAAAATGAAAAGAAAAACCAAAGACTGGGAGAAAGTATTTGTAAAAATTAACCTGGTAAGAGATTTATATTCAATACATATAAGCAGTCTTTAAAACTCAATACATGGAGGGGATGTGGAGAACGAGGAACCCTATTACACTGCTGGTGGGAATGTACACTTATACAACCACTTTGGAAAGCAGTCTGGAGGGTCTAAAGATTGACCTCCCTTACGACCCAGTCATACCACTTCTAGGCATCTACCCTGAACAACAGGAACCAATATACAAGGACACGTGCACTTCCATGTTTATTGCAGCACTGTTCGCAATAGCTAGGATATGGAAACAACCCAGATGCCCCACCACAGATGAATGGATCCAAAAATTGTGGTATCTATACACAATGGAATATTATGCAGCCATTAGAAATGACAAAATAATGGCATTTGCAGGGAAATGGATGGAGGTAGAAGGAATCACGTTGAGCGAGGTAAGCCAAGAATGAAGAGGCAAACAGTACATGGTCTCCCTGATAAGTGGATGCTAAATCCAAAATGTTAGGTGATATGACAAAACTAACAGGACTTAAGAAACAAAGAACTCCCACTCATCTGGTTGAACCACTACCAAATATCCCCATGCTGCTGATCACATATATGGTATATAACATGTGAGCACCGTTATATATTACAGACTGTGATAGACAATTTGCTCCAGGAAAGTTAGAATGAACTTGTGACTTTAAATGAGCATCATTATTCCACAATACTGTGAATTTCCGGAAATTATGTAATCACTTAATTACAACCAAAAAAAAAAAAAAGAACTTCGGGGAAGGGAGGGAGGGAGGGGATGGTAGGGGGAAAACAATGGAGGGGGTAACAATGTTCAAGAGGAAGTATACTCATTACCTCACTCATGTAACTGTAACCCTCTGTATAGTATCTTTACAATAAAAAAATTTAAAAAAAACTCAATACAGCAAATACCATATTACACCCAATAAATCCAAAATAATAACACCAAATGTTGGCAAGGATATGGACCATGTATGTGTCTAGTAAAATACTAGACACTTAGAAATAATCTTCAAGTTGTTTTTGTTGTTTGAGGCAATCTCACTATCCTGCCCTGGCTTGTCCCAGTCACCTTGGCTCTCTCTTCTTCTCATCTTTCCTCTGCCTTTACTCTCTTGTGAAGACATCACATACCTTTCTGTCATTTTCAGGACAGAGCCTTAACCAGACATATCTGCTAACAGTTTGATCTTGGATTCTCAGTCTTCAGAACTGTGACAAAATAAGTGTCTGATTAAGCTACCAACTCTATGGCAATTTGGTATTGTCCAAATGAACTAAGCTCCGCTCTGTTTCTCTCTGTCTCTGTCTCTCTCACTCACTCACTTTCTCGATCTCACTCTCGCTCTCTTTGTTTGCCAGTCCTAGGGCTTGAACTCAGAGCCTGGGCACTGTCCCTGAGCTTCTTTTGCTCAAGGCTAGCACTCTATCACAATGCTACATCCAGCCTTTTCTGTTTATGTACTGCGGAATCAAACACAGGGCTTCATGCATGCAAGGCAAGCACTCTCTCAGTAAGGCACATTCCCAGCCCTGGACTAAGTTCTTACCTTGCATCCAAAAAAACCAAAGCAAAAATAAATAAATAAATAAAAATATCCATTGTGCATGTGTGTGTGCTTGCACAGATGCTTTAACCTGGGGCCTGTGCTCTCACTTGTCTTTTTTGTTTTTCACTTGTTTTTCTTTTGTTTTTTCTCAAGACTGATGCTCTATCACTTGAGCACATCTCCACTTCTGCCTTTTTGCTGGTTAACTGGAGCTAACAGTCTCCTGGATTTGTCTGTCTGGGATAGCTTTAAATGGTGATTTTGTTTTCAGAATTAGGATGTAAATTAGGATTAAAATAATTACGATTAAAGTCTTGAGCCACCAGCCCCTGGCTGGCTTTAGATTTTCATATACAAGACAGGATGAGTTCCTTTCTCAGAGTGTGCTGCAGACTGAGGTGATACTTCTCCTTATCAGAAACTCTGCGGTTCCAATCATATATTTTGTTGGTGAGTTCCACATGGAGATCCACAAGTGGGCGTTTTCTGGAGGAAATGAGAAAGGCAGAGCTTAATGTCATGAAAATACCAAAGTGAAGACAGATTGTCATTAGAGTGACATCAGCCAGCAGATGTGACAGCTCTTTGAAACTGTTCCTTTCTAAATGATTCATACGCTGATTGGGGATGATCCAAAACAGGTGGCGACACTGCAGCCAGCTCCCGAGGGCAGCCAAATTGTACTCTGAGAACACAAGAGCTAGATAATAACCACCTATGCAAATGCTGGAGGGTATAAAAGCCAATAATACTATGGAATAGCTACCTTGGAACGCATGAGTCACTCTCCTTACAGCTCTCCCCTACCTGCTGAGTTCACTGGGGAAGGAAAGTTATGAGATTTGGGCCTATGGCAGGCAGAACTACAATGTATCCAGAGTGTATTTGACAAGAGGTTCAAACATTCTAAATTACAATAAAGGGGCAGCTGAAAAAAGCGAATTGATTTTGTACTTGAGATTGGTCATGGCTTCATTCAATTTAACTGAAAACTAGGACCCTAATGTTTCCCTTGGGGAAGTATTCCTCCCAATACCCATCAGAACTGTTTACATAGAGGATACATTCTAAAATCCTTAGCGGATGCTTGAAACCACAGAAAGCATGAATCCTATACTGCACAAACTATGCTATCTTTTCTCCTGTTTTTTAAAAATATCTATGATAAAGTGTAATTTATAAATTAGTTATAATTTGTTGCCTACCAACCATGAGGTTCTAGGTTCCTTCCTCACCACTGAGGGAAATACAGGCCAGAAAAAAGGTTGAGAAAGAGCTGGGAAGATGGCTCAGTGGTAGACTGCTTGCCTCACATGCATGAGGCCCTGAGTTCGATTCCTCAGCCCCACATAAGCAGAAAAAGCTGGAGAGTGCTAGCCTTGAGCTGAAAAGCTCAGGGACAGCACCCAGAACGACGAGTTCAGGCCCCACTACTGGCAAAAAAAAAAAGCTGAGCTAACGAGATGGAAGAGTTCCCACTGTGAAAGCAGTATGAGACCCTAAGTTCAACATAAGTGCTGTCTCTCCAAATGAATATATATGGCTTTGGGAGGGGTGGGGGTATAAAAATATAATTGTCATTATTGTACAGAGGGGTTGCCATTTCCTAAGTTGGGTGATGAATATATTTCTTTTTTGGAAAATTTCCCCACAGTTTGATTTTTTCTTTTTTGGTTGGTCATGGGGCTTGAACTTGGGGCCTGAGTATTGTCCCTGAGCTCTTTTGCTCAATGCTAGCTCTTTGAGCTATAGTGCCACTTCCGGTTTTCTGGTGGTTAATTGGAGATAAGAGTCTCATGGACATTTCTGCCTGGGGTAGCCTCAGATCTCAGCCTTCTGAGTAGCTAGGATTAAAAGCATGAGCCACTGGCACCCAGCTGGATGTTTAATTTTTTATTTTTATGTTTATTCATTTACTTGTTACTGACATGATGTGCAGAGAGATTACCGTTACATGTGCCTGGTAATGAGTACATTTCCTTTATTCCTCTTTCTCTCCCTTCCTCCCATCTTCAGTGACGAGTTATATAATTCACTTTCATCAGTGTCCAGTGAAGGCCACTGCTGCACTTTTTCACTCTTTTCCTTCAAATTCTGTACCCTCCCCCCAATCCTTGTGAAGACGTACACTTAAATACACTATACAGATACAGATATGTATATTTATATAGATATATATATATACAGATCTGTATATACATATACTGTACATATACATATCTGTCAAGAAGTCAGAATCATCAAAAACTAAAAAGGAAAAAAAGGTTTCTTGTTCCCATACCTTTGAGTTTGTTTCAGTATGTATATAATTTTATGTAACTATGAAAAGGCATGTGGGCACCTTTGTGCTTTTCTCCTAAGAGTATCCTCCTTTGGTCTCACTGTATGAGTATGTAGCATCTTGTATACTATATCATATCCCAGTGTATTTTAGATCTTATATCCGCATATCAGAGAGAACATGTGTGGATGTTCCCTCTGAGCTTGGCTTACCCATGATTTGTTCTAGTTCCATCCATTTCCCTGTAAATGACATTATTTTGTTCTTTCTTTTTTTGTCAGTTGTGGGGCCTGAACTCTGGGCCTGGGCACTGTCCCTCAGCTTTTCAGCTCAAGGCTAGCACTCTACCACTTGAGCCACAGCGCCACTTCCAGCTTTTTCTGCTTATGTGATACTGAGGAATTGAACCCAGGGCCTCGTGCATGGAAGGCAAGCACTCTACCACTGAGCCACCTTCTAAGCCCCTATTTTATTCTTTCTAATGGTTGTACAAAGTTCTATTGTGTATAGGTGCCACACTTTTTGGATCTACTCATCTACTGTAGGACACCTGGGCTGTTTCCATATCTTGGCTGTTATGACTAGCACACCAATGACCATGGGTATGCAGGTGGCTTTATCATATCCTGGCTCCTATGCTCAAGGTAGATGCCCACGGGTGGTATGGCTAGGTTGTAGGAAAGGTCTATGTTTAGTTTTCTGAAGAACCTCCAGACTGCTTTTCAGAGTGGTTATACTAGTTTACATTCCTACCAACAGTGTAGTAGGGTTCCTTTTCCCCCACATCCCCACTAAATTGTTGGCCAATCTAACTGGGGTATGATAGACTCTCAGAGTTATTTGCATTTCCTTTATGGCCATGGATGTAGATATTGCTTTTATAAGAAAAAATATGTATAATTTCTTAGTTTTGAAGAAATATATCCAAAGTGTTCATAAAATGTGCTAGATCTAGGTCACATCCTTAGGAAACCTCAGACAGAGCAAAAATTTTTCTGCTCTGTGAAGAGCACCAAATTAGAGCATAGCTATAATCCCCATTTTGATAGCAGGACAATAAAAAAGTGGTCCAGGATCAGCTACCTCCCAGGTGGCTCACCTTCCTTGCTCCAGCTGCCGGGAGAGATTCTGCAGGTATACAGAGTGTGAGCTGAAAGTCTCTTCCAAATGAGACACATCTGCTCTACACAGACTCCAGAATATGTCAGCTTCTTGGTGAACCATGTAGGGCTCAGGATTCAGGACCTTGGATTCCTCGTTGTTCATTGCTGGGCCATCCACCTCCAGGAGGCTGCTGTCTTCCAGCTGGCCCTCCAACACCTCATAGTTCTGAATGAAGAAGAGCTTCGGTTTCCCTATGAGGTAAGGGCATGCGTCTCCTGTGAACGTCCTCCTGATCTGATCCAAGGAAAGCCCTGAGTGAGTCTGGTCCACACCAAACACACTCTGGGAGCTTCCTCGGCTCACCAGGATACAGACAAAGCTGTCATAGTCTTGGTGTTGGGGCATACAGGCCATTCTGTGCAGTGCTTGGGATATATCTTCTGCTTGAAGATAGGATAAACACTCGACTTTATAACCCAAGGATGTGAAGGCACGTTGAAGATCTTCTGGAGAAAACAAATAGGGAAAACAACACAGGAATTAGAAAAGCCCAAGAGGAACTGGGTAGAAATCTTATGCATTGTTCAGTCTCTGTTACTTACACCTTGGTGAATGAATTACCAACAAGTGATCCTCCAATCCCACTCAAACCTGTGGTTGGTCCCCTTATCTCATCAGAAAATCAGAAATGCTGTAATAATTAGTATATGCCTAGGATAGTCATAGCAAAGGATCACAATAGCTCAATAGCTATGTATATATGACTATATAAAATGATAAATCAAAATGAACTCCAAGATATGGAAACAAGAATCTTTTTAGTGTACTGTTTGCAGCTATTTCTTTTTCCTCCCCCCACAACCCCCCTCTATTCCCTGTGCTCACTGCTTTTTATTTTGTCTTGTAAATAGGTTTATCTGATTAGGAGTAAGGAAGGGGAACCACCAAAACAGTGGGACAAAGGGTGAATCTAGCCATACTCACTAGACACTATGTTGGAAATGAACTTTACAATTTGCAGGGAGGAGAGTCAAGGGGGAGGGAAAATGAGAGAAAACCAAGGAGGGGGTAACACTGAAAGAAATCCTCATTACCTTACTTATGTAACTGTAACCCCTCTGTACATCACCTTTACAATTAAAAAAAAAGGCAACAACAACAAAAAAGAAAATATGAAATGGAACAATCCAGCTATGGTGCTCCTATATTTCTGACCCAAAGGGAACTGTGGGAGATATAAAGCAATTAATATTGTTTTAAGCAATTCAACTTGGGAGTGATTCCTGCACATCATTAGAAAGAAAATTCATATAAAATCCTTTGACCTTATCAGTAAAAATAAGCAGACTTAAGAGTGTACTTAATTACTTTTCTTCTTTATCTAGCACACAGTTAATGGTCACAAAATGAATTATTATATCCTTTAAGAATGAAAAGATACAAACAACCTAACCAATATTCTTTAGCCTACAATCTACAAACACCATTACTAAAAAAAATGGGGCCATTATTCACAGGTTGCTAATAAATTACTAAACTCCATGTGGTAGAAAGGCCCAGCCATAGTGGCCTAAGAAATCTCCCCAGAGTGTGAGCAAGACCCCAGTGCCCAGAACTGGTCGTGCATTGGATAGGAAGACAGTGACAGAACCTAGACAAATATTATTTCACACCAGTTTCAGAACTCACAGGTCGGGCTGGGAAGGTGGCTCAGTGGTAGAGTGCGTGCCTTGCATGCCTGAGGCCCTGGGTTTGATTCCTCAGCACCACATAAGCAAAAAGAAAAAAGCCAGAAGTGGCGCTGTGGCTCAAGCCGTAGAGCGCTAGCCTTGAGCTGAAGAGCTGAGGGACAGCACCCAGAGTTCAGGCCCCACAACTGGACCCAAAAAACAAAACAAAACAGAACTCACAGGTCACTTGTCATGGAGTCTTCCGTCCTCTAGGGGTGGAAGCAAACAGGGAAACATCAGATCCCAAGCTCTGTTTCCTTATTATGAGACTGCTTCAACTTTTCACTGATATTATCAGCAGGGATAGGACAAACTTAGGGTGGTGCCTTCAACTCCTTCCTTTATCTGGGCTCATTCTTAAGTGCAGTCATTAGATAGTTGCACAGTACAGAGTAAAAGAGAATCAGCCCCACAAGATCTGAGATTAGGTCCTGTTCATCCACCTCTTTCTAACCTTGCAGGATCTTAACACAGGTGTGACCTACATTAACAGAGGAGTTAGAAGGGGATGAGAATCTGAGGTCTGATATAGAAAATTCTTAATTATAGAACAGGAATGAAAGACAAAAGACAGAAATGAAACCAAAAACATGCAGGTCCCAAATGCTTCAAATAAGTACAAGAACACCATATTAGAGGTGCTGTGGGAGAAAACAGAGCATCAATTTAGCATCACTGGCAAGACAAAGTCCTTATAGCTGATGCTTTCCATTAATAATTCATTTTCCTCAGATGATAGGTAAAGATGGGTAGGGACACACTAGCTTACATTTGCTAACTGGGCCAGCAAAAGCATGTGTTCAGCCCAGCCTACTTCATAGTGACAAGGTATGATGACAGTGTGATGTTGAGTAAGTTATAGCCTCTGATCATTCATACTAGAATAGAATTCATACTAGTACCTAAACTGAGTTCTTCAAAAGGTAGCTGTAAAGAGTCAATGATATTCGTGTAAAGATGCTTACAAATTAAGAGTATTTATTCAAGACATAAGATTCATATTAAAGATGAAAAAGGCAGCCATTTCAAACTTTGAATTAGGGACCTTGTAGCACATCTCTTCATAGAAGTTACCTCTTAAGACCCAAAGGGAGCTGTCAATTTTCTGAACTAAAACAATGGACTGAGGACAGACAGATCTGTGTCCACTTAACTACTCTGCCTCTGCCCACAAGGCCTTAACTGTATAAATGACAACTGCTCCTTAGAAAAGACTTCTTGAATTTTGGCTTTCTTCTAGCTTGCAGTCAGTATAAGGCTGCTAGTGGAAAGGCCATGGTCAGTACGACTCACAGATTTAGGAACTATCAATATGAAGCCCCCATAATTAAATGAAGTAAAGTGTTATGATTGCATTAATCTAGAATTCATTTAGATTAAATGAAGGCATACCTATTTTGACTTGTTCTATGAAAAGGGTCCATTAGAATAAACATATAGGATAGAAAAGAATTGTCACGCCAGTGTATTTAGTTACATATCAAGTACCTTTAATAAAACAGGTTCTAATTAGTAAAAGGTATGTGAATAGAACACAAGATAAATATATGTGTGTGTCTTTCTAAACTCTAAAACCCTCTAAAGTCTGAAATACAAGAGTCTTCAACAAAGGACATTCTGGACTTTAAAAAGTATGGTCTTGCAACATCTGAGTAACTCTGATTTAAGTGGAAATTCTACTAATGAGACTAGACTTTCAAGTGAACAACTGCTTAGGCCCAGTGGAAAAGAATGCCCAGGAAACCAAGAGCATCATTATAGATTCCTGGTCCTTTGCTCCTAGGAAGAAACCCTCCTTAATGGTACATTATTCCCATGAGAACAAGGAGTAGGCCCTCAACTCCCTTAGCCCTCAAGTTGGCCAGAAGCATATGGCTGCTGTCTGAGTGAAGCATTTCTCCAACTTTTGATATCACTTGACATTCATAATTTATAAACAGAATGAGACAATAATGTTTGCTGGAAATTAGCTCATGGTTACAATGTGCTAGGAACTGTTCTAAGCCCTTTATGAATAGAAAACTCACTCATTCCACTCCGCCCCCACTCTGTGACAGGTCCTGTTACCAACCCACTTTACAGCAGAGAAACAGTCTTAAAGAGACTAGGAAAGTTGTCCAAGGCTACAAGCTAGGACATGGCAGAGCCATGATTCAAACCTATCCAGTTACATTACAGGGCCCAGTTCCAATCATGCTGCTTTAATGCAGAGATAGACAAATAGGCATGTAGTCCCTTTCCCATAGAGACCCATATCCAACCAGGGAAGCAAGCTCAGGGGTAGATTTAGGTACAATAACTTCTAAATTCAAACAGGAATTGATTTTATCTTGATTCTCTTTCTGCAATAGATATGTGTATGAGAGTATTCACTGATGTTGGGAATTTTTCTGTTGAATAAAACAAGGCTGATAACAGAAGTAGAAGACAATTACATAGTGTCTTTTAAAACAGGAAGTGACTCACAGAAAAGATACTTGTTTGGTTTTGTTTCAGGACAGTGCTTGAACTCCTCTAGCCCTCTCTTGGGCTTTTTTGCCAAGGTTGGTACTCTACCAACTAAGTCATACCTCTACTTCTAGCCTTTTCCCAGTTAATTGAAAGTAAGAATCTCATAGACTTTTCTGTCAGGGCTGGCTTTAAACCCTAATCCTCAGATCTCAGCCTCCCAAACAGCTAGGATTACAGGCATGAATGGTCAGTGCCTGCTTTAATAGCTAAAAAGGAAAATACAACTTTCTATCCCTGAAGAAACAGCACTTTTCACATCTAAACAAAAAAAATGGGATATAAGAAAATATCTGACATGCTGGGAAATTCAGTTTCATATTTGCTAATTTGACATTATCTTATACTTTTAAGTGAGCTTCACAGATTGTCCTAACTCATGCTAAGAGAATGTTGAGAAAGATAAATAATGAGAGGAACATTATTCCACTTATCCAGGAGCTTCTCATTCTCTTTTGATGTGTCACCAATGATTCAGTTTGAGTCAGACATCTCACAATAACTGAACAGAAGAATTTAGATCTAAATGATGGTGACACACAGGCAGACCAACCACTAAGTATAGGATGATAGACCCAAGTAACACATGGCTCAGATCATTTTAATATCTCTAAGAAAACCTTTTCATACTTGGTGAAATAATCGAATCTAATAATTTTGGAAATCAGATTATCTTCTAATATAAATGTTTCCTGGATCCCAGAATTGTTCCCTGCTACAGCATCTAGGATGGAAAGGCAAAATTAAAGTATACCAACTTTTTCACAGTTTTATCTGTTTGAGTAGAGCATGCTATGTGTTCTCCAAGTTTATTCCATTTTTCTCCTGATACATAGCTAGACTAATTTACCCATGTCCACTACAGTTAGCTGGAGCCACCTAATTGAGTTTTAAGCAACAGAATGTGGATAGAAATGATACCTATCACTTTCATGTCTCAGAAGATGATGGAGCCACTCAGTGGTCCAAAGTTCCCCCAGCCCAATCCATTTTAGACTATGACATGAATGAGAAAAAAATGTCAGTCTAGTGTGCTTTGTTATGGCAGCGAGTGTTGATTATACTGATGAATCCAATGTATTTGTGTTTTTCATGATCTCACTGTAGGTCATCAGTTAATCTATAGCTTCCATACTTACCTGTATCATTACCAGTACAATTGATTATCAAACAAATTCCCAGGGGCTTGCTCTGCATTCTGTATCTTTCTTGAGTCTTGGGCTGGAAAGAAAAAGACTATTAGAATCACTCTGAATACTGTTCTCTTCCATAAGTCCCCCTCCTACAACAGCTCTTCTTTTGGATTTACTTAAACATCACGTTGGCAGATGAGTCACTCAATAGCTACTGCCTTAAATCATCACAGATGACATTTCCTGTGAATACCAATTTTTTCTTCTATTAGGGTACTGTGCTTAAGACAAGCTATTTCAGTTGTCAATTTTAATGAAAATTATAGTCTCTACATGTGCCTTAGCCTTGCACAAGAAAGATATTTTGAAGCAGAAAGAAGGTAGTAATATTGTTTCTACAGTAACCTAAAATAGAAATAAAGATACCTTTCCAAACCAGTCCAAAAGAGGTCTTCTATTGCCTCTTTAAGGAGAGGGAGGTACTAGCTGAATGGAATGGGGAAGGGGGACAGAGCAAACCAAGATTCGGTAGTGTCACTGCCTACTTATTTGTTCAGAAATCACTCTTCCCTGAGGAGAAGAACCACTTTGGAATTTCCTTCACTCCAAATCAATCTACTTTAACATATCCTCTTTGCTACGTCCACAATTCTCTGGTTGACCAGTTCTTAGGAGAACAACATTTGGAGAAACCCATCATCACAAAGAATTCTTAATGGACAGGTGTTTTTAAAAATCTGTTTTTGCAGATACTGTGCTTAAACTATATTACCAGGGCTGGGAAGGTGGCTCAGTGGTAGAGGACTTGCCTTGCATGCACGAGGCCTTGGGTTCGATTCCTCAGCACCACATAAGCAAAAAGAAAAAAAGCCAGAAGTGATGCTGTGGCTCAAGTGGTAGAGCACTAGCCTTGAGCTGAAGAGCTGAGGGACAGCGCCCAAGCCCAGAGTTCAGGCCCCACAACCGGACCCCCCCCCAAAAAATATATATATATATGACCAACCAAATAAGGAAATACATTACATACCTGAAGCCAAAAAGCTCCTGATTCCTGAATGGGCATCTTCACAGGTTTTTCTGGAGAATGAAAGAGAAATGTTACAAAATAGAAAGAGAATTAATCCCACCCCCATGCTGGCTGAGTACTCTTTGCACTCTTTGCTTATTTTCTTCAACTATATCTCTCCTTCTTGCCATACCTAGTGTAGAAGTTCCAACTTCATACTGAAAAACTTGACTGATAGGAAAATTCACAATTGCCCTCCTCCACAAGGACTATGAAGAAAAACTGCTCACATGCCAGTGAAAGAAGGTATGTCTAGAAGTGTTTCTTTTTGGATCCTGTCTACTAGGGTTCTATATGCTTCTGTTAGGTAAGATTTGCTCTCTTAATATTGGGGAGGTTCTCTGTTACTATTTTACTAAATCAGTTTTCAATGCGTTTACAATTAAATTATTCCCCCTTGTCCATCCAATTATGCATAAATTTGATTTCTTAGCTGAGTATGCCAATTTTTGGACTTCATTTTGGTAGGTTCTCAGTGTTTGTTTGTTTTTTACTATGCATTTGACTTTGTTCTAGCTCCTCTGTTTTATCCTCCACTCCTGTTACTCTATTTTCCATTTCACTTATTCTGTTACCTATAATTGCTCTGTGGTTTGCATTGTGGAAATTGAACCTCTTATGCTTTTGAGATCAGTTCTCATAGTGTCAATTTAGTCTTTTAATGAGGTATATAGGGTGTCTTTTTAAGTCCTGGGTTTTCTTTGTACTCTTGAAATTGTTTTTGCATCTCCCCTTTAATTTCATTAACCAGTTCTGTCATCATTTCTTGAATGGCTCTCTTACCCTCCATCTCTTCTTCACTCTCACTGAGGTCCTCCTCTGGATTATTGTTGCCTTTTGGATTTGGTTTGTCTTGATTGCTCATGATCTTGTAATCTTGCATGGTGATATATGCATTTGGGTTCAGGGATTGTCAGGACCATGGCCCGAGCTTGGCCTGTTTGTGCCCAGGCAGGTGGCAGCGCTTGCTTGGCCCAGGCTAGCTTACACTGGGTTAGCCCACACTGGGTCCCCAGACCAGCATGCAGCATTGTGTGTGCTTGGCCAGGGCCTAGCTGAAAGGATTTCCGTCTGGTCTGTAGCAGGGGCTGGCCTCTGAAAGGGGTGGGACTCCCACCGGTGTGCAGGAGCTTGAGCTCTGGCCCCAGGTGGGTTCTCTCCCCTCAGGTGGCCAGCACCTGGCTGCTGGGTTGTGGACATGTGTGCGTCCTCTTTTCAGTGCCTTACCTGGGAGAGGTACGCCATCAGCTGCCCACTTGGACCTGTCTGCTGCAGAGGGCTGGGGAGACAACTTCAGGCCTCTAGGATGGGCATGTGCGTGGGAGGTGTGGAGTTCCCAAGGGTGGGGGGAGGTTGGTTCTCTCTCCTCAGGTGGCCAGCCCTGGGCTGCTGGCTTAAGGGCTTTAGAAGGGGTAGGCTCCAGCGGGTATGCAGATTTGGCTGTTTTTTCAAAGAGGCCAGGTTTCTCTGCTGACAGCCAGGGCTGTGGTGGACGCAGAGTCCTAGACCCCCAGTATGAGTCCTGGTGGCCTCCCATTGAAGCCACCACGTGGGTCAGGGGAAGAGGAAGGACTCTGACCTCTTTGTCCTCTTCAAGTGTGGTGCCTCTTCTTGGGTGGCAAGGAAGGGTCCTGGCCAAGAGCTGGAGGTCACTACCAGCACGGATCTGGTGAGGTGGGGGTCCCTGGCAGGGTACTTACTGATCCTGGAACTGGTTGTGGGCTGACCAGCAGTGCTGTGGCCAATCTCCATGCCTGCTGCAGCCTTGACGGTCGGGTCCTGGGTCCCAGGTGGCCGCCGAGCTGCTCCTGCCACCAAACCACTCTGGCTCCCTGCAGAGCCTCTCCACGGTGGCACGGGAGCTCTCCAGGTCTGGGTGTGGCAGTTGCTCACCTCTGCGCTGACCAGGTCCAGTGCTGTGGGAGTTTTCTGTGTCTGAATGCTGCAGTTTGCGAGTTGGTCCTGGCGAGTTGGTCCTGGAGTGGAGGGCAGCCACGGGCCACTTTCCAGGCTTAGCCACATTGCCAGCTTGGGATGGGAGGATGGGGGAGGGCTCTTTGTGATTTTCTGTCATTATGTGTGCAAATTATGAAGGGTTTTTTGGTTTGTATGTTTGTTTTTCTTCAGCTCTGTGATTCTCTGCTTGTTTCTGTATTTGTGGTTGTCAAGCTCTTGGGGAGAAGTACATGTTGGGACCCCCAATCTCTGTTTGGTTAGAGAGAGCTAGGACAATTCCCTGTTGTTTTGCCACCATCTTTTTCCCCAATCCCCATGACTCATTTTTTTAATTGAATGTTTTCTTTCTTAGGAGATGGTGGAGTGTCCAGATATATGAAATGGACTATACAGCAAGAACCTATTAACTGCTCTTCTTCCTGCTACTAGCTATTTGATTTAACATGGTCTATTATCGTGGTTGGATTAATATTTAACATGGCCTGATTATAGTTTCCTTAAAAATATGGCAAAGATGATGCACATGATGGAATACGATGGTATTCTGATTTAGATGAGCTAATTCATTGGGTAACTAGAAATGCCAATAAATTCAGTTAAGAGTTAAACTCCTTTATGAAAGCTTAGTTAGAATGTGTAGAAAAAATAGCCAACTCTACCTTTTTTTGGTGGTACCAGGACTTGGACTCAGGACCTCACAATGGTCAGTCTTGCTTGCTCAGCTGATGCTCTACCACTTGAGCCATGCCTGCAGCCCAGAAATAACCAACTCTAAAATGCAATTTTTGCTCTATTTTTATTTTTTCAGAAGATAGAATCCTGTTGTTGCCTAGCCTGGGCTTATCTGAGGATCACAGTTCTAAGTTACCCAAGTAGACAGATCCAAGAGTCTCTAATCTCCAGTTAACCAACACAAAGCTGAATGTGGCCATGTGACTCAAGTGGTATTGCACCAGCCTTGATCAAAAAGCTAAGCAAGAATGTGAGGCCTTGCATTCAAGTCCCAATACTGGCACTAAATAAACAAATAAAAGAAAAATGCTGAGGTCAAGTGATCCTCCCACCTTCCCACCTCAGCTTCCCTAGAAGATGGATTTATAAGTGTGAAATACCACCTCCAGCTAACTATAACTTTTCCCCCCTATGGCTGAGGATCGAACCCAGATCTCATGCATACTAGACAAGCACTGACCACTGAGCTCTACCCCATCCTCTGCAACATTTTCTACGTACTTTATCAAGAATGTATAAATAATGGATATAAAAATTTGGTCTTACTTTGGATGATATGATATTCTGCAAGTCTTTGTTCTTTGTTTCTTCCATTCTGGAAGAATATATAAAGAATAAGGTCACACTCTTTTTTTCCCAGAAGCATGTTATATTACACTTCTTTAAATATCTCAATAGAATTCTTACCCAAGGGAGAAAAAAATATCACATTCACCGTTATCTAAAAAGAATAGCAAGAATGGTTAGCTCTGTAAATCCTATATTATACTGCCAATAAAACAAGGCAGCTCTTCTTTTTGAAAAATGAAAAGTTAAAAAAACATAAATATGGTAAACATATTAGAATGTTTTGAAACAGCTTAATAAAATCACATGTTGCTGGGCATCAGTGGTTCATCCTGTTATCCTAGCTATTCAAGAAGCTGAGATCTGTGTATTGTGGTTTGAAGCCAGCCTGGGCAGGAAGCTCCATTAGACTCTTATCCAATAAACATCTCAGAAAAGCTGGAAATATCACTGTGACTTAAGTGGTAGAGCTCTCACCTTGAGTAAAAGAAGCTCAGAGACATAATCTCTTTCTCTTCCATATTTCTGATCAATAAACTTTCCAATCATTTTTATTGAAAAATAAATAAAAATGAAGATTTGAAAGGATAGAAATAAAAGCGATTGATACACTAGTGCTATAAAACTGTGGCTTATCAGGAATATCATTGGATAGTGGGAGGAGTATGGATTGGGTCCAGCCTGCCAGTAGCTGGAGATGGACACTTAGTGTTCTTTAGGCCTTAGTTTCCTTATTTTGATCAATGAATGGATGCAACAGTGCAATCCTGAATATCCACTTTAGCTCTGAAATGCTATTGCTCAGTGGTATCTCCTACTGCTCATATTCTCCAAGACACTATTTATATTAAAGTAGTGGTTAATGTTTTCATCACATTTATGAAAGAGTTTAACCACACAATTACACTCTTAAGTCCTCACTACAAATTCTGCATAACTTTATATAGGATGAGGACAAGCGTATACTACCATTCTTCTTGTCAAGGTAAAATACTAACCCAAGAACAATGAGACTTTGTACTGCTTACTACCAACACAACAAGTGATTATGTAACATTTATGTTCATGAACTCAAAAACCTTAGAACAAAACTTTTATTGAACTTGTTAAAATAAGCTTAGTAGAAAAACAAATACACAGAGATAAGTAGAGGACTTTTTAGCAGTTTGTAATTATAAAAAATGGAAGCAACAAATACATTATAATGGTTAAATACATTAAGATACACCCAGAAAATAAAAATTATTCATCATAATGATTAGAGGTTGTTATATATGAATCATCTGAAATGATTAACTTTGGGAAGTAAGAAGAAAACACTCTGAAAACTTTTTAAAGAAAAATTTAAGCTGGGCACTAGTGGCTCACGCCTGTAATCCTAGCTACCCAGGAGGCTGAGATCTGAAGATCGAAGTTCAAAGTCATCCTGGGCAGAAAAGTCCATGAGACTCTTATCTCCAATTAACCACCAGAAAACTGGAAGTAGCATTGTGGCTCAAGTGGTAGATTTCTCACCTTGAGCTCAAGAGCTCAGGAATAGCGCCCAGGCCCAGAGTTCAAGCATCATGACCGACACCCCCCCCCCAATTTTTTTTCTATACACACATCTTCAAGGAAACAAATGAATAATGAAAAAATTGTATCTAAGTCTACATATAGTTATACATATTAACACACACATAGAAAAGAGACTAGAAATAAATATCCCAAACTATTAAAACCATGGTTGTCTTTGAGTAGTCTGATAGAGATTTGCTTGGCACCATATGTATTTCTCTGTTTTCTCCAAATATCTCAATCAACATTTAACTTTGTTAACATAACAAATTACACATATTTTTAAAACAACTACACATTTTTATCACAATGTGTTCTAACATTCAAGTTCATGTTAGAAGAACAGGTGTTTTTATTAAACTCCTGCTGAGATTCCACACATTCCCTGGGACTCCAGACTTACCCTTAAAGGTTCCTTGAGATTCCAGCTGGAGACAGAGACTAGAGAATGGCCCAGAGAATTTGTTCCTGATTCTTGAACTATTGGAACAGAAAAAAAGGTACTGAGTTAAGATCTATAAACTATTGTGTTCTGTAGACCAGAGGGTCTCAACTATGATCTTAAAGCTAGAACTCAATAGTAGTGACCAGCTGACAGACCCAAGCTGAAGCTCAGGCTAAAAGACCATGGGGTGAGTAGTATGAGGGAGAATGCTGATGTAAGAAGACAGGTGAAACTTGGGGGTTAATGAAGCGTGGTAGCTATGGTACCCCAGAGACACTAGAGTCAGAATTGGGTGGTGATCAGGCTAAATACTGCAGCTAGGCAGCAACAAGGTTCACCACATTCAAAAGTCCAAATGTACATAGCTTCACCACCTGTGTAAATTAAGGTACAGACTCCTAAAAACCAGATACTGGAACTGATTGGTAGTATTTTGCAGAAGGCTGAAATGCTGTGGTTTGGATGATGTAGTGATGGAGTTGGCAGATCTGGGATAGGAAAGTATAAAGATATGTGCACTCTAGTCACAGGCCAGGAGTGAGATGCGGACATTCATCCACTGGAATAGTCTATCCACCCACTCAGTGAATGAATCTACCAACCATTTCGACTGTGTACAAAATAAACACACTTTAGAAAACTGAGAGGCCAAGATTATTCTTACCAGACTGCTTATATTTCTGTATTTTTATCTTCAGATCTACTCTGTGGATATTCTTCAGGCATGTTTCTAATAAATTCAGCTGATCTGGAGAAATCAAATCCAGTTTCTCCAATTCATTCACCAGATCCAAGAAACTCTAAGAGAGCCACAAAAAGAAACAAATGTGAGTGGAGTTAATAAACTCATGAACACCTCAGACCATGAGATTTACAACAATAAGAAAATGTAACAAGATGTGCCATTCCAGTGTGATCTTTAGTGACCCTAATATATCTGTCCTCAGTAAATTGCCCTCCTGAATTTGACTCAGAGAAAATGTCACTTTTTGTTATCATGTTGTTCCTATGTTGGAGAGACGATGGGCTATTTTGTGTCAAGGAGTGCCAAGAGGACTGGGGGCATGATTCAGGTAGTAGTAGAGTAGCTGCCTAAAAGTCTTGACTTCAAACTCCAGTAACTGAAAAAAAACTTTTTTAACTGGAAAAAAATAGGAGACTTTAATTCCCATTTCCTTCTAGGAGAGCAGAAAATGTTTCTTTCTCTTTTCTATTTCTCTCTACTTTAACCCTATCTTTGATATAAGTTAATAAGTAAATAAACAAATAAATAAATGTACCATGAAAGAGTAGGCCTGAAAACAAACTCCTGAGTTCATTCTCTTTCAACAAAGATCACACTGGTGCTATACTGGAAGCTCTAAGTACTTTCCTTAACAAAAAGGAAAATAAAAGGTAGCTGAGGGGGAGGTAGTATATGAAAAATTCCAGTGATTCAGTCTTACAGTTCTTAAACTGTATTAGTAAATGCTGGACATTTCAGCTCATTCCAGGTCAGGTGATTACACAAAAAGGTTTAGGCGCTTTGCTATTCATTTGTTTTGAGCTACAGAGATTGTGAAAGCAGGATTTTTGTTTTTTTTAATTTCTTTTGTGCTGAACTGCTTTATTTTCATTTTTAAAATAATAATAACAAACATAATTAAACATATAAAAATGACAGAAAGTGATTAGAGGACACCAAAACAGACTTTGTATTTTCTCATTTTCCTTCTCATTTGACATCTGAGGTGAGAGCACCTGTTACCCTGTATTCCCAGATTTCAGAAATGAACTTTAACATAAAGGAACATGAACAATTTCTCAATCAATGACCAATCAGAGTCTTCAGAGGCAGGCTAATCATTTGAGGACCTATTGTTATTAGTTAGAGATGCAGACTTTTCTTGGCCTATAGTACCAAGCAAGGCTAGAATTTAGATAGTCTTCCATCAATTACAATATCTCTAAAACCTTTATATCTATATGGTCTTCACACAAATCTGTACACAGGCCATTTCCCAGGTGTATTGGTCACAAGGACCTTCCTTTTCTCACACAGGCTCTGCATGCAGTCTCATGACCTCACATGGACTTGAGCTAGTTGAAGAGAAGTAAGATTATAGTCTGCCAGCATGGACTAGCTCTTCTGACTTTCTCTAGTTGGTATCAGTAGGTGGGACTTCCTAACCCTGCAGGTAATGTTAAACTAGGGGAAGAACTAATGTATAAACCAGGTCTATTTATTTTACAGAAATAGGATCAAACCTAAGGATAAAAGAAACACCCAAGAGCTGGGTAGTGGTGTCTTCCTAGCTGCTCGGGAGACTGAGATCTGAGGATCACGGTTAAAAGCCAGCAGGAAAGGCTATGAGACACTTATCTCCAACTAACCACCTAAAAATCAGAAATGGAGCTATGGCTTAAAGTGGTAGAGTGCTGGCCTTGAGCAAAAGATCTCAGGCACAGTACCCAGGCCCTGTGTTCAAGCCCCATGATTGACAATAAAAAAGAAAGAAAGAACCAAAGCTACACCTACTTATTTTTACTTCAGAAACCAATTATTTTGGCATCAAAGTTATGAAGAAAACAAAACAAACCCTTAGACTTCTACTAATATGGCATGTTCACATGAATTCCCTCTCTCCAAACAATAAGAAGCAGTCCTAACTTCTAATAGGCTCTTGGGAATAGAAAACAGAAAACTCACCTTGTCCTTTGCTGTCTTAGCTCGGCCTATGTAATCCCTCATGAGGAAAATTAACGAGGACACATCAGATTTAGCCAAATTCTCATCAATCTCTGTTATGAGCACCCTGTGAACAAGACAAGTTTCTTTAGTAAAGAAGTGCTTAATGAGAACTCTTAAGAACCCATTCCTAAAGAAAAATGTAGCTGTGCTGTTAAGATTATACTTCAATAACTTAAGCTAAAGGGTTTTCTATATTTTGTGCATCAAATAATTGATTTTTTATGAGTAAGGGGGAAAAAAACTCATTCCTATCCAGGCCAACAATTGCTAAAAAACTAGCTTTTGTCTGCATGTGAATGTGTTCCTCCTCCCATAAAAAAGGAAGAGAGCTTAAGGAAACTAAAAAAAAATTATCTTGTCTTTTTTTTTTTTCTGGTCCTGGGGCTAGAACTCAGGGTCTGGGCTCTGTCCCCGAGCCCCTCTGTGCTTAAAGTTAGCGTTCTACCACTTGAGTACAACACCACTTCCAGCTTTTTCTGAGTAGTTTGTTGGACATAAGTTTCACAGACTTTCTTTCCTAGGCTGGCTATGACCAGCAGTCTTCAGATCTTACTCTCCTGCCTGAGTAGGTAGGATTACAGATGTGAGCCACCAGTGCCTGGCTTTTGTCTGGCTTTTAATAGGACATAGTACCTTCCTTTCCAACTAAAAAAAAAAAAAAACCCAGAGAACAGAAACTTCCCTTAAAAATCCCCTAGCAATGAAATGAACTGACCATCTAAATGACTGGCCTTCATAACTAACATGAAAGCTAGAAATAGACTTTATGAGTAGCCTTTCTTCTCTTTTTTTATTTTCATTTTTATTGTTATTACAAATATGATATACAGAGGAGTTACAGTTAAATAAGTAATGAGTACATTTCTTTTTGGACAAGGTCAACTCTTCCCTTGCTCTCTCCCAGTTTTTTCCTCCCATCCCCACTCACAAGCTGTATAGTTCATTTTAAATATAATGTCCAGTGAAAAGCACTGGTTTTCTTTTTTTAATGTTTTTTATTGTGAAAATGCTGTACAGAGGGGTCATAGTTACATGAGCAAGGTAATAAGTACATTTCCTATCGAGCTTTGCTACCTCCTCCTTTGTTATTTCCCTACCACTGCTTTTCTTTTTAACAAGCTGTCAGTTGCTGTTGATCCAGAAGCCATGCTTTGAGCCTAAAACAATGAAATATCTGAGTTAACCCTAGTCCTCCTAAGGAATCTAACCTGAGATGTCTTGGTCTACAAAATTTCCTACTCCAGGGCTCCTGGGACAACCTCATGGTTAGTATTGCTACCATGAATATGACTGCTTCTTAGAAGGTTGTTTTCCCAAGAAGCCTCTCAGATTCTTAGGCATGGGAATTCTTCAGTGATTTTGCCCTAGAGCTTAACAAAATATCTAGCTACACTTAAACACAATGAAACTCGCTAAACAGACAGAAAAAAATGAATCTAAGCTCTCTACTTCACCTAACAGCATCTTAGAAAGAGTCTGACCCTCTGTCTCCACTCATCACAGCAAGGCAGTGGGAATGAGGAGATGGCACTTACCTCGTCTCAGGAATCCTGTTGGTGTCTCCTGAGTGTGTAAGATCACTGATGTTATAAGAGGTTGGAAGTAAATTGATATAGTAAATTAATGTGACTGATGCTCATGTTTGTGAAGCTGGGTCTTATTATTTTTCAATATACAAATTGGAAAGCAAAGGTCAGACCAAGTTTAGTGACTGGCTTAGCTTACAAGGCCTATATAAATATGTAATATATAAAAATATACATAAGTAGTTGGTCCAAGGCTTAAAACAGGCCTTTCATCCTCAACTCAGCATTTTCCAAAGGCCACAAGTGCTTTCAGCTCTCCTCTGAGTGTGGTTCTTAACATCATCCCCAAATATGATTATTGATTATTGATAGAATAAAAGGCTAGTGACCTGGAGAAACAGCCATTTTAAAGAAACATGTTCTCTTCTCCCCCAGAAAACTCAGTCTTTCTGGTGGCTTCTGTGCCCTTTGAGCCTTAAAGTGAACATAAGAAAGGACTCAAAGGCTTTCTACATTTAGGAGACTTTGCTAGCCATTCTCTCTTTATCCTGCAGGGAGATCACAGGTTGGTTAACTGAAGAGATTTTCTTATTTGGGCCCTGCAGAGCCTCTGGAGGGCAGAACCACAAGAAGGGAGTCCACCGTTAAAACGTCCTCAGCAGAGGAATGGCTAGCTAGGATTCAGAAGAGATCTGAGTTCTACAGTAGTGTGAGGAAGGCTGTTGAGACTTGTTATTTCCTTTTTCAGTACTGGAAATTGCCAGAGTGACATCACAGAAAAATCAGATAAGAAATACCACTGCAGCCCTCACACTATCAAAGACTGGCAAGAATTACTTGCTCTTGGTTGTTCCTATCTTGCTTCCTTGTCTTTCTATCCTTCAGCCACACGTATACCATCTGTCCTCTACGTTTTCATTGTGATCTTTTACTCAATTCCTTCAGGCAATTGTGTTTTAAGAATTAAGTTCACTGGGTGCGAGTCAGGGAAGGAGGGACATTGTCCAAAAAGGAATGTACTCATTACCTAATTTATTTAACTGTAACTCCTCTGCACATCATCTTTATAATGACAATTTTTAAAAAAGAAAACTAGCTGGGCACTGGTGGCTCACACATATGATCCTAGCTACTTAGAAGGCTGAGATCTGAGGATTATGGTTCAAAGCCAGCCCGGACAGAAAAGTCCATGAAACTCTTATCTCCAATTAACCCCCAGAAAACTAGAAATGGGACTGTGGGTTAAAGTGGTAGAGTGCTAGCCTTGATCAGAAAAGCTCAAGGATAGTGCCCAGGCCCTGAGTTCAAGTTCCACAACCAACAACCAAAAAAAATAAAACTTAGAAAAATTCAGAGAGTTCAAAGGAAATGAAGTGGAACTAGACAGCAGTTGGATCAGAGGTAAGATAAAGTACTCTGACTTCTCACAGTCCTCGTTTCTACCATTCAGTAGAATCTACCCCATCTCCCTCCTTCCCACCAGTCCAATCTGGGGAAAAGCTGATGAATTACCTATAGTCCGAAACAAGATGGTGCGGGTTCCCATGCAGGTGGGCCTCCACTGTTCTTCTGTCCATCTTTAAGATCCGCTTAAGTAGGTCAAACCGCCCCATTCTATAGAGCAGCTCAGCCAAGCCCGGGATAGACAGCTTCCCTCTTTCACGTAAAGTATCCAAGAGGTCCCTGACATTAGGTAGAACCTCATCTGTAACAACATCCCGGCACAAAAATAGCAGTCTCTCCCTCTCATCTTCATCGAGTGCCTCTTCCACCTGATGGATGACTGCAGAAGGTACCTGGCACAGTGCCATGATAAAGAACTGCATCAACAAAGTTCCCGTCCACTCAAAAGAGAGCCATAGGTCTTGACGAATCAACTTCATTTCTGAGAGCTTTCTTCATTTCTTTCAGAGTTCTTTCCAATGGAAGAGTTCTGTCAGAGAGGAATTTTCTTTAAACCCTTTTATCAAAGTAATTTATGCCTACAACTCAAAGTATAAACACTTCCTTTTTTTACTGGCCTTCCTGAGTAGATTAAATTCCTATTTTAAAATCTAAAAAAAGGATCCTTAGTAGACAAAGCCAAAACCCAAAAATGATCAAGAAACCAAGAGACACAAAAGAAAACCTACATGTTCAAGGAAATGAAACTAAAGGCAAAATACTCCAAAAACTCCCATATGGCTTATCTGAACTTTTCAGAATGTAAAGTAGGCTATTACAATAATGACAAAATTACGATCAGTGAGATCATTGACTTTTGGGGGAGGAAAGGAAAAAAAAGCCCAATGACTAAGCGGGTGAGTGGGGAAAGTACTGTCAGAAGAGTTAACTCTCCCATAAGAACTTGAAGAAATGGGGGCTCTGTTAAAGATAAGCTCTTTATGGTAACACAAATACGTCTGTCCTTTCCCATTGCTCTCCCACATAATTTCTTTCTTTTTCATAACTTTTTTATTGTCAGGTGATGTACAGAGGGGTTACAGTTACATACATAGGGTAGTGAGGTACATTTCTTGTCAAATTTGTTCATGCCCAACTGTAAGCCTTGCCATCCACCAACAGCTCAGGCCCTTTTCATAACTTCATTATGAATGCCTACACGGCTAAGCTATGATCCAGTCAGATTGTAATCAGGTCTTCAGATCCTCTGGAAGTGAGAGAAGGTCCAGAAGCTCACTACCCTGCTACATTGGGCATTAGAACTCCTCGTGGTGTCGGTGGGAGGGCAGAAGTAGAATGCATGTGAAGGTGGTGGCATGGGGGTGTTTTTGTTTTTGTTCTGGTGCCAGCCCGGGGTTTGAACTCAGGACCTGGGTGCTGTCCATGAGGGGTTGTTTTGTTGTTTTTCTCAAGGCTAGCATTCTACCGCTTGAATGACAGCTCCACTTCTGGAATTTTACTGATTAATTGGAGATAGGAGTCTCATAAACTTTCCTGCCCAGGCTAGTTTTGAACTGCAATCCTCAGATCTCAGACTCCGGAGTAGCTAGGATTACAGGCGTGAACCACAAGTGCCCAAATAGTATGTTCATTCTTAACTTCTACTGGAATTCAACAGTATTTTTTTCTAAACTTTAAGTTATAAATAATGCTTACATCTACACTATTTTAAAGTTTTATAATTATAATTTATAATAAATTGGTTCTTGTGCTCTGGGTAAATACCTTGTTTGTTACCATGAAATGATAAACCTAACCTGAAACCAAAACAGTAACTGGAAAAAAATACCCTAGCTTGAAGTTGATAATGGTTGCTCTGTATACAATTGTACTTACTACTAGAAGAACCCAAATAAATAATAGGGGGAAAAAAATAAAACAAATAAGAGGTCATTAAACATGGAGTGAAAAATACTATTCTAATTTGACAGGTTTGAAAAAGAACCAAACAGAATTATGAGAAATGAGAGGTTTAATTCTCTATTTTCAAAAAGTCTTCTAACTTTTATAATTCATAACTATAAGTGATATAATAACACCATAAAGAGTTAACAAAATCAGATAGTGGTTTAAAAAAATTATCTGCTCAGTTCATTTATGGCTTTGACTGCTTTCTACCAGTCACGCACACTCAGCAAGAACCCTGGCATGCTGGCATGCTGTCTTCCCTCTGTGCTAATGGTGGGGGGGGGGGGGATAGTTTGGCAGCAAAATCCAAATTACTCAGAGGTAGCATCTGGCACACTGAAAGAAAATATCAAAAGGAAAATACAGATTGGCATAGACACAGGTCACCTACATGAAGCAAAATGTCAGTGCCAAATAATGTTAAGTGTGTAGAGGGGTCTTTTAGCTCAAACCAAGAAATTAACATCAACATTCCTCCAATACTATCAAAGTCCATAAGGTCTTCAGTAGCAAACTCAAAATCCCCACAAAAAATCCCCAATCCAGCTTACGGTATGTGAGGCATACAGAAAATGTTCTCCTCCTCTTCCTCATTCTCCCCTTCCTTTTCTTTCTCTTCCTCCTTTTATGACTGTGAGTCACTATGTAGCCTGGCTGGCCTCAATTTCACAATCTTTCTGCCTAGCCTTCTCATGCTGGGATTTCAGGCCTGTACCACCATACTCAGCTACGAAAGAACTTCTGCTGGAAGGAAGCTCATGCTAAAAATTACTATGATTGCCAGGTGCCAGTGGCACACACCTCTAATCATAGCTACTCAGGAGGCTTATATCTGAGGATTTCAATTCAGAGCCAGCCCAGGCATGAAAGTTCACAAGCCTCTTATCTCCAGTGAACCACCAAAAATACCACTGGAATTTCCAGCTGGAAATGGAGCTGTGACTCCAGTGGTAGAGCACAAAAGCCTTGGGCAAAAAAGCTCAGAGACATTGCACAGGCCCTGAGGTCAAGCTCCAGGATGGCACAGACACACACCCATGCGCACACACATACACACACACACACACACACACAAACACATAAACAGAATTCATATCCTAGGAACATATATCTGAGATAATTGTAAATAAGCCTAAAATTTCTTTAAGAAGATAAGGAATACTTCTGCAATAGTATAGACTGTATTAATGGTTCTTATTCAGAGTAATTTTGCCCCTTATGGGATATTTGATAACATCGGAAGACATTTTTTTATCACAAAGTGCTATATGAGCTAATGGATAGAAGCCAGGAAGGTTATTAAACATCCATACTCTCCCTGTCCTACCCAGCCTAAATACCATAGCACTGAAGCATTTTAAGGGAGTTCCTTTTTTCTTCAGATACTTTCATTCAGTTGCTCTTCCTTTTCCACTTTGGTACACACTGTCCTGACCTACAGCAGCTAAAACACAAGATTCATCAGTTCCAGTTTCATTTCTCTGGCAGAAATCACGAGATCACCACCAATGGCTGCTTAAAATTCAAAATAGAACTTAAGTCCTTAGAGTTTATTTTTACAACACTGGCTCAACTCATAAAAGAAGCATCAAGGTCTGAAAATAGAAAACACTCCAGACATTTGCAGCAGAAAATTACCAAAAAAAACCTGCTGAAAAGGATGAAAGAAGGGAGTCTAGGCTGAGCTTTCAGCAAGGACTCCTGAGGTCCTTAAAACCACCTTGGCTGGGGCCAGGACAGTGGGCAGTCAGGAGGCTACCACTGGAAACACTGATTTTAAAGATAACCTCTCCAGAGCAGAACCCTGAGACCACAAGTGGCCCCATCACATTGCCTGTTTCATCCAAAAAGCTGGTGACTAAATGCTGCTCTCCAAACCCCATACCACTACACTCTTCTTGCCAGCAAAGAAACTAAGAAAAGCAGCTAAGTATTACCATCCACCTACTTCCTTTGCAAATCTTGTCTGTATTCACCCAACTGGCAGAGCTTAATCATATCCTAGTTGCAAAGGAGCCTGGCAAGTGCAGTTTACAGAGGTGAGAATGAACCCTGGCTAGCACAGAAGTATATTTTCATGAGGGCATTTATTTCTCCTTTGTGGCAAATCCTCCATACAGACAGTGTGTGACTCATGGAGAGCACTTGTGTTGTGAGAGAATGAATGGTAACCATCTCCCTTTTTTTCCCAGACTACAACTTGAAATATGTGCTTCAAGCTCTCTGTGCCCAGTGCCTTCAGTCCCCCTCAATCCAAGGATAAAAACAAGGAAATCTTTTGCTTCTGAGAGCCAACATTATAATACCTCAAGTGAGCAAATAGACATGGTATACCCAGAACATTCCACTTTTAGCATTCAAGTCTTGTATCCCAGGAAATCCTTCTGCTAAGTGGGCTGATTGGTTACGTTTTACCAGCCTCAGAGTCTGAGCCTTCTCTACTTGCATATCTATAGTAGCAAGTAGTCCAGAAGGAAAAGAGGGAAATATCACTCTACATGGAAGCTGACATCAATAACAGTATGGACTCCAACTTCCCATGAGCCTGTCCGGAACCCTGATCAGCAACCTCTTCCACAACCTTAAGGGAGAGTTCCAACCTTCATTGCTTTCTTCATCGATCACCACCTACTGGCACCATTTCTCATCTGGTGACCTTGCCACTTAAAAGGTTTGAGTTTCCACAGCTTTCCCCACCTGGCATTTTTCTGTCCCTCAGTTTACCTAGGACCATCTCCCTTTTCTCTTCTTGTCTGCACCAAGCCTCTATACCAAAGCTTTCATCAGGGCTGGGAAGGTGGCTCAGTGGTAGAGCGCTTGCCTTGCATGCATGAGGCCCTGGGTTTGATTCCTCAGCACCACATAAGCAAACGGAAAAAAGCCGGAAGTGGCGCTGTGGCTCAAGTGGTAGAGTGCTAGCCTTGAGCTGAAGAGCTGAGGGACAGCGGCCAGGCCCAGAGTTCAGGCCCCACAACTGGACCACAATAAAACAAAAAACAACCAAAAAAAAAACAAAGCTTTCATCAGTCTCGTATAGACCCTAGGATGCCTTTCCTCACATCATAAACATGTTCAAGATTCTTCCATCTTAAAGAGTTGTAAAACAACAACAACGTAAGCCTGTGGTCCTTTGGACCAACCATTCTTACACTTTCTTTTCACATGAATCTGGAACTTCATGAAGGAATAGTCAGTGCTTCAATTTCCTCAACTTCAACTCCTCCACATCCCTCCACCTCCGCTGTCCCAAGGCCACATCTTTTCACCATGCTACACGGTGCCAATCCATCAGTAATGCTGATGTTGTTTTTATTTATTGTTTACTTAAATGTTCAGTAATTTATTTTTCAGATTTGGGACATCTATGTGTTTTAAATGCTGTGTTGGAATATTATACATTATGGTTACTGAGTTTTTGAATACTCCTTTAAATGGTGAACAAAAGCAAGTACCTCACTTACCTATCCTGTATTGAGCCCTGATATGCTGTTCTTGTCAAGGCCTCCCATTGACACCTTTCAGGACACTTAGAAGTTCTCAGACCCAGCAACCCTTCTTCTAGGTATATACCCAAAAGAAATGAAACCATCATCTCATAAAGATAGCTGCACTCCCATTTCATCACAGCATTATTCACAAAAGTCAAGATGTGGAAACAACTAAGTGCTCTTTGATGGATGAACGAATAAAGGAACTGGTATGTTGGCCTATCCAGGCCTACCAACTCAAGTGGTAGAATGCTTGTCTAGCAAGTCCAAAACCTAGGAGGGGAGTGGGGGGAAGAAAGGGGAGGAGAAACTGGTATATGGATACCATGGAATATTATTCACCCTCAGAAAGAGGAAGACATCCTGACATTAGCCACATGAATAAATTTAGAGTCTAGTATGGTTTAGATACCATGGAATATTATTTGCCCTCAAAAAGGGAAGAGTTCCTGCCATTGGCCACATGAAGAAACTTAGAAAATATTATGCTAAGTGTAAAAACAGAAAAAATGCGTGGATTCCTTTATATGTGGAATCTAAAACAAACTCAATATAGAAATGGAGAATAAACAGTGGTTACCTAGGCTGCCAGGGCCTGTGGCAGGAAGGAAGTGGGGAGATGTAGGTCAGAGGATACCAAGTGGAAAGTATGTGGCAAGAACAAAGGAAAGCTCCAATGTACAATGTGAGGACTTAGTTACCAAGTGAGTTGTATTTAGGACTTTGTAACAAAATGAGTAGACTATAGCTGCTCTTGTTGCAGGGAGAGCAATGGGTAACCACGAGATGATGGATGTATTAATTTGTTACCCTATAGCAATCATTTTGCTCTTTGTACCTTTCAACATCATGTTTAGTTTAAATACAGTAAATTTTATTTTTAAATAAATGGATAAAATAAGAAGTCTTCTTTCATTCAATTACCCTACCTGATGCTATTCATTCATCATTCCTTTAAACTCTTCTCCCTGAGTTGACTTCACACCACTGTTTTTTCCCTAGTTCTTATCTAACCTTGTCCAGCCCCTCACCTCACCTTTGCCTTAAACGCTAGTATTCCTTAATACCCATCTCTCACCTAGCCTCTGAGCACCCTCTCTATATCTACTATGGGAATGAGCCTTCTGAATTTCATGCTTGAACCAAATCACTTTAGATCAAATCCCCCAGTGATTCCTCGCTTTCTGTTGTAGTTTCCTTTTTTTTTTTGCATTCACAGCCTCTTATGATCAGTAGTATCTGTGGCCATTTATCAATATACACTTAACACAATCAGCTTCAATGGCACATCAACAAGTCTCTTTGCCATCTGCTTTTGCCTGGATTACTCACTCCACTTACCTGTCCAGCAAAATCCTCTCAGCTTTCAGGGCCAGGTGAAGCGCCCCCTCCTGCACACAGTCTTCTTGGGATAAGCCCCTACAGACTTGGCCAGTAACTTCTTGGTACCACCCCATACAAAGCTCTAGGAAGGCACGTAACACAGCCTTTTGGCACCCAGCACCTCTATAACAGGTCAAGTAAAAGAGGTAACCTGTAATCCTAGCTACTCAGGAATTGGATGAATGAAGTTCAAAACTTGCCCTGGCAGACAAATCTGAGAGGCTCATATCTCCAGTTAACCAAAAGCCAGAAGTGGAGGTGTGGCTCAAGTGATGGGGTGCCATCCTTAAACAGAAAAAACTGAGTATGAAGTTCTGAGTTCCAATACCAGGAAAAATGAAGTGACTTTGGTCTGACTTCTCAAATCATCTGGTATCCAAAACACATAAGTTTCCCTGTACTCAGCAGCATGGCAGTCAGCCTTACTGATTAGCCTGTGCAAATACATGCTTAGCATGCCATTCTCTGTCCACCTTTCAGTGAAGTCAGGGCATAGCATGAAGCAAGTTCATGTCTACTGAGTAGACAAATACAACTCCACAAACCTGGCTGGGGAGTCAATGCTGTTGCTATAACCAATTTGGCAGCTAATGAAAAAAAATCTCTCACTTATGGATATTTTATACCTAAGATTGTGCCTGAATACCATTTTATACCCTTCCTTGAACTGTTGATAATGACAATGTAAATCAAAGAACGGTCAACTCAAAATTCTCTGTCCAGCCAAGCTTTATTCATAAACAGAAGGCAAACAAAACACTTGAGGAAAAATGAAAAGTAAACAACTTATCAACACCCAAACAGCACTATAGAAGCTACTCATAGACATCTTACACACAGAGATCAATATGAACATGAAAAAAAGTACATAGGACAGATCCTGCTAGATAGATAAACATAGGAGAAACAGAAGAGGTACAAAGCCAAAGTTGAGAGGGAAGATGACAGGAACTACTGTATACTTCTGTATTCAAACACTCAATACTAATGGACTCAATTCTCCAGTCAAAAGACACTACGCTCTTCACAAAAACAGCCAGGAACTTAACAAAAAGAAAACTATAAACCAATTTTTTCATGAACATAGATGTGAAACTATTAAAATACTTGCTAACCAAATAAAGACAACCCTGAGATACCACCTTACCCCAGTCAGAATGGCCCACATCCTCAAGTCAGCCAATGACAAATGCTGGAGGGGATGCGGAGAAAGAGGAACCCTATTACACTGCTGGTGGGAATGTACACTTATACAACCACTTTGGAAAGCAGTCTGGAGGGTCCTCAGAAAGCTAAATATTGATTATTTCTTCGTTGCTTTGTATGTCCCGCCCCCACAGTATAACCCCTGCTTTCACTGTATTTGATGTCGGTATAATTTGTGGAGGGGAAGGGGAAAAACAAATCGTTTAAGTAGGGATACGGAGGTGGACCCATTGCAACAATGAAATGTACAAGTCGTTATGTCGAAAAAAAACTTTACAAATTTGGTGCAGGGGGTGGGGGGGGGGGGGGAGGAGGGGAGGATTGGGTGGGGGGCAGGGGGAGGATGGGAGGGGATGGGAAGGGGGAAAAAAAGAGGAGGCTACAATGCTTGATAAAAAATGTACTCATTATCTTGCCCATGTAATTGTAACCCCCCTGTACAGTATTTTCACAATAAAAAAAAAGAAAGAAAGCTAAATATTGACCTCCCTTATGACCCAGTCATACCACTTCTAGGCATCTATCCTGAACAACAGGAACCAGTATACAAGCACACATCCACCTCCATGTTTATTGCAGCACTGTTCACAATAGCCACGATATGAAAATAACCCAGATGTCCCACCACAGATGAATGGATCCAAAAATTGTGGTATCTAAACACAATGGAATATTATGCAGCCATTAGAAATGACAAAATAATGGCATTTGCAGGGAAATGGATAGAACTAGAAGAAATCATGTTGAGCAAAGTAAGCCAAGAGCAAAGAGACAAATGGTACATGGTCTCCCTGATAAGTAGATGTTAAATCCAAAATGCTAGGTGACACGACAAAATTAACAGGACTCAAGAAACAAAGGACTTCCACTCACCTGGTTGAATCACTACTAAATAACTCATGCTGCTGATCACATGTATGGTATATATGTGTAGACCGGAGGGGAACCAGCAAGATGACACAGAACTAGAGGGAATCAGGGAAAAACATATAACAGTGGGACCCATCAGCTGCACTGGACATTGACCAAAATGAAATAATGGCAGTGATGGGAGGGAGGAAACAGGTGGGAAAGAGGTAACAGCTGATGCTATGCAAAACAAAAGAAATGTACATACCACCCAATGTGGAAGAAATAACTGTATCACAAAACTCATAGAACTCATACATGTTATAGACCGTGATAGACAATTTGCTCCAGGAAAAGTTAGAATGTGTTTGTGACTTTAACTGAGCATCACTATTCCACAATACTGTGAAATTTGGGAAATTATGTAACCACTTAATCACAATAAAAAATTTGAAAAAATAAAAAAATAAAAGCTAAGAAAAAAATGCTTTCTAACCAAATTCAACTAATCCAAAAAAAATTCATACACTATAACCAAATTGGTTTCATCCCAGGGATACAAGGCTAGTTCAAGGGACAGACTGGTTCAAATTCATGATGAATGATAACCAGCTTGTTTACAGAAGGCCTAGGCAGACAACATCTGACGTAGATTCTCCAGGGTCAAGCATAAAACTTGAATTCTGGGTTTTAATAGTGTGTTATGGCCAAGGATTTATGCATAGCTCTTTTTTTTTTTTTTTTTACTATTTGTCTTCCCCAATTAGAAAGGGAGCTGCACACAGAAGAGGGAAAACTTCTGTGTAATTCTATTACCTAACACTAGTAAGTGCTCAGTAAATGCTAAAGGAATTGGTTAATTTTTTTAATCCATCTCCAGATCATTTTGGTCATTGTTGCAGGGAATTTGACTCAAGTTCAGAGGCACTCAGGTAAGAGATCTTGCTTCAAGTGCCTCTAAAACAAAGATCTGACTTTAACAATTATTTTTGGAAATAAAAATATTCAGTAAAAGTAAAAAATAATTTAAGTCACAAGTATAAAGATAATACACAAAGCTGGGTGCTGGTGGCTCATGCCTGTAACCCTAGCTACTCAGGAGGCTGAGATCTGAGGATCACGGTTCAAAGCCAGCCCGGGCATGAAAGTCCACAAGATTCTTATCTCCAATAAAACCACTAGAAAACCAGAACTGGCACTATAGCTCAAGCAGTAGAGCACTAGCCTTGAGATGAAGAGCTGAGGGACAGCGCCCAGACCCAGAGTTCAAACCCCACAACCAACAAAATAATAATAATACACAAGATTTTCACAAGTAGACTTATAAAATCATTACCTCAGAAACATGTTACCTAAATACCTACCAGGGCAGTTTCTCAGTGTATCAAAAAACTGTGGAATACCTAGATAAAAATGATGGTGGGTTCACTTACTCAATTAAGAGTTCACTATAGAAGGCACAATTTGGAATGTACAGATGAATATGGTATCAAACTGGTACAACTTAACTGTTCTATAATAAGTACTAGATTACCAAATTGACAACTCAATATCAAGAATAAGAAAAGAGTCAGATACTAGTGCCTCATGCTTGTAGTACTAGCTACTTAGGAGGTTAAGATGCAGTCTAGGCCAGCCAAAGAATAAACTCAAGAAATTCTTTTCAACCAACAGTGGGAGTGGGGGAACGTGGCTATCATGGAAGTCTGAGATTGAGAGGATCAATGTTTCAGGCTAGCCTAAGGCAGGAAAGTCTGTGTGACTCCATCTTAGTAGAACAAGCAGGGCCTAGTGCTGTTTGTCAACACAGCTATGTGGGAAGTGAAAAAGAGAAGGGTGTGATCCAAGTGCAAGCTATTCAATTAGTGAGACCCAGCCCGGCGCAGGTGGCTCCTCAGGAGGCTGAGATCTGAGGATCATGGTTCAAAGCCATCCTGGGCAGCAAAATCCCCATAATACTCTTATCTCCAATTAACCACCAGAAAACCAGAAGTGGCACTGTCCCAGGTCCAGAATGCAAGCCCATGACTGACAAAACAAAAAATAAAAAATAAAAAGGCACTCACTTTGTACAATTAATACATACTAATTCAAAAGAAGCAGTAATGGTCCAGTCAGAAGAAGATTCAATAACACAAATACACATAGTTACAATATTTACGTAAGACTATATGTATTTACAAGACTATATAATTACAAGACTACATATTTGTATGTGTAAATAGCTATAATACTATGTACACATACAAAGAGTCTTGTAATAGTTACAAGTCTGTGTATGTAAATAGCCTTTATTTAAAATATTTTTTTTAGTTCAAAGAAGAAATTATTTCCCTAACTCAAGAACTGAGGGAGAACAAACATTCAGTGCATCTAAACAAGCCGAAGAATGAAACCTAACAAACATTCAGTGCATCTAAACAAGCCGAAGAATGAAACCTAAGCTAGAGATACACCCGTTCTCAACACCAAGAAAAGTGGGCATTAGAGAAAGATTAAAAACACTGATGCCAAAGAAGAGGAATGTCAGGTGGAGGAACACACAGAGAGATGAATGGAACAGACAGCAGTTCTGAAATTCAGTTCATAGAAACTGTATCATACCAAAAAAGGAGGGAGCAAAATAGACATTATCTAAAGTTTATCTCTAAGGAATGGCCTGGAGAGGGGGGGATGGGCTTTCTGTATTTAGTCTTACAGCTATTTAACTCGGGTAATTATATTACAACTTGCTGGCAAAGCTTCTGGAGAGGTGAAAGTGCAAAGCTAGCTCTGGAGTTTGTGAGAGGACAAAGGCCAGACTGTCCTGAGGTTGAGTGGACAGCCTTCACAGAGGAGATGGCAGGAGGGAAATACACAGGGGAGCTAGGGCCAGTGCCTCAGGGGGGGTCACCCCCGCACACCCCCCTGGGGCTGGCCCAGCTCGCTCTCCCTCTGTCAGAGAGGCCCTCTGGGCTGCCCAGGCAGATCACCCAGCTTGGCCTCTCCAACCACGCAATGAGGTCCTGACGTCCAGAACTCAGCCTGGTCCACAGCAGCTCTAACTACTGCAAGGATTACACTGAACTAAAGGCAAGGACGCATCTCAGGCTATAAATATGAGTTAAATCAGCCCGTGGAACTCTACAGGAAATAGCCAGACTTGACAAGGGAGCTGTCACCCCAAACGGAGTCCCTCCCTGGAACTTAAAAGACTTCAGAAAGTTCACAGAAAGGACCAAAGGCAGAAATGGAGGCGGGGGGGGGGTCCGTCCTTTTCTGCAGAGGGGGGGGCGTGCCCCAAGTATTCCCCGGCTCCCCAGGTGCCACCGGCCTGGAGAGAGGTGGCCCGGCGGTCAGAGTACTCACGCCGGGGGCCGACGCTCTTCCCACTGGTAGTGACCCCAAGCGCTGCCTGTCCTTGGAAAAACCGGATTTGGAAACGCTCGGGAGCCGAGGAGAAACTGAGGCAAAGGGTCCTAGGCATCAGGAGGTGGCCTCCCCAGCAGGCGTTCCGGTAACTGAAGGCCGAGCCCCAGGGCGCGTCCTCCGCGAGGCCGGCCAGGTGACGCGCCCAGCGGGGCGTGCAGGTGAGAGCCGTGGGAAGCCCACGCCCCGCCCCCAGCGCCCCGGCCCGCCGACGCCACCGGGGGCGCCCTGGCCACGCAAGACCTTCCCGGGAAGGGCGGCGGCGCGCCCCGACGCCAAGCCCGCTCCCCTCCCACTCCGCCTCGGCCCCGGGCCAACTCGCCAAACTCTGCCCAGGGATCCCGCCCTACGCCACGACCGAGCGCAGGAGGCAGGCGGACCCCGAGCAGACCCCGCGCCCCGGCGGACCTGGAAACGGATCTCCACAACATTCAAACCCCAAAGCCAGAGAAACTTAACCAAGAAACACTCCCCACTGGCGAGAAACACGTCTCCCAAACTCCCTCCCTCCCTCCCTCCCTTCCTTCCCTCCCTCTTTCTTGTTTCTGTTTTTCCCTCTTTCTCTTTAAATCTTCAGGTTGAGCCATTTGGGGGGGGTGATGGTCAACACAACTCCTGTCAAATAATTTAGGGTAACCACAAGAGTATGCCCCCCCAAAAAACCCCTCTTTATAATCTGAACTCGCTTGCTCTGAGGTTATTTAAGCATGTCAAGGTTAAAAACACCACCACACACGCCATCGCCAGGAACGAGTTTGACCACTCCCGTTGCACAAGAACAAATTTCAGAAGTTCGGCTCATTTCCTACAGGGTGCGTCAGCTTCCTGCTTCCTTCAACTAGTCACTGCCAACCGGCGCCTTCGGTCCTAGTGCGTCTCCTTCCTCGGCGTTACAGACAACGTGTCCTTTAGTCCAAACCCAAACCCAGTCCAGAAAAAGCAAACACGCGAATACATCCTCCCCATCCTTTCGGATGGTTTAATAGGAAGACTTGGACACGTTCTTGTCAGTCCCCCCTCCCATGTCCCCGGTACTTTGCGCACACACACATGTGGCCCCCCACCATGCTGCTGGGAGCCAGTGAGCGGAGAACAATCCCGGGCACGGAGTCTCGGCGGAGGACGGGAGCGCGCAGCCCGCCGCGGCGCAGCGACGCGCAGAGCACACGGAACACGACCCAACCTTCTGTTGGGGCCAACGTTTCCCTCCCCCCGACAGCTCGTCCCAGGCAGGGGGCGACTCCCACGACCCTATTCATCAACGTTTGCACGACGCTGGTGACCGGTCGCTAATCTCTGGAGCTGTACGGGGTGGGGTGGCTCCCGGCGGGTGCGGCGGCCTGGGATGCGATCCCTGGCCTTAAGATGTCCTCCCCGCGCAGGGCTGGCGGAAGCAATGCGGACTGAGTGCAGGAGACGAGGAGGTCGGGCTGGGGGCCGGAGGACCGCGGCCTCGGAGCTCGCCACTGCCCGGCGCCACCCCGCTCCCTGGCTCCCGCTGCCCACCCCGGGCCCCGGCGGCGCCGAACGCTGCCGGGACGACACCGGTCCGTGTGCCGAGAGGCACAGGGCCGTGCCAGCGGCGGCCCGGCACCGGGACGAACCTGCGTGAGTCAGGGGCCGTCCTCTCCTGGCTACCGTAGGGCACTCGCTTCCCGGAGGCCGGAGGGCGCAGGCAAGATGGAGGCGAGGAAACCGAAAGCACACAGAACGGACGTGGTACCGCCGACTGGCTGCCCGTGCGGCGCCTCCCGGCCCTCGCCCAGCCCTACCCGGCCCGCCGGTCACGCGAGCGCGGGGCTCCGGGCCTACTCTCACCCGGCCCTAGTCTGACACCGAACGGCGCCGGAGTAGGAAAGAAACCATAGAAACCATATTTTGTGTGTGTGTGCGCGCCCAGGCTTGAACTCAGGGCCTCCCTCTCTTGCTTGGGCTTTTTTGCTCTACCTGCTGAGCCACAGCTCTACATCTGGCTTTTTGCTGATTAACTGGAGTTTAAGAATCTGGTGAATTTGTCTGCGGGCTGCCTTCCAACCTTGATCCTCAGATCTCTGCTTCCTGAGTAGCTAGGGTTACAGGGATTTTTTCTTTTTTTGTCGGTCGTGGGGCTTGAACTCTGGGCCTGAGCACTGTCCCTCAGCTCTTCAGCTCAAGGCTAGCGCTCTACCACTTTAGCCACAGCACCACTTCCGGTTTTTTTGGTGGTTTATTGGAGATAGGAGTTTTCTGCCCTGGCTGGCTTTGAACTGCGACCCTCAGATCTCAGCCTCCTGAGTAGCTAGGATTACAGGCTGAACCACTGGAACCCAGCTAATCCATTTATTCTTAATGACTATTTTTTTTTAATTTACTTTTTGGTAAGATTTTGTGTGGCGTGTGGGTACAGGAGCTTTTGAGGATTAGAGTTAGGATTAGGGTTACCTGACAGTGGCCTCCATTACTTATCATTCCAGGTTCTTGGCATCTCAGAGAACTGAGTGAAACACATTTATTGAAGTGGAAGTAAAGAGAGTAAAGTGGGAATACACTCCATGGTGTGGGATTGAGCCCAAGCAGGACAGATCTATGGCCTAAAATGATGTCTGGACATCAGTTAAAGCAGGTAGTTATTGTGCAAAAGTTCTGGTGCTCCCTCCCACAGAAGTCCTTCTTGTGGACAGTTTAGAGTGGCAAGTGGTGGTAATACAGTAATTTTTTCAACTACCTATGTCCATTACCACAGTGCATTGTTACAGTGATTTTAATGATGTGTAGTGTATAAACGTAAGACCTAATTAAGGGTTTCTCTTTAAATGCTTGAGAATAGCTAAGTGCAATATGCATGTTCAAATTAAATACTATGCATAGTATGCACTGCAAGATCACCTGCATAGGTAGGAGTTCTGGTGTATCCAGGGTTGTGCCTCAAATAATAACAGTGAATCCTGGGTCCTCAAGAAATTGGTCTCCACCTCTCCCCCACCCCCCAATCCTCTCTACCCTACTCTTCTTCCTCATCAGAAGAATGCATACTCTTTTCAAGTACACCTGAAACATCCATCAAGCATTAAGGTAGACTATTGACTAGTCTATCTTAAAAGAAATCTCATGACATTTAAGGGGAGAGTAATGATACAAAAATAAAAATATTTTTTATTTTTTGTGAACATACTGTACAGAGGAGTTACAATTACATGGGCAAGATAATGAGTACATTTCTTATCAAGCATTGCAGCCTCCTCCTTTGTTTACCCTTCACATCCCTTGCCAGCCTCCCCCCAAAAATACTTTTTTATACTTAGAACTCATAAAATTAAATCCCCCAACAACAAATCCTCAAAGAAACAACTGCCCGATAAATAAGTGGGCTAAAGACCTAAAGAGAAACATCACTGAAGAGGAAATAAGAATGGCCAATAGATACATGAAGAAATGTTCAACTTCTCTAGCCATAAAAGAAAGGCAAATCAAAACAACATTGAGATTCTACCTCACCCCAGTTAGAATGTCTATAATCAAGAAATCTAATAACAGATGCTGAAAGGGATGTGGCCAAAAGGTAACCCTACTGCTTTGTTGATGGCAATGTAAACTTGGTTCAACCGCTTTGGAAAGCACTATGGAGATTCCTCAAAAGACTCCACATAGAGCTCCCCTATGACTCAGCAATCCCACTTTTGGGCATTTACCCAAATGATCACAAACAAGACCACACTAAAGCTACCATCACAACTATGTTTATCGCAGCACTATTTACCATAGCTAAGATATGGAATCAACCCAGATGCCCCTCAGTTGATGAATGGATCAAGAAAATGTGGTATATATCCACAATGGAATTCTATGCCTCCATCAGAAAGAATGATATTGCCCCATTTGTTAGGAACTGGAAAAACTTGGAAAAAATTATAAGTGAAGTAAGCCAGGCCCAAAGAAACATAGGTCCCATGGTTTCCCTTATTTGCAATTACTAGTATATGTCTGAGACAAGCAGAAATGGTCAGATAAGTTGATGTTAGGCTAAATGAACCCCAAGATAAGGACAAATGTTTTTTTCTTTCTTGCGATTGCTTCTAACACATTTAAAGATGATTTCTTTGTTGATTTGTTTGTCCCTCCCCCACAGTTTAACCCCTGTTTTCACTGTATTTGATGTTGGTATAATTTGTAGAGGGGAAAGGAAAAAACAAATTGTTTAAATAGGGATACAGGTGGACCCATTGCAACAATGAGATGTACAAGACATTATGTCGAAAAACGAACTTTACAACTTTGGCCGGGGGTGGGGGGGCTGGGGGTGTGTGTGTGGGAGAACAGGAAGGGATGGGAAGGGGAAACAAAGGAGGAGGCAACAATGCTTGATAAGAAATGTACTGATAACCTTGCCCATGTAATTGTAACCCCTCTGTACACTATTTTCATAATTTAAAAAAGTTTCCCACAAAAATCTAGCTTATATGCAATTCCCAGACTCATTTTACATTTGTAAAGATTTTAACAGACTATTTCTAAAATGAAACCCCTGTACATCTAATTGGTGCTAATAAAAATGTGAAAAAATATTTTAATAGCCTAGATACAGTCAACAAATTAAGACCTCCATTTGGGCACACGCACACACACGCGCGCGCGCGCACACACACACTTTCCACCATTTATATGATAAAATAAGCTGCACATGATGATGTGCTTTTGTCATCACAGCTACAATGGGAAACCTAAAATAGGCAGACCATCCTCCCCGCACATATCCAGAGTTTAAGTGAGACCCTATCTCAAAAATAACCTGGGCAAGCTAGGCACTGATGATTCATACCTGTGATCCTAACTATTCAGGAAGCTAAGATCTGAGAATTGCAGTTTGAAGCTAACCCACACAGCAAAGTCCGTGAGACTCATCTCTAACCACCAAAATGCCAGAAGTGGAGCTTTGGCTCAAATGGTAATGAGCTAGCCTTGAGCTCAGGGAGAGCACCTAGGCCATGATTTCAAGCCCCAGGACCAGAGCGTGCATATGAGTGTGTCCACATGTCACTCTATAAATATGTAAAATTTCTTTTTGAAGCAGGGTGTCACTGTTATTGCTTATATTGCCAGGCTAGCCTAGAATTTGGTTCTCCTTCATCAGGCTCCTCAGTAGCTGGGAATGCAGGCATATACTGCCTATACACACCCCCTTTTCACTAACAGCAAACAAAAAATAGCCAAAAATCCCTGAACTGTATTTTTTAAATGAGTATGTTTGTTTTTCTGCATTGATGAAGCTGATTGTTCAAATCCAGGCAAGTGAAAGCAGATTGGCTGTTCTGAGCTCCTAAGTGGATCTTGTCTTATTCTCAGCATTACAGTGGATGATCTGGCTAAGCCACATCCTTGAAGCTCTTTCAGTGTTAGTATTTTCAGCTTTCCTTTGACATTAGTCACATTTAGTAGCCATGACTTCTTGTTTCCTGCCTGCAGAGGGAAATCCAGGCAGCCAGGACTAAGGTGTGCACTGGCAGATGATGAGGCCTCCCAACCCTGCAGACATAATCAATTGGAGCCAGACACTCTTAACCTCTGCTCCTCTAATGCATCAGTGACCCACTCTCCACATTTGCCTCTCTGATCATTTGTGTCTCTTCCTAGACTTCAATTCCTTTGCTTGTTTTTTAACTATTGGTTCTGTCCTGACAATCCTTTTTTCCTCAACTGGGTTTTACTCCTCTCTTTCTACCACCACACATCCCTTGCCCGTGTTTCTCTAGTTTCTGCATCCATCCATGCTCTGCCATGTTTCATCAGTTTTCTGTCTGCTGTCTTCCTTTATGAAACACGAAAGAAGCATGCTGAGCACAGAATATGACCGAGAGAAAAGGTCAAGGTCAGTGGAAAGAAAAACCGTCAGAGCCTGAAGGCCATCAGCAATGTCACAGGGTTGGCAGTGACACAGATGGAGGCAAAGTCTGGGTCCAGATGTGGCATCTTTGTGTCATACTCTGCCCTGTGCTGGCCATGACCTACTTCCATTCTCCAATTCCACAGCAGGGAAGACTTTTCTCCACACGAAATAAATTCTTAAGCACTCTGGGTTTCCTCCTTTCATTTTAAAACATTTTTAATAATAAACTAGGAAGAAAATATTGTACTACATGAAGGCAACTAAACACAAAAGAATATGTACTGATTCAGTGCCTAATGCTGAAGTTAAAAATAGTGCTATTTCCCACAGCTCAGGGCACAGGCATTGCAGGAGAGTTTCTCATGCACACATCCCCTGAGGCCTACAAAGCTATCTTTATTATGGAGCTACCATTTGAATGGAGGCACGCAGTAAGTGGTAGCTATTAATATGTCTTAGGCATATTAACACATGCTTTATACACAATTAGCTCATGTAACTTTCTTGCAAAGAACATTATCCCTGTTTAGTAATAGGAAACCTGAAGCTCAAAAGGACAAAATATCAAGTAACCAGAGTTTAAAGTCACATACTGGTAATAATGGGCAGAGTTAGGGTCCAAAACCAGGTTGTCTAACTCTTAAGAAGAGGAATGTATTGGAGAAACCTGGTACATGTTGCTGGCCTTTCCACTTTCTACTAACAACCCCAGGTACTGACTGTCCTTAGATAATCACACCAATTGATCTCTAGCCTGAAATCCTGTGTTATCTTTAAACAGCTCTTTCCAGACTACTGGATTTTATGAAACAAAAATTGGAGCAAAAGTTTGTAGTTGCCAAACTTTGCTAGAGCAAAGTGAGAATTGAAAAATTAAAAAAAAATATCACCATGGGGGAGGCTGGGAAGGGATGTGAAAGGTAAACAAAGGAGGAGGCTGCAATGCTTGGTAAGAAATGTACTCATTATCTTGCCCATGTAATTGTAACCCCTCTGTACAGTATGTTCACAAAAAATTAAAAATTAAAAAATATCACCAATATGAATACATATCATCTACTATTCCTATAAGTTCACAATAGAGAAAAAATTAAAAAAATAAGAATAGGAACCAAACTGAGAATAATTCATTAAGTTGAGTACCTTGCATTTTATGATACATATAATACTTTTTCACACACTAAGGAATCATTTTTTTTTTGTCAGTTCTAGGGCTCAAACTCAGGGCCTGGACATTGGCCCTGAGCTTCTTTTGCTCAAGGTTAGCACTCTACCATTTGAACCACAGAGCCACCTCTAGCTTTTTCTGTTTATGTGGTACTGAGTAATCTAACCCAGGGCTTCATGCATGCTAGGCAAGCACTCTACTACTAAGCCATATTCCTAGCCAGGAATCATTTCTTATAGATCAGTACCTGTCCTTAATTTGGAAACCACTCTTCTAGAAATTCAGGCCTCACGCCTCCATCACCAGCTCTTACCCACATATCCAGAGTGGAAGTCCTTCATGGTTGTTAATGAACTCATCACAGTGGGCTTAACCCAGGTTCATCTTGCATAACCCCTGGTCCTCCATACCACTATGACTTCCACCCTAGCACATGTGAGCCTGCATTGTGTCCCATTTGTCAGACCAGTAAGGCCAGCAGGTAAAGCCCTTTGCCCTGTGCCATGCCTATCCCTGTCTCTGATAGTCCTCAGACAATGACTGTATTGCATTCATGATATTGTACAAGTCATGGTCACATCCCTCTAGAAACTACCACTCCTTAATGTGGGACTTAACGCTGGAGATTTTCAGTACGGTTTGCCCTTGAGTTATGGATGAGGAGCAGAGGACAATGCAGCCTTTGGTAGGCTGTTGGGTTCTAGAACTTCAGATGTTCAGTAAACAGAGTTCTAGACAGAGTCTGTGTGTGGGCATGTCTTCTTGCCCTCACAGACCCTTCCATCTCTCTAATCATTCATTCTTCCCACTTGGAGGGGTTTGCACAACCTGAAAACAATTTAGAACACAACCCTTCAAAACTCAGGGCTGCAACAGGGTTTCCATTCCCTGAGCCCAGGGCGGAACTACTCAAGGCTCTCATTCTCTCTCCACACTGAAGAAAGAACCAACAAACCCTGACTGCACAGCAGGTTTTCCCCGAGGAGGTTTTTAAACCTTAAAGGCCACATACTATCCCAAACTACTTAAATAAGCATCTCTGTGAGATTCAGGGATTAGATTTTAAATCTCCCCATATGATTTCAATTTACAGCCAAGATTCAGAACTGATCTAATTCAAATATGCTTTCTGCCTCTCTAGCTAATGACAACTCAATTTTGTAGCTGAAGAACATAAAGCCAGTAATGGGTGAGGAAGACTCACATCTACCTTGTGGCAGAATCAGGACAAGAACCCAGGCCTCAAAAAAACAATTACCCAGAGTTTTTTCTTTCCATCACAGTGACTTGAGAAGTGGAGAGTGAACAAACACAGAGAAGAGCTCAAGTCTCCTCTTGGCTAGTCACACATCCTGCCACAAAAGCTTTGATGCTCTGGAAGTAGACTCCATAGGGGAAGTCAACTGTATATGTGTATCATCAGACATTACTATAATTAGTTAAGTCATTTCCAAAACTAAGCCTGGAACTATAGCATAAGGATTAAGAATACTGACTCTGGAACAGTTTTAGATTTGAATGCTGGGTCTGCCTTTCATTAGCTATGTGACCGAGGCCAGTTCCATGCCTTAATTTTCTTGCCTGTGAACAGATAATGAGAGTAACAGTCTTCACCTCACAGAATTATTACACAAATTCAGTTAATCTTCAGACTAAGCTGGGCATATAGTAGGCACTGTCAACTCAATACTATATGCCTAGCATCATATTTATATATATTATATCGTAATATATACAGAAATATACTGAGATGAAAGACAAAGTTCGCATACTCAGAGCTTAGAAGTTGTACTAAGTCTGACACCCTTCCTCAACTTTTCTCCCAGTATTTGGTTATGGTAGCACATGTCTATAATCTTAGCTGAGGAAGGAGGCTTGAGAATTCAAGATTAACCTGGGCTACCTAATGAGACTTTGCCTCAAAAAATATAACAAGATTACTAACAATAACAATAATAATAAATGCAAAAAAGCAAGTCGAAAATTTTAAAACCCTGTTACAAGAGCCATTGATTTTTCCTATACAATGATTTTCTCTGGCATTTGTCACAATTACAGAAACCTGACCATTGTAGTATTTTTCCAACTTTTTGTTTTTGATGTACTAGGGTTTGAACTCAGAGCTTCATGGTTGCTATGCAAATACTCTAGTCATATCCCTAGGCCTTATTTTTCCAGCTTTTTGTTTTTTATTATTTTTTTTTTATTTTTTTGGTCCGGTTGTGGGGCCTGAACTCTGGGCCTGAGCACTGTCCCTCAGCCCTTCAGCTCAAGGCTAGTGCTCTACCACTTGAGCCACAGCGCCACTTCCAGCTTTTTTCTTTTTGCTTATGTGGTGCTGAGGAATTGAACCCAGGGCCTCAGGCATGCAAGGCAAGCGCTCTACCACTGAGCCAACTTCCCAGCCCCAGCTTTTTGTTTTAAAACATTCTGAAGCTGAGCTGAACTGGGCTCCAGTGGCTCATGGCTATAATCCTAGCTACTCAAGAGGTTGAGATCTGAGGATCACAGTTCAAAGCCAGCCTGGGCAGGAAAGTACATGAGACTCTTATATATAGTTAACCACCAGAAAACTGGAAATGGCACTGTGGCTCAAGTGGTAGAGCTCTAGCCTTGAGCTGAAGAGCTGAGGGACAGCGCCCAGGCTGAGTTCAAACCTCATGACTGACAAAAACCAAACAAGCAAAACTGAAAAACGGAAATAATACATGTTTCTTTCACCTCAAGACACCAAGTGTTATTATTTAATGATATTTATTTCTGTCTCTCTCCCCTCCATTCTTCAATATGTATCTCCTATAGAGTGGCATTCTCCTACATGATCACAATGCTACTGTCACACCTGCAGTAAGAGACTGAGTGCTGTGATCCTCTAGAATTCATCTGTTGAAATCGAATTCCAGTATAATTGTATTTGAGAGGAGTGATTAGGCCATGAGCTTGGAGTCCTCATGAATGGGATTAGCGCCCCCATGAAAGACCTCAGAGAGCTGGGCGCTGGTGGCTCATCCTGTAATCCTAGCTACTCAGGAGGCTGAGATCTGAGGGTCTCAGTTCAAAGCCAGCCAGGGCAGGAAAGTCCATGAGACTCTTTTTTTTTTTTTCTTTATTTATTTTTATTCTTTTTTTTTTGTGCCCTTACTGGGGCTTGAACTCAGGGCTATGTGTTCTTCTTTGGCTTTTTTGTTTAATGCTGGTCCCCTAAAACTTCTGGCTTCTTGATGGCTAATTGGAGATAAAAATCTCAGACTGTTCTGCCCAAGCTGGCTTTGAACCTTGATCCTCACATCTCAGCCTGTAATGCGGCTGTCGATTCTTCACTGGGTAAAGAATCTATCAAAACATCAATATCTTTTGCTGTCCGGGCAATCAGTGCAGCAAAAAGCTGAGCATATTCTTCTGTGGGGTTAGCTGGCTGGTCCTTGTTAATTGCTGATTGAATGTTATTAAATGAAGTAGGTGGACCACACTGTTGCAACACTCCAATGGCATTACAAAACTGATCTGCAAGCGAGTTCACTGCGTCTTGGAGCTGCGTGAGGCGGTCCGCCATGTTGCTCCCGCACGCAACCGGAGCTAGAGCCCCATGAGACTCTTATCTCCAATAAGTCACTCAGAAAACTGGAAGTGGCGCTGTGACTTAAGTGGTAGAGCACTAGCCTTGAGCTGAAGAGCTGAAGGACAGCGTTCAGACCCAGAGTTCAAGCCCTATGACCGACCAAAAAAAAAAAAAAAGAAAAAAAAAAGACTTCAGAGAGCTCTCTCCCTCCCTGCCATGTGAGGCCACAGTGCTGAAGATGAGCCAAAAAGCAGGCTCTCACCAGAGACCAGATTTGCTAGTGTCTTGATCTTTCACTGTCCAGTTACAAAATTGCAAGAAACATATTTCTGTTTTTTATAAGCCACCTGATCTGTGAATGATACAATATTATATCAGCCTAGCTGGTTACTTTAATTAAATTTGACATAGATACACAATACCATGTGATTAACAGTCTGTACTACAATCCCCACTTGTCTGTAAGCAACTTTTAGTAATTTACCTATTATCCTTTTATTTTCATTTTTATTTTATCTTATTTTACTTTTTTGTCCGTTGTGGGGCCTGAACTCTGGGCCTGGGCGCTGTCCCTCATCTCTTCAGCTCAAGGCTAGTGCTCTACCACTTGAGCCAGTGCCACTTCCGGCTTTTTCTGCTTATGTAGTGCTGAGGAATCAAACCCAGGGCTTCATGCATGCTAGGCAAGCACTCTATCACTGAGTCACCTTTCCAGCCCCTATCTTTTTATTTTTGAAATACCTTTTTCCTCCTACCTCTAATAGATATGAACCTTTCCTAAAGTACAGTCATTACCCTCCAAGGGTATGCAAGAATGCCCAATTCTCCATTGCCTTGACCTTCTCTTGCTTCATAATTTTCCATTTATTTCTCTCACAAACAGAATTCATTCTCTTTTTTCAGATAAGAAAAAGGACGCTCCGAGGAATTAATTCACTTGGGCATTTTTTCATACAAAGTCCAGCTTATTCTGCTGCATTTTAAAGATTCTCCACATTAAGAATTATTGAGACCAGTTCCTTTTATTCTCCAACCATATTTCTTGTTCAAGTGGGTTTCAGACTCAACATTAGTTTTCAGTTCTCCCCCAATGAGTCCAGCTTGAAATCTACTTTTTGTTCTTGTCTTAAACTTATAAATAATATTTTAAAATCACATTATACTGATCTTACTGCAGATTTTTTTGTTACTTTGTGTTGGCAATGATTGAAGGCAGTATCTTTTTTTCAGTTATTCAATGACATCATTAAGCAAATCCTCCAGATTAAATCATTTTAGCATTTGAATCATTTCACACAAAAAGCTTTCTGAAGTGCTCTGAGTATTTTTCTTCCTTTTGAAACAGCATGCACAGAACATCCTTTAGCCTATGTCTGACTCAGGCTTTGACTGAAAACATCTGTTCTTGCACTTTTCCATGACGCAGAGATATCCAGACATTTGATGACTCCAAATGCTTTCTGTCATTTTTATGATATTCTTTTGCATCATTCACAGCCAGCTGCCACATCCTGCTCCTGACCAGCTCTAGAAGTTGTTTTTCTAATTCTCAGCTCTACTAATCTAGGAAATCAGCCAAGGAACTTGTTAGCATTTGTGATAAAAATAACTAGATCTCAAGGATCTTAAAAATAAGCAGAATTAATAGTACCTTTTTTATGCACATTTAAATGCTCCTTTTGTGGGCTAAAAGTTATTCTAGTTTGTCAGCTAAAAATTATTTCCTGATAAATAAAGTGTCATAGGATATGTATGTCTCACATACATTACCAACAAACATATATATATATATATATATAATTACTCAAAAAGAGCTATGCATTATGTATTCTTCTTGGAATTCTTTAAGGACAAGGGCTCTTTCTTCACATAGAACCTGGAATGAAGTAAGAGCTTTAAAAAAAAAAAGTTTAATCAGAGCAGCACTCATGGCTTGCAGCTGTAATTCTAGTTATCCAGCAGGCTGAGATCTGAGGATCACAGTTTGCAAGCCAACCCGAGCAGACAAATCCCTGAGACTATTACCTCCAATTAACCAGTAAAAAGCAAGATGTGGAGGTATGGCTTATGTGGTAGGGCACTAGCTTTGAGTGAAAAAGCCAAACAAGAGCCAAAGCCCTGAATTCAAACCCTGTGGGTGGCAGTACCCCCCACCCCACCTAAAGAAAAGATTTGTTCCAAGAAGCAATGGATGTTATAGGATAACCTGTATTGGAATGTAATACAAGGTTTTCCAAATACATCCTTCTATTTTAAATTTTTATCTTGATGTTTTAGGAGGTTTTGGAGAAATATAAACATTTGTCAGGCAAAAATTAGTATTAAAATATATATCAAGAGAAATATATTTTCCAAAGTTTGTTTTTTATTATTCAGTACTGAGGCTTGAGTTCACTTGAACAACACTCCCAGTCACTTTTCAAGTAAGATCTCATGTTTTTGCCCAGATTGGCCTTGGAGCAAGAGCCACTTATTTATGCCTCCCAATAACTAAGATTATATAATATACCACCATCCCTGGCTTGCTTTTTGAGCTTGAGTCTTACTAACTTTTACTGACTTCAAACTGTGAACCTCCTAGTTTTCACCTGAGTAGCTAGAATTATTGGCATGAGTTACTACACCAGCTCTTGAAGTCTGATATTTAAAATCTAAGCTGCTATCTATTGAGAAGACATTACTCAAGGAGGTGCTCTGCAAGGTGTGAGTGTATATAGCTTTAGTTACTTAGTTTTATCATTTTTAACTACTTTTTAAGATTCACAAGGGCAGGGACCATGACTCTTTTGCTTCTCTTTGTAACATTCAGGTCTTAGAACAGTGCTTGGCATGCAGAAGTTCTCCGGATGGAAACACTTGCTGCTTTAACAAGGCAACCCCTAAACTGTGGTAGCTTGACAGCCATAAGCTCATTGTGTCCTCATTAGCTATTCAATGTCTCTAGCATGCAGCTTTCCCCCAGGCAGTGGTTTTAATAACTGAGACTTCATGTTCTGGCTTACCATGCCCAGGCTGCTCGTTGTCCTTAGCATTCAGTCATTAGAAGGGAAAAGAATATGAAAAAGATATACCTGCTTTTCTTAGAAAGTCTTGTGTTAGAAATGACACCTCACTTCTACTCCATTCTACTGTTGGTGAAAACTAGCCATTGAAAGCCGTGTGTACTGGTGGCTCCTGCCTATAATCCTAGCTACTCAGGAGGCTGAGATCTGAGGATTGCAGTTCAAAGCCAGCCAGGGCAAGAAAGTCAATTAATTATTGCCAATTAATTACAGAAAAAGCCAGAAGTGTGGCTGTGCTTTGAGCAAAAAAGAGCTCAGGGACAGTGACCAGGCCCTGAGTTCAAGCCTTAGGACTGGCCCCAAATCAATACCACCACCACCACCACCAAAACAAAAAACAATAAACTAGCCATTTGGCTAGGCTGTAGTGTCAGGAATAGTGTGTGTGTGTGTGTGTGTGTGTGTGTGTGTGTGTGTAAACAGTCTACTTTGGCAACTATTTCCTGAGAACATCCCACAATATGGAAAGGAGCCAGATTTGTATTGACAGTCATATCTGCCATAATGGTTAAATGCTTATGAGAGGTTTGGCTCTATTTATTTATTTATTATTAATTAATTATTATTTTGTTGTTGGTGGTCATGGGGCTTGAACTCTGGGCCTGGGTGCTGTCCCTCAGCTCTTCAGTTCAAGACTAGTGTTCTACCACTTGAGCCACAGCGCCACTTCCGGTTTTCTGGGTGGTTTATTGGAGATAAGAGTCTCATGGACTTTCCTGCCCTGGCTGGCTTTGAACTGAGACCCTCAGATCTCAGCCTCCTGAGTAGCTAGGATTACAGATATAAGCCACCAGCACCCAGCTTGTTTTTTGTTTGTTTGTTTGTTTATTTTGTCAGTCGTGGGACCTGAACTTTGGGCCTGAGTGCTGTCCCTCAGCTCTTCAGCTAGCTCTCTACCACTTGAGCCACAGCGCCACTTCTGGCTTTTTCTGCTTATGTGGTGTGGAGGGAATGAACCCAGGGCCCCATGCATACAAGACAAGCACTCTACCACTGAGCCACTTTCCCAGACCCTTGTTTTATTTTTTTTAAATACTTTTGTCCTTTGTGAATTCCTTCCTTCTTGCCTGCCTGCCTGCCTGCCTGCCTGCTTGCCTGTCTTCCTTCCTTCCTTCCTTCCTTCCTTCCTTCCTTCCTTCCTTCCTTCCTTTCCTTCCTTCCTTCCTTCCTTCCTTCCTTCCTTCCTTCCTTCCTTCCCTCCCTTCCTTCTTACTGTTGTCCTTTGCCTCCCCCGCCCCTCAGCCCCTTGCCTTTATTATTCTAGTATTGAGCCCAGAGCCTTGCAAGAAGTAGCCTTGCAAGAAGTAGCTCAACCACTTGGAACTATGCCCACCAGCCCTTAAATACTTGTTGAATGAATGGGGTGAAAAGAGTTCTGGGACTTCCTTATTCTTTGCAAATGTAATTCCAGGTAAATCTCAGGGTATAGAGTTTGAAGGCATGCTATTTCCCAGGACGTGTTTGTTTGTTGCTGTTGTAGTTATTTTGCCAGTCCTGGGGCTTGACCTCAGGACCTGGGTACTGTCCCTGAGCTTCTTTTGCTCAAGGCTAACTCTACTACTTGAGCCACCGCACCACTTCTGGCCTTTTCTGTTTATGTAGTACTAAGGAATTGCACCCAGGACTTTATGCATGCTGGGCAAGCACTCTACCACTAAGCCCCGTTCCCAACCCTTTTCAGTCCCTGTTGATGCTATTTCCACTTTCTGTTCTGGCAAGCTCGGGAACTGGGACTGGACTCCACTAGCCTGAAAAACTAAAACGCTGTATCCACAAAATGTATGAAACAATGCTTTTCAGACACTGTACATCAGACAGTGCAATAAACGATCCCTGAGAGAAGCGAGCCCACGAGTTGACAGTTTTTTCTGTCGGGAGAGTTTTCAGGTCATGACAAGTGAAGAAATGTTTCCGCAGAACCTGGCAGTCTCCTTCATTTGCAGAGACTGAGTCCAGGGAGGCCAAATAGCTAGTTTGTAGGGCAAAGTACCAAGGACAGAGAGCCACCTTGGGTGCCAGCTGTAGGAATGTGCTGAATCAAGCTCACGCGTCCTGCTGAGCACTAATCAGTGCCGATGACTAAAAGAACGACCACCTGCTGGGAGGAGAGGAGCAATTTCCCAAGACTTTCACAGAGATAGAATAAGTTCAAGTTCATTAGTACATTCAGGGGTCACTTGGTAGTGAGAAAAAAAATGGAGGGAAAATTAGCCTTAGCAAAGGCTTATCTAGTCCCATATAACAAAGTTTAAAGTGTCAAAAAAATTGAACCTGTAATCACAGTACTTGAGAGGCTAAGGCAGGAAGAACATGAGTTCCAGACCAGCCTGAGCTTCATAGGGAGCTCTGTCATAAAAGCTGAAGAAAAAAAAAAAAGAATATCAGAAAGATTAAGTTGTTTGCAACTGATTTAGTTACATCTGGAAGCAAAGCTCAAAAGTATTTATAAGCCTACAAATATGTCCTGCATGAAACAATGAATATTTACCATGTATAGTATTTATTTTAAAAATATACAAAGAATCAGGATAATATGACTCATAGGCAACAATGAATCAAGAGAATGAGACCCAGAAATGCCACCGATAGTAGAATTAGTAGACAGGAATAGTGAAACCAATATTGTAACCACATTTCATATGCATAATAAAGTAGAGGAAAGTTTGAGCATATTAAGGTAGCACAGATATAAAAAGACATCAAAATTTAAAATGCAAAGTATGGTTTTTGAGATCTTAAAAAATATATTGCACAAAGTTAACAGCAGATTTGATACTGAGGAAGAAAATATTAGTAAACCTAAAGACCGAACAATAGAAATTATTAATAATGAAACTCAGAAACAGGTAGAAAGAACCAAATAATATTAAGGAAGCTGTAATATAACTTCAAGCAATCCAAGCTACATGTGATTGAAGTTCCTGGAGAAGTCAATTGGAACAGAAAGAAGATACTTGAAGAAGTCTAAATTAGACAAAACTAAACCCACAGATCAAAGAGGCTTAATAAGCTTCAAGAACTAGAATCATGAATGAAATTCCACTAATCACCACAGTAAAAAGTTCTAATCAAGTTACTTAATACCAATGACGTGTGCTGAGTCTGATACGGCAAGTCTGTAATCCTAGCTGAGGTAGGGGGATTTCGAGTTCAAGGTCAGCCTTTGTTGCATAATGAGACCCTGCATCAAAAACAAAACAAAACATAATAACTAAACAACAAAAATTAAAAGGAACAGCCTGGCACTGGTGGCTTCTACCTAAAATTCTAACTATTTAGGAAGCTGAAACTTAGAGTCCTGAGGTTCAAAGATATCTAGAGCAGAAAATCTAGACAATTCCATCTCCAATTAGCCAGGGAAATGCTAGCCTAGGGGCATGGTTCAAATGGTAGAGCTCCAGATGTGAGCAAGCAGACTATGTAGAGCATGAGGTCCTGAGTTCAAGGCCTGGAAATATTGTACATGTGCGTGCACTCACATGTGTGTGTGCACATACACACACACAAGGTAGATTTAAAAAATCTAGCAGTGTTTCTCTTAGGTATGACACTGTCCTATCATTCTATTCTATAACTTCCTCTATGGCCATAAACTGACTGAACTTAGATTTTTCCAACACATAAAGTTTAATGTCTAGTCCATTACAGATTGACATCTTACATGAACCAGACAAGTCTCAACATCTGTAATCCAGCATCAGACAACAGCAGCTATCACCAGCTTTCCTTAAAGGCCTCCCATTGGCTGTTCAGGACTGTTCCATTTCCTGTCTATGTTTGACTTGTCAATTGCATTAACCCATGCTAACATTCTTGTACAATGTGACTTGTGCAATCCATTTAGACAGGATTTTCTGGCTTTGGCTCTCAACATGATTTGATGTGTCCTCTGCCCCAGACCTTTTTTTCCCATGAAAATGTCCACAAGCAACTTAAAAATTTCCAATCACATGACCAAACTCTAAATAATGCTGAGATATACCTGGTTGCTATGACAATTTCATCAAGTTGAAAGTGGAGAATTTTAATTGCATTTATTTTCTAATTCTAGGTCCTAAATTGGAATATTACCCTCATGAAATATGATTTAATAAGAAATGATGGTATTCTTCTTATTTCCCGCGCCCAAGAAATGATGGTATTCTTGCCTTAAATATTGAGCAATAATTTATGCTACTGTTAACAGTAATATAAGTAATTCTAACAGTAATATTAAGGCACTTATATACAAGTAAAATTGAATAAAGTATTTTTAGAAATCTTTTGTATTACCACAAAATGTGATATTTTGTGAATTGTCTTCTATTGCTGTCAGCAAATAATCCTTTTATATACATGGCTTTTTGATCATATTAATCTTGAGTGGGGAGGTGGTACTATGAACTCAGAGCCTCATCCTCTCTCTTGGCTTTTTCACTCAAGGCTGGCTCTCTACCATTTGAGCCACACCTGTTTCTGGCTTTTTGCTGGTTGATTGGAGTTAAGAGTCTCTTGGATTTGTCTTCTCTGGCTGGCTTTAAATTGTGTTTCTCATGTCTTATACTTACCCATACTCATACTTACTCATATTTTCATATCTTACTACTCATACTGAGTAGTCAGGATTATAGTCTCAGCCACCAGTGTCTGCCTCACATTCATCTTAACTAAAAGCACTTGAATACTTGCCTGCCATATAATCTCTGATTGAATGTCTTTGGAAAGTCTCTATATTGTGCAATATGTGTATAACCTTCAATAAGACAGCACAGATGCCACTGCTTTAGTAGCGAAGATCAAACAAGTCCTGGAACAGAATTTTATTTTGGTGAGCATCTGGGCCTATGGCGGGGTGGCAAGGAAGGAGTGAGAAAGATGGTAACATACAGACTTAATTTCAAGAAATTCACAATCTAGAGGCAGAATGAGGTCAAGCAAAGTAAAATGAGATAAACCATAAATAATAAGCATCATGGTGAAGGCGTAAAGAAATGAGACTTATTACTGCAGTGGCAGGAATTAGAATCTAATAAGTCAGTCAGGAAATGAAAAGGAATATAATACTTGGAAATGCCCTGCAACTTCAACCAATTAAGACTCCAGGACTATGTGATTCCTAGTTTAGCAAGCAGATGCCTTGTATCTCCTGTGGCCTGAGACCACAGGACTATGAACACATAAGAGAATGCAGCTCCATTCCATTCTTAGTATATATGTCCATTATTAATTTTACCTAGAATAACTAATTGAGCTTAAAGGATGGGGGAAAAGAGTGATGTAATATCTAAAGTAAGCATGGTAAACATTTGCTAGATAGGTAAAAAGGAGAAGAAACTAATGCATGCATTGGATGAGATTATCTAGAGTACTCAAGGTGAAGATGTCTATGCAGGACATGGTGGCACATGTCTGCAATCCCAGAGCTGGGGAGGTAGAGGCATCAAGATGAAGAATTTAAGGTCAGCTTGGGCTACAAAGGACATCAAGCAATTTCAACACTGTCTCAGAAAAAAATAGTGCAGATTTCTGATTTAAAAGTGAAGGTTGGCCAGACATCAGTTTCTTAGGCCTGTAATCGTAGCTACTCAAAAGGCTGAGATCTGAGAATTGAGATTTGAAGCCAGCCGGGGTAAGAAAGTCTGTGAGACTCATCTCCAATTAACCACCAAAAAGCTGGAAGTAGAGCTGAGGCTTAAGTGGTAGAGCACTAGCCTTCAGCAAGAAAAAAAAGGCAGCTCAAGGGCATTGCCCAGCCCCCAGGTTCAAACTCTAGGAATGTCACTAGCATGTACGTGCATGCATACACACACACACACACACACACACAAACACACACACACACAAACACACACAGTCACAGTCAGAAAGTGAAAGGTGAAGGTTGGACAAGAGACACACATTGATACTTTGAAAAATATAATGACTGTGTTTTTGTTTTCTCAGGTACATTCTTAAAGGGTTGGTTTTGGATGGTCAAGTAAAAGAGAAAAGATGAATTGCAGTTCCTGCTAAAGCTGACTTAAATCAAACAAGAAAAATTATCCAAGTATTTTCTGCTCAATACAGCAAATACTTATGAAGGATTTCTTCTTCAGAAAGCACTGGGAAAAATAGTGTTACTGTATCCAAGAATGTAAATGGAAATTTCTACTCACTATAACTATTATGATCATTTATAATATAAGAAGGCAAATATGAAAATATCTGGGCTACAGAAATGAGCAAGGTACAAAGTTCTGTAAGATATATAGGAGGGAATTATTATAGGAGTGAATTATTATCTATAGGAAGAAAGTATTATCAAGAATCAAACTTGGTTGGGCATGGTTGTACACAGCCAGTGCTTAGGAGACTAATGCAGGAGGACTAAGAATTTGAGGTCAGCCTGGGCTACAGAGCAAGACTGTCTTCAAAAAAGAAAGCTAGATGCAATGTTTCACATTTGTAGTTCTAGCTAGTTAAAAGCAGAGATCAGGAGGACTGTGGTTCAAGGCTAGCCTGGGCAAAAATTTCACTACACCCCCTCTCACACAATAAAAGCTAGGCGTGGTGTATGTGCTTGTCATCTCAGATAGGTCGGAGGCTTAAGCAAGAGGATAAGGTCCACACATTGGGTGAGCCATAAATGTGAATGTCTGTTCATGTGAATAAGCAAAAAAGGCTTGACTCAAGGGGTAGAGTGCCTGCCTAGCAAGTTTAAGGCCCCGAGTTCAAACACCAGTACTATCAGGAAACAAAACACAGTCAAACTTTAGAAATGTACATGATGGTACAGATCTTAATCTTCATACTTGGGTGGCTGAGGCAGGTAGATCCAGAGTTCCAGGGCTCCATAGCAAGAGCCTAGAGAAGGAAGAACAAGAGGAGGGAGAGGAAGAGAGGAGGAGGGCAAGCAGAGAAAAGAGGAGTTGGGGGAGGAGGGGAGAAAAGAGGAGGATAATGAGAATGAAACATTCCTGCTTCAAACTATAGTTTCATACTTATGGGTTGAGAAAAAAATTGGTTATTAAAATACTTGTGATGGGGCTGAGAAGGTGGCTCAGTGGTAGAGCGTTTGCCTTGCATGCTCAAGGCTCTGGGTTCGATTCCTCAGCACCACATAAGCAAAAAGAAAAAAGCCGGAAGTGGCACTGTGGCTCTAGCCTTGAGCTGAAGAGCTGAGGGACAGCGCCCAAGCCCAGAGTTCAGGCCCCACGACTGGACCCAAAAAAAACCCCCAAAAAACACAACAAAAATAAAATAAAATACTTGTGAGTGGAGATGTCTCTGATGCTTACCAGATAATGACATTCTCCTCTATTAGTTGGTAGCAGGAAAAAATAACAATCTTATACTGGAATATAAGTACCAAGGAAGAAAAAGTAGTTTTGTTCATTAATGTGTCCCAAGTGTCATTAATATCACTTCCACACTGGTGGTACTCAATAAATATTTGATAAATTGATGAGCAGAGCTCAAGGAAAAAAGTTCTGAATGGACTACCTCTGTTCCAGCTGCAATTCCAGTGCAGGAAGTCTGGGCAAGCACAGCACTTTATTTGCCGGCAAGGATTGTTTCTTATAATTTTGACCAAAGTAACAAAAATAGCCAGTGTGTTATGGGAGAAATATTTATTGTATACAATGAATATGGAGTCATGGGTTGCACTTTGCATAAATTGGTCTTTGAAAGTTAGTATTTGTACCAGTCATTAAAGAATAGAGGAAATTGACATAGCATATATTATGATGCTTAAACCTAGTTCAGCTCTAATGTACTTGCTATGATTTGATATAATTGCTTTTCAATCTGGAATCTGTTCTCAAATCAACACCACAGGTCCTTTGTGATCTCATTTATAGGACATGAATTAAGGAATTAATACCTTGAGTGAAATTTCCATATTGTTAGAAGTCTGAGTTTTATTTTAATATGTTTTCTCATTGAAAATTATTTAGCATATACAGATAATTTTGGTTTCTAATTATGTTTCACTAGAAAGTCTTGTCTGAACATAATTTCTAATATTAGGTCCCAACATCTGTATTAAAGCCTCATGCTGTCATCTTATGTTACTATCAGATGGGGTTCTCAGGCCCAGGTGATACCGCTGCTTGTGAACCTGACTCTTCCTTTGTAAGATGATTCCATCTGTGTTGACAAAGGCACTCTTTATTTTTAGGACAGTTATTGCTATGGTTACTGTGAAGCACGGAATTGGCCTTCAGTACCACGTCTCTGAACAGTTAGTATTTCTATGGAAATGTTGAAGCAAGAGAATAACTGAAATAGAATCTACACACAGTACAAGAAGAACCATAATTTTAAAAATTGTAATCATAAAATATTTACTTAAATGTATAATTCCTTTAACTGTACAATGAAAAGGTTTTAAAAATGTTTTTTAATAAATAAAGTAAAATGCCTGGTCAATGTATTTAAAATATGAAAGGAAATTTAGAAAGATGTTTGATTCATTACAAACCAGCAGGAAAATATATGGTAAATATCATTATTAACTATTTTAGTTGGAATTAAACAACTAGAATTGAAATAGTAGGTAATTGTAAGACGAAAAGGCAAAAGGCATTTTTTGAACAGTGCTGTTTGGCCCATTATTAAAAATTATTCTTTCAGGGCTGGGAAAGTGGCTCAGTGGTAGAATGCTTGCCTTCCATGCATGAGACCCTGGGTTCGATTCTTCAGAACCACATAAGCAGAAAAAAGCTGGAAGTGATGCTATGGCTCAAATGGTAGAGCACTAGCCTTGAGCTGAAGAACCGAGGGACAGAGCAGGCCCAGAGTTCAGACCCCATGACTGACCAAAAAAAAATTATCCTTTCAGTTTTAAAACACAAAGTAAAAACATATCTTTCAAATGGCACAAACCTACTGACTGATATCTTAAATGTACATCATGTTCTTATTTTGTAATTCGTGTTCCCAGAAATGGAAGTCTTTAGCAACCAGGATTCTTTCTAGTTCGTTTTGTAATTTGTGGGATATTTCAAAAGAATTACTTCATTATGTTGCATGTGAGATCAAACAGAAAAATAAGCGACCTTGAAATATGGGGATTTTGTCTTTAAGAAAAAAGAGGTAAAGTCATATTTTACATTACTTACATGTATCAAAGGTAATTCAGCTAATACAGTATTGTAACATTAGTAATTTAATCTTTAACTGAGTTAGCATTTTGAATAGTTTACTATATATGTATAGTTATAGTATATAATGTAATATTACATAAACTAAAATATATAATATCAGTTATATATAACACACAAAATTCCTCTTGGCAATATTTTTTTGATAGGATCATACGCAAGTCAACATAATTTCCACTCTAGGTTCTCCAGCTAATGATGATTGTATCAGATGTTGAAACTCTTGTTGCCAACTGAGTGAAAAGCCAACATATAACATTTAATATTTGTTGCTACTCTACCTGATTGTACTTCATAAGCTATACATTCACAAAACACCTCAAAAACCAAATGTGTTCACTGAAATCATGAATAAAAATTAAGTAAATTTCAACCTGTGACTTAACACATTTACATGTTAACATCAACTGTGTACATTAAAATAAACAAATGTATAAACTAAAGGTAAGACAGATGAAATGTATTTTAAAATGCCTTGTTAATCATGATAACTCTACTGTCATTAGTTCACATGTTCCATCAATAAACTCTTAGGACAAGGTTCATGATACTGATAAGGCGTCAAAGTCCAAGAAGATTCTTAATTTTTCCCATGATTAAATCATGTCAGCAAGGTTGCTGACAGAGTTTGTAACTGCTGTTTTCTTCTTGTTTGCTTGTTCTTGTGTTATTGACATTCACTTCGGTCAGCAGCTTCTTCATATATATATATATATATATATATATATATATATATATATTCTTTTTAAGCCACTTATCTACTATCTACTACTATCTACTGATAGATTATAAATTCCACACACTGAATACATACAAAGTACAGTCTGTAGCAATTCCCTGAAAGTCCTTACTGTTTCTTTTCTGTTCTCCCTCAGGATGGCTGGCTTTCCTAGATTCTATGTAACGTCATGGTATCCACTATGAAAGGGAAAATAAGATGAATTTGTACATTACATCTTAGCAAATTCATTTCATTTATTCATTTTCAGTAAACATGTTTTCTGATTTTTCCTCAAGGGATGGTTTTGCATATCTATCACACACAATTTGATAGGTAATGTAATATAATATCTTCTATGGTCTGTGAAGTCAGACTTGGACTAAAAAATTCTAGGAACTTATTAGCTGGGTCAGCTTAGGTTTTGTTACTTACTTTGTATGGACTTGTCTTACACATATCATGGGGCTAGTAATGCTTTTGCCATTTTTTTTTTGGCTGGTCATGGGGCTTGAACTTGGGCCTGGGCACGGTCCCTCAGCTCTTCAGCTCAAGGCAAGCACTCTACCACTGAGCCACAGCGCCACTTCTGGCTTTTTCTGCTTATGTGGTGCTGAGGAATTGAACCCAGGGCCTCATGCACACGAGGCAAGCACTCTACCACTGTGCCACCTTCCCGGCCCCAGCTTTGCCATTGTTATGTGCAGTTCTTATTTTTGAAGCTAGGCACTAATTAGCATTATTTATTGTTGTACTTTGATCATTTTAAAAACAGTCCAAACATGACAGCTGCTAAGATGAAAGGAGAGTATGCTTTGTAGTTACAAAGGAATTCAGGAAATAATTCCCAAATTAATAAAATAGAAGAAAAACTATACTACTTGCTTCCAGCAAGGACAAAAAAATAAACAGACAAATAAATGCCAGAAAAATAAGACACACTCTATAAAGTGGAAGACACTTTGCTTTTAATATATCATGTACTGTTCCTTCTCTAGTTTTTTTTTTTCCTCTACCTAACCAGCAAGTGAATTTGCAATTAACCAGAAAGTTAAAAACCTTAACTTAGTTACTTAGATTATCTTCGTGGGTAAGCTTTGACAGTTATCTTTTCTTTTTCCTACTGGTAGAGTAAGGGATGCCTGAGTTCACAGGCAAACACTGAACCACATCCCCAGACTGGCAGACAGTGTCCATTTTATTAACCTTCATCAAAGTTATTGACTTAGTTGTCTATAAAAAGCCTTCATTGTTTTAATAGATCTTAGGACCTGTACTGACGTTTCCTCTTTCATTACTAATTTTGCTAATTTGTGTCTTTTCCTTCTAAAGGTCAGTTGTATCCTTAAGTTCTGTTGTTTTTTTCATTATTTATTCAATTATTTTCTATTAACCCTAGATTTTTTTTGAACAAATGGTATTTATGTGCACTATTCAATTTCCAACATTCATAGATTTTTCAGGTACTTGTGGTGTGATTTCAGTCATCTTACATCTATTGAGCCATGATTTATGGCCCAGAATATAGTCAGCTGTTGTCAATGTTACATGCACTTGAAAAGAATGTGTGCTTTGCTTTTGTTCTGAGTGTTGTAAGTACTACATCAAGCTGCTTGTGTTCTTCAAGAACCTGTAGCTCTCTTTGCTGTCTCACTTACTGAGAAAGGGAATGTTACAGTCTCCAAATCTAATTGTTTTATCTATTACTTATTTTAGCTCTATTTGGTTTTACTACATTTTTTTGTAAAATTATTTTAAATTGTTATTATAAAGGTGATATACAGAGGGGTTACAGTTGCATATCTGTTTTTCACTTCTGTTTGCTTCATTTTAAAGTTAATTTATGGGGCTGGGAAGGTGGCTCAGTGGTAAAGCGCTTGCCTTGAGCTGAAGAGCTGAGGGACAGCGCCCAGGCCCAGAGTTCAAGCCCCACGACCGACAAAAAAAAAAGAAAGTCTCGGGCTGGGAAGGTGGCTCAGTGATAGAGTACTTGCCTTGCATGCATGAGGCCCTGGGTTCGATTCCTCAGCACCACATAAGCAAAAAGAAAAAAGCCGGAAGTGGCGCTGTGGCTCAA